>NC_139490.1:12997099-13597099 GCF_008360975.1 Lichenostomus cassidix
AGATAGAAAAATCACTTCATGGAGTTTTACGATAAATACTCTGCATAGTGTGCTCTGAGGAACGTTGGTCACTCATCTGTGGTTCTGTCTGGCTATTGCTATCCTGAGTTTCATTCTACCAGTGACTCTGCCTGCTTTACAGAAGGATCACCCAATTAACAGAATCCATGGTGATCCCTTCTCCCATGTGCACTTGTTTGAGGATGCAAAACAAAAAAGGGAACTCAGGCAGTTTCTGCTGTCTGGACAAGCAGGGGATGAACTAAGAGTGAAGGGACAAACAATGTGGAGGGTTTCTGGGTGAGGAGGTGGCTTTGCTTGTGCTGTGCAGCGGAATGAGTTGTGTTGGTTAGAGGTAGCAGTGTCCCCAGGACCCAGGGCAGTTGCTCATTGTCCATGTGGCATCCTGAAACAGGGAATGCATGTCCATAAATCCCCAGATATTCACTCTGGGGAACATTTCTCTCCTTACTGTGGCCTAGCATTAACTAGTAGTCTTCCTCATGTGTTGCCTCTCACTTTTATTGGTGATTATCTAATTAGGCTCTTATTTTTGAGTTTCCTGCTGTCAGTGTGGCCAGTCTCACAGTGACATCTTCTGTGACATGAAACTGTGTTAAGGCTCACCTACATAAAATACATTTTTCAATGCTGCTCCAATACTGTTTTAACAATCAAAAGAACATTGGAATTAAACAGAGAACCATTGATCTTAGCAATTTCTAAAAAAAAGATCTAGCACTGTTCCCAATCAATTTTACACCATTTTCATTAAGCACTAGAAATTAAAGCAATTTAAATTTTCATGGTAAAAGATTATTAGAATTTTTCCTAATTTTGAGAAAAGTAAAGCAGTGCATATCTGAAAAGGATTAAAGCAGCAGTGACATTTAAAAAGTTTTTAAAACCAGTGTTGAGGAGACAAAGAGCTACTCTTGTGGTCACCTGTAGGTCTTGATCTTCTGTTCACTGGAGTCAAGAGGAATGTTTCCACTGATTATAATAGTGCTACAGTGGATAAATATGACTGGTTATGAAAGAAGAGTTGAATTTAACTGAAGGAAGTTTCAACTGACATTGTTTTAGAAATTTCTCTTTTAATCAACACAATATTTTTTCCCCAGCCATCTTTTCACAGCTTATGCATGATGAGAAACACTTCTGTAAATGAGATTGGGAAACAGAGCAGCTTTGAGTGGATTCAAGACTCACATATGAAAAACAACCTCGCTTTACAATATGAACTATTTTAGACTTGAAACACTGGTATGCTGTTTCTCCATTTAAGTGTAGCTTATGATGCCAGATTTATCTCCCCACTCATCTTCAGTTTGTCACACACACAATGTGTGATCACAAGAGATGCAAAAATATTTTTATATAAAGTTCACCGCGTGACGAGTATCTAAAGATTTTACTTTCTACATCCTCACTGCTATATGCTTCAGTGCAATATATTGGTGTCTCAATATTGAACTTTCGTCATCTTTACTGCTACATGATTCACAGCAATAAATTGTTGCCTAAACACATACTTATGCACATAATTGAATCAGGTCCACTCTGTGGCTTGGCTTTTGAAGTAGTGCCAGTGTTTTCCACAGGACTGTGTGGAAGTCCAGGAATTACGTGATGTGAATAACACTTGGGGAAAGTATTAATGTACGTCAGTGTATAAAATGGTAAATTCCCATTTTCAAATAAACCTGAACACACTTGATTTCATCTAGAAGGTTGTTAAAATTATATTTTACAATTTCGTCTTTAGCTTTTAAAAAAATCTGAAATGCTTCTGATCAGTGTTTGGTAATGCATTAATACCATGTAGCTCTTGGAATGCCCTGTGAGATATGGGAAGTATTTTCCTGCTCCACAAAGGTGCCTGTACCAAACCTGCAAACATTTAGACACCTGCTTTTCTTGTAGATCTTTGTTGGAAGTGCTCACTCACATAAAGCATGTAAATAACATCAGGGTCTTATCTGCAAACTTGGCGCCTTAGTTGTTTGTATTGCTCCATTCAGAAGAGTGACATTAAATATACTTGAGATATAATTTTACCAGAATGTATTGCATAGTTATATTAACTCCTGGGTGAGATTTAGGTTGTGACCTCCCAGCAGGCCTAGCCATGTCACCTGTAATCTTGCACATGCACAAAGTCTATCACAGACAGAGCTCCCCTTCTCACATCAGTCATGTTTTAGGACTCACAATTGATATATCAGTCACAGCATAAAATGCTATCCTTCCTGTAGACCAACTGTTTACCAGAGTATAACACAAACTCTCCTCCTGTGTCTCATTTCATCACACTGTTCCACGTAGCGATGTTTCAATGTGAAATGAAGTTTTTTCATGCTGTGCTTCTGAGTAGAAAAGAGACAGAAGTACATGTATGATAAATGGCAAAGGTTCCAAGAGAAACCTTGCAAAACAATACAATTTGGAAGCATTACATTTGCTTAAATAATTTAGTACATAAATGGATCTGTTAAAGTTTTATAACCAAATAGTGTTTATGTGGCTTTGGGTAGAAAATCGGTTATATTTTTACTGAATCACTTAATCTTATATCTTATTTAGAAATCAGGAAATATAACTAACCTGCGAGATGTCATTGTAAAGTACTTTTGAAATCAGTAGCATTAGAGAAGTATACTTTTCTTTTAATTAACTTCATATGCTTAAATTTCCCATTAAAAAATGTTTTAAATTTCTCTGAGAAGGGGTTCATTTTCTGCTGGTTTTAAAGCAGAAGAAACTGCACAGTGTAAGCAGATAAGCTATTTGATCCCATACACTAAGAGTGATATTTAGATCTGATATTTAGATAATAAAATGTGAACCAAATTCTCTGGGATATTCTTGTTTGGATTTTATCCATAAGGTAGTTTTTAAAATTTTAAACAATGTGATTCTTGCTGTCATTAGGACTGGTGCATTCTGAAAATCAGGACTAATATTACTTGATGTCAGAAAACAGATCATTGGCTGTATACTCAAAATTAGGAGCCATTTGAAAATATGAGTATGTCTGTTGTTATTTCCCCCTGGAATGCTGAAATAATGGAGAGTTCAACATTTGCTAACAAACCAAAGCCAAACCCCTGTCAAGACCCTTTAATGAAAAATTATGTCCAAATGTGAGCTGGGAAGCTTAAAATTGACTTTCAGACAATGTAAAAGTGCATTTTGTGTCTTCAGAAATGTCCCCATGTCTAGACTGTGCAAGCATTAAGTGCAGGTATATAAATCCTTAAAACAAGCACATACCCAAGCATTTTCAAGGTGAGGAACAAACTGACAGAAAAACCCATTGATAGTGAGGCTCTGAAAGGATTTTGTTTTTTTTTAATCAGGCTTGCTTTTCCTGGGAAGCATATTTTAGACTGTTGAAGCTTTCATAATAATAAATGCTGATTCCACCATTCCCGCTTGAGGATGAGAATTTTGCTCCCCTACTCCTCTAACAGAACTTTCTCCCTAGAAATGATTCCTGCCCCACTCCCCCTTCACTCAGGATCTGGGATTTATGGCAATATTTACCTTACAGGTATTATCAACAGCTGACCAACAGGCAAAACAATCTTTTTTTCAGCCATGAAGCTCTGTAGCTGCGAGTTCTTGTGTGGAATAACTCTTTTTTATCTCTGAACGTGCTATTTTATGGTGGGAAATCTTTTGATAGGAATGTACTTTAAGACTCTCATGTAACAACTGAGGAGTTCTAAATTCTTAACTGGGAATTTTTTTATAGCTCTCAATTAAGCTTTTAAAATAAAAAGCAAAGGATATTGCACTAAATGCTGGAGGAACTCAATGCTGTAATGAATTTTCTTAATTAAAAATCTTTTAATGTTTTCCCTTTTTTTTGAAGCAGTAATTCATTGTAGCTAAGTAACAGCTGTGAAATACAATCTTTTGGTGACATCAAAGCTGTGAAATAGTGTGAAATACAAAAAATCCTTAGTAAAGAAAAATCTACTTTTATTGGAGATGGTTTATAGCTTTTCCATGGTAATAGTCAGTTCAGCTTAGTAATACATAACTGTTTTCAAAAATTGTTTTAGAATTCATACTTCTAAAGAGAAAAAAAATTAAGGGCTGAAACTTCAATAAGGAACAGAAAGATTTTTTTTCACATTGGGGGCCTCATTTCTCATATAATTTTGGTTTAACTTCATGGAAAGGAAAGCAGTAGAAAATATTCTGAAGTCTGCAGAAGCTGTATGTACAACCTCCCAGTTTAGTGATACAAAATCAAAGGAAATTGGCTAATGTCTAATAAATGGAATTTAAATATTACATTACTAATCATGCTGTTCAGAATCCAGGCAGGAAACATCAGCATCTTGAAACTTGAAGCTGATTTTTAAAAACTGAGCATACAACCTGATATAACATACACACAACCCAATAGATGTACCCTGGTTTTGCACTCCTGTCCTTTTCCTTTTCCCAGAGTTTTTACAGAGCTATTGGACCCAGAAAAAAAAGTTCCATAATTAGACTTTCAGATATTGCACTTTTTGCCTAACATTTTTTTAATTCCAGATGTTTTTCCATCTGGATGATATTTGAAACCCAAAGATGTGCCCACCAGTACATATGTGACTACAAATGAATAATATTTACTTGGCATGATACTTTTATTTATTCATCATCAGCAACTTCCTACATGCCCACCATAAACTGAAAATGAGACTGGATTAGCATGCAATCTGTTTTCATTTCTTTTATTCTATCAAAGAAAATCCAGATCTAGGCAGAAAACATACTGTGACAGCATCAACTAAAGCTCAAAGATTCTGTTATTTGAATTAGATATATGTTTTGAGCCATAAGAAATTTGTGTGTGAAAGGTCTCCAGAAATTGTCAGGGTGCATTGGATGATGCACAAACCTGAGCTGAAACACCAGATCACTAATGTTAGTTGGCTAAGATTAGAGACAAAGATGAGGTGACTGAAAAGCAGAGGAAGCACTGAGTTGAACTAGCAGAAATTGTATGATGGTCCTGACTTTACTGGAGTGTGTCCTTCTGAGTGTTTGCTAGATTTACAGCCTGGTCTTCTTGAATCCTCATCTGCTTCTATTTATGCTGATAACAGCAAACCCCAAGAACATTATATTAATCTGCTCCTGGCAAAAAAGTTTCTCTCAACTGCCACTCTTGCCACGTGCATTTGTGATGTTTATTCCTGAGACTGAAGGTTATTGTGGTCTGTGTGTTTGAAGGTTTTGTCTTGAAGACTTCAGAGGAAAGTGCAGAAAGCACTCACCTACTGAGTCTGTCCTGCAGAGCACAAATTTCGTATATTCTTTCTGTGCCCCTCATTCAAGTCACCTTGAAGGAAGCTTTCCCTCTGCTCCATTCTCTCTAGATTAAACTGATTTGGAATTAGTCACTCACATAGATCAGATCCTCTTCACATGTTAATCAATTACAATTAGCCATCATGTATAAACAGGTCCTTTAGTCAACAGAGTGGAACTAGACTAGAAGTTTTCAGTGGAGTCTCTTTCCAAGAAACAGCACTTTCTGAGGAAGTGTAAATTGGTGTGATAATCCCTCTGTAAACTGTGCTGAGGTTCTGGTGAAAACCACTATTGGCACAAAATATCCATTGGAGTCTTTAGCACACAGCTGAGCTGGCCTGAATTTCTTGTCTACTGTGAAGGAGAAAAAGTGGGTTTAGTCCTGACAGTCAGTGAGAGAGGAATTTTTTGCATGGACAGGAAAAGTGATGTGTCTAAATATCCTACACTGAAGGCTGCTCAGGGCAAGTCCTTCTGGTACTTGAGCATTTCAGGGAAACTTTGATTCTCTTTAGGTTCACGGGAGCTTGCTATTGCCTTCAGCAGAATCCAGACTTATCCCTAGGCATTAAACACTCCACAGCATTTTAGTCAGTTTAAAAGCAAGGCATACATGCCTCTGGTTCAGATATGAAGAAATTTACACTGAATTAAACCACAAACTGTGAATATTCACTGAATATAAGTAGACAAAGTATTTCATTGTATGTATTTCATTGCAATGTTATATGTGTGCAGAAGAAAAATTATAGTGCAGATTGAGTAACAGGATCACCAGAAAGTTCTTATCAACAAAATGAAGATTATAAATTATTTCCTTTAGCTTGAAATTTCACGAGAAATATGTCACCAGTAACAGCAAAAATGTAATACAGAGATTACAGTCTCTAATAACTTCATAAAACATTATATTAAATTAGAGAAGAGAACACAATAAAAACATTAAGCAATTAGTTCTAAAATTCTTGAAAGAATCAACACTAGGCTTAAAATCCCCAGGTCTCTACAAGATCAAAGCAAATGGCAAGGGTCTTACTGAGAGTTGATCTCTTTCTGAGATGGTAGTGGTAGAATGAAACTTTGATGTTTTATATACTTAAAGACATAGATTAAAATATTTTAATGAAGGTAAAAATTAACTATGAAGTGGCCAACCTTAATAAAAATACTGCAGTGTATATTTCTGTGCTTGACTTGCTTACCAATGCGTGCTTATTTTAAATTGGAACTGAGTATCCAAAGATCTGAGGCGAATGAACGCACAATTATCTTCTTTTATTTTAATTTGGTCTTGTTGATCCTTTAGGCTCTTTTAAAATCACAATGACATAGATTAAAAAAAAAAAATCTGAGGTCTTGACCTTTTATGCATCTATGAAATAAATGTAGAGTTCATAGCTGGGAACATGATCATTTTGGTTGATATAAATTGAAGCTGACAAGGGGACAGGCTCTGAGGGAGCAAAACCCACTCTTCTGTGAAAACCAAGACCAATAAGTATATTTCTGTATTAAAAATGACATATTTTTTTAAATATCAATATTGATTGACTGTGGCCCTCAAACCATACAGACCAAACATGAGTAAGTGGTCTAAAAATTGTAAGGCTAATTAGTTCATTACCTTTGCAAATTAGCAAAAATAGAAGAATTCTTATGCATAAAGTTAAGGCCTCATTTTAGAACCCTACAGCAGATGCTGACCAGTAACACTGGTTGTCCACATGGAATAGTACATGGTCATTAAAAACCATAGCCTGAACCTTCAGAAAAGAAAAAAATTAAAAATTACTCAGAGGCAACTGGAATCACTAAAGCAATATACAAGGCAAAAAAAAAAAAAAAAAAGAAAAAAAGAAAGAGACACTTTTGCTTTTGAAAGAATCAAAGTTCCTTCTCCTAAATTCCTTCACGTGACAAAACGAACAGATCTGCTAATGACTGGGCAGGAGGGGTGAAGTGCTGCCTTTCCAGTGCAGCATGTGAGACCTGTGCTTGCAGCCCATTCTGAGGGTTCATTTTCTCTCAGAGGTTGAGGACAAATCCGTGGAATCTGGGGGCTGCCTTGCTCCAGGCCCTTGCTCTGCTCTGGGTCCCCTTGGCCAGCCCTGGGTGGAGCCAGACATCTCCCCAGGGGTGTCCCCTCTGTGCATGAATGCTCAGATCTGCCAGCTCTTTGGGGCAGGACCCCGAGGAACTTTTCCTTGTGTAGTGCTTTCCATACCCAGCAGTAACAGCCATAGCCTCATAAAATGCAGCGCTGGAGATGGTCAAGGAAATAGTCGCAGCATGACAGAGAGAGATTACAACTTCATTTTCGGTCCCATCCAAAATTAACATGAAATGATATTGCCAAGCAAAACAGCCTCAGCACTTAATTTGGGGCATTAGTGATGCCATTATAAAATATGAGCTGCTGATTCTCACCCTGCCTCAGAAGCTTTTTATGCTTCCCAGATCAGCTTGCTTGGTGAATTAATCAGATGAAAAAGGCTCAGTTCGCCTGCACGAGAAACTGAAAGGATTGTCTGATGGCTTATGAAGCAATGTGATTTGTTTCATGGTGTGGAGACACTGAAAGAGAATTTTTATTAAAAAAAGAGGTCTTGGAACACAGTCCTGCATGTGGTCAGCTCAGTGGGGTATTATTTGAAGCAGAATGTGAACAACTAGAATTGAAATGGAGGGATCTTTGAAGAGTAATGAAAAAGGGGATTCAGTTGCCAATAAAACAACTGTTTGGGATACTGAAGGGAAATTCCTCAATCATTTAAAATCATCCTGCTCAAGAAATTTATTATATTTTTTTTTCTTAGGGAAAGAAGGGAATAAAAGGTAGATGCACTCTTCAACAACCTAAAGCAAATTTCACAACTTCCTGGAGAATTTGTACACAGTGGTCATAATTTTCTCAGAGCAACTGCTCTTCAGTAGCAATTTCTTCCTTCCCCTTTGCCTGTTTATGCTTTAGCAATCCTGGTTTCAAGCCTGCTGCAGGCATTTGCTGTCTTCTCTGGTTTCCAGAGAAGGAATAGGGAGGTCATGGCATGGCACAATGCCTAAAGTAATGAATGTTGCTCAAAAAATATACCTTAAACTACACAAATTACAAAAGATAACCCTTGCCCCCCTCAAATCTAGAGTAGGAGAGGAGGCTCTGCAGCATATTAAACTAGAGGGGATACAACTTTTCTCCTCCAAATCTGTGTTGTTTAAAGATTCAGATCTCAGCAGCTTGAGGCACCTCTTGTTCCCTCAATGGGCTTTGCTTGCTTCTTGTTATTTCTTTTTTTCTGACTTTTGGGAGAGGGAGTTGAACTCCCTCACGTCATATCTGGGTTGAGTACTCAAACTAAACTGTCACGCTGATCAATGACAATACTTAGTGCACAGAAGAATTGCTTTGTTTCCTGTACAAATATGCATGTAAAATATTTAAATTTCTACACCTGTTTTCTATATGCACATTAATTATATATATGTACGTATAAATTTACATTTAAGCAATATCAATTTAAATTCTGGATATTATTTGGAAATAAATATGTTCATATAAAAATGACATTATTTTTGTATGTAGGAAAGAGAGCTTTCTTGTCTTCTCAGGATTTTTCTTATACTAGGTTAGTAGAAAAGCTGAAATTACAATCCTTATTGAACAATCAAGCAAAAAATTAGAGTACATAAGTACATAAGTAGATATTTTGGAATTATTTTGTTTCAGTTTCTACTTTCTTCAGTCTATTTCTTTCTAAAGTTTCCAAATGCAAAATTGCTTGGACTTTGTTTCTTTTCTCCTCCTATTTTACCTAATTTCCTAATTTGAAATATTGAAAAAGAATTTCTTTTTGTATCTATGTTAAAATGGTTTGGGATAAAAGACTTATGCTCTTGTTTCACAAAAAGATTTGGCTACTAAAAATAAGAGTTCTCTGGAAAAAAAACCCAAGCAGATCTCCCTCCTGCCCCAGAAAAGGTATTCTGAAACATCTCCAATTAGCCCACTGGAGATTTTCACAGAATTGCCTCCAAAACACCAGAACAACAGGTCACTGAGAAGCTGTGGAATTATGCCTGAGTCTGTCCTTCATTTAGAACACACTCTCAGAAATGGAAGGGCTCCCTTGTCAGTCTGCACTGGTAATTATTTTAAACTCATGACAAGAGAGAAGTGAAGTTTGGATGACAGGCTACCACATCAGTCCTGACCTGTCATCTTTCCTCTAGACATCCTTGAGGGCTTTAGCTTTATTTCCTTTCTGGATTCCACTATGACAATATAATATCTCTGCAAGCCAGGCTCCTCTGGAGATGTGTGGTCAGTAATTAACAAGGCATAACAATGCACAGTAATTTAGGAGACAAAGTTGAGAAGAACACCTCATTCAATTAAAACTTGGCAAGGCAATGCAATTACCTACTCTGGAATTTTGCCAGGATGCAGTAGTCTGTACCTTATCACCTGAAAAGAAGTGATGTAGGGTGTATAATCAGTAGAAACCTCTATAAACTCTTGGGTTTTAATTAATTTTTTAAAGCCAAGTTTGGAAGGTAGAGAAGCAACAGAGCTCACAGGGCTCTAATGAAAGCCAATTTCTTTTTCCAAACCTCACCAATAATTTCAGAGAATGTTGTCCTTAGATAAAATTAATCCAAACCCACTGTCCAAAACTTAATCCAAATCCACTGCCTGCTTGTGTAATTGTACACCTATTGACTCAGGTGGAGCACCCAATATGCCTTGATATGAGTCTATTTCCATGTACACTACAAGGTTTGCCAGGACCTCATTTTGCTTTATTTTATAATCCTGTGCTCCTCTGTCTGATCAGGCAAAATCCCATTGCAATGAGCAGGAATTCACGTGAGTAAAGACTGTAGTCTTTCTGGGATCCCTGATAAAAGCTGATCACCCAAGTGGTACTCTCAGTCCATATTTACAAATGATTTCTGTCTTCACCCCAACTTCTGGGAAATTCATTTGGGGAAATCTATTGTCAAGAATTTTATCTTTTCTACCTGCTGCTGTTGCCTGCGAATTACCTTGAACTTGGTTTAGTTTTAAGGGACTAACAACTTTGTCTCTTTCCTGGATGCAGCTTCCTTAGGGATTGAAGTCCACCTATACTCTACCTGAAGCAAGTGTTGAGTTAAGTTGTCTACTTTTTCCTTTCCAAAGACTTTTGGGTAAAATTTCAAATCAGGGTTCAATTCTTGCAAAATTCTTATGATTTCTTGATGAAACATATGTTCTGTTCTCTGGCTCAGTACTTTGAAACACATGGTCACAAAAAAGAGAAAACCTTATGTCAAATAAATATTAATTGACATGGCAGCAGTCTGGTGAAACAAAAATCTACACAGGGAAGTGAATTCTGATCTAATGCTTGTGATTTGTTTCTGCAGGTTGAAAGGTAGAATTCATGGTATCTAGCTATTTTCCAGACTGAAAACTCTTAGGTAGAATTGTGCAAAACTCAGTAACTATGAAATATAAATTTTAAGCTCACAAATGGAAGTTCCAGTGTAAGATCACAAGTGGTGTCCTTAGGTTGGCCTGCCTGATATTTCACAAGAGCATGTTTGGAAAATTTGGTTAGAGGGTGAAGAAGCAATTAAGGGAGCAGAGCCAGAAGAGGAGGTTGAAACATGTTCAAGAGAGATTTTGGTGTAAGTGAAACCATGAGAATGCTCAATTCAGAGGATGGTCAGAGAGCTGCAGAGTTTATGTAGGTCTAAAAAAAATTGCTTTCCTCCAGCTGAATGAAAAGCTTTAGTCCTTCCCTCTGTAGGATCCAAACTGGGTAGTGAGCAGATTTTTGAGGCCAGGCTGTGATCTCTGATATTTCCTACTGGCAGCATTCAGGGTCAAAACCTGTGTAGAACATCCCAGGAAAAAATGTTATTGCAAAGGAGATAATGATATTACAGCCTTTAGCTAGTAGCCAACAGAGAAATGAGTGCCACTTGCAGAAGTTATTAACTCCCTTTTGTGTGGGTCTTGCAATGGTCAGTGGGTCCTGTCAGGCTCTAGAAGGACCAGCAGTGAGTTGCCCATTTCTCATCTGTAAAGGATAAGACCTACAGTGGCAGTAACTCTATACAGAAGGCCTTTATTGCCTTCTCTGGTTCAGAAAAGACAAAAAAGGGGTATCTAGGTTAGAGATGACAGAATAATGTGGAAATCAATGGAATTGTAGTAGCTATAGCAAATTGTCTACTGCAGTCTTAAACTTCATGTAGAACATATGTTGTCATGAGAGAGGAAATGGCAGTTATTAATAATGCAAGTATTGTGCAGGGGAATAACAGCCCCACATTCTTGCAATGTTTAAATTAATAGTTAATTTCTATTGCTTTATACCAGCTAAATATACCAGCTCTGTATAATAAGCATGGGTGAAGGATCTGCATTTTTTAACTGACTCGAAAAAAGAATAAAAGCCAGAGTTTCCCTCTAAGAAACTACAAAGAAAAAATTATCTATGACCTTCCAGAGGCTGTTGGGTAACTCGATCAATGAGGGAATAAGAAGAAATGGGTTATGACCTCAGCAAAGGAAATGAGCCTTGGTGAAATCTTTCTCTAATGCTCACTAATACTCAGGGAGTTCGAGAAACCTGATATCAAAACACATGAAAGTTTTGATGCTAGAAAAAGATACTGTGAACATTTTATGTCACAGAAGAAGCTGAAAACTGATTTTAGAAGGTGAAGTTGATGATTCCCTGAATAGTGATTTCAGAAGGCAGAGTTGATGCTTCCACACAGTTCTATTTTGCATTTGTGTCCAGATCTGCCTTTGAATCAGATCTCAACTTATCATGTCATCATCCTAAATCCCTAGGGAAAATGTATCTTATTTATCTCAGTTTTTCTTGGACACCTTCCACTCTGTGAAGAGGTTTATCAGTAGCCAAAGAGGGTGCTGGGAAGAAAAAAAATTAGCTAAATAATGCAGAATTGTATAAAATAAATGTATTACACACATGGTTTCTACCAAAATTTTCTGAAATCTTGAAAAAGTCCTTTACAGAACTCATAACAGCTTTGGCTTGTAAACTGGCACTTCCTCTGCAGATGACAGTTGGTTTCATTAATCTTGGTAGCATTAAGGGCCAATATTTTAAAATAAATTAATGTTCTGGAACACTTTCTTCCACAAGTTTTATATAAACAAGCTTTTTTTCAGTAGGATTCCTCTTTTCACTCCTTAGTTTCAATAAATTATTTTAAAGAAGGGAGAGGGGAAGTCCATTCTTAACTTTTCTATGGCTTCTCAAAGTTAAGAAATACCCTGTTCTTTACCATCTTTCTTTTAAATAAAGAAATATGAAAGGCAAGTCATTAAAGTCACTGAAGTCATTAAAGGCAAAGCATTAAAATCTTTTTCCTTTGTTTTCCTCTGAACGAGGTAAATTAGGAGAGGAATGGTGAGAAATTGAAATAATTGTCTTAAAGATTTGAAATTTCATTTGTTTCCTTTCCCAAGAACTTACACACTTCCATTCAAATAGTGTCCAGACAATGCCCTGCTTTACAGTTTGCAATAACACATGAAACTGTTTGTTTGACATCGTGATCACAAACAGTGGCTACCTGTGCACGAGGTAGCAATCACTTAGAAAACCAGTGGCAAAGCAGTGCCATCACATTTTGTGGTCGGGGCATTAAAAAGCCAGCATTTCATTTATTTTCCTCCTATGTGGCTTTTGTTAGACCAAATTACTGATTCAACTAGAGCCTGTGTAGTTAAGAGCCAAATAGTGGAGCTAACTCACAGGAGGTGTAGGTCATGCTGAGGGTGAATGGAAAAATAGGAGATAATCTGAGCTTCAGGAACAGTACATTATTCCCTTTTCACACTACCTATGGCGACCCAGGACAGGTCTAGCAGCTGATGATGTAAGTTTCTCCCCAAAGGAAATTTTTCCGTGCGCTGTTGAAGTTGAGAGGCTCTGCCACGCTTTGAGCCTGTAAAATGAAATGGAAGAGCTCATCCATAAAGGGGAGGGAGCTGCACAGTTTGGATTCTCTCACTCTTATAGCTGCAAAGTGGAACCACATTAGCTCTGCTGTCTGGGCCTTCGACTCCTATAGAGACTTGTGTGTCAGGATTTGTTGCACAGTGTGAAAACCAAACATTAAACCAGCATACTTGCTTGTCAGTGAGCTGATATTAATTAAACTTGTTCAATTTACAGTAATAAAATAAAATAAATTTCTCCAAGTGCCAGAGTTTTAAACACAGTCTAGCATCTGAAAAACATCTTGTTTGTTTTGGACTCACACATCCCCACCACAGAGCTGGAATTTTGCTAACAGCTCCTGATACGTGAGCCAGAAGGGAGTGAAACTCACTCTGCCTTCACTGCTTTGCCTTTTTCTAGTGCTAGCAAATTATTAGGGACATCAAGGTACATGTGTCAGCAAGTCAAGTGACTTTAAACCCTCACCTGGGGCTGAGGAACAAAAGGATGCAGTATTTCATTGTCTTCGTCCAGATCAGAGCCATGGTTTCAGGAGAATGTTGTATTGTATGTAACATTTAATATCTTGGTAGTTGCCAACTGCAGTGGGGTGAAACATTGTATACCAACTGTCAGCCTCATGCAAACATTTAAAAAACAGATGCTGAATCTTTGAAGTCATTGTTAAGTTTAATGGCTTCAGAAAATCATTACTCAAATCCATTCCCTAAGGTCTTTTTGTCAAGTTCCAGAAGACCTAAATTTAAAACAAAACTAAGCAGCCCTCTAAGAATTTATCTGGCAATTAGGCAGATTTTTGCTAAATTTTTTCTGTGGAATTAGAATCTGATGATTCCTAGAAACTGAATTGTTAAACCCACTCAGTGGGTGTATTCTGAACACTCATGGAATGGTCTCCAAGCTGCCTGCTGGTTGCACATGTTGCATAAAAATGCCAGTTGCCATGCTTTGCATTTTGTGGATGTTCCCTCTAGACTACAGCAAAAGCACAATGTGGTAACATGCAGCTAAAAACTATGTGGTGGCCAGAGTCTGGCTAATGCTGAAGCTGCAGTGCCAGCAGAACAAAAAAAAAAAAAAAGAAATGATTGATCAGTGGCTACTAATGGCATTTTCATCAATATCCAGCTGATTTTCCTGTTGCTCTTTCTTACATATTTATATTATTCACAGTCTGGCAAAAATTTACAAAAAAGTATCCAAGTGATAGTTTCACAGCAGGTGCTGGATCAAACAGGTCTTGTTCTGTGTCCCCTTGGGAGGCCTGCATGGATCACAGGAATCCTGATACTGCCCTTCAGATGACCTGTGGTAAAACTGCGGAAGATATGCTCAGTTTCTTCCAATGAATAAACAAAGTGTACATGAAATATTTGTAGAAGTATGAATAGGGGGTTTATTTTTCTATATATACTGCTTGCCTGTGTAGTTGATTGAAAATGGCATGAAGTAAATCTTGCCTAATAGATACTTATATAAGAATTTTATTTAAATGTCCAGCAGTGTAAATGTCAACATTTGTACTTTGATCGTTCTGTGAATATACTGGTTTCAACTGGATAGCGAGGGGGAAAATTGCAAGAGTATATGTGGGCTTTATGAGGAAAAATATATAGCAGCCTTGTAAAACACAGTTTGAGAAAGTCTTACTAAGCTTCGAAAGCCAAGACCAAAAAGTCCTCTGTAGATTTTGGATCTCATCCACTGCTCTTAGCTTCAAGCTGCAAGTTAGGAGCTAAGAGAGGCTTTTTGTAATGTATTCGTGTCATGTTTAGGCAATGCCAAATTATTTCTCATCATAGCTGAGATTTATTGCAATTGGATTGTGATCTCTTGATTGTGCAAACAATGAGATTGAGGTGGCTGTCCTTTCCAGAGCCATTAAAATCTTTGTCTTGAATTACAAGAATCAGAAATCTGGAGGTGGACTGAGGAGAAACACAAATGAATATTCAACATGCAGCAGACTGCACAGAGCAAACTGGAGCACAGCACACAGAAGAGAAGTTAACTGTCTGAGCAGAATGCCTGAGCCTTGCAAGAAACAGTGTTGGAAAATTGTAAAATGCATCATTAATCTATTTTCACGACAAAAAATAATAAAAAAATATTAGAAATACTGCTGCAGTGAGCCGTCATTAGAAAAATGCTAAGTATGCTGCCACACATGCACTTTTGCAGTAAGTATTTTTTGTTTGCTCCAAGCTGAAGTGTAGCCATTCCAATTTTGAGTAAAGGTGGTGCAAGGTATCATGTGAAGCCCTGGTTTTCCTCCCCCCAGAATGGCACCATTTCTAGCACAGTCTGAGGGGCTCACAGGTGCTGTAAAAATATTGCACCATATTACCAACAGCACAGAACACTTTTTCTCTCAGAAATGCAACAAAATTAATCAGACTCCCTTAATTTATCCTGATTAAGCTCAGACACCTCATCTAGGTAATTAAATCAGGCTCCTTTGCTCTGCAGTTAGACCTGCCCTGTGGAGCTCTGTACCTCCTTACATCAGCCTTGAAGTGAGGAACTGCAGGTGCTCTCCTAACTGAGGTGTGGTGAGCCTAAGTCAGGGCCAGCAGAAACAGGAGGGCTGGACTGATTTACAGCTAAAACCAACTGAAGTGTTGCAGACAAACACAAAAATCCTGGTGCTCTTTCTCCTACCCCAAATCCCAGTGCTTCTGCAGTGCCTGGAAAAGGGCAGATGTCTGTTAAACCCAAATTGCCTTTATTTGAAATGAAGACATATTTCTGTTTGTTTATATTTTTAAAATGCTGTTTTAACTAAGCTTTAAAAGACCTCCAAACCCTCCAAAAACTTTAGTGTCACTTTTCCCAAGCAAAGGAAATTAGTTGAGCTATCTGCACAATCCCCTGTGTTACACAAGTGGTTCATACACAACATATGATGCTGATCTGAAATCAGGCTTGGTGTGCTGGCTGTTCACTGTATTATTTCCACATGGAAACGTATAATAATTTTTTTTCTGTTGTATCCAGCAAATTTCACTTTCCTTTGAGGCATATTTTCTTCTCCCCTCCCCCTTCAGGTTTTATTTATCAAGCACATTTTTAATAAACGGGAAATAAGAAGGGAAAAGCCAGTCTTTCTCATGGTCCAGTTTTCTGTGAGTCTAAAACAGATACACACAGATAAAACAATCAGAAAGAAATAACTCATTTTTATTTAATGCAGTACATTTCTTTGCCTGACAGCTGATTTTGACTGTGATGGGTGTATTAATTATTCAGATTTATTAGTTTTACTGAGATTCAGCACTGGATTTTCTTGGCTGTTCGCCACAGAACACATCTGACAGTGTCTACATTTGCACTTTTGTGACCCCAGTGTTGCTGTTGCAAGGTAAACTGAGACCTTTTAAGGATGCTCAAACTTAAATCAACTCCTAGTATTAAGCAGGGATTAGAAATGTAGCTCAACTGCCTTGACTATTTTAAATGAAATAAGGCAATTCCCAAGATGAACACATTCATTCTGCCAAAGTTTTCTTGATAGTAAACAACAACTTAAGAAATTATTTCCTGTCTTGCCATGGAGAAAAACAATATTTATTTTGAACCTACCATTTTCTGATCATCTTGTCTGGAGTGAATGTCCACATCCACAGTTCTTGTTTTCTAGGATAAAAGCTCTTATGAGCTGCTCTTCCCCTGATGATCACTGTTTCAGTGGTGCTGCTCTCCCTGGGTTATTTGTATTGATGAAGAGCCAGAGTTTGATGGTGAAACACAACAGGACAAAGACTTGTTCTGCAGAATCTGGCTAATAAATCTGGCCAGTGCCAAGCCTGCAAGTAAAATAGCAGGATTTGGCTTCAAAAAGAGCAATTCTGCTGAAACTCTATTCTCAATTCTCTGACTTTACATATGGAGAAAAGTTAATAAATGGTAATAAAAGAAATGAAATGGCTTGCTTTAATTTCCTCACGTAACTGAACAATGTTTCCTTTAGGCAGTAGTTATTGTATTGAATCCACACAATTATTTTCAGAGCACTGGACGCAAATGCCAACAATGAAATAATAAAACTGAACACTGTGAACACCTTGCTAACCATCTGTAAACCAATTTTCAAAGAGAAAATCACATCAGTAGAATATTTGACCCATACAGGATCTTGCAGATGTTTTCCTATAGCCTTTGGGATCTACCTCATTTCAAGGTCTATATAGTAGAAACAAATTGTGCATTTACACAGTGAAAGTCTAAGTGAATTCCCATAAGAACCTTCAAAGGCTTTTATGTTTGACCAGGCGCTGTGTTCTGCTACTTTGGCAAAGAGGTATTAACAATGACTTGTTAATAGTAATGGAGCCATACCTTCTCCATATGGGTTCCAACACTTGGAGCTGTATCATCTGACCATATTTAAAAGCTCCACCTTAAAAAGATGATAAATGGGACCAACTTGACCTGGCCTTAGACCAAGTCATGGATTAAACAATTTCTTTCAGCTTGATTGGGGTTTTATTGAGGAAACCTGCTAAGTGAAAGCTATTCAGTCACAGCGCTTAAGTATCAAACGAGTGCATGGAATTTGAAAAACACTGCCAATGTGCCAGCCAGACCCTGAGTTACCAAGAGCACAGAGATTAGCTGCACAGGACTCAAACAACGGTGAAGCTTTTCTGGATTCCCTGTTTCCCGCAGTATGTCCATCTCCGAAACCTGCAGCCTCTGAAAGCAGTTAGGTGTTCCTTTCCTAGAGCAAAGATGTCAGAGTCACTGTGTGTGTATTTGTGTATACACAGGCAGAGAGGGGATTTTTTCATTAATTTGTGACCCTACCCCACATTAATGTTACACATAAGCAGCCTTTAAGGAAGAGTAGATAAGTGAAAGACACCAAATGCAGTTTTTAAGGTGAAAAATCCAACAGGTAATGGAAATGAAGTTTCGATCTTTATTAATTACTGTTCTATAATTCTCTTTTTTAAGATGCTCTAAATTACTTGGGAGATTTCCATTCTAGACTTACAGTAACCTGTTTTTAGAATGTACTACATCACTTTGGGTCAGTGCTGCAGGGTCTGTGTCTGCCTCTGATGATGGGTTGAAAGGAGAGTTTAAAACCCCTAAACACCAGTGATGAATATTAATGTGCTAATGTGACTGCAGAGATGTTTTCATTCAGTTTTTGGCTCTGTCTTGGCATGTGAGGGTTTATCACACATACAGCATCTCTTTTTCTTTCTAATTGCCATGAGGTTTTGTCTTACTGGTACCTTCTGCTGTGTAATGAGTTTATTCTTTCACACATTATTATTCCACGTGTTCAGTCCAAACAATCTGTATTGCTATTTTAATAAAAACAACAACAAAAGAAAGAGCAAAGTCGGGGCTCGGGGAGCACACAGCATGTCACTCTGTACAGCTGGTCTAATCTGATGCTCAGCATTGCCATAGCAACAACACCAGAGGAGAGCAAGGGGTGGCTGGAGCCTCCTCCTCCTGTTGATCACAACCAATGGGTTCCTAACGCAGAAGCAGCACTTACGGGATGTGATTTCCACTACATTTCAGAACAAACAAGACCTCAGACCTTACCTCTTTTTAATGTTGCAAAGTTCCACTGGGTAAGTGGAGTCAGCACAAAATTGTTCATCAGAATAGAATTTTTTCAGAAAGTTTGTTCATTGTTCAGATTTGTACCTTTCAATGATTTGTTAGAGAAAATGTAATTTTAAAGATTTATTTTAATGATTTCACTAGCAAAAAGTTTATTCTGTTAAACATAAATACAAACCCAGGCAAACTACTAGAAGAGAGCAAGAAAGGTTTTGCCATGAAGAGACTATGATCATTCTCAGTCTTCAAAGTGGAAATTATTTCCATGTTTAAAAATATTTTTCTGATAAAATATAATTAGAATCTGTATGTCCTTTTATAATTTCTCTCAGAATTTGTTTTTTCATTATAAGTCTGTTAATTGAGACAATTAAAATTTATACTAGTTTAGATTTCTGCCCTAACTTTCAAGATTTGGAATATTTTGCCACTTGTCTATATTATTTGTTATTCTCAAATTTGAACATCAGTCACCAATGCATTAGGAAGGGTGTTGCCAGGGGAGGGAAGGAGGTGATTCTTCCTCTCTAATTAGTACTGATGAGGCCACATCTTGGATGCTGCCTCCAGTTGTGGGCTCCCCTATTCAGAGTAGTGTCATGAAGTGAAAACCTGTGCAATCTTTAAAAGGATAGTATTGTGTCAAAGTTATATAGTTATATTTTGGGCATTTTGGACTTATATAGTTATATTTTGGGCAATGCGAGCAGGGTTAATTGAAAGGAAGATGATTAATGGATGTTCATTTGTCCCAGCCATTGAAAATATCTTCCCACAAGAGTTTTCATTCCAAAATCCAAAGATTTGGATGTCCACTCCATGCCACTTAAATGTCACCACTTAAAGTAATCACAGCAAAGATTCCATCAAATGTCCTCAAACTGTGGAGCATCATTTAGCCCTGCTGTGCTATGAATATTACCTGGCAATGAAAAGATAGAACTTGTGACCTAAAGATTGACCCATCTGCTATTTATTTAGCCTTGGAAAAAAGTAATTCTATATCAGAAAAACGAAACAAAAAAAAGGAAAGAAAATAGCAGTTTGGAACCTTACCACTGATAGGGTGATTTCAATTTATAAATATATTTAGTTTGCTTATGATCAGAGACTCAGCTTTATGTTTGTAAACTAATATTAAAATATAACCGAAGGCGTAAGTAAATTTAGTTTCTTTACTGTTTAGCGAATCCCATCTGTACCCTCGTGAGCTGAAAATGTAAAAGGCTGATTGTGAATAACAGAAGAAAAGATCTGTAAGATATTAAGTTTATGGTGATCACCTTCTGTCTGCATAATGGAATTTTCTGAAGATGATTGGCAAGTGAAGGATCTCAGAACTGTTAAATTCTGTATATATCAGCTGGAGTCTATGGTTGACAAGCCATGTTCCATCCCTAAGTTACAGCGTCCAGAAGTGAAACATTCCATGCTGATTTGCATTCTGTTAGGGAAGGTCAACCAAGGCAAAACCAGTTCCCAGATTCCTGGACAGGAAAACTGAAGGAAAGTCTCCTTGCCTTTCTATAGTTCTGCCTTCAGAAATTCTACTGTATTTGGTGTCTTGGTCTACTTTTGGTTTAATAAACTTGGTCTCCTGCTGGTTTCAATTACAAAAAACACCTTTTAATCTCCTAAAAAGTGAAGAGTTATTTCCAGAGTTTTTGGAACTTGTGTGTATAAGGATTTTCAAGGCTTTATCATTCTTCCCTCTCTTATTTATGGGACATGTAGTCCTTGATATGAAGAAATCCCTGAGACACCCAGCTTTTCATGATGTCTGGCAAAACTCCAAAATGTTTCAGCTTCTTTACAACAAGAAATAAGCTTTCTGATGAAACCCATCTTTTTGGCTATAGAAAGCAGTTTATGTGGCAAAAATCTTCTCTTCCCTCCAAGACAGGAAATACAGAAATATACTCTTCCCTCCAAGATAGATTAGTTCCATAGTTATGACTTCCAGTTTTATTATTAATAAGGCATGATGTTGATCATCTTCTTGTCTCTTATTTAAACAAGATGGCCATACATCTCTTTTCTGTAGAGCATTGTGCTCTTTTTATTACATAGAATGTGTTTCCTGAATACTTATTTCTTTAAATACCCAAGCACTGCATTCGATTTCAAGCTGCCATCTAATGTCATTCCTTGGGAGAATTCTTTCAAGGGTTCTATCCCACTCTATCACCTGGAAGAAGTGACAGAAAGAGCCATGACTGAAAAAAACATCCCTCCAAATGACCACATATCTGGGAACACAAACATCTTTAAATGATGTTTGGAAATTGAATTAATTTAATTCTTTAGAATTAGAAGGGATCCATTTTGCCTGTAAGGCACAACCCAGTGAAACTTGAAGTTCAAAATACAATGCCACAGCAGGAGCAAATGACAGTGCATCTGGATTTGGAGGAGTGCAGATGAAAGCTATCATTTCTACCATTTGAGCAACGATGTGGGGTCTGTAGAGCTTTGGACTCTAATGATCCAGATGACAGTCTGGATTCTGTTTCAACACAGTCTGGAAATGCAGAGAAGAAGGTCTCAAACTCCCATTGCAGGATATTACTGCAGTACTGTTACTTCCCTGAATTTGTGAAGTGTGTGAGATACCAGTGAAGAACATAAAGATATATTCTTCCTTGTCATCTGTACTGACCTATATTAAATCAATCTTACTGTGCTCCCATTTTATCTCAGTGGCTATAATTGTAAGTAGTTATAGACTTTATTAAGCAACTTTAAGTAGTGTAAGGTTTTAAATTAAAATTTAATCTACTAGAACTATTCTAATTATTTCTTTTCTGGTGTAATCAAAGGGCTCCTCCTCTCATTGTAAATCCTGACATGCTACATTTAGCATGTCAACATCTCTGAGCCTCAGGTGACATGATTTTGGATAAACTACATGTTGGTTACTCTTGTACTTGACACAGTGCACAGATTAGAGTCTACTCTTGAATTGCCACTCACACAGGATTATCATCCAGTTTGGACTCTCAGTATCCTAAGCCTCTTTCTGAAGGTCAGATCTGTTTTTTCTTTGTGATATGATAGAAAGATTTAATAACAACTGTGTCCAAAGGGGAGTTTCTTTCAAAAACAGGCCTGAATTTACTTCCAATTGTTTCTGTCTGAAATTCAAAAAATTTCTCAGCTTCTCTTAGGAAGCATACGGTTCTAGTGTGGGGAAATTGTTTTCCATCTGGACACTGTCTGGTGGTGGTATTTGCTGTAGCTATAAGTAAATAAATGAAAGAGTCAAATAAATGAAGACATCTGTAAATAATTTATTTGCTGATTGATGGCTGGTAAATAAACTCTAGCTTCTTTCTTTGGTTAGATTCACAATCAAAACTGTGGAGTGAGATATACACCAGCTTGCTAGAAGTTTGAAGTTCAAAGGTAGGCTATGAGAAAACCTCTAGAGATACCCATAAACACCAAAGAAGTGGCAGACAAATTCCAGTTAATGCTGCCTCTGACCTCAGCAAGCCCCTCGCTGAAACACTTTAAAGCATGCTAAAGCCTCTCTTGAAATCCTGCCCTGGTTGTCTACCTGCCCTCTGTTTTGATCAGCTCTCTGTAGCCAGTCTTTCAAGGAAAGGGGTGATATGGTGACCCAGAAGAAGTTCACTTTAAAAACTGATGATTCTGTCAAGGGCAGACAGGAGTAAATAAAGCAGAGAAGAAAGAGGGCACAAAAAATGAATGTTGTTCTGCTCTGGGGCGACTTGCCAGTCTCAACTCCATGTTTGCACTTTTTCAAAGCAGCATTTTTCCTTTCCCTACTTTGTCCATGTGAGCTCTCACTAATGCAAAATTTATCATGTGAACATTCTTATTAGTCTCATTGATACGTGCTTCCATACTAAATGGAATGTTTCTGCTCATCAATAAGTTGACCTATTTATTGCTAAGGTTCATTAGAAGAGGGGAACACTATCAAAACTGTGTGAATGGGCAGCCTTGTATCCAAATGCTTCAAACCCATCTTTGGAACACTTGCACTGAAGCAGCAAAAGTTCCTGTGAAATATGACTTTTTAGCTTGAGCATTTGTACACCTACTGAACTGAATTTCAAACGGGACTCATTCAGATGTCAGACTCCTGCAATTAAAACCTGTGCTTGGCTAGCTAGTTAGTTCGTTATTGCACACTTTATGGGGTGAGCTGCAAATTAGCTACTCAAAGTCCGCAGTTCAAAGGATTTTCAGGCCTAGAATTATTCACTGAACAAGATTGTGAATAATTTCAAATAATGAATAAATTCAATATACTTTTTGTTCTGTCCGTGCATAGCCTCTGAAGAGGGACAGAATAAAAAGGGGAAATCAATCAGATAAATTATTCATCGAGAATTATTTGTTCAGCTCTAATGCTTATGTACTTAGACAATATTTTCATTGGAACTGACTCTGAAGAGCTCTTCAGTCTGCATATATCTGAGCCACAATTCATCTGTAAAAGGTTTTGAGGTTCTTGTTAAATGCAGATGCCTAGACCTAGTTGTAGGCAGTAGGATTTATCTGATTTTATCACCAACATCTTGACTAAGTTTAGGTATTTCAGGAATTATCTAACAGGAATTGTTTTTGTGAAAGCTGTTCTTTGTCATTGTCTGTGTCTGCATTTGGAAATAGTTTTAAGTGATCATCCCAGTTCTACTTGCTGCTGTTCATGTCTAACGTGGTTATTTCCAGTACAGTGTGGCAACTCAGATATTTTCTTTCAGGAGTTAAACCTTTTCGTTGTGTAGCTAAGGAAGAACACCAATATAAAATCTACTCCTAGTGTGAAGAACTACCTTTCTGTACTAATTACTTTAGTACAGTGGTGTTATTATTTTAAAGGAAGATAGGAATTCAGTGACAGGTACAGCTCAAATTAATCTGCTAAGCACCAAATACAGTTCCCTTAAAATATGTATTGTTAAAATAGCTTGTCACAATAGTAACAGATTCATCTATTTGTCTGCTATTTAGTTGATGCTGTATCTCTCAGAAACCAGAGGGTAAGTATGGAAGGGGATTTTTTTCCTGCTTAGGGTAACCACACCTCTTTTAATGTAATTATCTTTGTTGCTCCACTGGGTCAAGCAGACCAAGGAGTTTGGTTCCATCTTATCTAAAACGAAGTGAGAGAATGGACAAAAACAAGTGAATCTTGGACACTGGAAAGAGAAGAATATTAGGTACTGTAGAATAAATATTTACTCCTATATTAATGACTTTTAACTAATATAAAGAGGTTTTAGTTGTCTTCTTCCTGCCAATAAGCATTTTGTTGCATTAACTTTATTTATGTAAGACAGAGATACCAGTCCAAAGGGACAATTCAGGTAGCTGTAAAATAAATAGTGAAATGAGTTATTGCAAAAAATACTCTCATAAAAATTTTACCATCATTCTGGTTACATCCTTGCTGATTGGGAGCAGGGAGCTGGAGCTGGGAAGTTATGCTGGTCTTGGCTCTGCCACTGACCTGCCATCATCCATGGACAAAGATCAGTTTTTTACAATGTCATAAGATGTTATGCTGGCATCTTTCACTAATATTGATGTAAGAATTTGGGAGAAAGATTATATTTTATTCTATAATGTACAGAGTTTAACACAGTAGGAGCATAATCTTGATTAGGGCCTCAATGTGGTACTATAATAGAGTTAATAAATAATACTTGACAGCAGTCTAAGGATGGAGGTATGGAAGGAAATGAGGCATAACTTTTGAATAACTCTTAATTCAAATATCATAGATGCAAAGGAAACCACAAGGTAAAGTCAAACTTAGTTTCATAGGACAATTCCATAACTGTGTGACAAGAAGAAATGCAGTAAAGCACATCTCTGTGGTCCTACAGACCAGAATGTCTGATGTAAAGATATTTTTCCAAATAATCAATAGTCCTGTTAAATTATGAGGTTCTCTTATTGCCACTTGATGGTGCTTTATTTGATGATTGTATATATTGCTTAGTTTACCTATTGCCTCCTTTTGAATCTTCATTTAATGAAAGACATGCTGGTATTCCAGAAAGATTGTCTGAATAATATATTATGAATTCAACTCTTCCCTTATTTGCCTAATATTTAGAAAAAAAAAAGTTTAATATTTTCTTCTCCTATGGTTTCTTTCTTCCTATTTTTTTTCAATTCAGTGCATCATGTTGGTTTCTTCCATTCCATTAAATAATTTCCCAAGATTTGCAAAAGTAAAAATTGAAAAATGGAGAAAAAACCCCACCTTTTTAAGTGCAGGATTCCTTGCAAAATGGAAATTGGGTGTTTCCTGTTAAATATGCAGTAAAATGTTGGATTTTTGCATAAATGCACACCAGGTAGTACTCAGGTTGTGCTAACATTAGTGTGAGGTTACTGTGGAAACTCGTTTCTGTTTCAGTGCAATTGGCAAAACTGCAGTCGTGCCCATTTAACAAGCCCTAGGTCATGTTAATCAGTAATAAACTCAGTTATACAACAATTTTGAATGAAATCAGATCTAAAGTTCTCCAACTGTTCATCAGGCATTTAAAAAATACTTTCTCCTTCCATGTTCTTGCTAAAATATTTTAATTTTTGTTTTTGGGTGTCTTTTTTATTATTTTTATTTTATTTTTGGGATTTTTTTTTCATTAGTAGCTTTTTCCAAGTTATAAATTGGAAGTGTAGCCAGTTCCATGTGTAGACTGATACATGGAAATCATCTGGTTTAGACTGTACACACTGTGCATGACTGTTTAGCTCTTTTTTTTTTTTTGCTTCACCAAGTGGGAAATTTAGAAAAAAGACCCAAACAAGGAAAAGATAACACAAGACACTTTAAACTAGAACAGACCAATTAAAAAACATATTAAGAAGCAGTTAAGGCTCTGTAGCTGCTGCATACAGTATTCAGCAGGGAGCTGGTGTGTTGGGTCTCCTTTTTCCCTTGGTATCAGTTACTGTAAGTGCCTGAGGAGCACCATGAGCAGCAGAGACAGCTTCAAAAATACTTGAACGAATCTGAGCAATTTTTCCATGTAGCAAATGCCTGAATTTGTCAGTTAGTTCCCTGTAACTGTGCTATCTGTGAGCAGATTGAGTGAGTAGATCACAGTCATGCATTCAAAGTCTTGTTATGGAAGTTTACGAAACAGCTTACCATTGTTCCACATAATTGTTTTGTTTTTAAATCATATTCCAGCCACTACAATACCACCAAAACTTTGGAAAATGTCCTTTGTGTGTGGCCCTGAAGTGTAGGTCTTGCCATAGTGCTTTCATACTACAACTAGATATTAGCTGAGTAAAGGTTATGGAGGTGAATGAAAAAGAAGACTATTTGTGTTTCAATATTTGACAGCTTGATCAGTGTAGGCAAAGGGTGTTTGTCATCAACAGAATGAAAAGATCCAATATTACCCAGTGCAAATCACTCAGGAAGAGAATTCAAGAAACAAAAAAATGTCTTCCTTTAAATCAAAATGCAAAAAAGGTCAAGATTTGTTTGTCAGAGACCCAAGAAAAAGACAACAAAAAATATATTTTTAAATCTACCCTGGGAAATTAATGCCGAGGTGATTTTCAGGCTAAGGCTGGGAACATAGCATTGTCATTTTAGAATAAACACCAAAAACAGATGCCACAATTTCATAAAATAAACATGCGGTGAAAGGGTAACACAGACATTAGCAGCAAACAGAGGCAGGAGCCAATACAGTGCGATGAGAAGGAGTGCTCAGTATGGTGTGATGTGCTGGAGAAGCCATTAGCCATATGGTACAGTGTGAAGAGGGCCTCTGTGACTAAGTAACAGTTGTATGTTATGTGGTTTATAAAATAATTATGCAATGGCAAGCAACTCTTTTTATAATTATTGGCTGTTTCAAAATATTTCTGCTAATCTGGAGGCATTTACTAAGTTGATGGATGCAGGCAGTCTGCTTCCTCTGTCTGCATGTTTGTAGATTGTGCAGAGTATCATCCTGCTAAAGGCAGTGACCATTTTAAACTTGGCCACTAGAGACTGTATTTGTTTTCCTTTTTCTGAAAAGTCAGGGAATATCCACATAAATACATCATAACCTGGTGGGACACCTGCCAAGGAAGGGCCTTTCCATTATTCACTGGGACTTTGCTGCCTTTCCTTTATCCATTGACATCTCTAAAAACTGAAAGTGTATAACCAGAAAACTCTATTGTTCTGTCACTGTGGATGGCACAAGATGATGACAATTTCAGTAGATTCTGGGGTTTTTTTATACTCTGCTGTGTCCTTCATGCTTATATTAGAGGCAACAAAACTATCAGCAACTGAGGGACATCAAACAAATATCTTTTTTTTAACCAACAAGAAGATGGCACTAATTTCCTTTTCCTTTTCCACTACTCCTCAAGCAAGCATATGGAAGATTAGTACCTGTTAGACATTTGTACATTGCAGCACTTTTGCTTTGAAATGGGAAGAAAATAATAAAGAAATGAGGTTTTGGGGAAACTCTTCAGCTACAAAATTTGCTGGCAAGTGAGACTTGGGACCCAGAGTAGCTAGAGGCAGCCAGCTCCTGGCTGTCCAGCTCTGACAGTGGAAGGTGAGAAGGTGTGTAAATCCTCCACATCCCATGACCCTGCAGTACCAGGATCAGCTGGCTGGCAATAAGGTAGGGCTGTGGGTCTGAGCAGCTGGGATATCAAACAGAATCCCCAGAAGTCAAGCAAGAAGCACGGCTTGGAGAGGTCCACAAAACAAGTCTTCCCTTTCTATCCCTTTGGCTCATGCTGCAGGAAACAAAACACTTCCCATCTTCCCCCTGTAAACTTTAGATCCAGTGTAAAATGCCAATTGTAAAATACGACGGGAAGAGCGCAGGAGAGATCAAGGGCTGCCTGTATAAAGGTCTTTGAACATCCTCTGCCTGTCCCACCCACATGGGTCAGCTCTAGCTTGGTCCTGGAGACATTACAGATCAAACAGGATTTTTATTATATGCATGTGGTGTATTGCTGTGAGTGCTCCAGAAGTCCACAGGGATAATCTCCCTGTGGTAGGTACAGCTGCCATGTAGGCTTTCAGCTTTGGAGTGGTTGGTCAATTGATGTTTTGTTAGTGCAGGTAACTGATACGAGTTGTAACTATTGCACTAGTCTTATGATAGGGACACATCACTAGAAATGCTAGAAACTATGTCTTCAGTGAGGTTTCTGACAGGACTTTGCAGTGCTAAAATGCAATTCTGGTCTATATGCAAGCAGTGCAGGTGCAATGAAATTTTTTGCTATGATTGAAAACATTTTGCAAAGCTGCAATCCAATGGCATGGTTTATACCACATTTCAAATACTGAAAAGGAATGTGTTGTTAAGTATAGTACAAAGATATATATTAGAAAATTTCACTATACAGAATAATACATACACACATGCATATATATATGTTTATACGTTTTTCTTACAAGAAAAAGGCCATTGTTCATCAATGATAACAGCTGGCATGACTGCTGAACCAGTTATTTTATTTTATCTGGTATTACTAGGGAAGATACCACTTTCATTTTTGCCAGCATTTGTAGTGTAAATGAGGAGCAACCTATCGTAAAATGTTGCTACTGAGATCAAAGGAAGCAGTCCTTACTACCAAGCTAAAATCATTCTGGGGAAATGTTTTTGATTATGGTTAATGATGTAATCAAGCCACTAAACTGCCTAGAAGTTGGAGTTGCAGCAGGCGTACAGCCTGCCCATTACAGAGCACCCAATCGACAGTAATCCCAAGGGGAAAAAGGTGTGATGGAGCAAAAAGACGCCAGTTAAATGTTTACTCTAATGGCACACAAAACTGGGCAGATTTGATTAGAATACTTATGTCTGTCTTCTTAGGAGAAGAACACTGAATGGCTGAAGGTTTAGCACAGGGGAAAAAAAAAGCCAAAAAGCCAAAGGTGGAGAGGAAAGGACCACAAAAAGGTAATTTTTTAACATCTTTGATTTCTTTCTTTAAAGACCAATTACTTTCCTGTCCCCTGTGGGAGAAAAACATTCTTCTTCTTAATAGCAGAATCATTCTAAGACTTCTCTGATTCATTTTATATTTAGCAGATTACAGTTTTGGAGTCATCAGTAGGAGAGAACCCAGCAAACTGACAGACCTGAAATCATGTCCTTTGATTGTAATTGACAGGGAAAGCGTTTAAGGTAAAGAAAAAAAATATTTTATTCATCTTTGATTACACTGTGATGTGATTTGGTGACATAATACAGCTGTGAACTGTGGCAAGAAAGGCAATAATTCCTACTTGAGGCTTTGACATGATGTAGCCCTTTAGTCTTCTTCAAACCAATGCCTCCAGCTACAATAGTGCCCTTGATGGAGTCTAGACAAATAGATATACAGACTGTTGCAATTAAGGAGGCAAACAGCTTTAAAATAACATTTCTCCAGGCCATGTATTTTTGTATTAAATGGCTATGCTGACACATATTTTTCTTTACCAAAATTAAATCTAGATTATCTATTAAATAATCAAGCACTGGATAAAAATTATTTACTTCAGATGGGTTTTAAGAGTAACACGAACAGAAACTTTTTCAAATCTACAAAACTATTGAATGAGAAGCACCTACTAGAAGTGAAAGGTGCATTTAGTTAATCCACATGAAGAAGCTTAAGGACTATATACGTCTTGTGGACATCTTAACTTTTAAACTTTTTTTCTTTGCATTGAATTCTCAAAATATGACTTTAATATACGTAACAATTTACTGTGTCAGGATCTTTAAAAGTATTCAGCAGCTCCTGGTTTACCAAATCCTTGGGTATCTCTGAGAGATTTCTGGAGGGAACAATATAAAGAAAAGTAAAAAGAAATTCAGGACAATAAAAATTGTATTACCAAACTTAAGCTATACAGGAAAACAATTTCATGTAGTCTGTCTGTGTGCTCTTGGAGTGTGGCTTACATTGATCACCTAACCAGGACTGACCTAGACAGGAACCTACCTTGATCACCAACCTAAACTGGGTGCCCAAAGGGAAGTATGACAAGTCCCATGTACCCCATTGTGCTGAAGTTTTTCACAATGCTGTTCCAGGAGGTTTGAAATGTCTTGCTCATTACAGAAATGTTTCCTTACAACTACAAGATGTGGACAATAATTTAGAGATCACCTACTTCATCATTACAATATGTGTTGATCACTTCCAAAAAGGAAAGTGCAATTTCATGGTCATGTCCATGATAATTCTTGCAAATGAATGGATTCCTGCTAGCACTCTGGGCTTTTAGACATAAGCAGTTAACCTAGGGCAAAAAAGAAAATTTTAGAAAATTCTGTCATATCCTCAGGACAACAAAAAAGGGATTTGGTCATCCTCACCAATATTTTCTGATGAAACTGAAAATTCAACACCCACAGAATACAAAACTTATTATTCGTGCCACTTCACATTTGTCTTTTAAAAGTCCTCTTTGAAATATTTTGTGAAAGCCCTTGTATTTCCTGATTTGATCTACTATATGTGGTTATGAAAATAAGGTAGCATGAAGCATGTGCTCAACAGAATAGTGTTATTTCATAAGAAGCCCCAAAATTCATCACCAGGCAAAGTTAATCACCATATTAATGTATTCTGGATGTGTGAAGGACTGTCCTGTATCATTATTCTCAGACAGCAATAGCAGTTGCATAGACTGAGTTTCCTGTTGCATGGAAGAGCTCCATCACAGAGCAGCATAAGCTGAGCTTCCTTAATCTCCTCCTTTTATACTTGTCTCTATGTCTAAAGCCCAGTGACCACTTCTAGGAATAAAATCATTCAAACTCCCTGCCCTATATACAGACATTGCCAAAATTTTAAAGTTGGCTCAAATAGTGATGATGAAACTAAACAAGCACCACTAACTTACACTAATCCATGCAAAACCAACTGTACACTGTCAGGAATTGTACCTCAATATCACTGGTTCTGTGCCAGATAACACAGTTATACAAAACACTGACATCTTTCCAGGTGTATTCTCCTATGACTTGGGATGTTCAGAAATTCAGATGTATGATGTTGCTGAGGCACCTAAGAATGAAAAACAAGAAATACCTTTAGAAAACTTCAGGTGAGGTGAATATAGTCATCATAATCACTTCTAATGATCCACACAATTTAATCACAGCATTTAAGAATTATTAAAAGCAGGGTAGTATCTCCTTTCTGGAATTAGCCTTTCAATGCTCCCAGGTCTATAAAATTTAAAATAGTACACAAGCTTGAATATCTAACTTTTTTTTTTACTTTTTTCTTTCTGTTTGGTCATCAATATTACAGTTTCCAAATTCTGAACCAAATGCCTGTGACAGTAGACTTCAGCCTGAACCCAAATACTAGGACAAGAGGAAAATTCAATATCTAAGAAAAACATTTAATGACCCCTACACATTTTGTATTCACACAGACTTGGATGCTAATATTTTTACAGTGCTGTACTCTACCTATTGCTATGAATAGGCCTGGAGATTCCAGTTAGCACTTGTGAAGGAAATTCCACTCAAAATGAGGTATCTCACTTTACTAATAGTGTTGCAACATTTGGCAATTATATATTAAAGTAAGACATACTGATAAAAATACATTACCATATTTATTATCTGTTGCATTTTTCACAGTTCGTTTTCTGTTTTCTTTGCAGTACCAAGTAAAGAAAAAAAAAAAAACAAACCTAAAAATAAATTTTAGATGAAATTTATAAAGTTATAGTTAAAGAAACATTATCCCTAAAATTACCATTTGAATGATAAGCAATTTTGGGAGTAATTATAGTGCACACTCTACATTCAATGCATTCTGATATATGGATAATTACTCCTGGTAATATGTGTTAGTTAGATTTTATAACAACAATAACAATTTATTGCAAAATTAATTCCTTGGCACAATTTAACATTTATTGATGTGAAGTCAAAGTGAATTGATTTTATTGCAGACCACTTGTGATACGTTTTTCCTATGCTCCTGCCCTAATTGGTTATTATAGGTCATTTTGGTATTTAGTTTTAAAAATAAATTAATTTGGTACCAAGGTGCATTTAGTAAAATGGCAAGATATTTACAGCTCATGTGGTTTTATTTAAATAAAAAATGGTAAGGTAATGCAATCATCTTTGGTTATAAAGTGATGGATGAATTGAAAACATTTCTGAATCAGGTCAATGGTAGTGATGATTAGTGCATTGTTAATCAAGTTGCTGAGATTGCTATCAAAAGCTTTATCTCTTTCACTCAGACTGGTGAGAGGATCATGAATATTAAACAGATTCAAATAGATCTGCACTCATGTAATATGGAGCACTACAAATGAAAAGGCTAAATGAACCCAGACTGTGACTTTATGCACTGATATATCTCTTAACCAAAGAGGAATGTCTAATCCATTTCTATACTTGTATGAGGCTCCATACATTGCAAGAATACAAAGGCCAAGTATTTCATGTACCATATTCATTTTATGGGGTAAGTACTTATTTACTGCCCTATCAATGTGAAGAAAAAATAGCTGTGGAAAAGGTTTTTCAGGGTTGAAACAATACTTCTACAGGCCAGATTTTAATTTCTACAGCACCAGTCAAAATCCAAACTTGAGATCAGCAGCCTCATTTTGATTACATTGCCCCTGTTTTATTATTGCTGACTTACTTGAATTGAGGTTTTATTCCAGTGTACAGTTCAATTATATGCCTGGAATCCACACTCACTTTAAATCTTAGAGGAGATATGACAATTAATGTATGTAATCACAAATGTGTGCTGCAAATAGGCAGTCAGTGGAGGCCTGGAAGCTTCAGACATGCAGGTATGTGCTTAACTGTGTGCTCCTGAGAAACTCCAAGGGTGTCCAGCTGGGTTGACCAGGGACACAAGGCTTAACTGGTTCTATCTTGCAGGTACAAGGCCTTCACTAAAACCAGTTCTTTATAATCCAACATACGGAATGAAAATGCCAGATGAACAAAACAGAACGAAACACTTAACTGGTGCTTGTGTCTATTTGATAAGCAATATGTTAGAAAGAAGAAAAAATAGATCAGATGTCAGCAGCTGTCTTGCCAGGGAAAGGTAGTGACTCTAGGCAGGGTTCTTTAAAGCTGGTTTAACTAAGTTTAGAGGCCTCTTAATCTTATACAAGTGTAGAGCCTCTTCCTTTGCAGTGCAGCAGTCTGCAGGGTAAACAGACCTTCAGATTGTCTCAGATGTGCTGCTTCTCCACAAGCAATGAGGTAGGAATTCAAACCTACTTACAACTGCTAACTGTGACAGGTAAATTCTTACAAAATTACTATTTTACAGTAAAGTAAGGTACCTCAATGAGGTAAAAACAATGCAGTCTGAGACAGCCACCTATCTAAGTAGTAGTTTTCAATACACTATGGTAATTGGTAGAAACATTCTTTTCAGTCATATATAGTTTAAGGTATTTATAAAGAATTTACAAAATTTTTAACTAATGCAAGTAGGAGAAATACTAAAATTAAAAGTTCTTGAAGATAATGCTTACTTTGCACCTGCACCATGAAAATGAAGCCATTTTGAAGAGGATGAATGTATACAGACAAATTACATAGTAAATGTGTGACTATACTCACACTCGTAGCACTAGACTAGCAGGGCTTAATAACAGCATAAAAAAAACATTTCTTGTCTTTGTATTTCACATGCAACCCTTTCCTCTGTATAGGGGCACACAAATTAAAATATATGGCACAGAAAATATAGATCACAGCTTCTGAATCCAAAAATCTACCTTTTAATCTGAGAGAGGCAACAAATGAAAAACATCCCCAGTCAAAGCTGATCCTGCTGATTTATGCAGACCACCCTGAGCACAGTGCAAGATGGAGACCACCAAAGTCACTTGTTACGGTTAAACTACAGTGAGCCCCAGTCCTGCATCCCTCTGTGCCTCTCTCCTGTTTAGTCTCTTCCCAGCATTCATGACCCCCCTGCCTGCTGGAGCAGTTTTGTTTCACTCCAACATTGTCCTGTGTGAGCACATTCCAGACTGGAAAAGTAAACACATTAAAAAGTGCCATAGCTCTCTCATCACCTCCTCGACATCAGGATTTTTTCATCTTTTATTCTCAGGGAAGACCATGTTAAGGAGTGGATTTTATACTTTGATCTGAAGAAGCTGGGATTCCCTGAAGAGCTCATCTCTTTGAGGATGGAGACACATTGTGGGTGAGTGGTCAGGAGAGCTCTGTCTTCCATGGTCCTAACTTCAGTTTTTATCTTTGACTCTAGAGAGCTCAGTGGACTGGAGATCTCTTGGGAGGTCATCCCTAGTAGCTTAGGCTAATCTGATGGATGGCTTTGAAGTTGAGGAGTAAGACCCTTAATATACCCAGATATTCAATGAAAAGGCAGGGAGGCATCATTGTAGCTTGTCTTTTAAAGTCAGATTCTAAATTTTAAGCAGCTGGAACTATTCAGGTAACCTCTTTGTTGGCAAAGCTGCTGTAACACCAGAGCCTTCAATGAATTTGGGCTTTTTTTACCAGGGCTGGATGTAGCCCAAAGCATGCCAATTGTTTTCTCCAGAGACTTGAATTCTAGATATGAATCAATCAGCAGGGCCTCACCCATCTGCATTCCCTCCCTGTCACCTGGTAGACTCTGTTCTAAAATTGTGGCAAAACTGTGTCACCATGCACCTGAACCTCGGAAAAGGAAAGACCCTTTAAAAATGAATCAATAAAATGATGAAAAGAAAATGCAGCAAGTTTTCTACATATAAGATGCATTTCAGAGAGTGATACAAACGCACTACACAATGAAAAACAGGTGCAAATGCAGGGTTTAGCACTTTAAAGCGCTGGGCTGAAAAGCCCTCTGTCCTTACTGCTGGCTTTTAACTAGCTGGCTGAAATTAGTCAATCTCTTTATTGAGTATGATCTTTTTTATGGGAAATATGACAACAGTCCCTGTAACTGGATGTGAGGAACTACACTTAGAATTACCAACTACATTTAGCATTACTATATGTGTATAATAAAACGTGATTGCTATTTTTCTGCCTGATTTATCCTGGTGCCTCAGTTAGGCTCTTATTCAGCAGTTTAAATCAAGGTGAACTGTGGTAAAGTTGGCAGAATTAAAGCAGTGTAAAATGGATGTACATGAATGGGAGGAATTGTGTCCCCAGTCTAGAACATGCTAAATTACCATTTATGTGCTATTCTGCCTGAAGAACACTTCTGGCTCCTAAGTGCTGAGGTATTTGAAGTCTTACTGCAAATCCTTACAGAGCAAGAGCTGGCTTAGGTTTAATCAAAGAGTGGAAATAGATGTTGAATACAGAAGCAGCAGTGTGAAAGAAGAAGAGGAACGGAGGGAGTCTGTATGAGAGTTCCTCAAGGCAGCCATGACCATCTTGGGTGTTTCTGGCTAGAGCTGTGTTTTAGTGTATCATTATTTTGAATCAGCATATTTCATATATTTGACTAGGAAAACGCTGAAAAAGACCCTCTGTGTTTTGCAGAGGTATCCTAAAAGACGAAGAACAAAATACTCAAAAATCTAACCTGAGAAGAAGGATTATTAGTAGATGTAGGAAGTTGATATTGTCAAATTACAGCCCTACAGACATTTCAGGATGTCTTTGAAATCACTGCAGTCATAGAAAAATTGAAGAATAGCTAGAAAATACTGATAGTGCTGGATCAGCTCTGTATCTATGCAACTGAATTAAAAAAAAAAAAAGTTCTGTAATTATACTTAGTCCATAGATCATAAATTTAAAGATGTCTGCAGAAAAAGTGTTTCCTTTGCCACTGACATTCCCTCCTTCTCTCCAAAACACGGGTTTGAAAAAAAAAGTCGAGGTCCACCATCAAGGACACAGAATTAAAACCAACTTATTCTACCATTCTCAAAGCAATGCCAGTGTTGTTAAACAAAACATTTCACAAGATGCTGCATAATTATTATACTCTATCATTAAGCATCTTTGGACTAAAGGTATAAGCTGGCATAAAATAACAAAACTCCATGGAAGGAATGATACTTGAATAACTGATACTGAGAGCTGAAATTATATATTTACTTTCTGAAACTGCACATTGCTTGAATGAACCAGATTAATTCTCAAGGACCAAGTTCCACTCAGGGAGAAGAGTCTGAATTTTTTATTTTTTCACAGAGAAACAAATGGCATAACTAAAGAAACAAACAACATAACTAAGAAAATTAGTCATGTCTTCTAAATAGAATTCTCTAAAAATACACTGCTCTTGAATTTCAGAGGGAGCACTTTCAGAGAAATTGGCTTCATAAAGGTGAAAGATTGGAGGTAATGAGTGGCACTATCAAACTTCAGGAGCTCACACTTTTTTATGACATATTAGTATTCAAAAGATAAAGAACACCTGTGAAACCCCTCAAATACAGTGGCACGTGCTAGCCAATCTTTCTGAAAAGTATATGCCCAGCAGTGCAGCAAGACAAATGATTTTTAATAGTTCCTTTGGATGGAAATGTCAAAAGATTATTCCACATAATGTAGTTCTAAAACTTTGCTTAAAAATAGGCATGTAATAAGTTCAGGGCTTTATGTAGCTTATGACTTGGCCAAGTCATTGTACTCTGAGAAAATGAATGACAGTTTTATTCTAGCTCAATATCAATGCTTTTCTAGTTGCATCGAAAGGAGGGAATTCATTTATTTTGAAAGGAATTTTCAAAGAATAATCTTAAGTATGACACAATGTCAAAGGAAGTATGGTGTTTAATTGTTCAGTGTCCAAAAGTTCTTTTTATCTGGTTAACATTAATGCATCCTCACCCACTTTGGCACCAAATTTGATCTTTGAGCAATAAAGCAGAATTTGCTGAAGTTCCATTGCTCAACTTGCTATGAGCAACACCACTTTTTTACTGTTTTCTCCTTTTAACATTGTTCATTATTTGTTCATCATTATCTGTGTCTATAAACACCACATTTTTTTCTTATTCTTCTTCCCCATGCACAGCTTTTTTGTTTCCTTTTTCAGTATCTGTATTATGCTCTTCAGAGGGGTTGTGTGAGCACACCTTTGATGGCAACGGTAGATAGATGAAAATTCTATCTACTTCCTCAGGATCCTTTCTGTCCCTTTGTGGATCTCTGGACAGGACAGCTAATGCTGACAGGGTACCTGGAAAAGCAGCTAACAGCAGCATCCCTTTCTGACTCCCAGCTGTGCTGCAACCCTGCTATGGAGTAGGCAGGAGAGAATCTTCATTCCCAAAGACATTACAGTAATATTTATAGAGCATTTTGTTCCTTGCCAATCTCGTTTTGCACAGACAAAGCAGACTGAAGGTGTAGGTGAGGAAGAGCTGGAGCAGCACCAGGAAGCAGCAGCCAAAAGGGGAAGCAGAATCTCCCAGAATGGACAATGCAGCATTGCAGGTCCCACCAGCATCCCTGTCCCAGTGCTGAAACAGCTAATGAATGGGCAAAGAAGGAGCAAATCTGAGCATGTATTGAAATTCTATGGAACACCACAGAGAAATTATTCTTCCAGGATCCAATTCCACTTGTGAAAGCAGTCAGACCCCATTTTCAAACAAGGACTATAACATTTCCTTGATGGTGAAAATGCATTTGTATTTTTCTATTTTTTTTAATCAAAGCTCGAATAGCCCATATATTTTACTCCAAAACAGGGTTAAGCCTTTGAGCAATTATTTTCATTAGCAGATGATGTCATCTAATCAGTTGGTATTTGTTGAGCATCAACAAAGTGAATCGTTTACAAAACTGGACTTCTTAGTTTAAAAGCAAATTGAGAACTGAGGGCTTTTTTTTCCCCTCCCACAGCATTGGCAATACTTTCAAACGTCTGTTTAATCCATTCTGTCAGCAGCCTCATGAGCTGATGCCTCTGCTTTAGGTTTGTGTTGATTCTTTGGCCAAGCCTTAAAGCTTCGTGGTTTCTGATACAGCACTGAAAGAGAAGCTTTGATGCTTGTGCATGTTGGCTGCATGGAGTAAATAATGTGAGGAGGGTTTAAATGTCCTCATTTTTTATTAAGCCTTCCAATCACATAAAACTGAAGGTAAAGAAAAGTCACATGAAAAGGAAATAATATCCTATAAGGTGAAAATATACTTAATGTTTCTAATCCTCATATCTCACATCCAGAGTCTGTTTCCATGCCGTGGGAATAGTTATCCTGATGCTCATGCCTCACTATTTCTAAAAAATAAAATAATTCTGTGGCAGTCACTCTGCTGATCTGAGGATATACATTCAATTTTTATTGCAAAAAGGCAGAAGTTGCACAGGGTGAATATTTAGTTTATTGAGAGGTAATGAGAAACACTCATACTTAAAGGATAAACCAAGAGATCAAAATTAAGTTTGGGAACTCAGTATTTTAGGAAGTCTCAGTGTTCCTCAGCATCACCAAAGGTGTATTTTTGACGCATGGTTTGCATGTGGAAATCACTGTTAAAAGAACATAACTGAAGAGAGATCCAAAGTGGGAGGGAGTTTTTGGAGAGGAAGAAGACTATTATGACATGCAATGACAAATATATTTTTTAAAAACCCTCATGAGAAACCTTCTGCTTCACAGTTTGTTATGTTCTGTCTGCTGGGGTGCAAAAAACACCTGGCAGAAGCTCTGAACCAAAGACATCAGAAACAAACAGCAAAAACCTCATTATGAGCAAATCTTGGCTAACTTCTCTGGCAAGTACAAGGCAAACAGAGAAGTCACAATTTTCCTGATAGGAAGTAAAAGATAGAAACAATTAAAGATTGTCAGCCTTTGTCCATAAGTGGCTTAGAGGGAGAAAAAGTAGGACATGTTTAAAAAAAGGTGGGCACATATTTAACCCTAATAATAGGAAAGGAGTCACCAGATCTCTAGGGGTTTGAGATGATGACAGTGATGACTGTTGTGCCTTCCCAAGTGAAGGGAATAGAAATGATATTTCAAATAAATATTTTTTTTTTATTTCTGTGCTTTAATTTTTATTTACCTCCTTTTTTTTTAATTGAAATGTAAGAAGATATTAGGAGGAATGAAGTACAAAAAATAATTTCCTTGTACATCACTCCAGATTTGTTTTGAGGTGCATAGGAGAAATTGATGGTTTTCTTGTGATGGACCATTTCTTTTCCTCCACGTCTCTCAGAAAGCTGAAATTTTATTTAACTAACGTTCTCTGCAGCTGATGGTTCTGCTCTGACACATCTTTCTATTTTCTCAGGCCTTTCCCAACAGTCCAAGGGGTTAATAGAAATCTATTAAATGCCTTTAAAATACATTTCACATGTTGTTGTGGCTGTTTCCTGGTGTGAATCTCTTATTATTTTACTGAGCCTTTTAGACATCAGCTGCTCCCCTTGTACTGAGCATTTGTAATCCCCCTGATTTGCCTGTGTCCCTGGCACAGCAGTTAGATTACTGAACCTTGGGGTTTTGCCTTGTTTTATACATGACTTACAAATTCCAAAATTTAAATATTGCAGCTGGACCAAAATGGGGCTGATCTTCCTTTTGCTGATCTTGCTTTTGCTGGTGGACAAGACCCACTCCAGTGGGTGCAGTGACAGCAGACTCAAAAAGGAAGAAGACAGTGGGGGTTTGCAGAGCTAGCACCCAGATCTGGTTGCTCAACAGAGGTGGTTCACTAAAAATGTTTTTTCGGGCTTTATTTTAATTCCAGTTATTATTATTTATTTTATTTGCTTGAGGATGCTTTTCCCTCTGGCCACGGCTGCTCTTGCTCGCCCTCTCCCGGCGCTCCGCGGCACTGCACGGCGGTGCCTGATCGATAACCCAGCGCGCTCTGCGATCGGAAAGCGACGCTGCAGGGGATTGCTGCTCATTCCCGGCGGAAATAACACACGTTTCCACGGCACACACATCTCAAAACATACTCTGAGAATCTGCTTCTGGCTTACGCTTCCTGGATCAGACGAAGCCTGGCTTTGCCTGCCTTTTCTATGCCTGGGCTGATGCTCATGGAAAACACAAGGATTGGGTGCTTAGGAGAAAAACTCATAGAGCTGTAGGATGAAAGGATACTCAGGATGTACAGAAGGGACAGGATGTAGCGAATTAGGAGTAAGAAAAACAATATTTATCATGTGGAAGGTTCAAAGTGTTTTTCCACAGCTTCCTGGATGTCTCTCTATTGCCCTGTGTCTGCGTTGAAGATATTAGATTTGATCCACAGCCCACTATAGTTTCCATACCTTCAGTGTACTTGGGAAAAATAGGTTTGAAAGCTTTTAAGTTCTTTGTACTCAAGTCTCAGTTTACATATGAGGTCAGGAAGAAATCTTTGAGAGCAGAATTTAGAGTGGTTTTTTTTATTTGTTGGTTTTAAATCAGGAAATTACAGTAAAGCAGTGACATGGAGAGGAAAGATAAAGAAAAGGGGAAGGCTGCTGAGTAACCATTGCAGTAGTAAAGGGTCCCAGGTCTGTCAGAGCACATCCCACCATGCAAAAGCCAGGGGACATTATGGTCTGACCAGCTGAGATATTCTGTTCCAAGGGATCACAGAAGGTTTAACAAGCTGAGTACCTTATAATTACCATATTTCCTTTGCTTTATTATTATTTTTTCTAGATAATTAAGGCTGCATCTTGGGCTTCTGTGTTATCACGAGAGAGAGAGAAATACTAATTTCTACAGATTTTTTAATCAAGGCCTTGTTCTGAATTAATTATTCTGCATCATTGTAGCTCCAGAAAAGATTCTACTAATTTCTTTGAGGGCAAGACACAGTATAGAGATATATAAATACTAAACACTTAGAGAGCAAGACTCTACCTACTAAATTTAGTGTTTCATTTATGCACTGATCCAGACATCTCAGCTATGCTCAGGAAATAATATAATTTACTTCCCTCAGTATAGCAAGGTACTGTGTTTCTTATGGAGTTAGTGTTGCATAAACAAAAGCAGCTTACCAGCAAGTGCAAGAAGACAGCCTATGTATCATAGTAGATCTATATTCATCTTTAAATAGTACTACTAGCATCTGCAAATGCAAAAGACAATCTTACAAATAGGACATCCCAAGAAACAGTTCTGTTAACTCTGTGCTCCCAGAAATCTTAATTCCCAGGCACATTATTATTAGTTGATGCCACTATGCCTTGTGGAATGAATGTTTTGGCTCATTATCTAGCTCCTGAATAATCCTTAATATACAGAAAACCACCTATATGTTGCAAATACATGGGTAATGTAAAAAAATTAGATCATAGTGATTTTTCTGTTGTTACCACCTCTGTTTGCAGAACATCAAGATCTCAAGGGCAAAATCAGGTGATGTTTTGTCCTTGACCTTAGTGGGGAAAAGGTCTCACCTGGAGCCTTTCACTCTTAGGGTATCCAAAAGATTCTGTGTGTGAGCCTAAGCTTCTGAGCCCCCTGTTAAGACTCTGCTTTTCTGCTCTTCATGCTTTCTCTGACTCTTGCAGAGAAAGTTCATGCACTCTTTCCTGCTTTTCTGTATTAGGACAAGATTTTCTTTGCTTGTACTTTACCCAAGAAAAAATGGTTAACTCTCTACCAGGGCAAAGGTCAATGTTGTCTGTCTTCTCCAATATTCCCAGAAGATTTGTGCTTCCATGGGCTTACTGATCCTGGTTATTCATAGCATTTTTCTGGTTTCAATGTACCTGTTTTAACAAGTTTTCCAGAGTGTATTCTGTTGAGTAGGCAAGTGGCATATAGAATAAATTTTCCTCTGTAGATATCACACCACTTCATCTGATGCTTCCAGCTTTAACTGTCATATTTTCTGACTTCTAAAATATGGAGGTAAGAGTTTAAAGTTGTAATTTATTATTCCACTTGCAAGGAGCAGAGCAAAACAAAACATTTCACCAGAGCCATGTTACTTTCAAGCTCTGTCTGTCTGAACCCATTAAATGAACCATGTTTGGCACTAAGGATGCACAGGAATTACACAGCAGTGCTCTTGTCCTGGCAGCCCTGGAATAAATAGAGTTTTGTAGTGAGGAAGGGAAATGTGTGTTCCTGGGTCTGTCATGGGGTGGGAGGGGATTAAAAGTGTCAATTCAACAAACTTCTCTGATTGCCAGGGTCAGTGAGGTGGCCCAGTGACCATCCCACTGCCTCCCTGGCTAACAGGGCACTTTGGTCCATATTGGTTCTTTGGTTGAAGTGCTCTCTTTGTGTGCAAGTCTGAACAAACTGAACAGGAAAGCTGAGTTTCTGTGCATTTCACACCCACCCAGCCTTTCTACATCCACCTGGTGCTACTGCCTTTCCAAAAACCATCAGGACTCTCCTGCTCTCCAGGACAACTCCTGACCAGGGACAAGCCAGCCTGTCAAATATAGCTTTCCAAATTTAGCTGAAGCCACTCCCACTCATTTCCACCATTTGCTTTGCTGTTTGTGTCCCTGTGAGCAGAGTCACCTCCCAGTAGCTGTCCCCTTCCATCTGTGCCTGGGCCATTGCCTAGCTCATGTTCACTCAATAAAACAACAAAAACAAGCAGCAGTTGAGCAAACCAACCTCATCTGGGGCCTCAAGGGAGCACTCACAACCTTGTGGTAATTTGGATAGCCTAGTGTGGGGTGACTAGCAGAGGACATGTCACACAGAGCCAATATTAAGTGTCTGTGAGAGAGGAAGTCACATTCTCTCATTAACATTGACTTTCTAAATGAAGACTTGATAAAAAAATTTTGACATGCGTTAGGTGATTCAATTAAATTCTGACAGGAATGTTTGCTGTTCTGTGTTAGAGTAATGAAAACAGGATTTTTATTTGAAATTTCTGATAAAGATGTGAAGGTGCTGTTCTGAGGTGTTCTTTTCCCCCCAAATGTCTTTTTAAGAAAACAATTATTAAAATCAAAGTCTGTCTTTTCCTTCAAATCCACTGAGGTTAAAATAGATTAGCATTCACTTAGTTCTTGTTGTATACCAAAGAGCTGAACACATTCTCTCTCAAACAGCGGGGGAAAAGTGAAAAAAACACAATTTAATTACAGTGTTAGTGTTAAACCCGAACTAGTTAGGAATGAATAAGTATTTCTGTTGAAATTCTCTGGGTTCAGAGATTTATAACTTGTTGATAAGATTCTCCTAGGGCAGAATCCTACTGCACAAACATAGTTTGGAAACAAAAGATAGAAATTTTTCAGAAACTGAGATGTAATAACTGCTAAAACAGCAAATGAGAATCATATTAATTTTATTGCAGTTTCATGATTTCAGATCCATTTTATTATCAGAGCAGGAATTTTAATTTCTCTACAGGCTTTCTGTGGCACTCAGCATTGACTCAGCTGCTGAAAATTGCACTGCTCCACTGAAGTCAGTAGTCCAATAGTGTTTAAGCTGCAAATTTAACACAGACTTCCAGAAGTATCCAACTCCCAGATCCTCAAGTGGCTTCTGAAAATCCCAAATGTTGTAATAACCTACTGAGGATGTGGCCTTTGCATTTTGTCAGACAAGTACTCATTCTTGAAGTATCTGCAGTGTGCAATTTCCCTAAAAGAATCCTCAGTTCTTTTTTTTTGGTTGCTTGTTTGGTTTGCTGTTTTTTATCCCCCTGGCACAGGGAGGACCTTACCTGGTATATCTATGTTGCTGAGGAGATCCAGCAGCACAGGAGGGAATTGGAACATGTATTGCAGTGCTTAGGAGGAGCTCTAGCCAGCCAAGCTATGTTTTTTGAGCAGGAATTCTGTGTCTTTCTTTAGATGCCACATCCTGAAATAGCATTTAGACAGACAACCACCTAAACTGCACAGACTCTGAAACAGATGGGTCACTATTCAGACCTATGTACACAAAGAAATTTAACATCAGAGGAATACATGTGCTATTTATAAATGATGGGTCTGTCCATTTCTTAAAACTTGCAAATATTGGTGCAGTTTCCAAACTTTCGATTTTGAGTTATGCAGCAGGATAAACCAACACTTTCCAAAAGTGGCAAGATCCTTTGTTTGAGGCATTATGGTTCTCCTGTATAGGAAAGACATTTTTTATCAGTGTTAATGCACTGTTACTCTGTGTCATTCTTGCATTTTCCCCAAGCTATATAAATAAATAAATAAATAAATACATTATGGTTCCCTGGACTCATCTAGTTGAGCTGAAGTGCAGAGAAATAAAGATTAGATCAGACTCTTAGTATTTTAAGAGTTATTAACATTTTAACTAGTAACATCAGTGTGGTTCATCAGGAGCTGAGGAGCTAATTTTGGCTCTGGCAGCCTGAAGAAACAAGTCCAAGTTTGTTCCCTTCAACATGACAGTCCCTTCTTTATCTAGAAGGGCAGAAAGAGAAAGGGTAACCCATCACACCAATAAATTCTACAGTCTCCTTCTTCTCCGGGTTATTTCTGCACAAATTGCTCCAAACTTTGAAAGGGGAGGAGAGAGCAGTGGCTAAACTAGGTTCTCTCCATTTGGGGTCCTGGAGAAGACTGGAAACACTGCAAAGAGCTGTTCAGAGATTTGTTTCCTTCCTTGGAGGGTTGAGTGGGAGGGATGACACCCATTCCACTGCGAGATGGACTAGACTTGTCATTCCCTAACAAGTCTATTTAGGCTTGTCAGAAGTTGATGTGCTAATTATGGCTCATTAGACACAGAGGAGTCTATATTTAAACCCATTTGGGGTTGGTATGGGAAAGTTAATAATATTAGGCAGAAATAGAGGGAAACTGCTAAGGCTGCAGAGAATCTCTTTCTAAACTCTGTGAGATTTCCAAATAATCCCTGAAGCAGAGTGGCAATGCAAAATGAGGTGAACTTTCAGTAGAAAATTGAAAAACAGTGGTGTTGCTTCCTCAATTCCCCTCCTTCCAGAATTTGAATGAGAAATAGCCTAGAAAAAAATTTAAAAAGCATAGAACTAAGACCATCCTCAGAAAATTATGACAAATATGTTTGGATACCATTCAGGCTGCTGGAAAATGAGCAGATTCTCTCAGAAGCACTGCCATTTTTGAACTCTATAGAACTACATTAAACATCTTCCCATTCAAAATATCAATGTTCTGTGTCAGAAAAGCCAGACACAAATAATGTGTTTAGCATTATTGTATCACTTCAGAAACATTTCATCTTATCAGTACATACTACAGAACTGGAGTTTTCATGTTTTACCTATAAAAGGGGTTTTGCTGAGTTTGGCCTTTTATGGTCTTCCATTTTCCACAGGAAAAAAAACCTTTCTCCTGTGTGATTTCCATATCAGGCAAGTTATCTATTGAGGCAACCACATCACTATTTGATCTTGTGTTATTCTCTGAGTGTTTGACATGTCTGCACTGCAAGTTTCCAATCCTTTCTGAGAGCCACAGTTGTTGGGTTTTGAACATTCATCCTCCTAAAATGCTCACTAAACAGTAGCATTTAATAAGCATTATCAAAGGCAAAGTGAACCAAAACAAAGAAAAAAACATGATCTGACTAAGCAGTAGCAAACCACACTGTTTCTGAGCTGGCTGTAATTGCTGAAATAGGTGAATGCCCTCAAGTAGACAGGATGAGTTAATTTAAGAGGGGCTGTGTCAGATTCCCTGGGCACCAAACCTGTGGAGCTCACTGCACCTCTCCAGGGTTCTTTTCGTGACACCCAGAAGCTGCACACAGTTCAGTTCTACCTCATTTCACACCATGACCTCATATGGTGATACATCAACTGCACAAATGATAAAATCTGGAAAATTTCAAATAAGAACCTGGCCTGAATTTGCACGATATTCTTCTGTTCCCTTCTCCGGGTGTGTGAGTGTTGGCTTCTGAGTCATTTTTATTTCAAGATGAATAGTTTCAACAGATATATTTTATCACTTGATTCTTGAGTGAGGTAACACATCCTATAGGTACAAGATATACCTAGACATTTGTGCTTCTGCTTTCTCTTGAGCACTGCACTTTTAGGGATTTTTTCCCTTTTTTTTACCATCTCTGATTGTTTTGGAAACTGCTGCACTACTGTGTATGATGTGGATGTCCTCGAACAGATTCATTTAAACTGGTATGTAGTTTAAATGCATAAAAACCACTGTGTCAGGGTTATCACGTCATTTGTGGTGGAATTGTTTTTCTTAATGCACAAGTTAAGACAGTGCAATGTAGATGATTGCTCTTGCTTGAAACTTTGACCCTTTGCAAAAGTGTATTAATTTAAACCTGTAAAAGCAAGATTCAGAGGTCTATAGAGAATTATTTTGTAGATAATTAGATATATTTCATGTTTTTTACGCTTTATGTTATTTGTGTTTATATTACATACTTATTCACAAAGTGAGGAAGATTTAAGTTTGAATTAGTTCACAAAATCCACCATTGTGCTGCAATATCATAGGAATTTTAATAAACAGCTCAAGTGAATGACTGAATTTCCTCTGTCAGCTTGCAGGAAACACAGAAAGAAATCAATTCATATCCCTACAACTATGAAAATGTGCAGTTTTTTGTGCTAAGCCTGCTTGGTGTGCATAAAAAGTATTCATACATTCAGGCTTATTTCCTGTTACTGTCTTATAAATCTGTACATCATCAATAACATTGCAAATAGTTTCCCTAAATTTATAGACTAAACTTCAATAAAAATGCATACCAAAATATGGATAATTTTCCCAAATCAAGGATTCTTAGTGCTAAAGCATTCAGCAGTGTATCTCATTTAATCATGTATTTCTCACTCTTCCCACTTGTATTATTAAATTTATATGCAAGTAAATTAATAGTGAAATTGGTGGCTTTCTAATCTATTTCTGAATTTTGAGAGAAAGGTTTTCTTAATTTATTGTGTTGTGGATATTCTGTAATCTGGTATATGTATAAATTATCTAATAAGGAGCTCAGTATTTTGAAGGTGTCTTATGATATGAAAAATGGCAATCTTTTGAAATTATGGGATGTATTATCACAATGCCAGACTCTAATCTGCTACCAATTTGTGTCAGCTTTCTGCATTCAAAAAGGACTCAAATCCTCTCTAAAAGTAGGAATCAGCTGAAGGTTTGTCTTGGCTTCATGAGCCCACTGCAATTAGGCAGCATGTGAATGTGTGCCATATGCATTTATTGCTCTTCTAAGCATGTGTTACTTTGATGTGTTAGGTTAGAAATCTAACTCTTTTTCTTGGGCAGCCTTCCTCCTGGGTCTTTATACTGCTTAGCAGTTGAGTCCAGACTTTGAAACACAGCCTAATTTAGAGGCGGATGCTGCAGCTGCTGCTGTCATTTCAGCTGATTTTTTTCCCCCTTTGATGTCAGCTTAGAGCCTCGCTGGCTGCATCGGTCCTGCAGCCGCCGCGATTCGCCAAACGGCACCGCAGCATTTGAAACGTCTCTTTGCCTTTAAATCTAATTTGGGGAGCTTGACTCTCTCATGATGCACTGTTGGTTTAGTGAAATGTGGAGTTCTCACAGAATATGTCCTTCCTGATCTGGAGGAGACGCAGAAATGGCTTTCAGTTATGTTTAATGCCTGATTAAATGCTGATGGTACAGGAAGAGGGATATTTTATTTGGTTTTGGCAGAAGACAGATGGGAAGCATTGCCCATTCTGCCCCATCCTTTGCATTAGCAGCTATACACTACAAAATGAACTTTTTCCTCTGAAAGTTGCCCTCTTCCTTTTCAAGACATTATATTAACTGTATTTTTCCCACTCTCCATGATTTATTTCTGCAATGACAGTATGTGCAAAGACATTCCACCTCCATGCCTCTTGTTCTTAGGCCATCCTTGGCTTTCCTTTCTGCTCTCTTTCTGTGGCTGACATGAACTCAAGGAGTGCAGGAGCTTTGATCCTTTCTGATGCCTTTGCAGAACAATTTCTCTCAGTGAGATTCCCTTGCTCAGGCCAAACCCTGCCTTCAGATGCGCATGCATTTTCCCATTGATTCCAACGAGACTCACAGCCTTCTAAGGCCCCTCTTTGGCTTTTAATCTTCTCTACCTTAAAAAATATAGACAGATAGTAGTTGCCTAATGCCTTTTAATAATTGAGGTCCTTGGTTCCTTTACTGTTTTGGCTGCTTTTTCTGTATTGAAATGATGTTCCCTATCATGCCACAAAAAGAGAGAAAAGCCCTATCCACATGTACTCATTTAGACAGTATTTCTATCCTTTTATTTCCTGATTTTACTGCTCTCATAGCTGCTTTTCTCTCTACAATTTATGTTTTCTCAAAGATGCAATGGAGAAGAATAGTCTTTCCTGTACTCTCCCTGTTATTACTATATTTTGTCAAAATAACATTTTGGGTAGACTATGTTTTGCAAGCTTTTTTTTAACTCTAGCAATAATGGGAGTTATATTTTTTCAGGTTTGACACTATTAGCAAATATGAAAGGCACAATGGGCTAGAATGAAGCAATTTTTAAGGAGATTTAAAATTTAGTAAAATGAAAGTATTGAATGTTCAAGTTCTGAAATTTCAAGAATTCTTAATGAGAATACCAAGTGATACTAAGCAAAGGCAATAAAAATCACAGTGATTTTCAATAAGTGTAATTTTTATGGAAGTAAATTTACTCATTTGAATTTACTCAATTTTTACAGAAGTGAATTTACACAGTATTCATATTGATAATACTGGGCATTATTTAAAAATATTAGAAAAAAATTCTCCTCATCTGACATCACATAATTACATTTTAAAAAGATTTTATGCATACAAATTGTCATGTTAAACTCCAGGAACTAAACCTTTGTTTAGGAGCTTTTCAGGCAGCATCCTTAGATTGCTGACTCTTTCTGTTTTTAATGTGGGTTTGACAGTAGAGCAGGGGATTGGGAGCATTTTCTTTGTAGTGACAGAAACTCCTTGCTGCTCAGTCTGGAAGTCAAGATATCCTCAATCAAAACTTTGGAAAATGTGCTTCAAAACTTGAGAAATGAAACAAAAAGCCTTCACTGCAGTTCAGAAGCCAGTTCAGCCTGATTTAATCCAGAAAGAAATTTGAACTTCACAATCAGAAGGCTGTTTGCACTAATGTTTGAGAAAAGAAGGACTCTGTGTGATTGTTCTGGAAGAGCAGCTGTCTTACTAATTCCGCTGCACTACCACAATGATAAACTGAGCAGCTGATATGTACTGTAGTGATAAATGTGATATTGGAGGTCTGGAGGGGTTGTGAGTGTGATGGTAGGTAAAACTTTCACTCTATTGCAACAAGACAGGTGAGGAGTAAAAACATATGCTGAGATTGCTCGAGTTTCTTTTGTTACACTTTGCTTCAAAACAGCTGGTTGTTTCTGAGAAATTCTGTTTCCATAAAAGACACCACAAAGAGGGAGGAAGGCTCTGGCACAGGGTGAGCACTGTGAATTCAGAGGTGTTTCAAATGGTGCTCTCCTTGACAGCCTGAATTGAGGAGGGGTAAGGTTATATCACACTGCAGCAATACCCAAATCACAGCTGTTCAAACCAGAAAATTGTGAAAGAGGATTCCTGTGCTGCTACTGAAGCCTTGGCTCGGTGCAGACCTGCAAAACTTGGTAGGAAACTGTGGCCTTTTTAGCAGAGTGCCAGGTGCTGGGAATATATCCTATTAGAGCTGGTTGTGCCACTGAGTAACCAAAAGGCAGAGAGAGTGTCCAGAGCAGAAAAACACCATTGCAATAGTGATGTTAGGTCCAGAAAAACTAAACGATAAGCACCCACTCATGCATGATAAGGAAAATTTGTTAGAAAAATGACAATAGGATTGTGTTTCTAGAGAATATGCTGTTTCATTGATAATGAAATGCCTTGAAATCTGGTTTCAACATTTTCAGAATCTAATTACTTCTGGTTTAAAAATATACATGATGATTAAATATACATATAATGAGTAGTAGTCAAGACAAAGTATACTGCTGGGAAAAAATCCAAATGTTCATGTTCTGAAATCCTATATGAAATGAAATTACTGTGTTCTATTCTGCTGCAGTCTCAGGCAAAATTATATTTGCATTCAGTATTTCATGAAATTGGAACATAAAAACCATCAGGAATTGGCTTCAGCAAGGTGTGCAATAATTTCCATTCTTGATGATGTCCCAGGAGCTACCCAGAGCCTTGAGAGATCAGCCCTAACGAGAAAGCATATGACCTTACCATATCAGGGCTTCACAACAGTCAAAATCTAGCTTGACCTTCAACAGCAAACCAGGTCCCTCAGGCTAAATCCTAACAAGTCTTGCCTTCAAACCAAGGCAAAAGGCCAAAAATGCTTATCCAGGGAGCAGCAATAGAGGTGGAAAATGAGAGGTTCTTTTTTGTTTGGCAAACATCGTAGTTTGACCTCTGAGTTCTCACTGTGCCAAGCCATCTAATCTCCAGGAGGCAGTCCTTTCTAATCTGCCAAGTGCCAAGCTGGCTCTGTTCCTGTCAAGACCAGTATGCTCTGCCAGGCATGTGGATTAAGGTTTAGATGTGCAAGATGACAAACCTCTCTCCTGAATCGGGATTTCAGGGAGTCACAACCTATGGGCTGATGCTCCAAGACCCTCAGGACCCACCGTGAGTTGGATTTGCTTGTTGAGCACAAGGGCAGCAGGTTTGCAGTTTCCCGGCCTGGGTGTATGGAAGGATGCAGGGAATGTATGGTCTATACAATAAAAACTATGAAAGGAAATATAACTAGTGCTACAACGGCCAATAGTAAGTAAAAAAAAAAGAAAAAAGTATTGTAATAGTAAGAAATTGCAATTTTTTTTGCATTCTGCATTTTTTTGTTAGCTTTGATTTTTTTTAGACAAAGTCAGATTTTGAAGAACTATTTGATAATGTAAAAATCATTAAAAAGTGACTTTAGTAAGTTTGCGCTAAGAAGGAAAGATATATTTTTTAGTCAGAAATTCCTCAATCATAAATTCTTAAAAACTTGCAAATTGATTGTAATTAAATAAAAATAATATTTTGTAGCCACTGATGGCAGAAAAATTATCTGGAACTTATTACAAACAGACTCTGCTTTTTGCTGAACAATCTGTCTTTTCCTCTGGACCTTTTTTTCCTGTTTTATTGAGGTAGTTATTGAAATTTTTTATTTCACTAGGAAAGGTGGGTTTTCCCATATTTTAGCTTAAAAATAAGCTAATGAATAAACCTAACTATTAACCTGAGGAGAAAGAAAAATAAATGGCAGCATTTTTTATTGTACCATACTCTCAGGCACATATTGTGACTCTTGGGGATAGTGCTGTGCAGGGTTGGGCGTTGGTCTGGATGATCCTTATGGGTCCCTTCCAACTCAGAATATTCTGTGATTTCTAACTTAAAGGTTAATTCTTTTGAAAAAGATCCTAAATTAAAATGTGTATATATTTTGTAGACAATTAAGCTATATAGTCTTTTTCTCAATATCATTGTCCCTTGAGAGCCACCATTAAACTGTTAGGCAAGAATAAGAGCATATCTCTTTGCGAAGAATAAAAGGTTTGCTTTGTCTTTACAGTGACTGGAATGGGACATCAAGTGCCTATTATTACTCATTTGCCTTCATTTACTTTTTCCTAAGGTCGCCTTCAGTGTGGTTAATAAGCAGCAAGATCATCAGTCACTTCAAAGTGCTTTCACATTCCATAGTTTGTTTTTTCTCCAGTGAGCAAATGGAAAGATGATCTGGTAGAAATCAGCTACATTATGACTCATCTTTTATGTGACCTCCTTGAGAGGCCTTTGGGTAGCACATGGGCTTTCCATACAATTCCATGTAATATTGGCTAACAAAGTATCTTTTCCCACACCATTTCCTTAGCAATGCTGAAAAGTCATTAAAGGCTTTGTGTGAAGAAGGCTTCAAACTCAGAGAAATAAAATTTCCTCTGATCAATGTTTTCTTTTTAATTTGGGTTACAGACAGGCTATTTTGCATCTAGACTGATGTCTTAATGAGGAATAGCTGAAGTGACTTCAGATATGGTTGGATATCATGAAGACTTTGCTTTATTCTACCAACCAAAAAAGGTCTGAACTGCAAAATTAAGGCCAGCCAAAGAAAAGGTATGGAACTTCTCCCTCCTGGATGTTACACATCATATCTGCTTTCACTGACCCCAAAACTACACAGCCATTGTTTTTGCTGGTGGCTACCTGCTATCTTTTAAGACTTTCACATTTAGGGTTACTAACAAAAGAAGCAAGCCCATGGAAAAGAACCCAAAGTGTTCTGATCCTGGTAGGCAGAATTGCCAACATATCCCCTGAAAAGTGCAATTTCTTCTTAAAGATAACACTCTGATTGACTTTGGTCAATGACTATAGATTTGTTTGCTTCTTGAAAAGTACAAAATGTATGCCCTTGCTCTCTCACAAGGAGGACAAAATATTTTTCCTCCCAGACTCACAAGATGCTGGATTTTCTTGAGAGTACTGACAACATTTCCTTGTCGTTCTGACAAGATGCTATGTCCAACACTGCTTGTGTATTCCCTTCTGTTCCCACCTCTTCCCTGAAGCACTAGTGGTGGTCTTGCTGCATGTTTCACAGATGTTTCTTCCACTCAACTCCTCAGTTGTTTTTCAAATGGCTTCTTACAGCAAATGTTTCCATGTGTGTATGCTCCTTCCTTTCTGCTGACACCTTTTCTTTCTATAAAAACAATCTGCTGCTGTCTTTCAGATCTAGAGAGACACCATCCCATACCACAGATGCCTTTTTTTTTAGACTCTGGCATTGGTACACATGGTCAGCAGGCAATACCTCCCTCCTGTCTGTTCCTCATGACTAACAATGTTGATGTTTTGTTCTTTCAATCTTATTTCCCTCTGTTACCCTTACAAACTCTGCATTTTTTTTTCTTTTCCTGTTACTCTGCTTTCTTTGTACTAGTGGCCCATATGGGATCTCTTCATCTCTCACTACAGCTTGGAGGAAGAAAACCTCACACACTGTTTTAGCCCAGTAACTACAGGCAACTTGTATGCCAACTTTTTCTTGTGCTCAGGAACTGAAAAAAAAAAGTCAGCTTTACATTTTCTTTATACACACACACACACAAGCAAAATTAAATTCACTTTCTACAGCTGCTCACAGTACTGGTTGCTGACTGATTCTGAAGAGACATGCAGAGATCAGACTCTACCATTGAGTTGATTGCCTTTTTAGTTTGCATGTGATAAAAGTTGAGCTGAGATTGTCTAGTTGTTTCCATTCTGAAAGGTGTTCTCGTTTGCCTACAGTAATTGTTGTAATCAAAATTTTTCACATCAAGTCATGGCTGACCAAAGGGGACCGTGATCCAGCTTGCTTCAGCAATTTCTTGATATAAAGACAAATGAAAAAAACACCACAAAACATCTTTCTTCCTCCTAGTAACTGCATTATTTGGGACCAAATTTATTTGAAATTGCTCTAGTATAACTGAAGAAATCTGCACAGCATTTTGCTGAATAAACCCAAGGATTTGCCAAAAAATTATTAAACTAGCACATATTACAGAATATTTCACTGTCCACCTTTGTGGATGTAGGTACATTACACACAGAGAGATATGTATATATATATCTCAAAGCTGTTTTATGAACATGGCAGCATTCACCTAGGTAGTTCATTTTCTATTTTAACTTCCTTTTATCTTTTATGTGCAATAATATTTTAATGTTTCCTCCCAGAAAGTAGTGTAGCATACAGATAGAACATTTCTAGGATCTGTACTGGAAAATACTATGCTCTTTCATTCTACAAAAGAATTAAAACAGGTTATCCACTTAGCTTTTCTTTATTTTCCTAAAAAGGCTGGGTATGTTCTGAGAGAAAATTGAGATTTTTACTTTGTCACTTGAAGTGGATTTGGGTTTAAAAGTAGATCAGTGATGGTCCATGACAATCATATCTAAAAATGTAGGACAATTTTTGTTCATTTCAGGTATATGTATCTCAGACAAACATACTCTGCCAACAGCATTAACAAATTTGCATTTCTCCTTCCTCTTATTCTTTCTCCAGGAACATTTGGTTGAGCATATTTTCACAACAAAAGTGTTCTTTGACAATGTTAAAGTTATTTTTTAGTGTGAAGATGGAAATAATATTATATGATTTTCCTAAGTCATAGAAGGCAAAGAGTCAGTGGTAAGTACAGACTGTATTTGAGTTTGTATTCTTCACTTCCAGCTCTATGGACCAAACAGGGCAAACAGCAGTAACCTGGTAATGTTAATATAGGGTGTTTTCACTTTATGCTGTAGTATTAATTAGGATTAATTAATATTATCTTCTCAGCTTCAAAGATGTGTGATTGCTGAACAGATTAAAGCTACAGCTGATAGCACTTTAGGAATAGCATTGAAGATGCAGGAATCATTTTGTCTAAGCCTAAATTTAGGGAAGTCTAAATATTGCAGAGTGTTTAGATATTTATATGGGCAAACCATATAAAGAAAAGTATATTTCTGCTTTTAATGGAGGAGAGGGAGTCACACACTGTTGATAGCTGAATCAATGCTTTCATTGCTCCCTTTCCTCTTTCAAGTGTAGCATGGGAGATTCTTACGTTATGCTGGGAAGAGGTCCAGATGCTCAAAAGCTTTTCCTTTTCTGGTTCTGTTTTTGGCAATGCCAGGCCACAGCCTTCAGTGGTGGACCAGTGGGGTCCTGTGCACTCCTCCAGCACCATCACCAATATGTGCATTTTGACACTTGTATCACCTCACATTAGGCTTACGTCTTCACTTGCCTTGAATCTCTTCAAAATATTCAAAGCAACAGCATGAAAAGTTGGGATTTGAAGGATGGACATTTCTATTCTAAAACTGCTTAGACTAAAAGTGTGATTTTCTCACCCTTGGTTTTATTGTGTGTGCATAAAAAGATGTAGCACTACATATTTATCCTCCACCATTATTTATGTGATTATGATGGCTTTTAGGAGCCTCTTCAGGAAACCACTTATGAAGTGCTCTGTAGAAATGTCATACAACAAGCAGCCTCATCTGGCTAGGGACCAGTAGTAAAACATTGTCCAGTTTAAGTCTAGTTGTAAAACCTTGACTGATTTCTCCAGGCACGCAATTTCCCTTGAGGTGATCAGCACAATGAGCCAGGTGGGAGATGCAAGGGGGATGCATGTGCTTCCAGAAGAGGGGAATAACAATAGCAATGAAAATAGACACAGTTTCAGCAAAGTAAAAAAAACCAGCAATGAAAAAGAAGCAGAGGCTGGGTAAAATGAACAGAACTGACAGCGCATTACTTGCCTAGCCAAAGATATTTGCATCAATATATAAAATATGTAAATGAATCTACGAGTCGTAGGCAAACATTTGCAGCTGTGGAGGATGTTAAAATTTGTGTTTTATTCGATGGGATGAGAGAACAATGTGCAGAGAATAAAAACAATTGAGTTTCAAGAAGTGCTTTGGCAGCATTCAAACACTGGCAGTTGCCATCATCATAAGAAGATAGAGAAAAAACAGTTTTTTTTTTTTTAATTTAGTTGGTTCTCTTTACAGTGAGATCTGTCGTTATACAAATGCATATTTTTCTACTAGCATCTTTCAAATCAAAAATGATGTTTCACAACATATGTAGATTTGTATTTTTATGGGTAATATAGTTTCCCTAATAACCTTTCCAAGTGAAAGATTCTGCCTGATTCAGAGAAAGAGACTATTTTTTGTAAATTTGATTAGACACCTAAACTCATCAGTCCGTCTCTGAGCCATGTACCTGATTATGCAAAGGTATATGCAATACATTATGCGAAAGCTGTTTAGCTGGGATTGTATCGTGGCTGTAACCAAAGTGGGTTTAGAGATAATGAGCTTGCATCCCCGAATACTTAGGATCGCAGTCTACTCTCTAAACTGATGATGCAGCAGCTGCATAATGCAACAATGTAATTTATTCATGTAATATGTACAATATTGCTGTAATAAAAAGCCCATTGGCGGTTCCTCTAATTCTCCGTATGAGCACCCTGTTATTAGTAGCTGTGTAAGTCAGTATTTCAGCATCTTCAAATTCTGGCTATTTATAAATTTCAAGGCACAATATTTTAAAATGAGAGAAAAACCCCAAACGACCTGAACAGTTTTGCATGGTGTGAATTGTGAATCTGCTCACATTGAACCGAAACCTGCAGCTTTTTTGATCAATACAGTCAGTAAACGTGGCAGAAAAAAACCCCTAAGCCTGTCAAAGTGACCCTAGTTACTGAACTTTTTTTTTTTTTTTTTTGCCACAGATGCATGTCGTGATGTATGTGAAAAGAAGATAAAGATGGGACAAGGGGAAAAAACAAGTATTCTGGGTTTTCATAAGAAAAGCCAGAAGTCCCATGATCATGCCACCTTTGTCATTCAGTGGTGAGTGTTATTTATCATATGACTGTTTATATTGAACGTAGATTTATCTGAAGTAAATTTTAATGGGAAGGTATTAAGTTTCAACAAGAGCCTGCATGTAAAGATAGTGATGAAGAGCATTGCAACAGAATGCTTGGAAATTAATCTGCCAGTTTAACCCAGTAACCGACATGCATACTAAAACACTGATGTGAATTGAAAATAAAATAACCACGCTTGACAGATATAATAGTTTAAGTGATTTGAAATTAACCACATCCCACTGACCGCAAGTGAAAAATGTGTTCATTCTCCCGCAATGAAACATGCTCTAGGGACTCATTATACAGAGTGGAGTAAGTAAAACCAGAGTGGAGTAATTGATGCTGAGGAGGAAGGAAGAGTGACAGCTATTTAATGATTCTCAAACTTATACATAAAGATATCACAAGCACTTAATATATTATTTTTCTCTTTTCAATCTAGAAATATTATAGAGTTAAATCTGTATTGTGCAGTAATTGCAACACTTGATATAGCTGTTAGGAATAATGAATCATGACAAAGATGCACCAGGCAGTAGATGAAAAGAGGGAATAACAAACAACCCTCTGCCAACATGTGTGCATGAATTATGGGTGTTCAGTTGCAGTAGAACAGGTGAGATGAAGCCAGGATGTATCTATTGTCCTAACTCTGCCTATAATTGCTTTTCAAACGGCAAGAATTCCTTAAACAGTTTGAACATCATGAAATCCAAATTTACGTGATTTGCTCCCTTCTTTCCACATACCCTGAGGTCTTTATTTGTAGACAATCTGCAGAACAGAAGATGTACATGAACACAATGATTCCTATCCCTGGCTGCTCCACAGGGAAGAGGAGCAGTCATATATTCTATGTCATCTTTATGCTCTATGGCAGTTTTGGTTTAACTCTCTAACTTTTATCTCTGAGGAACATCTAAGAGGCAAACTGATGCTCACAAATACAGGTTATGAACAGCTGAGCAGTAGCTGCACAGTTAGCTGGCAGTTAGTGTTCATCAATAGCTCTGCTGTGGCTACTGGCACTAAAGGGTATAACATCTTCTGCTACAAGGCCAACAGGAGCAAACACATAAAAATCTCCATCCAGAAGCCCTCACAACCTGAATTATTCTATGATTTTAGGGATAGCAGAAAGTCATTTGCACTATGTATAATGAGGATGAGGAGCCACAACACAGGTGTAAAAAAATTTTTGTCCTATCCTATTTTGTTACTTATGGGATCACAGACAAATGATAGAACTTCATTAATGTGCCATTGCCACTCACTGACTCCACCCTTTTTACTTATTTTGGCCACCTTGGCTATGTGCTGTACAAGGCAATCTCTTCAGCAAACACTGTATTTACAAAGATGGTGATTGTATGGTATCTTACATCTGATCACAGAAAGAACAGGAGTGGTGTGGGAACCATTAAGAAAGGTTTTATCAATATGCACAGAAATTGTCCTAACTGATCCCTAAAAGAGGAACAAGAAAGGATCTGTACAGTGGGTTTGTGGTGTGCCTCGCTGTGACACCCATGTGCAGCCTGTTTGAGGCATCCTGGCTTTAGAAAAGTAACATTTGTGACCAGAGCTGGATCGGAGTGAGTGAGGATCTGCCTGTGTAATTGCACTTGCAGGACTGTATAAAGGCACTCACTCATGAGGCTTGGACTTCTGGGTTTTCCTACAACTAACTACTGCTGATACCTCCAAAGTTGAGTGTAGGTTGCCAGCTGAGATCCACTTTTGACAAGAGAGTTCTCCTCTTCCTTTCCTGGCCACTGACTTGAGTGACCCTTGAGGGTTTAAAGACCTTTCTAAAAAGGACAATAGCAAAAAAAAAAAAAAAAAAAAGCCAAGTGCTGCAGGACACACATTCCAGCTGATTAAGGCCTTGATTTTTCCATTGTCTGAATATTGTATAAGGGTTGCTTGTTGTTATTTCCTTAGCCAAAGATGGAATCACCGTAATGGTGTCTCCATTCTCCATCAAGTCATTTATTCCAGGACTGATTCAGTGGTAATAGCACCAGTCATTTTAGGCATTGTCTATTTTGGGATATAAGCAAGTGGAATGAATTTTATAGTGGGGAGTTCATACCTTCACTAACTTCTGAGTTGCCTGGGTGGATTAAACTATCAGTGTAAAAGGACCAAATCTCCTGTCAGTGCTTTGTTTCCCTCCCATGTTCCTAATCAGCAAAGACATGAATGTTCTGTTTGGAAGAATCCCTTGTGGTGATGTGTACCTGAAACTCAGAGATCTTTCATAGGAGTGCTGATGAGACCTGGGCATGTGTGTGCTGCTCTGAACTGACAGAGCACTGCTGTGTGGGACACTGATCCTCCACAGAGAACTTACAGCTCTCTTGGCTGCCAAAATAAAAACCCAAACCAGAAAAAGAATGAAAAGAAAGAAAAGTGTGCATGTGGGAATAGTTCCAGTCCCCAGAATAGACTAAACTTGCAGCAAATGATTGTTTCTCTGTCGTCTCCTGGCTGTGATGTTCTGCAAGTTTCTTCCCTTAAATGTCTTTTATGATTTATCAAGAGGCAAAACAACATGTTTTTAGACATATGCTTGATGATGATGAACTTATATCAATATTAATTTTGTGCCAAAGGAACTTTCCTAAAAGTCACAAAAAGGGGATGGTTTTCTTTATCTTTAGAAGTCACAATTGATTATTTTTTTTTTTTTAGAGATAATTGCTGTCATAAACTAGCAAAATAATTAAACAGAATGCAAATAATCCTCCTAAGTATTATTTAATGCATGTTGAAAAATGTGATGCAAATTGGTGGAAAAATTACACTGAAGGTAAGCACAGGCATGACTGCTCAGAAAGGAAGAGTTTTCATAATGATAACTGCAAAGTAGTCAAACAGAAGCAAAATGGGAGGAAACTGAGTTCTAGTGATTCTCTCCACTTGAAACCTCAATACCAAGGGTCAGTATTTGGTTTCTCTCAGCCTCAAGACTTGGTTAGCAGCCTTTCACAGAGGAAATGAGAAATGGAAAAATGAAGGCAGAATTAATGGATTGTGTAACCCTTACCAGTATCCCTGGCTGTGAAATGCAGCCCTGCCCTGCATATTTTCAGCCCTTTCATAAAGTCTATTCATTCAGCAATTATTATCCAGCCACATGCCTAGCTGGGGAAGGAACACAGATGCTGCACCTGCCAAAGGGGCTATGGGCAAATTTCTTCATTATACACCAAGGAGATGCTAATCTTCTCTACATTTGACCCAATTCTCAGCAGCACTACAGAAGACCCAATACACTTGGACATGAATTTGGATGTGCATACAACACTGCAAACAAATCCGTCCATTATAACAGCATATTATAGAAGCACCATCTGTGTGTGTGTTTGCAGGTAGAACAAATTCAGTCTTCAAATTTAAAAAAGCCCCACCATACCATCAACCACAATAACAAACCCCTCCTTAGTTAGGATTAAGGCTCTGCTCCTGTTCCCTCTCATTATTTGCCCGTTCGACCAGTGCTGCACACCTTTAGGCCAAGCATGAGTTGTGATAGGCTGTCATGCGGTTCGGATATTATAGATGAAATCCTTCCAGAAGCAGCATCTGGCTCGATTTGTAAGCTCTGCAGTCATTTGTAGTGATGGGGTTACATGTGCCCTAGGCTTTGTCAGATGGTTTGGCTGCTTTTCTCCAGGTTTTTTTTTTTTTTTAATTGTTATTAGTTGTTGATAGCAAGGAATTCATACTCTGCAATACATGCTCAACTCATTGGCAATTTGCATGTTTAATTAAAAAGACAGGTTATTTATAATTAAAGTATTTTGAAACCTGACCATTAGCATGTTTTGGTATTAGTATTAAGTATAGTATTAAGTATAAAATATAGTATTAAGTATAAAACTACTTATTTTTCTCCAGTGGTTTACTTCTGAGAAAGGTGTTGCCTGGTTGCCTAAAACTTGGTGGTGGGAATGACTTTCTTGGCTATCTTATTAGTCTGCACCTGTAATACAGACTAATATTTGGGAATTTTCTAGAGGGCTGTAGACATGATCAACATATCCCCAAGCATTTTATTCTGTCACATTCATTTTGTCACCATATTAATTCCTGAAAGTAAATAAGTCAAATTCCCAGATAGGATTTAATGTGTTAGACCAAATGTCTAATTAGTGTTAAGTCTGTTCCCTGTTTGCTCTGGAATCTCAGTGTTACAAAGGGACTTGCCTACCTTGTTGAAAGGCTTAATTTAGATAGTTGTTATATCTCAGTGTGGTATCAGATAGCATACCACAATGTGTTAGTTGTCCAAATAGTTTGCAGTTGCTTTTACTAAATATAAAAATTAAAATGCAGGGTACAGCATGACATTTGTGAAGCATGATAAAGAACAATGATTCCTCAGAGTTGGTTTTAAATATTATTTTCAATGCTTACAGGCAATCAGAGGAAAAGGATTCGAGGACTCTAGGACTGGTGTAGCTGTGTAGATCAGAGAACAGCAAGATTTAAATATTTACTGGTACCTGGAGAAATAATCCCATACTGCACAACTTTGCTTATATAACATTCTTCAAATTCTTGACATATCCTTTACTGCATCTTTTCCCCTCATTTGTGCTGATTTTGCGCTCTGAAAAGATGTTGCTCACATATGAATTAAATAAACATTGAATAAACAAGGATGTTGATAATGACATACTTCTTGTTCTGACTTCTTGTGTCATTATGTCAGATGACAAGCAGGCTATAATGAAAATTAGTTGGCATACAGCACAAAATAACATCAACATCAAGTGAAACTTTGAGGAATAAAACCCCTGCATTAAATGATATTTGTTCACAAAAGCTATTTATTTCTGAACACTAGTGAAAGAACAAATTAAAACAATTCAAACTTGATTGCTGAATGAAAAGAAGGGTTAAAGTCACCTTCTTTACTGCTTAGCATTGAGCCATATCCATTGAAAAATTGTGCTGAATTTTTATAGTGTTATTTATGTACAGCATTTTGCAGGCAACAACTCCAAGAAACTTTGGAGGCTGCTTTAAACAACTTGCAAACTGGTTTAGACATGGGTATTAAACGCATTAAATTTTGCTTCTCTTTCTTCAGTGTTTGGAACACTCCCCACAAGTGCTCTCGGAGGCCACTTGAAGAAGGAAGAAAGGATTGGGCTAAAGTTTGCCATGGAGATTTTTATTTTCACATGATCAATCATCCAACGGAGGCAATGCATGGTACAGAAGTGTGGGAAACATGACTTGGGACCTTAAATGGACTGAAATAAGTTTCCATATTTAATTTGTTCAATTATTACAAATTGAGTAGTTTATAACCAGAAATTGGAATCTAGAATCAGACTGAATCCTTTGAAAAATGTAATCTATTGTAACCAGGACATTTAACTGTAGTCTTAAGTCCTGTCATTCAACTGCTGCAACTTATTTTTCCAGAGTTCTTCTGGCATATGGATTTAAGCCCTATGTGTAAGTTTTCACATTCAATTGAGGTCAAATTCATCTTTGAAGTAAAATATATTTTTCAGTGAAATGTTAAAAATCGCTAGACCTTAAATGTGATTAATTGTGAAATCTGAGGTTTTGTTAACTTTCTCATCATTAGCACTGATCTAAAAGTGAAAGTTTTCTTTGAAGTCTCCATCTCTGAACCCTTTGGTCTAACATTTTCTTTAGAAATACTTCATTTAATGCATACAATCTCATTGCAGCCTGCTGTCTTTTATTCTCTACCTGGCTGAAGAATTTCCAGGTTTGCTGAACTTAAAATCAAAGTTGTGCTGTACTATGACACTGATTTCTCCTCTTTAGTCTGGCTTGGCATCTCACATTAGTTTTGCACTTTAGGAAAAGAGAAGCATAATGAGATTTAAAGTTTGCTTCAATCAGTTGTATGGCTTGCTGTAGTGATGGCTTTGGAGCACTTCTGGTTACCCTGTTTTGATTTCAGTGCTTTGGTAAATAGTGTCATAACTCTTTCTTCTGTTTCTTCATCTGAATTTGTGCATCAAATATGATCTCAAACAATGAGTTCTCTTTAAGAAACAAACCCAGCCCTTCCAATCTAGGAATACAAAATTTTTCTGCCATTTAAGGTTTGATTTTTCTAAAATTAAAATGGTCTCAAATTGTGGTCTGCAGTTGCCTGGATATTTACTGCCCAAATAACCAAAATACTTATTTGTGCCTTCAAAATAGAACTCATAAAAATATCTGTTTGTGAAGTCAGGCCTTTTTATAAGTGAACTAATGAGTTATTCTCATCAAGTAATAATTTACTGGAGTTAGGCAGATTTGAAGGGAGATAGCTCTGGAGCGGGTAAGGAAACAAGAACAGAAGGTTCTCGTATGCAGAGTTTTAACTTTCCAGAACCCTGCCAAGATGGATGGGCAGGGAAATGGGGGAGAAAGGAAGAAAGAACTGAAGGCAGAGAAAAGCTGATGAGAACCAATATTAGAGAAACAGCAGTACCCTGGTGTTAGTGAGAGAACTTTGCAGCTCCACCGAGGACAAGTCACCTCTAAAACTCCCAGCGGGGACAGACCCAGGGACATGGCTTATTGGGCTGTTAGCACTGAGCATAAAAGTCCCACAGGATGACTCTGGTCTTCCTCATATCCTTGTACCCCCTGGGCTCATTTCAGCTCACTGGTGGTATGTGATTAACAACAGAGAAACAGGACGGAAAGAGTCCAATATTTAAACACAGATTTTACCCTTTATTTTGCTCTAAGTATGTGGTTTAAAAGTGGATGTCTTTGACTTTTCTGCAACTTGTTCCATGTGGGAAAGAATAATGGCTGAACAGAATTTTATTTTTTATATGAAGAAAATGATCAGGAAAGTTGAACATAATGATTTCATGCCGTGACTATAATGCAAACACATACTTAACCATCATTGTCTCCTCTTCATATAATAACTGAAAACATCTGTATTGTGCACTGAAACATTATACGCTGCATTACAATTAGAAATGTGCTGAAGTGTTGGATTGGGTGTTTATTTATGGGCCATGAAAAGTAAGATTTTCTGCGCTTCTCATGTACAGCTAAATAGCCATAGGTAGAGTACTGAAAATTTTGGAACCCAGCAGTCACTGTGGGAATGACTTCATTATTCACTGAAGGAGGTTTTTCCAGCAGAGCTGAATTGCTGACAAACAATAATAAACATTACTGAAAGTTGGAAACAAGAACTCAGGCATGTTGATTTTGACTGTAAAAAATGCTCACGGGGCATGGAGGGCAAGACGCTCTCAAAATGACAAGGTACTACAATAGAGGGATCCCATTAGAGCTGTGCACATATATTTTCTCTATTGACACAGAAGTGTTCTGACAGGCTCAGCAAACAACAGCTTCTCCTAGCTGCCTAGTCTTTACCTGTTGCCACAAGTAGTCTAGAAACAGAAATGTATTTTTAATGGGCACACAAGTGTTTCAACGATGAAATACTCTCTGGTGGGGACATAGCAATTGTCTTTGTGGTGTAGCTTCTGAGAGCTTTTGTAGCACAAAAGGTATCACTGTGTATTTTTGCTGAAGCACTTGACAGTTCATGACCATAGCACAAAATAGTTTTTGAGATTAATTATATAATATTTGCTTTGTCTGCCTGATATTTTAGTGGTATTTGAAACAATGTGATTGCTTGAAAGAGCTCACTGTACAGTTAATTAATTTTGTAAATTTTGTAAATAAGTTTTTTCCAGTCTGGGCAGATACAAAATGCTCAGTAAAGTTGTCTCTGAAGCTTTGTTTATTCTCTCTCCTCTGACTCTGGCTCAAAGTTTAAAACCAAGAAAGCATAAAGTCTTGGCTTGTGCTCGTGATAGTGGTGTTCACAAAGAAGGACACAAAGAGTTTGTGGAGCCAGTTTCTCACTGAGCAGCAGAATGAGGAAAACCTCTGCCAGCTGGGGATTTAGGCTGGGATTATTATGTGATCCTTGCAAATATATTTACAAGAAAGAATGAGTTTTACCGATCGATAACTGAACTAAATGTAATTTAATATTTTCCTTGCCACGGCTGAAACAATTTGAATTGCTCACATTTTCTCTGGCCATTGAATATGTCAGTTATTTTCTGTCTCAGGTTTGAGTGCCTTTGGCTCTGCCAGAAATTGTTGGTTGACTTTCAAAGTGGATCCAGATTTCTCTCAGAGAGGTCAAGAGATATGCAGGATTTCTGGAAGTGCCCCAATTAAACATGCATCATTTGCACTGATTTTCCACATGATTATCTCAAGTAGCCATGGAAAGACACAGTTATCAATCAGGAGACTGAAAGATTCAGGTCTGTACAACAGACAAAGCTGAAGACAGGAAGAGAAAGCTCATTTTTCTTTGCTCTCCAAGTTTTCACTGGGGTAGGTAGTTATGATGTCAAACCAAGCGTAGCTGTGAAGTAAGGCTGTTTCTATCTTTCTTTATAGTGAGAAACCAAAGGGTTTTCAGCCTGTAATGCTGGATTTTTTTGAACATAGGGGAGAGGAAATGAACTTTTAAACCAGAGGAATTCATATCAGCTGTCTGAAGTTAAAATAACAGACTGAAAAACAGTTGTTTGCTCTGCCCAAAATGTCTTTGCAGGTTGGATTCCTTTCTCTGATTTAGTTCTCACTCCAAATATTCTCAGTGGCTTCAGGTGATAGAATAAATCTGTCTCAGTCCCCCCACTTGAGCATGTTCATCTCCTCACTGTCTCAGATTCATTCCTGAGGCCTGTTGGTGTGGATCTGTATGGGATCCCAGTCTCTCATCTGTTCCCAGCTGTGAGCACTCACTACTTTAGTGAGCTCACCTCTCCCTCACTTGCATATGGATCACTCTTCTATTATAATTAATATTTTTCCCCTCTGTTCCCTAAGAGAAAGCTGCAAAGATGTGAGAACCAGAACATTAAACACAGCTGAGTCTGGATGGTCAACACGTGATCATCCTTCCTTCGTTCTGCTCTGATCTCAGTGTTGATGGCTGCTTTGAACCAGAGGGGATGGCCAGGAGCAGTTTTATTCCAACAGATATATTGCTCATATTTGTTATTGCTCACATGCCCATAACAAAAAGGGTAAGCTAGAAGCAGTCTTAGGAGCAGATGAAGAGCTGGAGGGACCTTCTTTCTCTGTTCTGGATAGTCTGGAAAACAAATCACAGACTAAGTGCAGATTACCTTCATGAGTGTAATATCAATGCCTTGCTAGCAGTGCAGCCCTACAGCTACAGGAGACTCATTACTGCTAATAAATCAGTTCTAACTGGCTCATATTCCATCCAGATGCACAATGGTTGTACTCTGGAAGCTCATTTTGTAGCAGATATAGTGGTGGTAGAAGCTCCTTGTCCTTCCAAGTGGAAGCACCTTTTCTGTGGTAGCTTAAAATATTTGGATGGGATTTTGTGAAAAAGTGAGAAGATGATGCACACACATTTTCTCAAAGACAATTTCCATGTCAGTAAAGGATTACACTGATTTAGCTGAGTCTGATTTATGGTGTTTGAGAAGCACAAAACTTAAAGATGTCATCATTGCAGCTTTTTTCACCCCATAAGAAATATCCTTTTCTCCATTACTCCAAAGAATCAAAGTGTTATTTGCCTCTTCAGAATGTTATAATACAAAATATAAAAGTAGATTCTGATCATGTATATTCAATCCATGTATTCACAGGAATCAGACTGTAAAACCCCATAGCTTAGTTGTTAGTCTTAATTATCTAGTTCACATCAGTCTAATTTATGGAACAAAACCAATCTGCTCCATAATTCTAAGGGATAGAATAACTCCATCAAACTCAACAGACCTACATCAGTGAATGCCAGAAGGGAATTTACCCTTAATATTCCAAGGAGCAACATGGCACATGATTCACTTTGGTTCACATTTTTCCCAAGGTCTCATGTAAAATAATTTTATTTTTAGTTCAGAAGAGAAATGTTTGTACAGACAGAATTGCGTGTTTGTACAGACATTCCCAGAGATCCAAAAAGTATCTTTTTGTCTTCAAAAAGTAAAATACAAACCAAACATCCTCAAAAGAGTAAACAAAAGGGCAATTGCTGTGCTTGATCCAGTATCATTTTGGATGCTTTTGTGTTGATGCAGCTGTTCCAGTGTCTTCAGCCTCTGGTGATGGACCAGAATGAAGTAGAAGTCAGTGGACAGATTTTGGTTATTCTATAACCTCATTTTAGTGTATGGAAGGAAAATAATGTTGAAGACAACAAATTCAAAGAAGTTGGTTAAGACAGGATTTTATGTAAGATTTTTATATCTCTGAGTTGCCTCAGTTTTGTGTTAAATTGAGGAGGCTCCTTGGTAGATTTTGGACAAAGCTGTCATTGATCCAGTGAATTTAGGATTTACAGAAGCAAACCGTTAGGAAACATTGAAGTTTGCAAAATAAATATCTGTATAATTCCACTATCAAACTGTGCAAAAACATTTAAAAAATACATCCATGGCTTTCTCCCATTAGCTTGGTGCGAAGGTTCAATTCTAATTTTATTTTGTCTTTACTTTTAAAGTTCATTCTTTAAAAATCAGGCATTTTTGGCAAATAAATTTGAAGGGAAATGAAACTTTTAGATTTGATACAAATTTGTAATTAATTATTATTGTGCTTTGGATAACTAGTTTTATTATTCTTGGAAGTACAAGGCAGTTTCCAATTTTTTTATTATCTTAGAAATATATACCATCACTTGTCTATGAAAGGTTTTTCATTTCTGTAAATGTATGCAAACTTTTTACTTTTCACCCTAACTAATTCTAGAGAAACTGTGTGCTACAGTTTGTGAAGAAAAGAAGTAAAGAAAATAAATTTATACTGTTACCTTTGGTCAGCATTTCATTATGCTGGTCAGATACCAATGCTAGGTATCATGAAAAATAGCAAGCAATACTTTCTTTGAAGTCTAGCAAATAGAGAAATAGCATCCAAGGCTTAGAATGCACCAGCTGTAAACACAGCTCATACCCACAGGCAATTACTGCACGTTCAGAGTAGCAGTATAGCTTTCTGTATTATTAAATAACTTTCTGAAAACCCAATTTGCAGGGCAGTTTTATGATGTGAAAGGGAGATGAGGAAGGTTAGGATAAAACTGAGCTTCATTCAACACCAGTGTCTGAGGGTTTCAATAGCCATAAATATCCAGACAAGAGCCTTTCGCCTCTGCACACCCGCGGTTAATGTGCACAATGTCGCGATGGTCACGACGCTGAGCTCCAGCCCATTAGCACCCTGATCTGAGCCCTGGCACACCCTCATTATAACCACCACAAGGAGTATTCCTATGACAGGAAGCTTCTACACCTTATTTCCCATCTGATGTGAAGCTCAATAAAAATTCCTTAAAAACATTCATTGATCTAGTGCGTATAAACCAGTTTGCAATGGAGATATAAGTGCCAAACTGGCGCTAATTTCATAATGTTTGTTACTGCTAGAAAACCATGTTAACCCTGGTGAGATGCTAGGAAATAAAATGGTTAAGTATATCTGTATTGTTATCTATTGAAGATTATTTAAGCGCTCTTTTCACTTATTACCAATATGCATAGCACAATTGTGGGCAAAATAATAGTTCAGAAGAAAGGAAAGAATGCCCAGAAATGTTGATGAAAATGAAATAACATAACTTCAAAATAGAGAGTGAAAAAATACATTGGAGAAACCTGCTGTTTCTCCTTCCCAGCAAAACCCAAATAGATACATTCAAGAAATATTATTTCTCCAAGATGACTGTGGAGGAACCAACAGAAAACACAACAGAAAACACATCCCAAGGAAAACTGGATACAAGATGTGGGAATAAAGACCGCAGGAATCTTTCCATCACAACTTCTTGCTCTGTCAAAAGTTGCTTTATTCATATTATTAAGTGGTATGATCTGCCAAGCGACTGGAGGTCTGGGAAGCTGGGGAGGGGTGGGAAATGTACCTCCTACTAGTCACTGTTTCCTTTTGAAATGGTATCAGATCTATGGAAAAAGCAGCTGTAGGAACTCTTGGAAAGAACCTAAAAGCAGAGTGAAGAGACATTCTATTCAATGTGTTTGAGAGCTGAGTGAGGAAAAAGGTATTTCATAAGAGGAAAAAAAGAGGAAAAAAGAAGAAATGTAAGAAAGAAAGCATGTTATTTATTATGCTTCTTTACATATTGAGTGTATGTAGATGACCTGCCCTAGCAAATATATGATATTGCATCTCCATTCAGAACACACACCAGACATTATTGCAAAAGGAAAATTTGGTGGATGTGGCACCACGTGACTGAGAAAGGCAGAAAATTTTCATCAGGAGACAGGGGAAAGCCAAAAACTCTCGAGATGTGTCTGCTAGTATTGCATTTTAACTCTCATAGTAGTGCAGGTTGACGGCAACCCAAATGAACAGCTCTGGCACAATGCCACCATTCAGAGGAAAGCCTGATAGTTGGAGATACTCTAAAAACACTCTGGGCTTGATTCCACACTCTGTCAGAGCAGTGCTCACACCGATGGAGGCATGGGTTTCCCAAGGCTGGTGGTGGATCCAGGATTCAGTGCTTCATACATGTGGCTTTAATTTACAGCGTTGGCATGAGATGCTGCAATGACCTCATGGCTGTCAAATGCCCACCAAAACAGAGCTTCCCCCTTCCCAAACTGCCCTGGCAACCTCTCCTTCTCATAACACTGGGGACAAAGAACAGGGTGGCAGCTGAGTGCCTCTACACAGGAGAAATCCCCAGCTGGGGTTAACCTTTGCTATTCAGTGGTCAGAGTCAAGCATATGGTGAAAAATGTCCTCAGCAAAGCAGAGGATCTTATCCTTTGTGCTATATAAAGGACTCTTGTCCAATCATATGTTTACTTACATACCTGTTATAAATCTTTTCTTCATGTATATTCATGCATGAAAAAAATGGCAAGGTTGGTATTCCACACAAATAAATATTAACTGTTTTAGCATCATGACCCTCCCCCTACCCCCCTCAATTCCCCCTCTACCTTTGAGAATAAAGTAATTTTATGCATTCTCTTCTATCCTGGGCATGAAAAAGTAAATGCTGTATTACCCCAACTTAGGTAACCCTTAGGATAATTTTTTAAGCAGCAGGAAACTAGGCTATCTGGCTGGGTAGATAATGATATCAGCTGCTTCCTTCCAAAACAACAGGTGCTTTGGCATAAAACTGTATATCATCATACTGAGATGATGACATCAGTTCATACTTCAGCTTAATTATAAACTACCTCCATTAATCCTCAAATAATTAAACATTTTGTGTATGGTGCAAGGTGAAATATAAAAGCAAAAGGTGCCTAGCTGTTCATCAGAGGGTTAAAATGGCAGTTTCTGAATCGTTTGTACTTGTGTCTGCCTATTTTAATGTAAACTTCAAGCTGAATTTAAGCATTTGTTTATATTCTAATGTTCCAGCCATGAGATGGGTAAAAATAAATACTGCTAAAATTCAGTGGAAACTTGATGAAATAACAAAGATATATTGATTGGAGTCACATGCAATATATATATATATGTGCATAAATATCATGCAGAAAGAAACAAAGATGTGAGGGATCAGGCTTTGCATGTACAAGAATAATTGGGGGATAAGTCATGGTTCATGGCCCAATAGCAGAATAAACATTGCAGCATTCTGTGTTTGCAGATTTTATGCAAGAAGATGTTAGACTCACATTCAGAAGCAGTACATCTAAATAAAACAAGCTCTGGACAAGCAAGCACAATTTATTGAAACAGAAAGATTGATTAAACTTTGTAGAAAAAGAAGTATTAATGAAAAGAAACGTTAACATAATTGAACTTAGTTTCTTCTTAAAATAATTCAGTTCACACAGTACACAGTCACTTGAAAACTATACATTCCCTTGCATTTTCAGTGTCTCTGTATGTTTGTCATTGTTTCAAAACTCAACAAGAGATTGCTCCATTTTTGATTTGATATAAAAATTAATAGACATTTGGGTGAGAGCTGAATTTGTAGGCTAAAACAGCAGAGGAGCCCAACAGATAAAAGATTATGTTCTTCTGCCTTGAAAATATAGCACTGACCTTCTTTAAAACAGATGCTATCTTCAGGAGCCAGATGTGTCTCCAAGCAAATTAGTTATAAGAAATACATCCAAGGACATAGCCATTTAAGAATCAATAAATTATGCATTTGTCATTTGTTATTGTGTGAGGCTTATGCTGACATCTTTGACATGAATGAAGGAGTCTCTGTCCACAGTAATAGCATTAACAATTTAACAGAGGTGGTTTTATACCAAAAGAGAAGTGGTTTGAAGAAATTACTGTTTATCACCATGTACATATACACACCTTAATTATTCATTGCATGTCCACTTACCAGCCTACTTCATGTTATGTAAGTTGTGCTAGATTAAAAAGTTAGAGGACAGGCACGTGTGCTGCACTGCTGCTATTTCTAGCCACTTCAACCTGAAACACAAAGAAAATGACTCTAACAACTATTTTCTATTCAGACAACCAAATCAAGAAAGTCTTGTTTATGGGTGGTGCATTATGAAAAATTCCTACAAAGAAAAATTTTATTTTTCTAAAAGCAAAAGCCATGGTGGAAATTTTTTTTGTGGGTTTAGTTGAAACATTTGGATGACCATATGGAACTCTTAGTGGTGCCATGGGACCATGCAGCTATGAAATCTGATCACTATCTCCCTAGTGACAGCTGGAGCCTTTACACCATCAGAAAATTTTCAGACTTCTAATTTGTCATAACTACCTCCTGTGGAAAGAAAATATGTTATGTAGTTAGATACAAGAATCTGAGTCTACAGTATTACACATATCGGCTTCTCTTCCTTTTAGCTTTCAAGCTTCAAATTAATTCCTTGCATCTTATGAACCATTGATGCAAGAAATAAAACATGCATACAAAAAGAATATAATAAAATATATGGGGTCTTGTGAAATGAGGAATAGCTCTGCTGTATAGTTATAATGGAGAATGACTTATTTTGAAAAACCTACTTATGCAACAAATGTTGATCCATGCACTTCAAAGTTTCTTTATATTTAAGCCTTCTCTTCAGCTTTACTCTGTTTAGAAAATTAAAGTGTAGCTTTGAAATGGTTTCTATTATTTTTTAATTTTTAACATGTGCATTCTTTCATCACCACATCAGGCCTGAAAGGACACAAAATTCAGTCACTTTTATTAGAGGAACTCACAGGAGAAGGGGATGAGAACTCCCAGCCCACTACAATTGCACACTGGAGAGGAAAAAGCTCTCAGCTCTTCCCAGAAAACAGGAATCCTTTTCACACTCAGAAATATAGGCATCCACCAGGCAACCACTTTTGAAAATCATGGGGAACATGCTCATGTATCTCTATATACCTCACTATGGGGGCAAATAATCCAGCAGAGCTCAGAATCATGTCCCCATATTTGGTGTATAGCCTTGACTCGGTTCCTGCTCTCCCAGGGCACTTTGAGAAGTTTGTGAGGCATAGCTCAGTGATTGTAAACAGGATAAAAATGTAAACATATATTATCATTTGCTTTTCTACGGTCATTCCTTGCTAGCCAGACATCAAAAATGCCTAACTTTGAGCATAGATACTGCTGATTCATATTGTGGATCCCATTGGCTCAGCTTTGTGATGGATGTAGAGAAGAGTGTTGTGTAATCTTGTTGACAAGAAGAAGATAACTGTTGGGTTAGGATCCTGATCCTAGTGCTGCTTATGACTCTTGAACTTCCAGCTCAAGTCACAAAGTTAATGAGCAAAAATGACAACAAGCTTCTAAAAAAGGATCCAACAAAATCTTTCTCCCAAGTCTTATAACCATCAGTCTTCTCTATCATATCTAACCATTCTGGACAGTATGCAAGAAATCTAGGAGTACTGATCTGAGACAATTGAAGAAATCTGACATTATTTATGACTGTTGATTACATCAGAAAGCAAAACTGAGGTAGACCCTAATTAATTCCAGACTAATTTTCCTGTAAAGGAGAACTGGAAGAAGAGAGGCTGTGCAGCCCATGTGACAGAAAAGAAACCACTGGATAAAAGGCACTTACTGTTCCAATATGAACAGTACAAGACAGTGTTAGGAAGATATTTGCTTACATTACCAGAAATGATAAAAGACTTTCCATTAAAAAACGATGAGGAAAAACTGTGCATACCCTAGGCGAAAGGAAAGAAACGGCAGGGATAGCATCATGCTATGTAGCAACCTGCCACCAGCTTAGAAATGGACAATAATGACAAATGGACACAGGGGATAAAACCCCAAACACACTGTGAAGAGTTTTCTCGGGCAGATGTATGACGTGTTGTATCTATTGCTGACAGTTAACCAAGATTTCTGCTTTTTCTACACATTGACAGTGTTTGTACTGTGTGGCATGCCAATAAAATATTTTGATTTGAAGCTGAGCACTGTAATTGTTTTTTTCTTTCCTTAGGAAACAAACCATGATATGTAGGTTGACTTGGAAGCTCGTATTTCACGACATCTTGTCCCCTTTCCATCCTGTTGTTGCAAAGCTTCCTTTTAGTACCAGGGCCATTCCCAGATGCCCTGGAGCCCCAATGCACATCATTCATACAATTTTTAAGGCATATAAAGTACCAAGAGAGGTTGGTAAAAGGAAGAAATTGTGTGGAACGTGGACACACACAGCCGACCATTTTTCATCCATGGAGCTGCAGCTATAGCTACACGTTTGGCAGATTAAATCAATGCATTATTAAAGTGGTGTTAGGTCCAAAAGGAGCTTAACGTGGGTTTGAAATATGGCTGCTCTGGTGTCCTGAAGTCCTGATGTGTTAATCTCACAACCATTTTCCTTAGTTAGGTGGTTATTTGCCGTGTACTCTGCTTGTTCAGCCAGCCAGGCTGCCATGCAGCAGCACCTCCAGAGCTCAGCCCACAGGAAGAGCTCTGAGCAGAAATCCTATGGGGTTTGCTTTTGACTTATGTCTCAGATGAATCCCTTAACCCACTCGCCTGCAGAAATGGATACCTGCAGGAATAAGCATTCCCAGATAAACCAGCCTTGTGTCTTGCTCTTGGCTAGAACCATCTCCCATTGCCTCAGGCTTGGTCCTGAGTAGACAGAGTCACAATGTTATTTCGTGCCAAATTATTTGCTCAGTTTTGGTTGCATATTTAAAAAAAGGTTAAATAAGGACTCATTTTATCACGGTGAGTTCTTTCCTATTTTTAGTATGTTGGGCTTTTTTTCACCATCAAAATTTTTGTTACCTCTTTGTATAGGAGTGGACTGTTCCTTTTTCTTAATAATTATTAAAAGGGGGAACCATCCAAGTGACTATGAATATTCACTGTTCTTCATCTTATAGCAATAAAAGGAGGTTGAATTTTGTGGTTACTGGGGAACTGAGTGCCTTAATCACATGGAGCAAAAGATTTCTGGAAAAGTGGATAAAATCTATGATGTCTATTCTGCTTATTTCTGGTGCACTCTGTGAGCTGAATGAAAACCATTGTAATATTGTTTAATTAATGCTGAATTGCATGATGGCTGGCCTTAGCTCTCTAATTACTATTGGTAGTAGCTCTTCAAATTTTGATTAGTGGAGAGGTGAATCACTATCTTTGATGTGGTGAGGCAGCTTCTGCCACAAATTAAAACCAGGTAGTGAGGCTATAGATTAATTGTGGGTATGTGGAGCAATTAGAACAGTCTGCCTCCTCCTGTCTTCTGTCTGAAGTTTGTCACCTGTGGTAAAGGTCATAGAAATCAAACCTGAATTGTATCATTTTTGGATGAGATCTCTCTCTCTCTCTATAAATGCACTGTTTTGGGGAAAATCTGTAGTCATTCTAATTCAAAACATGTTGGATGTCATTTTCCTCCTCGCCAGCAGAAAGAGCAAGTAGAGAAAGCAATGTGCTGCTGGGAAGGGGCTGGGGAGGCTCCTGGGGCCACACAGGGAACAGCAGCATCCATCTGGAGAGCACTTGCTGGGGGCTCTCGTGGGGCACTGCTAGTTTTGACTAACTCTGTATTCTTGCAAATGTGTAAAACTGTTTGGTAGGAAGCTGAGCAATGACTTCCAGAAGCTGCATTTCTTGAAGCAGCTGCCCCAGGGCTTGGTGAGGGCTTTGCTGGGTGAGGAGGGCACAGCCACCCTCCTGGTGCTGCAGGTGCCACTGGCACAGAGTGCCTCTCTGAAGGGTCTGCAGAGATTTTATCTTTCTCAGGTGTGAACCTGAACCCAAATATAAGAAATACTGTGCTCTAGTGTGAGATTTTAGGAGCTTTTCTTTATGACAAATGAGTTTTCCTAATCAAGTCAGTGCCTGGGTTAGAGTATCGTGGCTTTCTTTTTTATTTTGAAGATTTCTGTCTATGCTGTGTTACCATGTAGTGGATAAACAATCTGGAAGAATAGGGAAAAATCCAATTGAAAAGAAAATATAATATTGCCACTAATTTTTGTTCTAATGTGATTAGGAATGAAAACAATCTGATTTCAAGAGATTCTAATGTGTTCATGTTTTTTATGCTCTGCCATCTTGTTTGCTCCATATATGCTGCTCCATTTTCATCTCCTGTCAGAATTTAGTCTTTGGGCTTGGGTTTTTCCTTCTATTTGTCTTGTCCTCCCTTATCAATTCTAATTTACTCCTTTCTCTGCATCCTCTGCTCCTATCCCGTGACTTACTGTCATTTCTTGCCCTGATTTGTTAGTGGGAGCATGAGAAAATAGTTTCTTCTGAAGCTGCTAAATATGTCTCTCATTTATTCAGCTGGTGGGAGAGAAAGAAGAAGGAATGAGGTTCAGCAAAGTAGCCTTTGTAACCACAAGATTGTTTGCACTTTACTGCCGGAACATGCTGAGACTTGAAACCTTTGTATGATTTTTATAAGCAGAGAGGCTGTAATTGAACTTTCTTGCTAGACATTAAGAAGAAATAAAATATTAAAATATTTATTTTCTTCTTTTTTTATACACAGAGCTTTTGAAATCATGTGAGTGGGTGCAATTATATAAATCTCTGTGCAAATAATGAGATCCCTGTGAACAATTTTAGAGAGAGCAAAAGCAGCCTTTTGCGTATTCATTTCATGGAAAAGCAATCTGGTTGGAACTTTTTACTGGACAGTTTCACTCACCTACTGTCAAAACTGCTTTTTTGATGTCCACTTCTGATGAATGTATAAAGCTGAAACTCTAAATAGGTTTAAATAGCACAAGATTTAGGCAAAAAATGAGACACCCCACCTCTGTGTCTTGAGCTTGTCTCTGCTCTTAATGAATAAAAAGTATAGATAACCATTGAGAAAAACAGCCCTCCACAAGTGCTTTTTCAAATAAAGCTATCTTCTTTAAATCAGAAGAAAGGAAATGATGTACTTTGGCACTGATGTTCAAGCATTTTCTTTTGTAAATAAAAGAGAGAATTTCATAAACAGAGCAACACCAACATAATCAATGCACAGAGCTTTGGGTGCAACAAACTACCAGCGCAAAAATAGCTGAAAAAGAGACAAAACTGCGTGATAGGAGTTGTTGCCATCTCAGTGATCCTAGAAATAGAAAAGAATGAAAGCAGGTGAAAATAAATGAAAATGACAATATGAAGAATTGTGCAGGTTCGTATATTTATACATAAACTATGTTTATATAAACATAAGTAGAAAACACCATATGGCAATAGGAAATGTGCCACCAAATAAGTGGAAAGAAATAGCAACTAGCAGCTCTTATTTCTGCATAGCTCAGCAAGGGTACAATGACAAGGACCTGCACATTACCAAGGGAAGAGGAACTCGAGTCTGTACACATAAAGACCCTTGTTTTCTATTGAAATAATGTTTGACAGAAGAAAGGCCAGCTATAACCATTAATCTGGTTCAATTTTACTGCAATTTATAGCCCATGAGAACAAAATAAGTCTATTGAAGTACATGACAGCAGCAGTACATGAGTTCGTGCTTAAAAATATTATTCTCAATGTTGGGACATCTGGGCAGCCAGATCTAATCGTACTTCTTTTCTCTGCCAGAACTAGAACATCTGACATTGGAGTTATTTGCTCAGACATTTCTAAATAGATAGTGCAAGATAACTGACTATAACCAAAATCTTTCCTTTTTTGACATTATTTGGATATGTCTCCAGTTCTAAAAATCCTGTCATTGTTAAGGGAAAAAAGAAAAAAAATGAAAAAGGCATGTTAAGTGTGAACATGAGCCCCACAGGCAGATTTCCTGCTCCACTTTTGATCTCCTTTGTGTTGCCTGTGAGGTGGGAAGGAGCTGGTGTCTGTTTCCAGCTGCTGGGTGGTCTCAGAGGGTAAAGGGATGGAGGTGGGTCCTGTCCCCAGCCTGCTCCCAGCTTCACCAACTCTGCCAAGCAGCACAGGCCATGCAGTGAGCAAGGCAAGTTTCTGCTGACCAAAACCCCCTCCTGCCTTCCCCTCTCCCTGCCTGTGCAGGGTACAGGGTGAGAATCCACACCCTGTGCCCTGATCCTGCTGGGCTGGGCTGTCCCATAAACCCTGAGGGGCTTTTAGGCTTCCTCTTTGCTCCACCACTTACCCTCAGTCACTTTCTGGGTTTAGACCATTTCCTTCTGTGTGTTTGTCTCATCACACTGCGTGTTTTCCTGAGAGGATTTAATGGAGTGTGGGAGTTGTCATAATAATCTCCCAGGTTCCACATTTATTTTCCTTAGTTTGCAGGAATGTTAACGCCAACAGAGAGAAAACAGAACTTGATCTATTTAAATAATGCTTAGTATAGACAGGTTTTGATGCACATGGAGAGGAAAGAGTAAAAAGACAGGTGAAAACCAAGCAAGATGAATCCTTGTGGAACACTGCCTGCTCCACAGCCTTGCCACATGCTGGTCAGTAATAGATTTCACCAGTACTTTATGGCCAGTTTTCCAGCTCTAGTCTTCACTTCTAGAAAGCCCATAAATAAGAGTTAATTCTGCAGCATTCACCCTACTCTTAGAAGTTTATTGCCTTACCAGAGTGGCATACAGGTGTAGTGGGATTATCTTTGTTAACAGTGTTGGAAGTAGTTTCTGATTTATAGTATTCCAGGGCAGACTATTCTGAGAAATGTGTTAGCTTTTTAAAAACATTTTACAGTGTCATCCAAGGTGGATTGACAAATTTTGGACTAAATTATTTAAAAATCTGAATAGTGCAAAACTTTTGAAAGTTTCTTAGTAAGATATGTTCATTATTCAACCCATTCTAGTATTTATTCACATTCAAAATATCCATCTGTTTTGAAGAAAAATGTAAAGTGAGAAAGAAATGTTTGTCTTTTTTGAAAAGCTCCATTACCCTAACTGTTTCTATCACTGGTGAGAATTTTTCACTCAGCTTCCTACACTTTGGGTTGGACCAATGCCAGAGCCCACTTCTATATGCAATACATATTGTGAGTGTGCAGAATAGGCTGCTAATTAATCAAGAATCAGGGAGGTGTTGTAGTCAGACTTCCTTCATGGAAAAGGAGCTGGCAGCAGAGATGCCTCCTGAAGCTGGTTCAAAGGAGGCTTCTGGATGATGGAACCAGAGAGAGAGAGAGGCACCTTCATAGCTTTCAGTTTGAACAGAAGGTCCTGTGATGTATGGAGCTGTGTGTGATGGTGATGCTCCCTGTGGCTTGTTTTCTGGTTGCAGATTAATTTGCTTTATGTTCATCTGTCTGGCATGTGACAGTTAATTCATTTTCTCCTCAAACAGAGGCTAAAATTCTGCCATGTGACCTAGGGTGAAATCCTGAACCAGCTGAAGTAAGAGCCTTGCCCTTAACTTCAGTGAGATCAAGATTTAATCCTTATTCTTTACTTCTCTGGGGCCAAGCTTCATCTGAATGACAAACACAACCCTCTCAGTTTTATTGGGATACAGACTGAAAATCAACTTAGAATTGAATGTGCCAAGATTTGTAGTCTGCACTTACTTAATAGTGGCTATACAAAAATTATAGTCAGTTGGCAGACATTTTCCAAAAGTCTACATCTAGTGCTTCAGTATGTCAGTGTACTATTCAATATTTTCTCTTTTTGCAGGGAAAAAAACAAGATAAAATTCATTTAAAAAGTAGCATGTTGGAGTACAAAAAACAGTGCAGGGTAGGGAGAAATATGAAAAGTGTGTTAAGTCAATTGATACTTTACAAGATGTTTTAATTTGGCCCAAGGATTTTAGACTACTTTAATCAGATCACAGCTGGGCCCTTTTCTATGAATAGCCTTTTTAGGTTAATTATTATAAAATCTCTCTGGTCTATTATAACTGAGGAGATAGCACATCCTGTAAATGAAAGTGGTAGGCTGATAAGACACATTTTTTGGCATTAAGTAACCATGCCTATCTTAATTACAATAAAAATCTTTCAGCTGAAGGCAGTTTGACTTAACTAACAAGCAATTAAAACAGGTGAAACTATCTTTGGGAGGTGACACTTGGCCACCTGACAAGCGTAATGAGATCTTTTCATCCTTGCAGTCTTTTTGCAGAAACCCTGAGACACAGAATGGATGTGGTGACTGGAGGTCGATAAATGGTATGTGGCTTTTTCTTTATATAGAGCAATGTTGTTGGATTTTTTTTTTAAGGGGTGAAAGGGAATAACATTGTGCTGCAGGCATCAATATTATGTTTTCACCTTCATTTTCAACTTCAGAAGTAGTAGAAAGAATGAACATCTAACCTTTTAATGGAAATTTCAAGTATGCCTACAAAAAAATCAAGACTTCTCTTGCAGTTGCAAAACTTCATCATAAACAACCCACAGGTGATCTGAAACAGATATGGAGTACTCAGGGAAGAGGAGAATCTTGAGGAGCACCTTTTCTGAAATAAATGGGGTGATTTGAGGGAACATAAGGTGAAGTTTGAAGGGGATGTGGCAGTGAAGATCTGGAGACTTATAGGACAGTGAAGCTTCTATTTCTGTGGTCCTGTATGAGCTGCTGGAGTGGGTCTGCACTGCTGGAGATGTACCTGACTGAGAGAAATGGCTCAGGGAGTTGGAGCAGCTGGTTTGAAGTTGTTAGCAAAGTTCAAATAAAGTGTAAAGCTCAGTGCTTGCAGCATTTGGTTAATAGTAGGCCATTCCAGCATTTCACAAATAAAGTATGTCTTGTTTAGGATTTCTAACACAAAGCAACACAGCATGAACCAGAGCAGGGAATACATTCCAGATGACTTAAAAAAAAAATAGCCTGGTAAGCAAAGATGAGGCTATGACTAATCAAATTGGCTAGTGGAGACTATTATACTGCATTAAGTACTGAAATATTATGTACCAAAAGAAAGCTGGCAGGGCTGAATTTGTAAGGATGAGTCATTTATTAAAACTCTCAGGAAGAGGAGGTAAGGCAAAGGGACATAAGGTGAATGGAGCATAAAAATTTTTATGAAAATGCAATTAATCTTAACACTGAAAAAGGACAGCAGAGCCTTCTGTTTTCAACTTCTGCTTTGCTACTGTGGATCAAGACACTTTATCCTGTTGTTTTTTTCCTCTCAATAAGTAGGACATTTTCTTATTTTCTAAATAAATAAGTTTAGGTCTCCCAAAACTTTAAAAGTGGCTTTAAAGTCTTGAAATATGGATAAGCAATATATGATTTCCTTGCTATGTCTGTTTTCTGTTTTGGAACTTTACAAATACAACTTTTGAAGGGGGGCTAATCTTGCCATCATAACCTGGTGATTAATAAACTGAAGCTGACAATGTAGTGGTGACTCAACTAATTAAGCCCTCTGATCTTCCTCTTAATTGTGATAATAATGGGTTCACAGTGAAAGACTACTAAGCGATAAAGGAATTTGAGGTAACGTAAATATGAGAATGAAACACGAGGATGATGCCTTAGGAGAGCTCCTGGCAGGCTGTGCAGATGGGAAAGGGGTGGTGCTGGTGATCCCCTCTCCTCTCCCCTGGCACCTGCAGGCACAGCCCAAAGTAGCCCCTCCTGCAGGAGTGATGAGACTCCTAGCACTCACCGATGGGCTACAGGTGGGACATCCACGTGTTTTCATATTTGGTAGCTCAGCCACAGCTACTGTTAGAATTTAGTCTTGGCAAACTTGAGGGGATTTGGGCTATTCTGTCTTCAAGACAGAGTCTTGGCTATTTCTGTGAGTACTGCTGTACATAATATTTCATGTTATTCTCACTAGTATCCTGGTAGAGAAGGAATTGAGAGCTTGGTACCTGGTTGAGGTCTACTCTGTGTAACAGTACATCCCATCTTTTAAAAACAAATGAGATTGAGTACTTTTGAAGAGGGTAACCTGCATTAGACAGTGATGGATCATTCTCCAGAACTTTTTTTTTCCCCAGTCCCTTCAAGGGCTTGTTTATTTATTTTAAATTGCAGATGATAAAAGACACAAGTAGCACATACTTTTGACCGGCAGGTAAATGGATTGGAGTTTTGAAGGAAACTAGTTTAAGCACTAGGACTCCACCCACGCTGCAGGAGGTTGTTCATTGTTTCTCATCTCCTTATTAGTGTTTAAGGAAGCAAAAAAGAAAAGATTGAACTCCAGCCCTAGAGAGGAAGAGAGTATAAACTACTTCATCCAATGGATCCTGTGCAGCTCAATTAACAAGATAACAATATATTTCATCTGTCAGAAATGTTTATCTTCTCACTAATTAGCAGAGCAACACCAGGTTTTGAAAGGAATTGTAGCCCATAAAAATGCTTGCATCCACAGATGCCCTGTGCAGATTGCATCACTCAGTCTTCCGGGGAGATGGGTTAAGTGTAGGACAAGGGAACACCATAACATTGCTTTCCCCCTCTTCCGCAATCATTACCTCCCTGGCTGCAGTCTTTTGTTTCCAGTTGCTGGAAATTTGAAAGGGTGGAGGGAACTGCTGCAGTAGGCCTTGCCCTTGCCCTCTTTGTTTCTGCGAGCCTTAATTAACCTCTCCCTAGGTTCACCAAATTTGTGATTAGAAATTTTAAGTTGGGGTTGTGCTCACTAAGCAGGTTTTCTCATAGCTCTACTTGAAACCCCATTATTACCATTTTGAATGCTGCACTGTTTGTTCTAGAAACCCATCTTAGTAATTTATCCCATATCTCTATTTCCCCCTCATGGAAAATACAATTATTTTAATTCTTCTAATTGTTTTTCATTTCCTACACTCCAAATTTGTTTCTTTCCCCCAGGCATCTCTTCATCTTAACTCATTGACTGGAAAGGCCTTTTTGGCTCTTTAGTTCCTTATCTCTATTCCAAATGGACTAATATTATACAGTGTTCAATAAAAAAAATAATTTAATTTGTTATTTCTTTCATCATGCAGTGGCAAAATTGGCAGCTTTTAAGATGATTCTTTAGATTTGGGGGTGCTAAATGCATCTCAAATTGAGATGTCAGTTTTAATGGAAAGTTATGTGGAACTTTGGGTAAGAATGAGCATTTGAATAGTAACACAGGTACAAACCTGCCCTGCTGTTCAGCCCTGCACACAGCAGAAAACATAAAGCACCTCCTTGCTTTGTGCAGGAATAACTATCCTGTTGTTCCACAGCTCCCACGGGGGGCAATCAGAGCATTATATTCTCACTTTCTTTATTCTTTTAGTTATTTTGTTTAATCTCATGTAATAGCCAATTAAGTTGATTTGCCTTCAGAGCTGGGGAAAAGTATAAATAAACCTGGCAGAAGAGCAAAGTGGGAAGCGCAGAGGCTGGAGTCACAGAGACGTCCTGTGTGAGCAACAGGAAATCAATTGCCATATGGCCAGTTATAAATAGGGCCATCACACAGCCTTGTTGCCTTTGACAGGTCCAGGTTCTCTGCTCAAGGTTTCTGTTGCAGATTTTCTTTTGCTTACCTCAGGCAGACAGAGCAGAAGTTTTGTTGGAGGCTCTGGAACCAGCCACTTCCCTTCTGCTGAGAGTAAGAGCAAGATGTGACAGCAAGAACAAATGACCTGCTGGTGGGACAGGGCAGGAGAGGACCATCACCTGAAAAAGGGAGGGAGGTCTTAGCCTACAGTCCCCCAGAAAGGCCGTATTTCTTTAGAGATGTCATCTTTTTACTTCTAGAGATCCTTTCCTATCAGACATTTTTGCTCATGGTTCCCAAGCCGGTTGTAGCAGTCTAGCTGGGCTTTTTGTGTCTTCAGCTGTGTTTCTGTCTGAAAAAATACAACTTTTTCACTTGGGCAAGTGATTTGGAGGAAAGTGGTGTTAGTCCCACCATCACACAGGCCTGGGGACACAGAGACAGGGCTAATGCCCATGTGGAAGGTGATGTTTCCAGCCAGGGAGCTCTGCTCCTCTTAGCTGCACCTTCTGTGTGCTTTCCCTGGCACCATTGGCTGTTTTCCACAGTAGAGTAGTCCTGCTTAAGATGGAGAGGTGAGGTATTGTGAGTGAAAGCAAAAGAAAAGATAATTATAATGGTGTGCTAAACGCAATGGTCAGAAATCTTTTGTCCTTAGAAACCCTCAGAGCTGCAGGGCGACTGAGTAGGCGTTTTCAGGATTGCAGCACAGGCAGGGTTAACAGCATTGCCTCAGTCCTTTGTGTGTGAGCTGTTGGATTTGGCTCCTGTGAGCACATCTAAGTGACCAGCTTGATGGGCAGGACACGCAGGTGGGGTTCTAGGTCATAGAGAAATGTCAGGGTTTATTAAACATTACAGCTTTATTGTGCATTCTCTTTATTTTCTACATTGCCCTGGTCTCGTTATTTTTGCTTTGGCTCATGCATGACTTTTGCTGGTTGATTAACTGAATATCTGGATGTCAGGGAGGCTTCCAAGTGCCCTCACACTAGTGGTCACGGGGTCCTACTATCTATCTGCTGGCAGATGAGGCAAGCTCTGGCTTTTCTTTTGTTGAGTATCTTGAAATGCAATCCCTATTTGGAGACTTGAAATGGAATTACACCCACTATATCATCCAAATTTGTCATATATAAATATAGATGTTGAGATGATTAAACACATTAGCAATTTTCAGTGGTTCTTTAATTCCATCATTCATTATTTTTATTTGATGAACCACTTTCTTATGAAACTTATTAAAATGTTGGTATAAATCTATTCCAAATTCCCATGATGACTATATTTATACCAAATGATATACATAATAATCTACTTCTGAGACTGCATTAGAAATGTGCACTGGCTTTTCCATTTGTAAGAGGCTGTGCATCGCTCCCATAAGGAATAATGACTAAGAATTCCATTTTCCATCAGGGAGCTGCAGCCACTCAGGCATGGACCTTTCCTTGCTGTCAGGCTCATCTGGTGCTTAAAGGCTCCCATGGTGTCACTCAAGTTGGGTCAGATCTGCAGCAGAACCTGGAGCAGATCAGAGAGCACTGATATAGCAGGAGACACAGTGGGCAGGGTGTGCTTGCTGAACTCTTGTCTAATTCTGTGGCCATTTAAACACCCAGGTAATCCTGCAGCAGCTGATCTTTTAGCTTCCTTCCCATACAAGCTCCTTCCAAGGTTGCTTTGCTCTCTTCATTGATCGAAGAGAGAGCCTAGAGAACTATTTGAGATTAAACACCTAAGTAACTTGACCATCACCATTTTGGTTAGTTAGAAGTAGGGTTTCCACCCAGTCTTTGGATTTATACATTTACCTTTAAAAACAAAGCTATTTGGCTTCTCTTATACCTTTAGAATCTCATGAAGGGCACTTGGCTTTCAGATATTTGCTGAGCAATATATTGAAGTGTGCAATTACATATTAGATTGAATTGAAATATTAAATAACAAAAATAAGGATTGATATCAGTGGGTAAGTGCTTCTGGTCCTGCTTTATTTGTAAACAAACCCTCAACTTTCTGAAAAGAAACACACAGATGCCTAACAGCTTCTGCTAAAGTGGAAGATCATGGAAAGTATGTCTTTTTTTTCCCCATAGTTTTCAGAGATTTGCTGAGCTAGAAGTCTTATCTTTGTCTTTAATAGCATTTCATTAATTTTTATTGATTTAGTTTTGTTTAAATTCTTTCTTGGAGACATAAAAACTTCTGGCAGCTGCAGTACAGTGCAGCATGGAAAAGGGTAATTTAATCAATTCCCCAAATAAAGTATTCCTAACTATATCTTTGGCAGCCCCACTTTGAGCAAGTCTATCAGAAAACTGGTTCTCTGTAATTAACAAGATGGAAATATCAGTCTAAATGGATCCATTATATGGCAAAGGTACAATGCTGGTTATGTGTCTTTCTCATTTGTGACATTGAAATGGTTGTTCTACAGTCAATGAGGCATCATCCACAACATTTCTAAAATTTACTGTGTGAAAATATGGGTTGTTTCAAGTGCATTTGGTTTTCACAGCAACAGTAATCTTTATTTTGACTCTTAACATAATATTTACAAATGCCTTTTTTAGAAGAATCATTTAGTAATCTTGCAGACAAGATACTTGTCTTGCAGATCATCAGGTTTTAAAAGTGGAAGAGTGATGTCTTGTCTTCTGCTATTACATCAGCTATTGTGCCATCCCATTAGTCAAGCTGACAGCTCATACAGCCTGGCTGACCACATATTTTAAAGAAAAAAAGATGTTTCCTTATAAATATTTTTGCTACTAATTTGCTGTATTGCTGCTGAAAACTTACTGATGATTAATCCAGAAATGAATTCATTTTCCTGGAAATGAAGTGGTTTTTAACTCCCCATGCTGATACTTTTTCTCATTCTCTCTTTTCCCTTTCCTTCTTGCAATATGATAGGAAAAAACCCTTGTTGCAGTGTCTTAGTTCTGTATAGAATTGTATGGGACTTTTTTTGGTTTTATTTTCTTTCCTTTCTTGCAAGGAAGCATAGATGAAGAAGTAAATCTTTTGAAACACAAACTCAAGGAAGTAAACTAAATCAGTGCTAACACCATTGTATCAATATAACTGAAAAAAAACCATAATGGTTCTGTTTTAATAGCAGCTTTCTGAAATCCATGTATATTAAAATGGAGCAAAAGCTCTGTGCTTTCTTGAGGCCAGAAGCAGTGTATGTGAATTAGGAAAAAGAAATGCCAATCAGACTTTTATTAAACCCTATATTTTTTTTTGTCTTGCATTTTGTTTTATGTTGTCCTTGTAAATATGCCCACACAGGCATTTAAAAACACCCCTGAGCCTTGGGTTATAATGGATTGAATGAGGATTACTCAGTGAGTCCTATATAAAAATGAATATTCTTAAAATATCCACCTTGGAGAGAAAAAAAAAAGCTCGCTCTCTCTCTCAGGAATATCCTCTCTAATTATTCATAATTAATAAATAAACAAAGAACTGTGTAGCTCTACATCAAGTAGTTATTAAAAGACTCTTAGAACTAAAAAGACTTCCTGGTCAGAAAGCAGATATCCAGCTGTGCTAAAAGAATGTAGGACTGAATCCAGAGGAATTTCCACAGAGCTTTTTTTTGGGGTTGAGTTCAAGACAGATCTTTTAGGACTGGAACATCACCTTTTAAGTGTTTGAAGCACACAGAGTTTCACCTAAGTAATCCAATTTGATACTGAACTTTTAAGGTGAAGCTCCTGATTTTAGGGTATTAAATGGAAGATGTCTTGGTGTCGGCTTTGATTAACAGCAGCCCTTGTGTTTTGGAGCAGAAGAGATCAGGTGGGCTGTGGGTAGCAGTGCAGGCTGGAGGGATTCACTGGGTATTTTTTCAGTTCGATTTTCAGAGAGGACTTGACAAAATGCAGACGGAGGTGGCCGGGGAGCACAGGCCAAGGCCTGCAGAGCCTGCTGCCTCGCTTGGCACTGAGGGACAAATGCAGCCTCCGTGGGAGGCAGGAGAGCAAACCTCTCTTTCCTTCTGTTGATGGGTTGCAATGCCAAGAAAAAGCTTTCCTCTTTACTTGCTGTGGCTGGAAGTGTCACAGCAGTACATGGAAAATAGTCTCATGCTCTCCCTTTGGAGAGGCTGCCTGTTCCTGGGGCATCCCTGTTGCAGCAGAGCTCACAGGTTCCCCTCTCCGGAGCTCTGACTGGCTCAGGCTGCTTGTCCTCTTCCAACAGACCCTCCAGGGAGCCCAAATTTTCTGTGTATTCTCATGATTTGCTGTAAGTGTGCCCTGTTTTGTTTGCAGAACTCTGTCTCAGCTGTAATCACCTCAGTGTTGCCAAACAACTGGAATAAGGGTTTATTCAGACTCCTGTCCCTGCAGAATAATAACTGTTAGCTTATTTGCTTCTGTACTGGACCTTCCAACCCCTACACAGCACGGTGGAGAACTAAGGTTTTCTTTATTGATTTAGACACTACTGTTTTCTTTTTTGGATTATTATATTGAACATTCCCTTAATATTCTTTGCTTTGTTATTGTTTATTTCCACAATAAATAAGCCCTTGGGATTTCTGTAAAAATCATCCATGTAGCAGGAAAAAGAAATCCATTGTAGACAATAAAAGACATAGGAACCATTTAGTGAAACAGCGCACCTTTTGGCCTGAAGATCTATCTTTCTTTAGAATATCTTTTTCCTCTTTCACCTGCACTGTGCTCAAACCAGATCACTGAACTCTGAAGTGTGATTTTTCAGTCCAGGTGCTAAGAAGTGTTTGTCTCAGCATTGCAATGTTTCAAAGACCATTAAGAATACCAAACAAAGAATATTAAAAGGCAAACATGACTTTATATATTCCCCTTTCCTGAGTACCCATTTAATCAAAGTGAAGACTGATGTATTTGAGAGCCACCAGTAATTAAATAAAGCCTTCTTGTAGGAATAGGGATAGGCATCCATTGAATGCAAGAAGGAATAGAATTTTTGTGCTAGTTAACAGAGGTTTAGGACATGCTGGACCAGAGTCAGTAGTAAATCCAGATTTTTTTTTTTTTTTTCCTGAAGAAGTACTGAATAGTGTGTAGTATTCTAGTCTGATACCCATAAACAGTCATGACTTGAAAATATACATAAAAAGGGAATAATGGAACAAGTCAGGGATGACATTTCAAGCACTGGAATCTTTTCCCTTTCCTTTTAAGAGATCTTTAATATAGAACTGCTAGACCTTTGTTTGAGAACAATGTAATTACATATCCTAGACCCACCTGTTGAGAGGAACTTTTTGGTACTTATGGAAAGAAAGACAAGGAGATTAAGGTGTTGACCTCTCTTATTAAAATTGACTTACTAGTGTTTGCACCACCTGTTACTACAGTGTTTAATCAGTATTTTTAGATTGGAGTAGGAATTAGATTAGTACCAGATGTTTCCAAACTTTGCAGCTATTCTAGTCTTTAAGTCAGACCTTCTTTAGAAATCATTAAACATAGCTCAGTACCTTCAACCCTGTTAAGTTCTGAGGAGAAAATTTACAAGTTACTGTCTCCTCACACAATCAAAGAAGACAAATTGTCAAACAGATCAGAAGGATCTTCTTTTGAGCTTGGCTATTTATATACCACAGTCCTCCTCAGGAAAGCAGTGACACGGTGGGATGATGAGTCTGAAAACTCAACAGAGGAAATACATGTAAGCACAAAAGGTCAACTTAATAGTTTCAAAGAGCAAAAGCTTGTCACAGATGGTGAAGAAAGACTGACAAGATTTAAGAGTGTGATTTAACCAGGCTGCATATGCATTAATTTAACATCTCAGAGAATCCAACTTGTTCATTTAAGACAAGCGTATTTCCACAATCTGTCCTGCACGAGGGAGGTCCTTCTTCCCAGCCCTTAAATGGTCCCAGAATTACTGCTGAGAGCCCAAGTGCCTTCTCCTTGGGCATGCTTCCCTTCCCTGTGGGAAAGGGAGTGGGGAGAGGCAGTGTGGCTCTTAGAAAGACAGACACCCCTTTCTCACCATCCTGAGATGTTCTGACAGTGATTATGGATCAAGTGAATTACACCAGCACAGACTAACACAAAGTGGTATCCATCACTACCAACTACTCCAAACGCCATCCACACTACATGTGTTGGGTGGTGTTTGGAGATTCTTCTGAATGGAAGGAAAGGAAAGAGGAGAAAGGTTCCACAAGGACACTTTGGACAGAAAAGCAAGAATTATCTCACCCTCTCCTAAAAGCAGCTAAAGTGCAACTGCATCTGCATTTCGGTCACCTCAGGATCCCTCGTGACCACAGCCCTCCTAACGAGAGCTGACTAAAATGGGGAAAGGCAGAAGGAGGCAATGGCAAACCTTGGTGACTGCTGGCCCAAAGTTAACCTCCCTCATCCCACAGCTGCCTTGAGGCACCAGAGCTGCACTGGACCTTGCAGTCACCTGTGAGAACAGTGTTTGGTCCAGTCGTTGATCCTAGGTTCCCAAAAGACAGTTATTAACAATGAATAATTAATAACAGCTCCTGCAAGGGGCGGGTGACTGCAGGCCCTGAGTTGTGTGACACAAAGGACAGGAGTGCTCACCCCTGTTTTAGCAGAAGGCAATGACTGTTTGCTGATGCTGTCAGAGCCTGGCAAGCCTCACCTGTGGTGTGGTGGAGATTATGTTTAACGAGGTTTGCAGAATGAATTTTTTCTTTAAAGACTGAGAGGCAGTTGGGAGGTTATTTTCTTTCAGATTAAGGCACCTTCACATTGCAAGGGAAGCAAAAGAAATATCTGTGTCTGAAACTCTTACATTCTGGGTCTTGCTGCTTATTCTTTATTTGGGCCACAGTGTGTTGAAATAAGAAATACATGGTCATGGAAAAAGTTTTATTTTAACCATGGCAAACACTTTTTTGTGACTTGCTCACCTGAAATATTTTGCCTCTCCTGCTGCTTTTAGAGTGGACTTGAATTTCCATTTCTACACATAGAACAACAAAACAATGTAATACTGCAACCATAATAAAATGTGTCAGGACCAAAACAGGAAGCAATATATCTTCACAGTTACCATTTCTAGGGAAATTAGAGACAGAAAAGTAGAAGTACTAAATAAATGTGCAAAATACAAGAATTATTATTTTCTCTTTCCTGTTGAAAACAAAAAGACACTACTTTGTTCATTACTATGCAAGACTAAGTAGTAATAGGTAGGAGTGTGTTCTGCAGGGGAGTACATGGATTTAAACTATATAAGAAACTACCTATATCTATATGTTTTATAAACACTTCTGAAAATATCCTTTTTTTGCTGCTGTTGTTGAAAAAGAGAGCCGTGTTTGAAAGAAAAAGAATATGAGTTCCTATCTATCTATCTATCTATCTATCATTACATTTTATTAAACACAGATGTTTCCCACTAAAAACTTAGCTAAAACTGATAGACTCTGACAAACTTTTAAGGCTGTGTATTTTGAGAAAACTTTGTGTCCTAAATTATGTATTTCCACTTAAGGAATTGTTCAAGAGAGCAGTAACAGTGTAAGCCCATAGGTTTTACAGTAAGTACATCCACCATGTCAGAACAGTTGTATTTAATAAAGCTTTATTCCCAACTTCAGAGAGCTTTTAAGACGTTTTCCACTTGGGTAATTGTTTTGTCTTGTGAGTTTTGAAGATTCAGTTATTAGTTTAGGGAATTTAAAACCAATGTTAAACCCCAAACTGTGAAATATTGTATCAAATATTTAGAATGGCATGAGCTGAGTTACATGGAGACATGTAGTAATATTTCTTACACAACACAGAACAACTGTTTTGGCACCACTGTTAAATGGAAGGTCACAATATTTTACACAAAATAACTAGATTTTAGGAATATGTTTAATTTAGCTTTGGATGGTAGAACTGTGCAACGCTTTTTATTACACGTTACCTAATTTTAGCAAGACATGATTTCATGCCATGTAACTATGTCCTTTGCAATACAGGAGAAAAATACAGAGGTTTCATAAATTAATTGATGCAATTAATCTTTTTTTTAAAGCTGAGATTATTGGAAATATGGAAATATCTGTTCAGTGACTCAGTAGGAAGCTGGCCACCATTCAGGTCCAATATATCATATATAGAGAGAGAAGCCTCATTCTACTCTTCCCTTTCAGTACACCAGAGAAGTGGAAATAAATGTAAATGGAGGAATCTAAGTACAAACGGCAGAAATATTTGGGCTCTTCTTCCTAACAAGCTGCTTCTTATCAGAAGCATTGTGGCTTTGGTTGTTTTATCCAAATAGCACTTGGACAGCAGGGCTCCATCACAAGTGATGGTGACTTGGGAAGACAAATGCCATAAGTACAAATGTCCTTCCCTTCCTCCTTCTTGCCCAGCTTCACATGCTGATCCCAGTGCCATATGGAATGGAGTATCCCTTGGCTCAGCTGGGCTCAGCTGTCCTGGCTGTGTCCCCTCCCAGCTCTTGTGCCCTCCATTCCCCTGGCTGGTGGGGTGTGGAGCAGAGGGGGCCTTGGCTCTGTGTAATGACTGCTCAGCAATAACTGAAACATCCCTGAATTATCAATGCCATTTCCAGCACAAATCCATAGCCCCATACCAGCTACTGTGGAAGAAATTAACTCTACCCCATCCAAACCCAGCACAAATGGCAAGTTATTTTTTGACTGGCATCACGGAAGGTTTGGGGTCAAACCCTGGTGAGCACAACCTGCAGGTACTGTGGCTGCCTGAACAGGAAAGGTGCACTTGGCCACTCCTGCTCAGAGCTGCCCTTTGCTGAAGGGCAGGTGACAGTCCCTGGAAGCCTGCTCTGTGCACATCCCCAGTGGGCTGTTTGGTGAGATAAAATTTTCCCAAAAAACTAGTAGGAAATTTCTGCAAGTGAGGAAAATCCCTCTGGTGGACAACACCTCTGTGTGTCCTTGTTCTCTTGGAGTTAATGTTCCTCTGTGCCAAATCATCTTGAGCCTTTGGTAGCATCAGAGATCTGGGTGTTGTGAAGGGAAAATGCATAGCAGAGGTCTTTGTTTTCATCCCATTCCCTGCTTTGGGTTCCCATTTTCCTTTTGGGTATAATTGATATTGGACCACAGGTTGCCCTGTTTTCTCATGATCTCTGGCATGAAGTAAAACAGCAAAAGGCAGCTGTGCCACAACTTTTACTGCTTCAAAACTGTTTTCTTAATTCAACTGTGGGCGGAAATATTGAGAGAGGCATTTATTGTGAGCTTTAATTCTCTTTCTCTACACAAAGGCAACACATAAAATTTTCATCCATCAGGCTTTTTATAAAACAAAAACCAAACAAAATATCTACAAGATAATCTGTGACTTGGAAACAAGGATTTTTTTTCTTTTCCCCGTCTAGTTCACAGAGAGTATCAGGCTTATTTGTCATTTATGTTTTGTTTAGTTGTTTTATTTTTTATAAATGCTTTTTAAAATTTTTAAAGAAATGACTAAACTGAGGGCTGAGTATTTGGGTGCTTTTTAGGGAATAAAATAATCAAAGGAATAAGACAAGAATATGTTTATGGTATTTTTCTCTAATGTGCCAAACAATCTTTCATTATAGAAAAGGAAAGAGAGTAAAATGCTTTTTGCATTGTTTTGGGTAAAAGCAAATTTAAGACGTTAAGATGTGTTTATCAGGAAATGGTTTTGGCTTCTTTAGGCAATGGCATCTTATTTTAGTACTGAAAGTAGATTTTGCCTGAACTTAGTAAAGGTTAGGTCTCTTAAAAGCTTTCCTCTCATTTCCACATCAAAGTACAAATCCAGTTAATTCTGTGAGATTTTGAGAGCATAAGGAACGTATATTTGTGACTTGATTCTATAGCTCAGTATCTTTACAGATAATTCCAGGCATTTCATGACACTGTGATAAAACTGGAATCTCAAAGGAAATAAATTTGAGGGTATTATAAAAAATGTTGAGATTTCACAAATTTTTTTGCACTGAATAAATATAAAGCAAGTGCTGTAGAAATCGTGTTGTGAAAAATTTAAAGCAGGCTTATTTCTCCAGAACATCAGTCAGGATGTGGAATAACAATATTTAAATCTTTTCCATCTTGAATATCTGAGGCCAGAATGTCTAACCACGAGGATACTGTCTAGTCTGGTTTTTGTCCCAAATAATCCAATATTGAGTGGAGGAACTTGAATTCAATTGTTCTGCTATTGAACCAGTCTCCTGCCCCCAAGAACAGAGGTTAATCTAACATGGGAGAAAATAGAGACAAGACTGGGATGAGTGGCAGGGCTGGTTATGAAGACTGCAGGTCTGGATATTCATCTGTAATACAGAAAAGCTGAGTTCAATTCCTATTCTGCATCTCTGTTTACCTGCCTGCTTTATGCAGGGGTCATGTATTATGTGTTATCTTGCTTTCTTCATCATCTTCTTTATCAGCCTTTTTTTCCTGAATCTAATGAAAACTTGTCAATGTTCTAATGCTGAGAAATAAAATTTTTCAACAGCAGAAGTTTTTTTGGGAGCTCTGTTCTGGATGCCTTTTCTAATGAATTGAATAATTTTCATTCCAATGAAAATTCTGTCATCTAGTTTACTAGCAGAATAATTTTGGGGAGAAATTAAGTCTAACCCTCTCCTCTTACTGTGCATCAAAAAGATAGCATTAAAGAATTGCCCACAAGCAGATCCACCATAAAAGAATTTTTTATTGATTTGCTGGGTTACTATGTAATTTTTTGTACAAGAGAGAAAAGATTGTTCTGGATGCACTAAAATAATTCCACTCTCTTGCTGTTTGGTGTGCAAGAATTTGAAAGCATTTCATACTCTAACATTGTACGTTTAAAAAATATTAAAATTTTTTCTTCCAAACTGTTTTGGTTGAATGTAATTGCAAAAACTTTCTAACAATGCAAAAAGAAATTGGATTAAAGGAAACCAATTTTCTCTCCCCAAAATCAATCTACCCTCTTTTATTGCCTTTAAAAATACTTCATTCTTGCAAATAGCAATCTTAAAGTGAAATTTTAAAAAATTGATTTTAATAATTAAATTAGCTGATTTGGCTTTTTGGTCTATTTTAAGAGGAATTTGAGGAAGACAAATTCTGGTAGGGAGAAAATAAAAATACCTTGTTCTTAATTGTCATCTAAATCATCTTACATTTTTCTAGAGACTGGAGGAAAAATAGGATGTAAATTAGGGAATTAGTTTTTATGTGATTTCAGGCACCTCAATGAATGGATGAATTGTTCAAGGGGATATCTTACAGTGCTGGTACAAGAATCATAGCAGGGGAACCACTATGAAATTTAAAACTTTTCATGAATCATCTCACTGCTTTCAGTGTCTCTCTAGTTTTTCTGCACTTTCTTACAAACATGATGTGTTTAGAGGTAGTTGGAAAATATGAAACAGGTATAACCGGAAGAAATAACTGTGGGTATTGACCTGTAGATATTCAGTAATTGGGGTTTTCTTTTTAATTGCTTTGTGCTTAGTACATGAAAGTACCTCACTGAGTAAACAGGGAAAAGAGATTTTTCTACTCACAGTCCAAATGTTAACGAATGACAGTGATATTTGGGGCAAGTATTATACAAATCATTGAAAAAAGGTGTAAGTGAAATCATATACACGGGCATTAAAATAATCCTTAATTATAGGAGTTTATCTACTCCCATTGGTTAGATACTCATCAGACTTTAGCTACAGTTTCTGGAGGTCTGGTTGTGGATGAATATTTAGAGTAAAGGAGTAGATAATTAAAAATAGTTTAAGACTGCACTCTAGAACTTTATGGACAATGGTGAAGGAGTGAGTTTTTCTAGGAGTAATCTAAACGTGTTGAAGCCAAATAAAATTGAAATAATTTTCATGCATGAAGATTCACAGAAGGAGGCCTTTGGGAAGGAGATGAAAGGGACCTGAGAGCTGGCATGACTGGCAAAGCAGAAAGCATGAGAAGAATGTAAAAGAAGAGCAGGACAGTTGGGTATGGCTGATTCCTGCATGGAGGGATTGTGTCTAGTCCAGTGAAACCACCTGAGATGCTGAAATCCATGGAATGTGTAACTGAGGGGGATGATTTTGGCTGTCTGATTTTTGATGCCTGTTCTTTTTTGAGAGATACCTCATGTTATATTTCAGAGAGAGCTAGAATAGGTACATAGATTACAGTATGTATTTTGGGAACAATTTCATATTTGGGTTTTGAGAATACTAAAGTAGGATTTATGTAAAAGGAGGTGAGTACAAGGCATTTTCTAAATAAACTTCACTAATCATAGATGCTTAATATTTTAGACAGGACTGTTCTAACTTTGACACTGCTCTTATTTTTGACCCATATCCTGCAGTTTTATGGAATGTCCATTTTAACTCCAGATGAAAACTAACAACAAATATTTGCTGTGAAAGGTAAAAGTAAGATAGTGGGAGATAGGGACAAAGAAGGGAATAGAGAAGAGACTAATATGGGAAGCCAGAGGTGAACATCAGAAGGCTAAGCCTCTACATTTCAGTCAGTCTTTGGGATTCTTGGGTAGGCAGCAGCAGTCAGAATTTGCCCTTTACCTTGTGAATGATTGGCAGATTATTTAAAGGCAAAGCAGATGCTTCTACCTAATTGAATGCAAAACATTAGTTTGAAAGGTCTTTCCATTGCCCCTTCCAGTTTTGGTGGAGCAGCAAAGGGTAGTGATGTTGAAAAGAACATGCATATTCCATTTGTATCCTCTCTTCATCTAATGGCAAAACATAATTATTTCAGTAGAGATAAACTTTTGTGCTCCCAGGAGTCCTTAAGTAATTTTTGGATTAAATGGCTATACTTTGTTTTCTCTTGTAAGTAGTGTCACTCCACTCTCAACTTAATTATAGCTTGTTTGAGTAAGCTTCTGTGTAATGTCAAGTTTTCCCCAATGGCTCCAGAAGGTCAGCAAAGGTCTGCTCTTAATACTTTCCACAACAACTGAAAGGCTTTCCTTGTTTGAACAACAGTCAGGAAGAACACAATTAGATACGATTACCTAATTCTTCTTGTAGTGCTCAGTGGCAACCATCTGAGTAGTGGAACAGTAAAGATTAGAGTTTAAGAAAGATGCAGCTTTGGAGAGTAAGATTATTGAAGCTCTCAACCCAGCAATTGACCTTGCTTGGCTCCCTTGCATGCTGTAAAAGTGTGAAATCATAAAAATGCAGGAAGAAAATGCTTTTAAGAAAGTCTAAACTGGAAAAGCAATAGATATATTTCAGAAATTCTAGCAAGACTATAATTTAAAAAAAAGCATAGGCATTGACACAGTGGACAGGACAAATGAACCTCTGTAATCTGTTATCCTGCACCTGTAATTTTCTGGAAATGACATTTATGCAAACATATGACTTCTCTATCAGAATAGACTTATGTTCTAAATAATCAAATAATTGTTTTGGGCAAGGCAGAGATGTTTCAGACAAAGGTGAGAGAAGCTCCTTAAATTCCAGCTGCTGTGGTCTGATTGGACTCTTTGCTTACTGCTTAATTTGACTCTTAATTCAGTTGTTTCTATTGGTTATTATAAACAAAGTTGAGCAAAAGGAAGGTGAAAAAGTACCACAAATACAAGAATAGTCTTGAAACAAAACACTTTAAGTCAAAAAAGCCATATAATTTTGGCAGACAGCATATATTATTTTTTCACTACTTTATTATCATTTAAAGAAAACAATTTCAATGTTAATGTTTTCTGACCTTTTCGAGTCTGTCTCAATAACCACTTGTGGTCTGCCCATTGTGAAATACTGTTGTTTTCCAGTCAACTCTAGATTTTTCTGAAGCATCAGTTTGATTCCCTTTTTTAATCTTTGTTTTCTCATGCACCTATAAGTGGTATCATTACCCATATTTACTTCACTGGATTTCTCTCACAGTCTTTTTCATAATGTAAGCACTGAGTTTGTAGGAAAAAAATCTCATTTTGTGGTGATTTAATGTCCCCTGGGTCTTACATTTCGGCAAATGCTTTCTATATTTCTAATAAAAATAAATGGGGATAAAGCAAATAGTTTCAAGTGAGGAAACATCACTTATTTATACAAGGACGTTATAAGATCAGCTGTAGATTTCTGGGAATTTGAAGAAGTCAACAGTTTTCCCCCTTCTAATGGATCTTTTTTCAGTTGCATTTTTGTGCAATGTTTCACCTGATCACTTTGGGATTACTTTTCTTTTCTTACAAACAAGTCCTCCTGGTGCTGCTGGCCGCAGCAGAGAGAGAAGCAGAGCCAGAATGCCTCCCACGTTTTTCCCTTCTGACTCCTTTGAAGGCATCCAGCTTCCCACAGGGAGCTGTAAAAAGCTGTCTCTGGGCTGCTTACAGTGAGGAGCTGTTTGCCTCTCCAGTACTGAAAGAAACCAGGCACGATGCTCTCCCACCATCAATTACCAATACAGACTTTTATACATATTTTTGTATTAAGATTATCAGGATGATGTGCAATATTTACATAATGGCCCAATTATTTTTTAAAAATTTTTAAAAAAAATTCAGATGCTTAATTCTGAAATGATAGCACATAGCCATCTGCAGCCAGGGAAGGTGGCAGTGCTTGTTTAGGAGTCACACATGGAGTGAAGCCCTGAGCTTTCCTCTGTGCTCCTGCCCACGTGTTTTCACCATGAAGTGGATGCACCACCTGTGAGAGGGAAAGTGCAGCCCCTGCTCCATTCTGGGCCACTCCTGAGCTCTGTCCCGAGGGCAGCCTGGCCCTGAGTGTGCTGCTGTGTGCAGACACCTGCCTGCCACCAGCAGTGCTGGACACACCACCTTGTTCTACATAGCTTGCACACCTGCCAAACGGCAGTGATTTTAATTTACTGTCAACCAGAGGCGTAAGGCGGATACACAGCAAGTGACCCAGCAGGGCAAACCTTCAGCTCACCTTTCCAGTCCCACAGCTATTCCTCAGCAGTGCTTTCGCTGTGTTTTAAAGACGTTGACATGTGTTAAACAAAGCCAAATGGAAAAAATGGCATGTGAATGCAAACTTCTCTAATACTCATCTGGCAATACTTTTCAATGTTGTGACTTAAAAGGGAAAAGGACAGATCACTTTGGTATTATTAAAATTTGTGTGGCATACTGATGTCTTGGGATTTTAGAGATGAATTATATTTCTTCTTCCACATAGTCATTTGCAAAGTTACAAGGTAGAAACACCCAGTTGAAAGGCTTTGACAAGGTAATGAGATTTACTCTCTGTAGTAATAGATAATTTCTCCTCATAGCAATAACATTTCAAGTGATGGTATGCACCCATGCATATATACAAACCCTTTTTAGTTTTACGTGTGACCTGAATGTTAAGGTTAGTTGAAAAGCAAAAAATATTTTCACTTGGTTCTTGTTGAGATTTCAATGAATATAATTATTCATATTTCACTTTTATCAGACACTAAATTAATTATCAACATGGCTTTCTACAGCCACTCTTCATGCCATGCATTTTGTTGAGTGATAGTACATTATTTCAGTTTTGTTGTTTCAAAATAGTTTCACATTAAAACATACCATTTCTTTAAAATTATTTCTGTGCAATCTAGACTATTTGGACACATCTATGGATAGATCTATGAACACATGAAATTCTGCATGTGTCTTGTTTCTGCTTAATGTGGGGTGATCTGTGTGCCCAGATGGGTGTAAGTGAACACTGCAAACACTGCATCACTTTAAAGCATGTGAATCAGGAAAATAAAGAAGAAAAATTCCAGTTATCAGAGAGATATGCCTTTAAAGCTGATCCTAACAGTTGACATTAATGTGATCAAGATAGACCATGTACTCAAAGCCCATGTCACTCCTTTTCCCATGTGATCTGACCTACAGGTGAGACCAGTGGTTATTTAAATGCTGCAATTTAGCCTAAAGCTACCCATAACAGTGACTGTGTCACTAACAGGCCTGGTATATGTTATATCATGGGACTGTGTAAAAACTACATCTGTTCAAAGAAAATGCAGTCAGTGTATTTTGAGGAGTTGTCACTGTCACAAGAAAGAAAATGTCTTCTTGAGTTCTTTTCCTCAAGGAAAAAAAATATTCCCCTCCACAATGAATTTTACTTTACACTTTGGAAAGAGCACATGCTGCACAAAGGAGTGAAATATCAAATGGTATTTTCCAGTTTTCAACATCTGGTCTTTCATTGTTTTCATGCAAGAGGATAAATTATGTGTTGTGTTTGACTGTCATATTTTATATCTTTTTTGACTGCTGACTATACAAATGTGAATACGACTGCAAAATTATCATGAATATCTGCAAATGGTAAAGTTTGTTCTGGAGGCAGAGAACATAGCTTCTGCTTTAAGAACAAATATTTGCTTTCAGTTGGCACTGTTCAGGTCCTATACCTGCAAAGCTTGTGCAAACAATTCAGAGAGCTGAAAGATGTGTGATGCTGCATGAAAAATGAATCTGAATGAACTTGTCCAAAGAATTGTCACCACAGACCCATGAGGATGGGCTTCACTCACAGTGACTGCCTAGGCTTATTTGGCTACACAAGTTCTTTAGTATTTTGGCTCGACTTTCAGATCTCTTTATTGTTTTATTTAATAAACCAGGTTTAGATGTGAACTGTTTTCTATGAGTGTGTAAGAATAGGAAGTATATTGTGCTCCTTCCGTTCCTAAAATAAATCTATGGCAGTGTTCTTTGGTCTGTGGAGGGGCCAGAAAGGGAAAGGAAAGTTCCTTAAGGCAGCCCTAACACAAAGGTGGTGTTTTGGCATGGTGGTGTTCATCCCTTGGCACCAGCAGACTTCATTCCTGCCTCTGTCAGTGTAGCTCTGCATTATTCACACATGCAGGGCTGTGAAGTTGGGGCCACCCTGTGATCTGTGCCACACTGCATGGCAAATCAAGGCACCAACCCACAAAGATTTGCTTCCCTGGAAAAACCTGTAGGATGTTACCATGATCCAGACCCATTTTTGCTGCAGCAGCTAAATCCACAACAATGTTTTTATCTGAGGTGCCACAGGCTCCAAGACATTGGCAAATTAGTTGTAAGTTGGCTTCAGCCAGTGAGGTTTCTGAGTGGTCCTCTACCCATGTGCTTTATAGAGCAAACAGGATGTGTCGATTTCTGCAGAAACAGCTCTTGGCAGAATTTTTTCTCTTTAATTCTTGGAGAGAGGTGTTTTATCTATAAGTATTCTGTCTCTGGAAGATATGAGCTGCATCAAACTTGCTGTGTGCAGTTTTCTTCTGTCAACTGACTTCTGAAGGGTGTATCTTTCTGGAAGTAACCTTTGGTGGTATTTATATTTTTGAGTTTGAAAGAGGAGGAGATGCACTTATTTCGCTACTTCTGTGTTCTCTCACTCTTAGGATTTTTTATAACCCTAGAAAATGCAGTGTAATGGGGCTGGAACCCCTTTTTATCAGCTTTTATTATCAGTCAGCATACAGAGGACTCAGTGCCTGCTTGTGTCTGGGAAGGCACAGCCTAAAAACAATGAGTTATGTGGTAAAACATTGAGCTTCTCCAAGGGGAAAAAACACAACCCAACCCCCAGCACACATAATCTGCAGTGGTTTTCTGAGAAAGCCAGCTTTGATGGATTGGCCTTTAAGTGAGGTGTCCATGGACCAGGTGCTGTTGGCACTGTGACATCACACGAGAAGCACAGTGCCACACACAAAACCAGTGACATCCATAAATACAACGGGAAAATTCCATCCCCTTTTACTCCTGTTAGTCATTCAGGATGATAATGGGAGACAGGCACCACTGCCCCAGCGTGCTGGAGAACAGGTAGGATTTAACGTGCTGCCAGGCACCGTGGGTAGCAAAGGCTGGCTGGTGATCTCCCCCCGACAGCAGCAGCTGAATGCAAGCTCTGTTAAAGACAAAAGCAGGACAAAGGAGGAAGAGGCTAGACAAATATCATTTGTGTCTGTTTTGGCTCACTTCTAGGTGTGGACTCTCAGATGTAAATACAATAAAGGGAAAATAGCAATGAGAAGAGAACAAAGTTGTCTGTCAACATGACTTCTATGACAGATTTTTCTTGCTGTTCAGCAACGATTCTAATTCAATTGCTGGCTGCTGTGAAGGAGATGAGATGCCAGAAGCAGAAGCGCTGCAAACCAGAACAAAAAATAATTACTAGTAGAAATGTGCTGCAAATAATTCCCTTGAAAATACAGTTGCATTGTTCTTCTAGTTTCCTATCCCCCACATATTTTTGTTTTCTGATCATTGAATTGAAACACATTCCAAGGGTATGAAACCTTGCACCTGACGATATAAGAAATGTCTGAGCAGTTATGCACGACCTGATACCATTATATTCAGGAGATTTGCAAACCTAATTTTCTTGAAAAATCTTCCTCAGACAGGCTTTTTAGAGCGAGAGGGGGAGGAGGAAAGCAGGGAGAAGTCTGTCTATTTTGTCAGGTAGAAGTGTTTGTTTTGTTTTGGCTGTTTAGTTTGTGCTCTAAAATCAACTGACATCTAAGCACGTTCTGAAGGAGTTTGTTTTTTTTCTGTCAGTGCCCATCTATTGCAAACTGGTACCTGGATATTGTTTAGACTAACAAAACCAGATGAACAGGAGTGCCCTGGTTGTATCACCGAGCTCAGATGAGAAGGACTGGCTGTGGCTTGGCTCAGGACTCTGACCAGAGCTTGCCATGATGACAGCTGTAGGGACAGAAATGTGCCAAGTTTACATCTAGAAAAACCTTCTATTGAACACAAAGAATTATATGTCATTCACATCCTGGAGTATGCCCACTGGGAGAAAGATTAATGCTTGAACCTTTGCAGAGCTGCAAAATGGAAACATAAGGTGGGGAGAATTGGGTGCCTTCTTCCCATCTTCATGGCCCACTACAGTTGACTGAGTAAACTGCCAGACAAGCACAAAAATGCACCAATATAAGGGGTAGGTTTTATTCTCACCATTTTCCTGATTGGACCAGCAGATGGAAATGGAGATGTGATCATTTATCTTCAAAATTGCCCTAGTAATCTGCAGGGTTAGCACAGATTACGTTATAATTGCTAGAACTGGAATAAAAGAGATTGCAGCATCTGTAAAGCTCGTGGTAAATTTAAAGGATATAAAAATCAGCTCCATGTCAGGGGACATTCTCACTAGTATATTACATTTCATGTACACAAATGTAGCAACGCAAGAGCAGAAGCTTATGACAAACATCATTTGAATTTTATTGCTGATTTTTTCTCTGCAGCTGGTCTAGAGAAGTTACTATAAAATACAGCCCTCGCAGCCCATGCTGCTGCAGTATGGCATTGTGCAGAGCCCAGCCCCAGACAACAGGCCCAGTGGCACAGTCCTATCTATCAAAATTGCTATGGGACAGGGTGGTTTTAAGTGTCCATCCCTATATTCAATTTGGAAATAAAAATTTGTAACTTCAATCTCTAAATGGTTCAATTTTACAGTAACAGATTTGAGTTTCTAACCTAGGCAGAGAAAGGAAGACAAGTTGAGAAAAAAATGAAAATAAATTTATGTACTGAACATTAATTAAGGGCAGGATTTTAGTCTTGCACCTAATGCAGAACCGGGATAAGGGTTTGCAGGACATTTGCTATTACAAACAAAAAGAATATATGGATCCTGATTAACTGTATTTAAAGCCAGAGAGAACTTTTAGTGCAGTGTCAAACCCTTTGATAACTCCATGTAAACTGTTTGGCTGGTTCTTTGTACCATGACCTTGCAAAGCTGTTGGGTGTGTTCTCGTATGGGTGAATCACATAAAAACTTCAGACTATAGATTCAAGTCATAAGGGTTTCCTTTAAACTTCTAATGATAAGCTAGAGCTGCCATGGCTGCTCAGCCTAAGCTACAACATTATAGGTATACAAAGAAACCTTCAATTTTTAAGGTTCACATTGTTTTGTCTGCTAAGAAATCAATCCTTCACAGTGGAAAGTAGGAGAGTACATTATCTTTTAATTTTGCCTTTCACCTCTTTGGTGTTTTTCAGGAACTGTTAAAAATTTTGGAGAAAAATGGGGGCTAAATTTTGTTCTCTGTTCCACTAGAGACTTCTGCAGAAGTTTTCTAGTTTTGGTGAGGAAAAAAAATTACCCTTATAATAGCAACAACTGCAGTGTTAAGAACATAAAAGGTCATAGACTACTAAAACTGCAAAAGACATAATAGACTGTAATATAGGTGAATACAAAATCAGCACTGTTGATTACATTCTCAGCTATTTCACCACACATTTATCATCATCTGAAAACAACAAAGGGAGCTGTTGAAAATAATACAAGCCAATGTTGTTATTTTGTGTGCTGTTCTCAGAGCCATACAGCTCTGGAAGAAATCCAAATAGTAACTGAATTGAATAACATTCTGCAATTCAAAGAGATTGTGATGGGAAATGGCAGGAGTTAATGAAATATGGTGCAAGTTTAACAAACACCATTTCAAGATGGGATGTTATTGCACAAACAGCAGTAAAAACTCTTCATATATCTGATGAGCAGACTGACTGCAGTAATATTCTATTGCATGAGGATGACATTTTAATTTAGCTGAGTTGGCAATCTGGAGGGTTGGATTTTGCCTGTTGCTGAAGACTGCACCTCTCTGTGGCAGGAGACCTTGTCTGCTGCTTCATCTGAAGAGAGTGGCTCTGAGCTCCTCCTTCCTGAGTGGTGAGTCTGAGCTGGCACATCGGGTGGAATGGCAGGATCTCCTCTAATTTCCTGCTCTTCTTAGGCAGTTGGATTACAAACTAGCTACAGGCCCTTTCTATTATAGCATAACTAGCTGCAGGACTCTGCTGGAGCACATTTCAGCAAAACTGGTTGTTAAAATCACACGATGATTTCTGAGCTGGCTGTTAGAAACCATCTTTGGCAAGCTTTGCTCCTGGTGGATCCTGTCTCCTCCCTGGAAGCTGTATCTCCATGCTTAAGTAGCAGGAGGCTCTTAGTTCCCCTAATCTGCTTGGGCATGGACCCAAAAGTATTCACTCTGTCATCTGTCCCTGAGTCCCCACGTTCTCTGGCATCCCAGGCTTGCTGCTGCCCAGAATGATTGGCAGGAGCTTTGCAGCTCATCTGGATCATGGATGCCTTTAGCTGGACCTTTAGCTTTACACTTTGTAGAGTGACAAATATAATTTGATGCTTCAGCCTCTGGAGGCTCATATTGAAACACCTGAAAGGCTCCTAATTTTCAAAGAATGCTATGTGCAACCAGCTGCAGAAAATTGTTTCTTAAAAGCGTGTGAAGCTGGCAACCGAGAATAGTGATTTCACTAGTCGGCTGTGAATGCCATCTGAAGAACTTTCATATGACGAAAATAAAATCCTCTTGTAGCTCTTAGCATTCTGCTAATTATTTTGCTTTATGTTATGAAAAGCTCACTTGTGATAATTTGAAAATCATGTGTTTAGAAAGGACAAATTTCAACAGTTTGCTTCCTGTGCGTAAATGGGCAGATCCTGCCATCATCATTTTTGGCAAGATTAGATGATATAATAGATGGGTGGTCCATGCTTTGAAGAAAGGGGGGAGGGCGATCGTTTTGTTTTTCAGAAGTGTAACAGTGCAGTTCACTGCTTAGAGAATTAAACTGAGGTTTTTGGTTTTGTTTTTTCTTTTTTTTTTCAATCTTGGAAAATACCTAAAATGCATGGGTGAAACCAGATTGTGCTGCTTGCTGTTGTCTGTTGTGCATATGTCTGGTACTCTGATGCACGCTAGAACATCAAAGTAGCATTTCTCTCATTTTGACACAGAACAAACAGAACCACTTTTACTCTGAGTCATCAGACAGATGTTGCTTTGGTGACAACATGCTTCACACACGCTAGCTACAGCACATGTGGGTCGGCTTCTCTGACATCCACACAAAGCCCAAATATATGCTCCAATAGTACAGTGAAGGAAGGGGTCCAGCAGGGAAGACCAGACGAAGCATGGAGGAAGAATAATGATTTATTCATTATCCTCCCTGTTCACTGTGACCTAAATTGGACACCAATTAAAAGACTGGAAAACTCAGCTTGAAAGCAAAATGGATTTATCTCTTTTTTAGGTGACTAGCGGATGGATGACTGTAGGTGGAGGATGATGATCAGGTCAAGATTAAAGAAAGTATTTAGGTTCTTAAACTTTAACTCAACTGGAATATATTAGGCACATAAGTTGGAAACATTTTCTTTTTAATTTGGACTTAGCAGTAGCATTAAGCAGGTGACCACATCAGTCATGAAATCTGTGGCTGCAGGAGGGAGAGTAGAAGCACACTTGAGCCCTCACAGTCTAAAATCAGTGCAAGAGCAGATCTGAGAGTGAAACTCTGCAATTTCCTTTGTAACTCTCACAGAGAGGAGCTGACACAGAGCTGTTAACAGCTATGTACATATGAGGGACTAAAGTAGGCTCAGTTACTACTGCAACCTCATTTTCAGAAATGAAAAGAAGAAAACAGGTGAGATCCGTAAATTTTCTGTGAGTTGTCTAGTCCTTTGGGCTTAATCTCATTTACATCAGAGCAAAGTTGTCTCTTACATCAGTTTCAGATGATGTTGGCAGTATTTTATTTTTGCTTTGAATTCCTTTCCAGTGTTGTGAGGCAAGGGGAATTCAGGCTTCAAGGCTTCCTCTCTACAAATGCTAACCATTAGAATACTGTCTAGCCAGTTTTGTTGGTCTCTATAATTACTTTAAGGAGGACAGCATAAACATGAAGTAGGTGTAAATCTCTAACATTTCACACTCACCATTCACGCAGATGATATTTATTTTACACACAATATAAATGAGTCTAAATAGCTCCTGAAGCTGTGATGTCTCAGAAAACCAGACTCACTGTTCCAGTGGCTGACAATGACTGCCTTAACCTCTGTCTGAGTACCACCAAATTTTGGAGCTGTCCTTTATCCAATAAATAATGCTTTACAATGCTTTGTCAGCATAACACTATAATTTGTCTGTGGGAACCTATCAGTTGCTCAAATATGTTTATTTCCCAGTCATTTTATTTTAGATTGGAAAGTAGCAAATATGCAGAAATTGAAAGACTGTCTAGAATAAATGATGTCATGTCCTAGGATGTAGAAACAGAGATGAATTACCAACCCTTATTTGTAATTATGCATCTGAAACACCTTGGTATGTTTAGCATTAGCAAAACCTCAGCCTCATTTTTACTGTGTCACGTTTGCACATAGTTCCTTGCGAGTGTTAGCAAGCATTAGCACAACCATCAGCAAGGCTGTGCAGACTGAAAGCAGTGGGGGCTGCTCAACCAGCATCGTCAAATCACACATCACAAAAATATTACAGTCAAATCTAAACCAGTGAGAGAGAAAGGCTTGGGTGTAACACGAGGTCTTGGCAGTGCAGTGGGCAGGAGTGCAGTCTGGCAGTCTGCTGTGCATGGTGCTGAGCTGCTTTGCTGGTGCTGTTTGGATAACTTGCCAGTGCCTTGTAGATGTGAAAGCTGCTGGGATGAGCTGCTGTTAGCCCAGTAATCCGGGAGCATGCTAGTTTCCTAATCATTGTATTTTCATATGTGATTTTTTCTGATGGATGAAATATTACAAGGGAGCACAGTTGGCTTTTGTTTGTTTACCACTGCAGAGCTGTGTGTTGGGCTGCTCCGTCCCCTGTGGATATAACAATGGTTGAAACACAAGCATGCTGTATGGGCATTTTCCCCCAAATGCTTATACTGTAAAATAGCATTGGAAAGATCATAAATCTACCCCATGCCACATAAATAAAAATAGAGCTGTCAAAACATTTAGAACATTTATAATCAAAGATCACCTCAATACAATTTTTTTTCAAGTTTTTATTTCTCCAAACAAAATAAAACAGTTGCTGTTCAGGGTTTTTTTCCCTTCTAACCTTCTTCAGAATGCTGGGTGGAGTGGGTGGAGCAGAGAAAAAAAATGGGGAAATTTACCACACAAGAAAAGTAAAAATTCTCATTTAAAAAGCTTAGGAAAAAGTCAGCTCATCAAACTCTTTAGGAAATAAAGAGAGCTGAAGCTTTATTACTATTATTCATGGAATTTTCCTGTTTTTCTAAATAAACAGAATAAACATCACCTCAGCATATCAGCTGTTGTATAGGTTACTCATAAACTACGTGAGGAGAAAGAAGCACACTAAGCTCTCTCTTATGGAACAGCCTACAGAGTTTTAAAAGGAAGATGCCAACAGAGGGCTTCAAGGCTTATTTAGTAGATCTGTAAAATTAAATAGAGAAAAATATAATTGGCATGAATGTCCAATATCCTCTCTCTGAGGAATAAGGATTTATATATTTCTCTTCTTCCTCTTGGGTGAAGAGAGGGCTACCAGTTAAATTTGCTTGGACTTTCCTGTGCTCTGGGAAGGTGCAGAGAAGAAGGAACTGCAGAGCCCAGGGACCCCAGGAATGCCCAAGACTTAAAGTCTTGTAACTGATGAAGCAGCTGCTCCAGTCTGTCTATATTTATGTATATGTCTGTTAGTAATAAGGACAAAATAGAGCATGAAAAAAGAGGATCATTTAATCAGTGAATATTTTTCTATCTGTTGCTGTTTGAAGCTAGTAAAGCAGTACTGAAATTTAGAGGTCTGTTATACAGATTAGCCATATAACATTTCTGCTCCCTTTTCCCATATGTGCCTCATATATTTCTCTTGTTGCTAGCAATGTGGCATATAATGTAACAAGAAGGTGTGCTACAGAATTTGTTTGTTGGCCACCTCCAGGAGAATATAATAAGCATAACAAAGACAGCAGAACATGACACACAGCTTTCTGCACGCTGTTGTGTTGATCCAGCATCTGTCAGCTTCTGAGAAATTAAAGCCAAGCACCAGAATTTGAATTGGGGCTCAGAACTACAGCAAAAGACATGATTTTGGGTCTCATTGTGCTCAGCAGGGGTCACGCTCCACAGCAGATGTACCAGAGGGAAAAGAAAACAGATGTAGGTATGGAGAGCCTTGAATCTCTGCACAGTGAAGCTGCTCCACAGTGCTGGTGTTATATGGGGTTATATATGGTATTAGAACAACATTATGGTGGGGTGTTGTAGTTCAGTTGTTATTAGTAAGTGTCATTGTGTGCTGATTGCAAGCACTCAAGTGTTCAGAAGGGGGAATCAAGGATACCAAATGGGGAAAAACAATACACAGGAGTCTAATATCCTTAAGAGGATAAATTATCTTTTCCTTGAGAAAGCAGAAAATGTTAATGGCTAAGTCTGCCAAGACATTTTCTAATAGAAGTAAATAAAGATGCAAAAGATCATTCCAGTCCTTTTATGTGCAATTATAAAGTATCACTTCTTACTGATCTTGGCATGACAAACTGATTGACTCACTGTAGAACATTCCAGTGGGTTTATGGCTGGTGAATCAGGGGAAAGGTTATTTTTGGTTTTAAAAAGAATAGAAATGAAACAGGAATGAGCTGATAAGCATATGCCTGTAGGGAGTCTTCTTGGGAGTTACTGGGGCTTGGCTTGTCATTATGGGTGAAATCACATGTACAACCAGCCCAGATTGTCACCCAAATGTGACTGAGGACAGAGACCTGTGCAGTGGGGCTGCAGCCAACTCACTGCCAGCCATGTGGATGTAATAAACACAACCTCTGTTGGGGTAGCCTTTCCACATACACTACAGTGGCAGGTCTTTCAGAGGTCTCTCCACATATCAACTAAAAAATCAACTTGAGAACAACTTTAGCTTATGCACCTTCCTCCTCAGCAGTTTCAGCAAGGCTGTGGCCAGGCTGCTGAGATGCTCCTGTACTCTACTGGTCCCAGGTAGCTGAAATGGCCTCTGGGGTTTTGGGACAAACCTGATGAGCACCTCACAGCAATCTGGTGGCTGTGTAACCCTCCTCTGGTGGTTGCTTTGAGCACACTTTCCCATGAGCACAGAAACTCAACTAGCAGGATAAGCACAACTCAGAAGTGTAAAACATTTACTGACTGGAGAAGACACACAAAAGATAGCCAGGATCAACACCCTACCAGGCTGAAAATGAGTTTTCTCAGTGCTTGCTGTAAGACATAGGAGAGTCTCTGCTAAGCAGGCAGGGAAAGACTCAGCAGCTGATCTGACCCAGAGAGGGGACTATGGCAGGGCAGCCAAAGGTGCAGTTTGAAATATGGCTGCACTTTTAATCCTGGCCCAGAGCTCAAATCGGCTGTGCTGCATTCATGAGAACACTGAGGCATGTGCTGAGCCCTCCCAGGAGAACCTGCTGGGTCTACTACCTGCTGGGTGGTTGATGCAGCAGGTCAAGATGATTTATTATATGTAAAATAAAGCCCCAGATTTACTAGTATTAAAAAAAAAAAATCCTTAAATGGAGCGAAGTGGCAGAGGTTGTGAAGGGTGCCATATTCTCACTCCAACAAGATGAATTCCTATGTCTTTGCTGTAAGATGCCAGTAAGCTGTTCCTGACCAGGGAAAATTTGCACAGGTTACTGGTGGCAAGATTTGCTCAGGATTTTTTTTCAGCAGCTTAATAAGCCCCTTTTCCATCTTACCCCACTGAAGCTATGTCAAACTTGGACTAATGATGGGGTGGAACAAGCAACCCCAAAACACTAATTATGCTATAGGACAAAGGTTTTAATGACAAGAAGTGGGAACTCGATAGTTTCCATCAGCTCAACTGAATATTTAGTATGAATTACCAACACTTTTTAAATCTGCTGTCACAACCTCTTAGTCTTGTGTCAGGTAATGCAAACACTGTGACCATCTCAGAGCTTCTGAACAAGAGAATACTAAATGGAAAGAGCTGGAGGGAAGGGGCAGAACTGTGTGAAAAGCATTTATGAAGCAGAAACTCTCCTAAGGAGGTTGCTAATGTTAGAAAACCTCTCTGCAGTCTCAGAGGGATTGTACAAATGTTCGTACTAGTTGCTTGTCTGTTTTGATTCCTAAACGCTATTTAACCACGCAGTCTGGGGACCACAGCCTTATGTGTTGCATTTTTCTCTGGGATGCTTTTCCAAAGATACATTTCTTGCTGCAAGGAAGAAAAGCTCTGGAGCTGCTTTACTCCTAGAATACTGTAAAGTAGAAGAGATCAGGAGCACAGCTGGTCTCTTCTGGAAATTTGTGTAATGTCATAATACAGATAAGAAAAAATGCAGATAATCCTGTAGTCCTTTTTTCTATGGAGGAGTCATGTAAGGGACTTTTTAAAAGAGTAGGCACAGTCCAGATTGCTGCTAAAGTGAATGGTAATATAGTGAATGATTTAAAAATGGACCCAGATTTGCAGTATGCAGATTTTTGCAGGACTGGGTTTGGTGATTCAGGTTTAATTTGGATTTTATTTTACTTTACTTAAAACATTCAAATGTCAAAGGAAAGAAAAAAGGAAAAGAAAGGTTGTGATGTACTCAGTCTCGAACTGATAAGCAAGATAAATTCTCTTATCAGCAAAGTGGGCACAATATATTCTTGCACTATCAGACTATAGTGATATGTAGCTGTAAATGCACTCCTGTATATTCTTCATGCATTGAATGAGGAGGTTTTTTCCACAGCCCTCCAGCTGCAGAGCTTTTTGAAGGCAGAATGCCACATCCTGAAATGAAAGAGCCAAGGTCAGTGGAGTATGAGGTTAAGCAGATGTCCAAGAAGGCTGTTGGTGACAGCAAGGCAAGGCATAGTAACTTCTGGAAAATACAGGAAGTTTGGTGTCAGAGCAGCATAGAGAAAAAGGGACAAAGGGCAGTGTTATTTCATGGTCAGGTAGTCTTTTATCCTGAGGGCAAAAGAGGAATCTGTGGGAGGGGTAAGGAAATGTGAGGAAAATATCAGTAGTGCCTTGTGAGCTAACTGAGCTGGCCTGTGGTGAGGCTGACAGGGATCCAAGATATAGAAAGGAGCTCTTCTCTTGTGTGGCACTGATAAAGCAGGATAATTCTCAGCTTGATGTTCCATGGCACATCCAAGGTGCCTCCTCACATCATCTCTTTCATTTTAGAAGCATGTCAGAAATGCTGTGCTGGACTGTGCCTAAAATGTTTCATATGTCTGGAATCCAGCATCCCCAGTCTTAACCTTCAGTTGGCAGCACAGCCTGAAACCAAGTTTAATGCCTGTCAGAGTTTAATACGACCCAAGTAAATAACCTTCTGGCATCTGTAGAGTTTTCTTGTCTCAGGATGCTGTGAACATTCAGAGGAACTGTAACACATTTCAAGGTTCCCATGACCACAGTTCTAACCATGATGTATTTCCCCTGAGAAATGCTAAAACTTGGTTTTTTTCAGACTAGGTTCTTATGATAGGATTTTAAATTCATATCTGAGTGCCCTAGATACTTATCCTAGTTCTGACTTGCTTTTGTGGAAGGTTGTAATCTGAGAAAAACTAAAGTTAGGTAAACAAGCTTCCTAAATCTGTATTTAGGCAGCAAATTTTAGGCAATGCTGAGTAAATAACCATTTTTAACACTTTATGTCATCTTGGAGTATTTAAAAAATAGTTCCATAAGCATCTGTTTAGATTTATTAGCCAAATAATACCTAATAGCAGGATTCTAAAATCTGTTTATGTAACCTTCTTGGAAGAGTACTGCTCCTTGCTCACCCATAACCTCATTTCCAAAATCACTTGTGTGATATCACTGCTTGAGAATGACATAACTCTTTGGATTAATGGTGATCCACGTAGAGAGCACTGTTACCCGAAGGGTAGATAATTATGTGTTTCATTGCATTATATCAACACAAACAAATACTTTTTGGCTACTGAAATGCTATCAAGTGTGGATCATTAGTTTATGCAGTGTTTATGAGATCACCACAAATACCAATTAGTATGGCTGATGAAGAGGACATTATCTGTGGATCAGTGTTTGCCACCCCTATTCACAATCCATAATGGTCTAATCAGTCAGTCTGAAGTGCTGTGAATAAAGGAGCAGATCTTGGTTCTGTTTCGATGGGTTTGTGTTGTTTTCAGAGAGTTGCGGAGCACAGTTAATGGAGCTATGCCAATTTACACTTGTTTGAAGGACTGGTAAATGCAATGTGGGAGAAACCAGTACTTTTAAAGTTCTTCTGCTCTTGTCCTGACACTGGCTTAAGATTTCTTGGTATGAGAATGCCAGCCATGGACATGTAAGTCAAGGTCAGACAATGGCCAGAAGAGCAGATGTACAGTTTCTGGCAATTTCACTGGTTCTTCTCCAAATATGATTTCCAGATGTACCCCCTTTGCTTTAATTCTTCCAAGAGCTATTTGGAGAAGTTTTAAAAATATTTTATTGTCTTAGTTTTCCTGGTTCCAGTAGATAAAAACAGTCCATCTTTACAAAGAGTACATTGTAATATCTGACTACATTGTGGCAAAGTGCTGTGGTTTTATTTTTATTGCATTTTCTAAAATTGGTATAAACTGTAGAAACTGAAAAGCCTTCTTGGGAGAGGGGGTGATAAAGATAAAAGAAAGCAACATTTAGTTTTCTCTCCAACCAGTTCCAAATGTGCCACTGTGCCTATTACATCCCATAAACACCAGGGCAAAAGCACCAGCTGCTCATTACTCTCAGAGGAAATGCTATTTCCTCTCATTTTGGCACCAACTACCCCCCAAAAGGAAAACAGGCCTAGTGAGCTGCAGCTAAACACAAAGTCTTTGTAATGGTGTTATATATAAACAATGTGATGTGATATGTCTCTTCTGACAGCCAATCCCTATAAAAATATAAAATACCAAGATGTGCTAAAGCAAAGGGCGTAAAAGGTGTTTGCATAGGAGTCTGTTCCTGAAAGGAATTTGCACAGGCTCAGCCAGAGCTGTTACTCATTGGGTGGTTGGGATGCAGACAGGCAGGGAACTAAGCGCCCTTAATATGTTAATGCCACTCGGAGGTCTCCTGCTAATGCCAGTTAGAGAGCAAAATCTATTTAAAAAAATAGAATCAGCTGAAAAGCGCAATGTGCTGCTTTACGTTAAATGGGAGGCACATTGAAACATCATTAATATTTGAGATGCTCTTTGATTTAAAACACTCATTAGTGCTTCCCAAGTGTTGGAAAGCAAACCAGAGGGAGAATCAGCACTCTCTTACGGGAGGACTCCTGAGGATCTTTGAGTTGTTGCTCGTCCAAACACCAGCCTAAAGCAGCTAGAATCCATCCCACGCCAGTATCATCCATTTTTATTAGATAAATTAAAAAGGTGAATGTTCTAAGCTTTTTGTTGTTCAAGGACCACAGCTGTTGCCTGCTGCTTCCATAGTTGAATGCAATTCCCCATGACTGTTTTTGCCATCACCTCTTTTCCCAGCTTGGTCTGCCCAGGAAGATCTGAAGCACAGATCTGGAAAGAAAAAGAGAAAACCCAGCAATGTCTCTGGTGCCAGTTGATAAATAGGAGAGATTGGCATCTGCTAATGAAAGGCTCAGGGAATAAAAGGTGTAGAGCAAGGAGGATGTATCAGTGAAAAAGGAGGATATATCAGTGGGTATATCAAGATATATCAGGTCTTTTACAGAACAGTGTGCTTCTGGGCTGGGGAGAAAAGGCAGTAAGTGACTAAGGACATGAACACAGACTGGGAAGGAAAAGTGTCAACACAGGCTAAGATCAAATACGACTGGAATATAACTTCAGAGGTACTACCTCTGTGGCACTTAGGTTATATTGTTCTGAGGCATGGGTGGTCACTAGAAAGCAAACCTCAAACTAAAAAACACCAAATGAACAAAAAAACACCAAAATGTCAAATCAAATGAACAGGATGGACTGATTTGTAGCAGAGTTTTGTACATAGTCTGCTGCCTTTCCATACTGGGGGAGAGAAAAGTGGAAAAAAATCAAATCACAGTTGTTACTTGCTAATAATCCAAGTAACCCATCTAAGAGATTGTGAAAACAATAGCAGATGCTAGTAGATAGAAATTAAAGCACATTCAACTCAGAATGCAAATAGTTCTGAGACCGTAAGGTTTCCCTAAAGCTCTGGCAAACATTTGGCTGGATTGATATTTTGGGCACTGATCTGCATAGCATCTGATTGTGAGCTGAATATGAGCAATGCATAAAGGCGGATTTTTACTGAAGAAAAAAATGCTGCCTATTGCCTTCTGCGAGGCTGAGAGACGAGTTATAAAAAGCCTTATGGCACATTGCCTCGAATTCTGTCAGCATGTGGAGCCTCCAGCCCCACTCTCCATCTCTGAGCACAGCACAGTGGGATGAGGGTTGCTCTCCAGCCTCACAGCCTGTGAAACCATCCCTCAGAGGACAGTGCCAAAGGCCCTGGGTCAGGCCAGTAGCTGATGTAAACCAGAATAATCACAATTCCCTTCAGCCTGAAAGTTTTGCTCTGCCAAAACACACACTGGCTTTTGGTTCTGGGGCTGCCAGAAAAATAGTGGAAAATTCTGGTATTGCTAGTTTTGCTTTTCTTCCTTCTCTCGATTAACTGTAGCACATCAATGGAAGACTGGAATGAGTTCAACACTTGAATTTTGAATAGCAGTAAAAGTAGCTCGCATTTTTGGTAGTCATAAATGCTGTGGGTTAAAAACCTGTAGGGTCTGTGTTACAGAACTAGCAATTCTGCTATCTAGGGAGTACAGAGAGCATGGACACGTTTTAGTGTTTTGGCTGAATGTGTGTCCTTCTTCCTGGGTCACAGTCCTTCAAAAACATTTTAAAGAAACACCTGGGTGTCACCCCTGATTCTGATTTCCTTGACATTGTGCTGCTGCTGCTGGCAGATTTAGGATAGACTATACAAAAGTCCATTTGAAAAGATTCCTGTCCCTTCTAATTAGAAATATGATAGTAAAAATAGCATTTTATATTGCCTTGATATTTCTAGTGTGTTGATATCAAATGCATAGTTGAACCTTTATTCACAGAAAATTGCACTGCTACAGCTCAGTGTCTGATTTTTTCTCCTTGTTGACTTAAAAATGTGCTCAATTTTAATAAAAATCATTAATATAGTAATAGTTATTTTTAAACATTTAAAATATTTGGCTTTTAAGATCAAAATAACAATTAAAACAGGTTAAACCGCAAAATTTCTTTCCCCCCCACCCAAGATTTTATTAGCATTGCAGGAGGGGTTACAGTTTTTGCAAAAATGAAGATATAATGAAATATTTCAGGTAGTCCAAATATTGGTTTTTGAGACCTGATTAAAAGGTTTGGAGTAAAAACAGAGGCTGTGTGCACTGCTAATTATCCATGTACTGTGTCTAGTGCAATTTGTGTCAAAAGCCAGTCAAACATCCAGCAACATTATGGTCTTATTGCCTAAGTACATAAGACTAAAGGAGCAGGGAGTTAAATTCTCCTGTCTGATGTAAGAGTTTCCCAGTGCCCAAATCCACTGACATGGAAAGGCAGAGAGGCTTTCATTGCAGTTAATGGCAGTGTACCTTTCCTGTGAGTAATTACCAGGCTCCAGTCTTTGGTGCTTCTCCGCTCATGAGACTAATGTTTATTCAGAACAATAAATATAAGGTCTATGACACTTTTAAAGTAATGTTCAGTTGTGTCTGTGTAACCATGGATGAGTGGTGCTAGTAGTTTTATGCTTTAGTAAACATATTTGACTCTCTGAGTGCTCCAGGGACAGTAGTGGAGTGTGGCAGATGCTGGAGAAGCTGTAATGATTTGCAATTTTGGATGAACTTGTGGTAATAGAGAGTGTAATGACAAGGTAGCAGGATCAGCTTTCATTGACTTCTTTTTCTGCTTCGTACAGAATATTAATGATTCATTTAGCATTGATCTGTACAGATTCAGAGCACAGATTTGTATCTATAATCTAGGAGATTGGTTAATTTTTATACCCTCGTGCTAAGTAAATCTTACTAGTGCTCGCAGCTGTCTCAGCGCAGTTAACGACCCTGAATAAATTCCATTATAATTCCTGCATGATGCAAAGGTTTTTCATGGTGAGGAACTGAAACCCTGCCCACCACCAGCCATCAGCCCAGGTGTAAAGGAGCACTCTTGCCCCGAGACTGAGTAACTTCCACAAGGTGTTGAACTACCAGCTACTTCAAACAGGAATTTAATGCTTTCCCAGAACTAGTCCCCCAGAAACAGGGCTAGTTTTCCCCCAGTCCTATGCAACACTCATGCCTGTGTGCTTAGCAGGATTTTCAAACATTTGCCAACTTTATAGGAATCCCTGTCAAAATCAACATTACTAATCATATGCATAGTTCTTAGCTTGATTTTTAAACTTTTGCCAATTTCAGACTTGTGTTTTCAGTTTTGGCCAAAAGTAATTTGTTTCTCCCAGTGTGTGATGATTTTGGAAGCTTTGTTCTTCTGACTTTGTTAAAGAAAAAGTAGTTTTACTTGATGTGATCATTTCATCTGGCCTGAGCACCAGTATGCCAAACACAGAAGGAGGGAAGAAAGTTTTACTTATTTTCTTTGTGACAGGTGAACAGAAACATTTTTGCAGGGCGTTACTTAAGGCACTTTCAAGTTACAAAAAAAAGCATTGTTTCTTTATTTGAAATTTTAGATACTTCACAATCAGACACAGTAAAGTAAGAAGATTACTATGACTTTGGGAAACAGGTTTCTAACCAGTAAGCATAAACCTGATACTGATAGAATGGAAGAAAGATCTGTATTTAATCAATTTGATCAAATTTAACCTTTACAAAATTGAGCTTTGCCTGCATAAGTCATGCATACACCTGCTGTGCAAAACGAGGAAATCTTCTGTATCTAGGAGACTACAGCTAGCTAATCAACTTTAACAGTATATTATTTTCATGTTTTAAAAATTTTCCCCTATCTAAATCCTAGGGACTGACTAACAAGAACACAGAGTACCTGTGGTGCCTTTTGATTTACAAGCTTCTAGGTTTGGTCCATGACTCAAATTTATCTTGTTCATAACTGCATGAGCAATGTGAAATTTAGAGTTGCTATCACAAATTTATAATAGAAGAAGGAGCTGAAATTTTCCCTTCAGTGATAACATTAAAACAAAATAAATACAAAAATGGTGACTATCAAATAAAAAAAGGAATAATAGACGTGGGTTTTTTGTATTATAAAGCACTAGTCTTCTTCAGGTGCTAGAACTGTGTTTAGGGGCAGGTTTAGATACCAATTTCACTTTATCTAGCACCTGACTCTACAGCAGGAACTGTTCATGTCAGTGGCACCATCTGTAGAGCAAGAAGTTACTCAGTGTGATCAAAGATGTAGAAACAAGCTCTCCATAATTTCAAAATGTTTTCCCATCTGGAGTCACTACCATAAATACTTCAGTGGAAGACTCTGCCTGTTTTTCCTATCCAAAGTGGGGAATCTTCAAATCTTGGGTAGTGCTGAAGCTAGACTGGGGTAGATGTTGAAGACATACCCAGTGCATAAAACACTGACTAGAGTCAATGGCATCATCTTAGCAGACCCAGAACCTATAAATTCCTGGAATAACCTAAATAAGAAACTTAAAAGGAGACAGAGAAAATCCCCACTTCTAAGTGACAAATTAAATACTGTGTTCTGTGTTTTTCAGAATCATTTCAGTGAAAATGCATGCCAATCCTTAAAAGAAATAGGGAACATGGAAAGAGGAGACTAAATTTTCATTTGCAATTTTTAAAATAAAAAATTATCTAGACAGCTTCAAGTTACACAGGTAACTTGGCTAGTATCAATAACCACTGGTGGGGAATTAACCACTTTGGGAAGCATTGATATGTTTACTTTATCCTGGAATTGCACAGAGAAGAGAGACTATCTCTTGTACTATTTCTGGTGTATCTTGCTAGTGAATTCCCTTCTGCTCTTTGGGCTGCTTTTGCTGGCTGTGTAGACTGATTTCTTTTTTGTTTGTTTGGGGTTTTTTTGTTTTTTTTTTTTTTTTTTGTTGTTTTTGTTTACTTCTCTAGGAACAGCCCCCAAGCAAGTAAATGAAAGCCATTTCATTTACTATTTCATAATTCACCTGAGTATCAGTATTTTTCATGTAATGGTTGTCCTCCACTGGCTCATTAATATATCCTGTAGTGCTTTATTAAAAAAAAAGTTGGATACATTCCTCTATATGATACATCTGAGTGGGTAAATGATGCATTGACTTGACAGAAATGGAATTCTGATTTATCACATCTTTACCTGAGTTTACTCTTTAATTCTCTGCTGCTGTTATTGCCTAACCCTTGTTCAGGAGATTCCAAACCATATATTAAAAAAAAAAAAAAAGGCAAAAAAGGCAGAACAGACCTTTCTTGCACTTGGATGAATTTATCACTCTTTTAGTAAAAGCCAGAACCTGAATACTTTGATGTGTGAACACATCATGAATTTTTTCTCCTGTGCTTTTCATGTCACTAGGACTGGAAAGGACACATTAAATAATGGAGCTCCTCTGACAGTCCAAAAGCACCACCAGTATTTAACAGAAAATCTATTACAGGATCTCAAATAACCTGATCTAAATACATGTTTAAACGATGAGTACTCATTCAGAATCAAACAGTGCTTCCTTGGTCCATCTCAAGGGGAGTCTCAGTTTAAACCAAGTGGAGTCATTAGAAGATAATTATTAAAGCAAAATTGAATTAACGTGGGACAAATTGTTTTTCTTTTTGAGGACTTTTCTGCCTAAAGAGTCTTAAAAACTCTTCAGAAGGCTCTGGAGGTCATATACATACAAATAACAGGATTAGTGTATGGATGAGTTTGGGGGGTTTGCATGGCAAGTGCTTCTCTCCCCTTACCTTTTCACCTTGACAATATAAACATTTGGAAAATAACAGGTGCTTGAGCATTTTCAGGGCTTTTTATTTATTTTTTTAAACCACAGGAAACCAACCAGAAGATTTTTTGTTAGTTTGTTTGTTTTTCTCACCAACAGAACCAGCCTGAAAGCCACTCTTTACCACTGATAAATCAAAAAAAGCAGGAAAACTCCTCAGGGTCTACAGCAACCTCCTGTAGCAAAGGAAGGCAAAGGAACCTTTAGCCCCCCCCAGCCTCTTCCTGGGAAGTCCAGCCCAGAGCTCCTAGTGTGATCATAGCTCTGTTCGTTTTTAGCTTGGTGACTTGGTGAAAACACCTCTTTATCCTATGATTCTATACCATTTAGATCAGAAAAACAGTATTTCAGAGTTCTCCATAGTGTCCCACTAGTTTCAGAAGTTTAACATTGCATTTTTTATCTGTCTTCTAACTAAAAGTCAAAGTTGGAGTGCCCACTGGAGTAGGGATTCTGAGGGAGAACCAGATCAGCTGTAGAGCTGGTATTGCCTCTACAGACTATTGAGAAAAGTGAGATGTTTTCCATTCACTGTGCTAATTACAGCTTTTCCATTCATGCATGTAGATTCAGCATTATTGCTATCCTTGCTTGGCACCGTAGTGCAGAGTGTGTTATTGCTGATCAGATGACTGATTTACAATTCATAAAATAATTTATGAAACAGTTCAGATCTCTTGAGCCTGAAGCCTGGCGTTAGAAATAACTTTAACTTGGCTAGAAAAGCTGGGTACTTTCGAGGTAGAAAAACTATGAAATCCTCACTAAGTTTCATTATAAAATAAAATAAAATAAAATAAAATAAAATATCTTTTCTCATTCAGCTGTCCTGTGAGAATATTTTGGTGGTGTATGGCTGTTGTGAGGAATGATAGCAATAGCAGGACAAAATTCATAAGACTGGTTTGAGTAAATTTTTAGGCCACATAAGATATTGCAGAAATGACAGAATGCTAAGCAGACAAAATAAATTAAAGCAATGGATGACAACTTATGATATCTGTATATATTTAAATGTCATTTTGGGTACACAGCAATTTGTGGAACAAGCAGATCAAGGCATTTGCAATAGCATTTCTTGAAAAGAAAATTCAATAGAGGAATTTGACAGTGTTTTACACTGTCATTTTTAATTATGTTTTAGCAGTGTCAGTTTACACTTGAATTTTGAAAATATTATTTATTAATTTGGCATAATTATTGCATACGGTGAGCCAGTTTTACTTTGAAATGAAAATCAAAAACTTCTATTTCAAATATGTTCTTAAAAGATTCTTTTTTTTCTAGACATAGATTCTTTCTTCTTGTTTTCACTCTACACTGATGTGATGAAGTAAAAAGCTCATTTCTTTCCAAATGAATATATAATGATGCTAGTACTAAAATAGTTAACTGGATAGCTGATATTTACAAAAATCTTCAAATGTAATGACTTCAAGTTCTTTGTTGAATATTCATTAAATATCCTTTTCTCGTAGGGCTTATAAATCCTCTGAAATGCAATATATACACACTTTAAAATTTGACAGAAAATACTCGTATTTCTAAGATAAAGGGTTTTTTCTTCCTTAAGCACTCTCTCAAATCATATATAATCAGGAACATTGGCAACACTGCTGCTCAGAGAAGGACAGAGTGAACATCAAGAAATCCAAATGAATTCAATCCCATTAAATGTAATGGTGTGGTAAATCTCACTATACCATCTGCTGTAGAAGGCTGAGACACTATTGGAATTCCACATCTTATTTACATAGCAGATAAGAATGTGTTGGGAGATTTATATGGTGAATGAATACCCAGAGACAAAACTAAGTTTCTAGTCTGTTCACATCTGGGGAACATCTACATCTGTAGAGCATTATCCAAAAACTACTGTAAGTTAGCCTTTCTCTGAAAGACCCTGCCACTTCATTCCAACATTACCCATTAAAGAAAAAAAACCTCAGCACAAAGTAGTGAGAAAGTTCCTGCAAACACTGGTGGGAGCTGAGCTACTTCATCACAAGAAAACATAACCTTCCCTAATTTAGTACATATTTCCCAAAGAATTAGCATTGAACATTGGAACAAATAGGTTGTATCATATTTAAAACATCTGTGCTGTGAGTTCAGAAATCAACCTGTGGCAAAACATTAAGGAAAATATGCCACAGATTTATTTTTTCCCTCTCTTAAGCATTCAGGTTGACACTCTGCATTTTAACTAGGTACAAAGCTTTCATTTACCTAATACTGAAATAGAGCTGAGCTGCAGCCCAATTTTAAACCAGATGATTTCACAGGTGTAACCTCCACAATATATGAGCTACAGAGGAACAAAACACAGCACCGTAGCCTCCACCTGATCTGCTCCTCTTTATCATTATATTTAATAAATCTTGAGCTTGCTTGGGAATGGCATGTCCTTTGTGCACATTGATTGTAAAACCCATCACTTGTCAATTCAGTTGAACATTAAAGTTCTAATACATCAAAAGTGCATAGGGGAGCTGACCTGGGCTAAGAAAGCATTTTATGCAGGAATATTAATAGAGTTCTTCTGCAGCTGCCTCATGTACTTCAGATTGGAAACCTCTGAACCAAAGCCAATTGACAGTAACATATTTGGAAAGGAAGATGCTTTTAAATTACCTCCTTTCCATTTAATCAGACAAGCAACCTCTGAATCCCAAGCCGTAGGTGAATGTTTAAGAGAACATTCTTTATATAGTTAGCTGAACCATGCCCAAGAGCACCCACTGACAGCTTTCCTATTACCAGAAGGACAATGAATCATATGAACTTTGCTGACACACATGCTATAATAATTGTTACATTTTCTTTTAGAATATATCCTTGGGCTCACTTTTGGCCTCACCTTAAAGGTGACAGCTTGTAAGCTACATAACCTAGCCTGCCACTAAATCATCAATAACAGTTCATAAAATATCCTGTGGTAATTTAGCAGTGCATTGGTTCTGATCCTAATGGAATCAGACATCAGTAGTTATGCTATTTCCTCCTCGGATTCTGGATACTTCCATTGAACATTTGTTAAAACAGTTGTTCATCTACAGTGTACATATTCCTGCCAAGCTTCATGGAAATATTTCTATCCCATATTTTTTAACGTCAGCTCTCAGTAGAAGTTTGTCTTTTCTGTTTGGAACTCACTTTGCTGCTATAAAGACATATTTGTTTCATAAAGCAGACATAGTGATAAACATTAAAATGGATACATTTGTATTCCCTTCAGGATAAGGGCCAAATTTTCCCAACAGCTTTCCAAGTAGGAACACACAAACAAGCACAAGTTCTGTATTTTTCTATGTCACAGACCTATTAATTATATCTTTTGTTTTCAAAAGCATGTCTTAGACAATCCACATTCATACCTACTTAATTTTTCTCCACTGAATGCTCTAAGAGGGATTTCTGGGCAGTATTAGCATATTTTGGATGCTAAGGCAGTACTAATATATTGACTTTTATATTTGTGATATATGTATTGGTACAGTGTTAAAAAAAAATCTTATTGAAGCAATAAGTTCATTTTTTTTTCCTCAGCCATGGTAAACATTTATGAGTAGAACTGGTGTCAATAATGTTATCAGAGTAGAGGTTTCAATAGGTTTTAGGCAGTATTTGCCAGAGTGCTTCCCTATGAGTTTATGCAGCTGATTTAACCAGGGAAGTTCTAACCCTTGCAGTTGGGCTGCCTGGTCAGTCCATGAGCTCCTCCAGAGCTGGACCAGCTCTCTCAGTTCTGTGGTTCTGTATCGAAGACCTCTGTGATTAGCTCTAGATGTCTAAAATGATCAGTATTGAATCCCTCCTTCACATTAAGAAATGCTGGGAATTAAGAATTTACTCCATAAAATAATTGTAGTTAAAGATAGTGGTGCCGCCAGATATCAGTTCTATGAATAGAATTTTTGATTTCTTACTGTGCAGATTAATTATGTGAATTAATTGACACTTAATTTTGTTAATTCCTTTAATATTTTAATTTTAAAGTAGCAAATTTATTTTGCTATGAAAGAAAATATTTTTATTATATACATATATATACTAAGGTATATACATATATATAAGGTATCTGTAGATAACTTGCACAGGGCTGCAGATGCAGTGGGTATATGGAGTGGTTAGAATATGACTCCTCCTGGCTGCTGTGAGGTTTGAGGCCTCCACAGTTTCATCTTGAGAGAATATGTTACCTTTTCCTCCTCCATCTCCCCAGAAGGTGTTCCAAGAAAGATGCCCCCATGTCCTGCTTGATCTCCCCAAACCTCAGATTTCCACAAAAGCTTCAGTTCTAGTATTTTACCAGCCATTCAGGAGTTTTTGGTTTCCTGAGGCTACACCCTGCCTTGTCAGAGAACTTTTCCAGACTGTGACTAAACTCTCTCAGGAGCAGCAAACACCTGATTCCTCTGTCCTCTGTCACTAGGCTGATTATCTTCAGCCCTCTGATCTTCTGCTTTCTCCTCCCCACACTCTGTCATTTCTCTTGTGTGAGCATCTTGTCTTCAGTTGTCCTTTCTTTCATACCAGTCTGTTTCAGATCTAATTTCACATTTCCTCAACTTTGTCCTTGAGATAATTTACTGTATCCCACGGATTAATAAATACATATATACATATATATATATATAAAAAACTGTGTAAAGGCATGATTAAAGAAGCCTTATGGTAACTGCAAGAATTGTCTGTGACCTTTTTTTTCCTAACTCTTCCAACTGGCTTTTTTTCTTCTGCTTTTTCTTATGCTACTTCATAGTAGGATCTCATCCACTTTACCCTGTGAGGGCATGAAACACCTGATTTATTTGGCAATTCTATTAAAACAAAAGCGGAAGAATTCCATGCAAATGTAGTTCTTGCATTCATCTGAGCTACCCCTTATTTCCTTAGCCAAAATGAAGAGAAATGCTTGAGTTTCCTTCTCTAGAGAACAAGTTGAGTCCTAATGAACATTATGCAACAGGGAAATACAGGAGTTATAAAGGCTCCCCAAGACACAGATCCTATTTTTCCTTCTGAAGGGGTCTTTCACTGCCATTCTGGGCAAGGGTTGCAAAGACTGCTTGAGAGTTATATAGATTTCTGCTTAATTTCTAAGATGAATTTTTGCCTGTCTCTATTTTCTTTCTTGCAAGAATGTCAGTCCATTTCACACTGTCATATCTTTTTCAGTCTACAGAATGATACCCATAATAAATGTAGTTTTCATTTAGACAGAGGTTGTTTCGAACTCTTGATTGCAGGTAGAATATTCTGCTCTGGAATATTTTCAGACAGAAAAACTAATTTTTTTTAAAAAATAGAAAACACAAATTCTTCAAAACTGATGCTGAGTGTAATCTTGCTTCTGAAAACAACCAAAAGAGAGTTTTTCCTACAGAGCAGAAGGCTGCTCTTGTCCTCCTTACATCCTCTTTACAGTCTCCACATCCTAGTGAGGACAGTGATGTTAGCTCAGAAATACCTCCACTGAGTAATAAAAATGTGTTAAATGTGTTTCAACATGTGGAATTTTTTTTAGTTATTATGCCATAGATTTTCAAATATTTTGTATGCCTATGAAAAATGCAGTGCCCTATTCTACCTGGCTAAGAAGCACAAAACTCAATTTTATTGATTGAGGGATGGCAGCAGTTAAGCACATTAATACTTATTCACAGTGTTTTTCCTATGGCATTCTGACATTAACTATGATGGAAAAAAATCTTGGGGTATTCCTAGTGAAATAGCACAAAATAAATCGAATTTTTAATGGAAGCTTAGATCTTGCCAGAGCCTATTTTTATCCTGAGGTTTTAGCCATGTGGGATGGTGCCCATTAAGCAGAAGAGCAGTGAAACAATATTGCAGAACAGTGCATGTTTACTCATTAATGAGAAGTTCTGATACAAAACTGGACATTTCTTGCAGGGTGGAATCTTTTCATTCCTGGTTTTGGGAGGGAGGAAGACAGCAGAGAGGAGGGGGAGGAATCCTTTAATTGTTAGTGCAGGTTTTAAACTGACAAGCCTCAAAGGCAGAATACTGACTCTTTGATCTTAAAAGGGTTGTAAAAGGATGGTCTCACTTGTGTTTATTCAAATGTTTGCAGGTAAACGCTGATAATCTAAACTGAGTCAAAGCTGCAGAATTTAGCATAAATGATTTGCATATCAAGAGCCTCAAAATAAATACCAATTCAGAGATCTTAAATGTTGTCAAAAACTAATCATGACTTGAAATTAACTTGGGGCTTGTCTATGTATGAAAGTCTGTGCTCAGGAAGCTAAAACATCCATTGGCAGCCAGAGGTCTGACAGATGAGCTTAATCCCCACTCGGAGGGCTGGCTGGGATCTGCACTCACCCACCTGGGCTTCAGGCACACTGAGCCAAAGGGCAACCTCAGGGCTGAGCTGTGTCCTCCCCAGCCACCAGACCTGCTCCACTGGAGACATCCTTTGGAGACAACCTGGAGCTGATGCTAGTTCATAGCTGGGAGAAACCCTTCTGGCGAGTGCTCTTGGAAACAACGTGCATTTAGCTCTTGCTGGGCAGAGTTGTTGATTCTTGAGCTACTGGATCCTTGACAAGTTTTTTTACTATTTATAATTAGTTCTCTTTCAAGTAAAAGTATCATAGTTTCTAAATTACTTGATTGTCTTAAAAATCTATTTTTAGCACCTGGTTCCTGCTACTTGTTTTACAGCTAATGACTTCTTGGCATAATTTTGTGCCTGTTACTTGACTTAAGGAATGTACATCCTGTATGAGCACTGAGCGACCTGCTTGGAAGTACAGATCCTTCATACTTCCTCTCTGAAAGTCAACAAAAAATCTCTGTGTTTTGGAAGTTTTCTGTGTGCACCAATGCTGCAACTGATTCAATGAGATACTAATAATTAACATTCATCAAGTCAGATCAATTGTACCACCCAACTTAATAATATAGGATTGAAGTTACAGCCTCTTGATTCCCTTGTGGGAATATTTAGGGTATGAGCAAGTATAAAAGAGATGAGGAAATTATTTCAAATTTGTGAAAAAAATTTGCAAACTGCTTCAGTCTGACGGATATCTCATTGTGTGGGAAGAGCAGCTGATTGCAGTGTCACAGAGTTAGGTCAGCTCTTCAGTCCTTCTCCTCCTGTACATTTCTGTCCATTCCCAGTTTGCATCTCACACAGACAATAGACATCTGTAGGACTAAGGCCAGTTCTGGGCATTAGAAATGTATTAATGACAGATTCCCACATAAGGAAAAATTAGGGGAAAGAAACTGACTTTTTCAGCTGGTCACTGCTTACTCAATTCCCTCTTTGGGTGTTTGTCACCTACAAAATCTTTTTATTTTGATGTCCCTGAACTTTGAGCTGCTGAAATTGCAGGTTACTCTTCAGGGAACAAAAGGGATGTGTTACCAATCAAAACAGTAACTTAGCAAATCACAAAGTGTAGGTTTCATTTCTCTGGAACTGGGTCTCCATGAAAAGCGAATAAGTGTCTTCTGGGTCCAGCTATGGGTCTTTTGCTGAGATTTTCATAGGAAATCAGGCATTGCACAGTAAATTTGTTACCTTTTTAAAGATCTAAGTCTTAAGAAACAAAACTGAAGTTCTTCCTTCAGATCTAATGTCCTTTTTTGAGGTTTGCTTTTAGTACAGTCATGTAAGGCCATAATTTAATCTGAAATTATTTAGAATAAGAAGGATTTTGAGTAACAAATAGGCTGTTTTTATGGTAAGAAAGCAATTTTTGAGAATTTGTGAAAATTTGGATTATTATCCTCCTTTCTCTGGAAGGAAAGTCTGTCAACACTAGGGAGAAGCTGGAGTGCTAACAGAAGCACTCAACACCTACCCAACTCCAGCCCTGCCCTCTGATGATGGCACAAAATCCTGACAGAAATTCAGAAAACTTCTCTGCTGGTGTTGCCATAGCTCCCTGAGCTCAGCACCTGCACTCCAGCTGCCTCCCCACAGTGATGGCTCATTGACATTTCACTGCTCTGTTTCATCCACCTTATTGACTCTTCAACTTCCTCCTCACTGCTTCACCCCAGCGCTCTGCCCACTTTGCCCAGTCCCATTCTACCCATCTTTTATCAGTCCATGTCCACAGCTCATCTGGCTGAAGCTTTCATTTGCTTCACAGGATGTCTTACTATTGCTTTTCTGCTGCTCTCCAACACCTCTTTTCTTTCCCCCAACTCCTGTCCCACAGAACACACAGAGTGGTTTGGATGCCTGGATGTTACCCCAGGTTCTTCTACTTGAAAAACAGAGTAATGACTAACCAGGAAGCTGTCACCAAAATCTAAGTACAGTTCTCAAGTTCAGCACAATTATGTGCAGTTGGCCACTGTGTACAAAAAAATGACCTTAGAAGTTGTTTCTTCTCAATTTGTGCTAATATTTAAAATAAATATACTTGCACATATCTGGTGATCCCATTTTTGCTTAAAGTCTCTAAAAGCACAAATTGAGTAATTTGCTATTGCAAAACCTAAAGCTTTCAAAGATTGGGTTAAACCTGCCTGGAATGTTCACACTAACACCTTAGGCTTTTTTACATGATAGCAAGTTAGGAGCTAAAAAGAAAAGCAGCATTAGCTTAGAGTATGACCGAAGTAAGGTCAGATTGTGAGTAGAAATATCTATGGGGCAGCAGAAAGGCTTTTAGATATTCCATGGGCTTCATTTGTATCACCAAGAGTGGTTAAAGTACAGTGGTTTGTTTAGTTTCTTGCTGATAAGGAAGTGTAGACTTAATACCTGCCTCTAGAAGAATATGATCTCTTGACAGATTTATTTTACATATCACAGCACTGTAAATTTTATTTCAGCTGCAGTCTGATCCTATATTGCACCAAATCCCATCTGGGAGATGCCAAAAATCTCAAATTGTAATACATTAAGAATTCTGAATACCTCAAAAAATTCTGCTTATGAGTCTTAATGACACTTCTTGGGCTAAATACAAGTGTGAGAAGCATATGAACAACCATTGCTGGCTGTTCAGTCTCACTAAATAGAATGAACTTACAGTGTCTGGACCTCAGAAGATTTAGCCCCAAGCACTAAGTCTTGGGGGATTTCAACAACAAAATCTCACAGTTTTGATCCTGCCAGTACATGATTATCTTAAATACATGAGTAATTCGGTTGACTTAGCTGGTACTGCTCAAACCCCCAAAGTTGACAGTAGAGTTGTAGGATCATGGCCTTAACACAGGGGAGAAATATTTCTGTGGGGGATTTCTTAGTTCAGTGCAGAAGCATTGTAATCATAAGTCCTTGTGAGTGAAACTAAGACTGTATCACCAGTTTTATGGCATTGCTTCACTTCACAGTCACTGTCATAAACCCAGGATTAGTAGGGTTCCATTGAGTATATTTTACACATTCTTTCCTAAGAATGAGTTTGTGATAAGCTATTTTCTCTCTTAATTTTTCCATAACAGTTTTTGTTAAATGATTTCCAAATTTTAATGCCTAACATGATCTTTGAAAAGCTATAAAGTTTTGACAGACTCCAAATATAAAGTGAGTGAATAAATTGCTAGGGAGTCTGTGGTTTGATCCCAGGAAATCCTGATTAATAGCCTTTAGCTTTTTTTAGACCACCCTGGCTACATTGTGAAAAACAGTTGACTTATTTTGTTGCTATTTAGACTGTAATTCAAGCTACTAAATTTATAACAATTTTTTAAAAAAACATTAAATGAAGACATAAGAATTTGTGTTTTTTCATGTGAGACCATATGCTAAACACATTTCTTGCTCTATTTAGTTCAGGCCTGTAAAAATATAATTCTCTATATTTGCTAACCACATAAAATCTATTTTTGGCATAAAAGGGGTCCAATCAAAAACTAGTGTAATTTCTGTGATAGTAACTGTATTCATAATATTCCTATTGATTTTTGTTGATCAGGACCTGCATATTTAAAAGTGAAACTAATTTGCATGTGAACCTTCCCAAAATAAGAAGTGGAAAATGAATGTTGCAGGATAATTTGTCTGATAATATTTTTTTTCTCTTTACTTAGTATGCAGTTTATAAACGGTATTTTAAGACGATGGTAGTTGCAACTTATCCTTTGTTGGTTATAATATCAATTAAAGAAAAAAAAGATGTATTTATTGTTGGTCTAAATCTTGACATTACTAGTCAAGGGCAAGGCATGGAGCTAAACTGAGTCTTTTTGTTTTTATTACTTGGGAATCTTCAGTGCTGATCACCTTGCAGAAATTTAATTGCTTCATGGACCAGATTTCCTTTCCAGAAACCTGAATGGCTGTTGGTCCTGGTATGAGTCTGAACAAAGGTGATAAAGCACAGCCTGTGATATGATACTGCTGTACAAGAAGGCTCTGTCTATATAGAGGATGTTTTTGTGCACATTTGTGTACTTTGACCATGTGCATGCAGAAAGGATGGATTTTTTCCTTATTAAAAATGGAACTCTCTTGGTCATGGTATTTGCAGCAATAATGGATGCAAAAGAAAAGAATCAATCTTCTACAATGCTACCATGGAAGGCTAATTATTTATAAAATAATTTCCATATTGTGCAAAATATAACAAATCTTGTTGAATAGAAAAGTAAACTATATATATATATATATATATATATATATATATATAAACCTCTGATAGATAAGTAGCAAGCAGAATAAATTTACATTGTCTCTGCAATATGCTTGGATTTGCTTTTCTTTTCAAGAAGAAATAAATTATTTTCCACATAATAGAAAATTGAGTTTACTATTTCTAAAATGCTTCTAACATAGAAAAAGGAAACATATTTTAATATTAGTGCTTATCACAGCATTTAAGGCATCACCATCCCCCCTTAAGCTTTCTACTCTTAAATAAAAAAGGAAAAATCCCATTGTTTTCCTAGGTTCACTTTGCTCCCAGTGATTGATGTAGAATTTTACTGCCATCCAATGGCAAGGACCTATTATAGCCTAAGTAAATGTCTAATGCTTTTTGATCAAATTGCAGTCTAGGGAATTTAACTTATGTAGTACACTTAGAACTTACATCAATACATCTCTGTTCCTTACGCAGTGAGAAAGAAATATGACTGCAGTTTCAATTTATTCTGTGTTTCCTAATTCAATTTTACTCTGAATTACTAATATTGTGGTACATAATTACCTAAATGAATAAATCAACCTAAGCTATTCACTAAAAAGAACATTAGCGTATAATATTAATTTTTGCCTGTACCTTGTCATGTTAGTTTAAAAGATTTCTTTCGCTACAATTAAGAGCATTTCCCTAGTTGTTAAAATTTCCTTTTGCTAAAATACTCTTCTTCACTTTCCTTGCTGTGTTTAGAGATTCCACAGTTGTTATTGTACACTAAAGAATTGCTTTATGATGCTCAAATGTGTTATAGGGGTTTTTTTCCCTTTTAAAGTGCATTTTTTCCCTTTTAAAGTCATATATAGAAACCTCTAGGACAGAAATATAGCTGCTTAAAACTATAATCTGAAATATGTAGATTTTGGTATACTTTTCTCCTCCATGCTTTCCAGATTCAGCTTCAGCTGTCAGTCCAATATAACAGTCATTTTTCAGGATTCTAAGAAGCAATCTAAAGTTAACACAGTTCATTTTTCAAGTGTTTATTTTACAGAAGAAACTCTACAGATATATCTGAAGGAAATAACTTCAGATCTTGGCCAGAATATACAGCTAAACCTCCATCTTGTACTACTAACCAAAAATTACAATAATTAGTGGCTGTTAAAAGAAAAAAGAAAACCTACCAGGTTGAAGGAAAATATAACTTTAGAATAAAAGAGAAGAAAAAAAACAAAAAGCAGAGACAAAGACTAGACTCTGTTGTTTCTGTTGTTTCATTTTAGCTGGAAGACTCCTCGTGCACTGTCACTTGGTTAGGATTGCTCTCCAAGCCAAATTATCCACTTCCAGTGACACAAAAGAGACCTAAACCATGTCCCATTTGTAATTCCTCACACAGAGGGCTGCCTGGTGTGCCACAGGTCTACTTCCATTCAATTAAAAAAAAAATTTAAAAATTCAATTTTTGGCTTCTCACAGAGATGCAAACAGTGGATGTCCACTTTAGGAGTCAGAAAATGTAGGAGCACTTTTGAAGGTGTGATGTTGATCTCTTGCCATTATTTAAGTTCTTTTTAACAACTCCACTGCCATAATCTTTGACTAATACCACAGCTGTATAGATAGAATAATCTTTGATGAAATTACGTCTTTAACCTGCAGCACTCCAAACCATGTAAGATTACAGGAGATGGAGCAAGAAACAGAAAGAAGAGCACAGTCCAAAAAGACTCCAACAGACGCCTTATGTGTTCATACCTTAGAGAAATGCTACACTTATTAAAACATTTGCAAAAAAATTTCCTTCTCTAACTGAAATACATTGACATTAATCAGCACAAAGTGTTTGGGGTGCATGTGCACCCCAAAGAGCACCATCCTTAAAGGTATCAAAAGTTAAAGTAGGTACATGCATGATTTTTGCTACTGTAGGTCTTTTATACTAAAAGAATGGGTATAATAGAAAAATACAATATGAAAATTAGGATAATGGGAAGTTAGGTATTTGTATTATTGCCTTTATTCTATAAGTAATATCAGGACACCACAATTGCACTTGGAAAAGAGAGCTTAGTCTTCTCAGTATTACTATATTAGCAATTGATTGGAAAGTGAGGGAAACACTTCTCTACACTTTCAAATTTGAAAATAAACTTTCACATATTGTAGATGTTCACGTTCACAAAATTTATAACTGGTAGAAAACAGGGATAGATTACACTGACATCATGACATACAAATGTAATTAATTCCCTCCAGCCCCTTGAATTTGGATTGTCAAAGAGCACCAATCTCAGAAAAGCAGTGTGGGTGAGTACATGGTCCTCCTTGGGAATATCCATTTATTGTTAGCTAGGCTGCTAATTATTTCTAGTTATTGTTAACTAATTCATTCTCTAAAGTATTCTTATTGCTGTAGTTCTCAAAGTTTTGTGTATATGCTTGTGCAAATTTATCGAGTGAAATCAGTTCTAAATTAATTTGTGCAAAAAGCTACACTTTAACTTCAGTTTTAATACTCCAAGCAAATATACCTTCCATGGAGCAGACACTTCCTCTTATTCCTCAGAAGTCACTTAATCTGTTTCTATAAATAGGTAGGAGGAAAAATTTAATTTCAACCAATTCTTCTTTCATGTTTCAAATAATAGGTTGTTTTGTTTTTTTGTTCTCCTCTGTGCTTTGAAGGAAAGGTCTGTGTGACAGCTCCCAAAGCTGCAGTGGCTTTGTAGCCCTCATTTTATGAGACTGAGATAAGCTGCTCTCGGCATGGGTCTCCCTGAGTTCAGCTGGCCACAGCACATGGGCAGCCTCAGGAAACGGAGCCTTCCCCCCAGTTGTGCACACAGATGTGTGCAGGGCGAGATGTGTGCTGGGGAGGGGCCCTGCAGGTCCCAGGCACGGCACAAAAAGGGACTGAGAGAGCTGGGTGACATGTTCTTGGGTGAAACTGGGGCAACAGCATCATTGCAGTGCTCCTGCCAACTCCGGCAGAGCTGGCAAAGTGGAGACCATGGAGACTACAGCGTGCAGCATTTGTCAGTGGGCTACAGTTGCCTCTACTCAGCTATTTCCCCCACTGCAGGAAACATCATCAGTCTATCCATCCATGATTTCTCTTGGCCAGGAGGGATGGAGAGCCTGTGCAGTGACAAGAGGTGGCCCTGCCACCAGCAAGGGGGAGCACCCAGCCACCAACCTTACCCGGGAGAACTTTCTGCTCATCACCTCCCTGCTTTCACTCTCTCCACATGTTAATGCATATTCAAACAATTCATCAAAATAACCAGGAGGCAAACCACTACTGAATGGCCAGCCCTCAGTCCTGAGTAAGCTGCTCACAGTCAATTGCTTTTTCCCTAGTTTAATTTTCTTTGTGCATTTTATAATGTTCTGTGAGCCCAGTGACAATCACTTCTGCAAAGCTGCATTTCATTTCCTCTGACCACTAAAACTGTGATCTGCTTTACTTGCCTGAAACAAGTATCATGCACAGATTTTAATTATTTAGTCATGATTTAGCATGCATGATATATGGGTATCATTATCAATGGCTGCAATATCTCTTCTTTTGGCTATTTAACATGGGGAAGATGCTCTTTGTTATTAACATCTGTTCATCAGGGACACAGACCTTCTCAGCATTACTAGCACCTTCTGTTTTTGTCAGGAGAAAGGAAAGTGATCAAGAGCCTCATCAGAGCCTAATTTGGCACTGATGTGTTTTCCTTTCTCTTAACGTAGCCTAGATCTAAATTGTTCCTTAAAATTACCGTGGCTGTTAAAATACTGCTCAATAACTAGATCTGACTAGGCATAGACTAAGATGGTGCAGATACCAGTGTATCATTATTTAAATGTTATGGTTGTGTGGGGGCTACAAGATGAAAAATAAGTCAATAAAAGACATGGTGGAATTAGAAAATAAGATTAGTGAAATGCTTTAGCTGTGAAACCATCTTCCATCTATGAAAAAACGGCTAATCTTATTTTTCCCCCACAAAGCTCATTCCAGTTTTTCTGCAGCCCAGCGAAGGCCTCACAGCAGAAATGCCCCCTTTACATTTACCTTGTTATTGCAGCAGGCACTCTATTAAGGTTTTTAAGGATGGATCTGGGACTCCCAGTGAAACAGGTTAGCATCCCTGGCTGCTGCTCTGCCGTGCTGCTCTGGCAGGGGCAGCAGCCTTTTCCAGAAGGGTGTCCTTGCTCAGCTGCTTCCCAGGGGGTCAAACCCCAAGGGATGGGTGCAATGTGAGCACAAACTGAGCCTGAACTTCTTTTGCAGAGCCTTCTAAAGGCAAAGGTAAACAAAAAAAAAGGATGTCTACAAAAGAGTTTGATTCCATGAGTGCTGCCAATACTCAGGGAATATAACAACGTTTGTGCTCCAGAGCAGGATCTTATTTCTTCCTAAAAGAAAGCATCAAAATCTGATCATGTAGATAAAAGAGGAAACTTCTCATGAATATACTCTACATGATTAAAACTCCAGCTCCCTACGGTTTAGACCTGGAAGACATTTTAATTATCTAACATCTTGCTATTTCTGGAATTTTGACTGCAAATGTGTCTGACATAGTGTTTCATGGAATATCCTTTCCTCATATAACGCTTTTTTTATACTCCAGATGTACAGTAAACAACAAAAGCCTGTTTTATCTCTTATCCTTCATCAGATGAAAGTGAAAGATAACTAAAAGAAAAAAAAACCTTTTAAAGAATATATTTTAATCATAGACATCCTGCTTGTAATCCAAAGTCCCATAAAAATCTCAAATATGCTTTACCTAGTAGACCAAAACTACACAGAACTGAAAAATTCAAATATTAACAACTACTATACAAATTTGTTTTTTAAAAAACTGACAGAGAAAAGCCTTGCATTGTTCTCATTTTTCCAGGCAACCAGTAGTCATATTTTTTCACATAATTACTATTTTTAATCAATTTTAACAAATATCAGTACCATCCTGTCACAAATTAGCAGCACAGAAAAAAAAAAATTACCATGATGATCATAAGCATGTTTTGGTTCTGAATACATAAGTAAGAGTGACTTAATCACCAGGGTGATTTTCCAAATGTACTCCAGCCTATCAGATAATACTGCTGCTAGTAATTTGCAAATGAGAGCATAAATGCAGCATATAACACAAATGCAGCATATAACACAAATGCAGCATATGAAAGGTAGATATCAAGCCTGGAGAGGAATATCTTCAAAATTTGTATTGTATTGACCACATAAATAGTGTTTCAAAATCAAGCAGTAACATGTACACTGCATGAAGGAACTCGGACAGACTCAGCATGTGCCAAGGGTTTGAGTAGTTCCTAAAATTGCCTTATCACTTCTTAAAACTGAGCACTGGACTAATGGCTGAATACAGCTAAAATCTTACCAAACATTTTCTCAGGGATCAACCTTTTTTCCTAGATTAGCCCCTGAGCTTGACTGATATGAAGCAAATGAGTGACATCTCTCAGGCCAGGTTTTGACACACAGAAAATGTCTCTGCTGGGAAAGTGAGGGCAGTGCCACTCTGAAGGAGCTGGTGGGGATGGGAACTGTGGGGATGGGAGCGGTGGGGATAGGATAGGAGCTGTGGGGATGGGATGGGAGCTGTGGGGATGGGATGGGATGGGAGCTGTAGGGATGGGACCTGTGGGGATGGGAGCTGGTGAGGATGGGAGCTGGTGAGGATGGGAGCTGGTGAGGATGGGAGCTGTAGGGATGGGAACTGTGGGGATGGGAGCTGGCCAGGCTGTGCAGCTTGTCCAAGCAGGGCTCACGTTTGTGCCCCAGCAGGGTTTGCTGTGAGCACAGCTGGCACCCAGAGCTGTGCCAGCACAGGCACAGCCTTGGGACTCCCCACTGCTGCCACAGCCTTTACCTTCAGTCAATGGTTAATTCAGGATTTGTAAAAACGTTTGTAAAAGAAGTCTCTAAACTGCGTGCAGGGGGTTGTAAGGCAGGACTATGTTCCAAGAAAAAATAACTAGTGAATTCATATGTACTTTGTAGAACCAGATGAACAGCTTTGATGATAATCTAGCTTGTCTTTGTGCACATATGTACATCTATAAATTCATCCACCGATTCCTACATCCATAGTGTATCTTTAGTAAGCCTGCTTTTATGAAGCAGTCATGTCAAACTCATTTTATATGATGGGCTTCATCTGATATCCTGGTGCTTGGCAGCAAACACTTTCAGAAGAAGTTATTAAGTTAAACATTATTAACACAAAAGCAAGAAATACTATTATTCTATTTGCATTGTCAACCAATAGATGTCTGTTAAAAAGTAGAAAGGAGACCTGCAGGAAATTATTCTTTCATCTTTTGGCTGCTGCCTTTTTTCTGTTCACATGAGGAGCAATGGGGCTTTTGGAGGCTGATGTGGTCAGCTTTCAGTCAGCCAGATTTGAGTCATTTGTGCCACCGGTGCAGGGACAGCTCAGGATGAGCTGCTCAGGTGCAGCAGCCCTGACACTGCTCTCAGGAGCAGGCAAGTACAGCTGGGCTCCTGTCACACAGGGCCTGAGACAATAAACCACTGAGATCTGTGGTGGCTGTGTGTGTTCTCACCTCCTGGGCTGTCTGGCTGTGTTTCCATGGAAGGAGGTAGAGGACAGGTAATTTTCTCAAAGCCAGTCAGATCCAGCTGGAGTCTTCTCAGTCCACTCAGGTTGTGCCCATTGAACTGAATGCAACCTGAAATGAATTACTCTTTTGGTAGCAGCCAGATTTCCAAAGGGCTATTTTGGACCTTAATGTAATAAAGTCCATGAAACCAGATGCTTAGAGTGTAATGCAGGTGTACCAAGTAGCTCTGCAGGAGACAGCTTTGATACAGCAAAACTCACCCTGTTTTGGAGCTAATTGGTTATTCTAAGTGAACCAAGCCTACTTTCTCGCAGAGGTGCTGTGAGATACATGTGTACTGTGCTGGATTTAAATTCTATAACACTTCTCTGCTTCTCTGAGCATTTGCATCAAATGTCACCCAGCCCCTCACTGCCAGAGCACAGCTGACTGTGGAGAGTTGCTGGCACGCACACTCATGACATGCAACCCACTGGGGGCTGCTGCTGAGCTGCTCTCACCAGCACAACTGGGGGAGCAGTGCCTCCAAGCTGAGGAAAAGCAGAGTGTCTGGAGTGGCTTTTGCAAGCACCATGTTCCATGAAAATACTGACCTACTGCTTCTTCCCGAAAACACCATCCGAGCTTTGTACTCCTTGGAGCACAGGAATATTTAAAACATGCAGCTGGGGCAAAGAGAGCTTTCAAAAACATCTTTCATGCTAAACTCTGATTTTGATCCATAAATCCCCCTACACTTATGCAAATTCTGCTAATTTGTGCAATGTCATAAGATTTTTTGAGCAACCACTTCTGCTCAGCATCTCTGCACATCAGTCCACATACAAAAATAATTCAAGCAATGTTTTGACCATAATGCTCTGACAAGGTAAGAAGTCACTGGGCTATCAAAACTTACTGCTGCTTCTTAGCGAGGCATCCTTATGTTGGCAAAAGTAAATGCAGGGAATTGAATTTACAAAAGGGTTCTTTCCAGTAAACTTTAAGTTAATAGACAAATGACAGTCAGTTCTGTCAGTGCCTGCAAAATCTTGGGATGACCCATACCACATTTAATCTTCAGAATAAAACTTATTTACTTCTGAACCTGGGTGGAGAAGGTTTTGGGCAGTCACTGTGCCACCCATGAAGGGTTAACAGCAGCACCCACCCTCTGCAGCTGAGGGGCAAACCTCACCCTAGGTGGGGCTACTAAGCTCTGCAGCCTGGACTTGCCTGACTACTTGCTGGAGCAAGGCAGGGAGGGAATTCTAGGTGTTGGCCAGGAAACAGCTGATTTGGAGGCTTTCCTTGTGTCCCTTAGGCTTGGAAACTGGAGATGCTGGCTGGAAGTGGTAAGTGGTTTACGTGAATGTTATGGTCACAACCTCATGCTGGGTAAAGGAAAATAGTGCTGTTTTCGAGAGGGTTGGAAATAAGGAAGAGATGTTTGTGAAGAGGAGAGTTCCCGGTATCAGCTTAGCCTATTGAAGTGGTTATTCCTGTGGCTCCCAGCTTCTCTCACCTCAGGGATTCTGGGAAATTTTAAACTGGTTTAGCAGGAAGGACTGTTTGGCCATGTGGGGGGTATTGATTCATAGTCATCATGAATAAGAACAAGCAAGAGTGGACCTTCAAAAGCTTGCTGACTGACTGCCTGAGCACCAGTTTTCCAAAAGCAAGTAGTCTTATATTACTAAAAGACAAACACTCAGCCAGCTGAGAAAAAACTAATTGCTATAAAATGTTTCATGTGGATACTGTAAATGTAGCAGAGACGTGGAAATGTAGGCTTACAGTTTGGCTGGGGTAGGGATGGTGAATGCATCAGTTCCTGCATTTTGACACAGCTTTGGATAAATGCTGCTCAGTGTTTCAAATCAAGTGGAGTTACCATGACGGGAGGCTAGCTTTCTGGTGTTGGATGATGGAGCTGGGTTGATTTTCTTCATTCTTTCAATCAAAACCAAGTTGTGTCAGACAACAAAATAACATCAAGACAACAAAGTTTGTGAAGTGCAAGCACTAGTAGGTCATGTGTCCAGATATTGTCTTCTGTGTGTTTACTCTCTGCTCTGGAAGCAGCTTTAGAACTTGAAGGGCAGTGCAGTCTACTTAATCATTGCTGATTCAAGAATTCAAAGCACAGAAAACTGTTATTTATGCCATGAAATTGCTTCAGAGGTTCAAATTTCTTGTGTGCCAGCACAGCAATTTTCCCTTGAGGTTCTGTCAAGACTGAATTCAAATGGCTTTGAGTCCTGGTAATTCCAGGCAAATTAGCTTCAACCACACTGAACCTGGAAAATTCCTTGTTCAGGAAGTGGTGAGATTCATGCCTAGAAAACCCCACTTGTATTCTGCTCCAGGGGCTGGGTATAAATCTTTAGTGCTCTCATTAATCTTTTAAGCTGGGGAACATAAACATCTGGAAGCTTGCACTTTCAGAGTTCTGTAACAACAGCTCCAACTGGTTATTTCACTTCTTTTGTCTATAATAATGCCCCATTTTATTCCCCATGTATTATTCATATATACCTTAAATTTAATCACCAACCCACTAAAGTTAAACTCACACTACACCTGAGATATAAACACCATCACACTGGAGTTGAGAACACATTATGCCTTATCCATAATTACTCTCATGCTGAGGTAAGGTTCCCACCTCTTTTTTGTGATACCACCAAAGCTTTTCTGGTTAGCAGAGCCTTTTCATACCTGTACAAAAAATGCAAAATGTTCTTTTTCTTCTGGGTCCTTTCTTTTCTATTCAGGGAAATTTTTTTTAAAATTTCATTTCAAACAGCTTCTAGTTAGCTGTTTTCTGCCACATGTGAAAGTGGAGTTTGCCAATTAGGGAAGTACACTATGCTGTGCTTGCAGTGCAGAGAGCTTCTGCTGCAGCCCTGAACATCCCATGGCACCATGGAGTCAAGCTGGCCTTGTAGGTTGGATGTTCTGTTTAATTACTGGAATTTACCTGAAAGTCTTTGGGCCTGCTGGCCTCTTACCTATTCAGCGTCACAGATTCCCTCAGATATTTGCTATTGGTTACCTGTCTCTTCTGTAGTTTTCCAAAAAGTATAATTGGGTTTTTTCTTGTTCTTGGTTCTCTGGTCTGTTCAAGTCACCTTGTGTTACCCAGCTGTCTCGAGTTCTGATTTTGCCTCCTTGTAATAAATAATAGATTCATGTGGATGTGGTGCTTAAGGACAGGGTTTAGTGGTGGACTTGGCAATGCTGGTTCAGAGGTTGGACTCAATCTTAGAGGTCTTTTCCAACATAAATGATCTATAAGCCTATGTATAATTTATATATAATATAATCATAGAATTCTAGAATGGCCTGGTTCAGAAGGGACCTTAAAGTCATTCAGTTCCAACCCCCTGCCATGGGCAGGGAACCTTCCCCTATCCCAGGTTGCTCAGAGCCCCATCCAGCCTGGCCTTGAACACTTCCAGGGATGTGGCAACCACAGCTTCACTGAGCAACCTGTGCCAGTTTCTCACCACCCTCACAGTAAAGAGTTTCTTCCTAATATCTAATCTAAATCTGCTTTAATTTAAAATCATTCCCCTTTGTCCTGCCACTGTCTGCCTGCGGATGAAGTAATTCTCCCTCTTTTTCATAAGCCCCCTTTAAGTACTGGAAGGCTGCAAATATATATAATAATAAGCAATAAGTATTGGGTGGAAAATTACAGGACTGAACTTTAATATTTTTTTCAACTTGTATTTTTGTCAGGCCACCTAAAAAACCCCCTGGTTTTGAGAATAAAACTCTCACAAAAAAAGACACAAAACTTCAGGCATGAAGAAATCACATTTAAGTGACCTAAAAGATGCTTGGGTGCAACAGGTTTCAGTGTCTAATTAGTAAGTTTCATATTTATTCAACTAAAAAGTGCTAGAAGCTTGAACTTTCTTTAACTTTAATTTTAGGGAAAGCTGAACCAAGTTAAATGCAGAAAAAATCAAAATTGGCTTGTGTCTGTGCTAAACATGAAAATGTCAGTGCTTTGTTCAGTTTCTCTGTATTTTCATGTGCTTTATATGGGAGTAATATATGTACTTGCTTTATACAGAGATCTGAACTTTTCTCCAGTCTTTTGCTATAGCTGGGGTCAGCAGTGCATGAATTGAGTGAGAAAGTTTTGAGTTTGTTGTCTGGCTATAATTAAATCCACTAACATTGTTCTAATGCTGCCTTTGTTACAGAAATCATAGTGGTGGGTGCTGCATCTTACCTTATGTTATCTTCAAGAAAAGCCTTTCATGCTTATGTATTTAATTATCTAGCATTCTTTTAATGTATTTGTCAAGCAATCTGAAATATATTATTGCAATACCATATCTGCAGTAGTATCTCCACATAAACAAATGTGCTTCTTAACTACAGCATTGAGAACTCCCTCTGGTAGGATTCCCAAACTGCTCTGCAGGTTGCTGGCTGCAGCAGACTACCAAAACAAATCTCTTACCATGATCAAGGTCAGAGCCAGGTCAGTCATTCGCAGAATATTACATCTCTTCTTGGAAGCAGGAAGCATTTGATATTTGATTTCCCCATGCGCCGTTCTTTGATGGATTTTCCTTTTCTTTCCTGCAGAGGGAAGAAACTGTTATGTTAAAACTGTTCTATGTATTTACATGTAATGACTGATATTTATTTAATATTGATAGTATCCTGGAAAACCATTAAGGAAATGCATCTTCTGGCTCTGCAAAAGTATGTAGTGTGCTATTCTCCTGGAGTCTAAGGTAATCCTTTGTGGGAAAAGTGCGTTCACATGAGGACACTGCTCGAGGTGCTTTGCAATCACATCAGTTATTTCAGTAAATGTTTAATCCCCAAGCAAACTTTGGCAATGATTTATGAAGGATCTGGGAGAGGAACACTGCTACCACTTTAGATGACCAGGATAATTGTGCTAGGCTTATTTGCCAGGATAAAACCAAGGTTTCATTTTCTGTATATGTATGTATATACAGCTATGGAAAACTAACTGACTGATATTGTGTCTGAAAACTGAGCATTCTGTGTGTATGCTTCAGAATCCTTTAAATCCTGCAGTTCTGCTATCAAAAATAGCAAAGAGATTACTCAGTCTATGGAAGGAATCCCATTTTTCATTTCATCGTCTTCTCCCTTTTAAATTCAGAGCGGATAAAATGTTTATTTTGCATCATTTTGTGATGTGTGGATTTTTGTTGTGGTTTAGTGTCTTTATTTTTTTTCCCCTCTTTTTGTCTTGAGTTCTACCTGCTTCACCTCCCCCTTCCCAGGCTCTGAAATGCTAGGGCTACCAATGTCTTCTGATAAAAGGAATAACTAAAAATATGGATAAGTTGTTGCCTACCTATCTGTTGTTTCATCTTCCTTAAGAAAGTGGTCTCTTAGTATGTTACAAGTGTTGTGGTGATGTACTGGAGGAAAAACTTTGGGTTTATGAGGTCAGAAATGATTAAAACCCCAGTTAACTGAAGTCATATTCCTCTCTTTGACAAGAGTGGGCAGCTGTGTGTTACAGAGAAGTCCAAGGTGATGTGTTTGATGGCAAAGTCTTTTACTGACTTAGCAGCAATGATTAAGCTAGGAAAAAAGCGTAATTGGTTTTTTTTCCATTTGAAAGCTGAGGAAACTTGGGCAGCATTATCTGGGTTGCATGCACTCTGAGCAGTAAAAATATTGCACGTATGACTTTAGCAATCTGAGTTTATCCTGATAAGTAGAAGAAAAGGTGGGAAGTCAGATGATGACTGAACTAGTGTGAATAGTCATGCTGGATGTATTAGAGACGAGCCAAATGCCTCACTGCTGCTGGTCATCCTAATCATGCTGTGTGGAAATCCTGGGTCATGCAAATAGAAATACCAAAGATTCTTCTCCTAGCTTGACAAAGTGTGTAATCAATGATAAATTGTACTTATTTTGGCATTTGTGTCTTGTTATTCATGAGAGATGAAGACTAAAATACGAAGTAAATCCCAATACAGAGTTCCTGAGATGGATGGTTGGCTTTCTCTTATTGTTGCTTATAGTCCTTTAACTGCTTGTCATTAAAGACTAAGATGGTAGAAGAGGGAAAAACTGCCTTGGAAGTTTTTATGGCTCATTACCTTCCTATTTATTCTCTTAGCCTCCAGTGTCCTGGGCAAGATATTAAAAATCTTTGTTGTTCTTGGAAAAAAAGGGTAAAAACAATCTTCACTAATTTCTTTGCAATCAGTTTTATAGCTTAACTGACCAGGAAGCTGAGGCTGAGTTCAGGGCTGTCAGTCACTTTCCATAGTTATTTTCAGACAGAGAGCCTAATATTAGAGACAGGCACTTGTGCCAGTCTCATGAGGATGGTGACTGTCATTCACAAAGCTACGTGTGTGATTTTGATCACTGGAATTAAATCAAAATCTGAAAAGGTAGAGGCTTTCTTCTGTTGAGGGAAGCTGTAGGTGCTGGATTAGTGCAATAAATACAGTGGTCTTTCATCCAAACAGCCTCCCTGGCTGAAAGAGAAACACATAGATGTACATAATGTACCTTTTTGGTTTCTTCTCTCCAATTATGCTAACAAGCTTCATGCTGAGAAAGGATTAGGGCTGATGGACAATCAAAGACAAAGCTTCCTTCTTGGTAAAAAGGTGTGAAAAGATATAGGCACTGGGGCTGGAGTTATTAGGCATACCTGCAGGAGGCCATATGACTGAGTTAGGCCTTGAGAGACTGAAGTATAGAAATTGCTTAGTCACTATTCTAAGCTCTTCAATGACATCTTTAACACCTTTTGACTTGAAAGGCAAAGCCACAATGCAAACATTCCCCCGGCAGGTTCTGCTCAGTGTTTGTGGCTCAGCAGGGCAGCAGGACACCTGGCTGAGTAAAATTCCCAGTGGGAGAGCTGCACTGGCCCTGCCAGCAGGGCTTGGGCACCTGCAGGAGCTCGGGGGGCAAAGCTGCAGATTAGAGAGGCAGTGAGGTCCCGTGGAATAAACCCTCTACCAGTTTCATTCTGTGCTCCATAGAAGGAGAGGAGCAAATTAAAAGGTAGAATCAAAGGAAATGGTAGGTAAGTCCCTCTCATAATTTTTATTAAGTGTATTATTGCTTCTTTGGAACACTTCAGAAAGCCAAAGCAAGATGGTCAGAGAGAGGCAAAATTTATTGTTCAATTGCATTACTAGGCAATTATTACTTACTTCTAAAAAATAAAATGTGTCTGCAATTTCAGCCTCTTTATTTTTACTCAGGCTTTCCTGAAAATATTTTACTTTAATTTCAATAAGAAAGATTTGAAGATTGAATCAACTTTATCTCTTCTTTGTAGCTGGCAGTTTACTATCCCTTTTAAATGTATTCCTGACTTTTTGTGTGCAGTTCTTTTGGAGCTCCCTAATTATATCTTGCCTGCTTTCTGCCTTTGTGGACTATGGTTAGTAACCTGTGAAACCCAGTGGTCTCCAACAGAACTAATCATAAAATGCTATGTAAACATCTCCCTGCACCAAGGATATATATCAAGTTACATTCCACACAGACAATGCGAAATAAAAATATTGTAGCTGAGAAATGGGTATCTAATACAAATGTTATTAATGTACCTCCCAAAGACTGCTCAGAGGCAGAGGTGACCGCAGGGCGGAGGTGGATGGTTCCAGGCTGCCTTCTCCAACATCTGTGTAAATATTGGAGTGGTGGCCCCTCCAAGTTACAAGGGCTGCAGTTTCAAATATTAAACTACAAAAAAGTCTGTGACTGTACTAAAGAAATTGCCTTTAGTATCTTTTCCTTTTTTCTTTTTGGCTGCTGGTATTAAGAAAAATACCAGAAGACCACCAAGGAAGAAAGAGGCAAGAAAAGGACACAGGCATAATGAATGAATACCAAGATTTAATTGACACAGTAGTGGCTCATACTGTCTGTTCTCTTTGTGGTGATGTTACCCTTTGGAGGTTGATAACAATAATCTTCCAGAGAACCGTATCCAAAGGACTTGCAACCCCCCCAATAATTATTAAAAGGAAAAAAAGTATCTTCTTTAAATCATATTCTTTGCCCCAAAAGCCAAATATTCTGAACATTAAAACAGCTAAGCAGAGTATTTAGAATCAGTTTTGACATCGAGGAGAGGCAGTTAACTGTTAAAAATAGCCTTAAAATGATCATTGCTGTAGAGGCACCTAGAGCAGCCTAGAGAAAGGGATAGGTAGGTGGTTTAAAATGGAAAACTGGGATGCTAAAGGCTTATGTTTAACTCTGTCTCTTCCAATTTTCCTGACAGATTTGTCTGAAAGACTTTTTAAAAATTCACATAGGTCTGATTTTTTTCACCCCCAGCTTGAGTCTCCGTTTGCAAACAGGTCTCAAGATACCCATGTAAAAATGAAAATACAGTTGTGTGTTACAATTTATAAATTGCTCCAGTGTGTTGTTTTAAAAATGTATGCAAGGAAAATGTAGTTGACTATAGATGCCACCTGCTATATATGTAGGAAGGTGTGATAATAGGTTGAAAATCACCACTTTTAAATTTCACCATTTCTATTTTCTCTTCAGTGGAAGGAAATGTTGACACAGAGAGGTCTTATGATCAGTCAAAATAAACTAGTATCAGTAATAATAAAATTAGAGAGGATTTAAAGTTTTACACTGCAAACATTCACAGGAGCTTAATATCAATTATGATTTCCAATTATATTTAATCTAGGTGAAAAATGCTTTTTACAGCAGAATTCTTAATAAATTTGGGTAGAGCATACGAAAAACATTAGACTGGATCAGAACTGTTTTGGTGAGCCTGGGAATTATTGTGGCATTATTTTAGAAGTTCCCTTAAATGGGAGAGCATGAGGAATTTTTTAAAAGGAAATTGTGAAATCTAATACTGATCTAGAGAGATTTTCTGTGGACACTTAGTCATCTCTAAGACTTGGACCCGCTGCAATTTATATCCATGAACACCACTTTCTTTGAATAATTTCCATTTCACCCTCCTTGTCTTTTTATATTTACCTGAAAAGCATATATTTTGTGACAATACAGGTTTAAGTTCCAGCCCAAACTGAAGCTTTTATCTTCTGTTTTCTGTTGGAGGTAGGAGGGAAGGAACACTGGGACAGGGGAGGAGGTATGGAATGGAATTGCTCATACCTCAGTGGTAAGATGATTTACCTGGTTAGCACAGAGGTTGTTTCTTAACAATTGGAGGTAAAAGACAAAAAATCAGAAAGTTCACAACCATGCAGATAAAACCAATTTATGCACAGCATGTGGGTCTTCTCTGTAGAACTCCTGTAAGTTGTATTGATCATGGTCTTTCCTGTTACAGTGTCAGTGGAATAATTCATGTAAAAACCCCAAACAAACAAACAAAAGAAAAATGAAGCTCAAGACACTAAAAGAATCCCCAAACCTTAATTTTGGTGATGTTTGAATTTGTGTTTTGACAAAGGAAGATCAGTGAGTTTGACCATTTCATTTTGAGAACTTGTCTCCAAAAGAAACCAAATACTCTTCAATTAAAAAAAAATAACCAACTCCAACCACCTTTTCTTTCTGCACCGTGGTGTCTCAGAGGAGCCCTGAGTGGCACAGTGCTGTTCAGGGATGACATACATGAACCAGCTGTGTCAGACATGCAGGATATCCTGGTAAGTGCATTTCTTGTGCAGTGATGCTACCTCCTGATCCCCAAACAGACCACCCAACACTGCACCACATAGAACTGACCTGTTATTTACTCAGAAAAAGACATTTTAATCTTGCCTTATTATAATATTTGAAACAGTTGGGTCCAGAAAAGTACAAAATTACATTTACAACTGCAATGGTGCCAGTGCTATGTATGTACTAGAAGATTTTGGTTGCCACACTGGCAGAGTATTATACTGAATTTTAGTACAATATCTTGAAGTTTGTATAAATACAGCTATGGCGTTGATGTTGGAGATGAATCTCATTGCTTAGCATTAGCATCACAATTCTTTTCCTTCCACTGTTTGCCAGCTCTGATTTCAGTGAAGCAGCTTGTGACTGTTCATGGGGTTACTCAGATGAAGGTTTTTAGACAACTCAGGCAGTGTCCAGCTCAGCCACAGCCATTAAAGGGAGGCAGAGAGTAAGATTTGAAATGAATCCCCTTGTATGTCAGAATAAGTCAATCTAGCCACTGGGCTAGTGCATAAAGAAGTGGCTGGCTTTTTGCAGGACACTTTTATTGGGAAGGTAATTGTTCTGGCATATTCTGAGCTCAGCAGTCTGTGCCAGCCTGGTCTGGGATGTGGGATGAGAGGCAGGAGCACTGGAAGGAATGGCACAAAGTGCTGTGCTGCCATTGGATGCCTCTTCCCAATGACTTTTGGACACGTAAGAGGATCTCTTCTTCCTTGCTCATGAAATAGCTGGAGAAACCTGATATTGGATGAACCACCTGCTTTCAGCTGAAATGAAAGCAGTATTTTTACAGCAGTATACTGCTTTATTGACAAGGAGACAAGCATATTTTTTATTATATCAGCATTTACAATTTCCCAAATTTTTAATTGGAAGTTAATGATGTATGGCTTTTCTAGTAACTAAATGAATATTTGAACCGCTGCAAGTCGCTTTAATAATTGTTCAGCTAATCGTTTAAATTGTCTTTACTTGTGCAAAGTCATATAAATGGGAAAAATTAAAAATTAATCAGCTTGATTTACGTAACTAAAAGCTGCCATCTAATGGATATTTTTCAAGAGAAGACAGCAGTAATTATGCCGAAAAAAAATTCGTTCCTGTAGTTTGAACGATTATAGCAATTTCCACCGGGGGATTTCGCAGTCAGGTTCCAGTTCTGGGCAACAGTGATTAATATAATGGTTATTAATGAGAATTCATTTTTGTACATCGAGGGGTGTTTGGGTGTCAGTGTTCCAAAAGCAATGCGGTTAGCATATTAATTATAAAAGATAGCATTGGACTGGTGACTAAGTAACTATATTGATTTTTTTCTCATTTTCTGTGATGTGAAAGGTCAATTAGACTTATAGAAACAATGGAGCCTTCACAGCAGGAACCATCGTTTCGCTGTGCTGACATCTTTTTAGCCATGTACAAAGTTCATTAAATGTGCAAAGGTAGTAATGTTAAAAGGAAGCAAGTGATTGGGTCAGAGGTCACCAGCCATGGCAAGCTGACAGCCGCTGGTGGATTACACCACAGGAGCTAAGTAATAGTGAGAATTGCCTTTCAGGTTGCCCACTGGGACCGAGGGGAATGAAGTCATAAGCAGCTAATACTATTGGGTTAATTAAAAGGAATATTGACAGCAGCTTTGTTTGTCCTGCCCTCAATGGGATGCTGTTAACCAAGTATTTTATTGGGTTACATAACATTAGTGAATTTTTGTCTTAAATAACAGATTGCCAAATTTTAACATCCACAGTGTTCCAGGAAACAGGTATTGAACCAAACATGTCTGACACTTGTACAGTCTTCTATTTCCCTGTGTCTGTTCACACTTGTCAGATGGGACCCGTTCAGGTTATTTTCCTTTCCATTGGAGTCATTAATGTCCAGACATTTCCACAGGAAGCTTAAAAGCAGCTGAAGGTCTCCTCTTCCTGAGCTATCAAGGCTTACTGAATATAACTGTGGTGTTTGTTATTCCGTTCATTTGGTCAAGCATCTATAAAGCTTTTAACTCTTTCAGCTTCAGCCTTATTTAAAACAATAAGATTCAAAGAATGCAAGGCAAAACCAAAATCCCTGCATGAAGGATGAGAAGGATTGTAATTTAGAACTTGATTTGGTTTGTGTTGTTCTAATGTTTGTGGAACAGCTGAGTAAAGCATTCATAACCATCCTGGTGAAATTAATAACTTTAAGAGCACATCTGTGCAGATTTCAAAATTGATTACCATCCCTGCATAAAAATGACAGGTTTTCCTACTAAAGGTTCAGGAGAATAAACCTACATTTTAATAGGTTTTCAAAGTGTTTTGCTTCAGTGTTATGCTGAAAACATTATTTATATGCTAGATGTGACTAATTTGCTTGTAGTCTTCATCTCAAAACATCAGGGTTTTTACTTTTCCGTGCTAAAAAGAAAGAACTTGATGTGAAGTCTCCATGTAGCAATATATGTCTGATTGCTTCGAATTTTGTGTGATCGTTCTTTGATTTCAAAATGAGCTCAGAGCTGGCAGTGCAGAGATGTACAGGTAGACTTCAAAGCTGACTTTCTTCTTCCGTTTTCCGTTCTGACATTACTGTCCCTTTGGTTTGTTTTGCAGAAGCCTAAAGTAATACATACTTCATTATCTGACAATGTTAGCAAAAAATAGCAAGCGGAAATATAATTACTCTCTTTATTAACTGAGATGTGAAAGAACAGTGAAGATGGAATCACTCTTGGCAGCTACAAGAGAGGTATATTATTGACTGTATTTATATAATAAAAATGTAAAAGCAAAGCACTATTGTGATATAACCAGATTGTTATGAAATAGTAATTTCTACCTTTTGAAGACTGTTCTTATTGCACATAAGAAATGCTGGGAATGGTAGGAGGCTCAAAAGGAATTGTACATTGAGATTATTAGGGCATCTTGTTTATGGTTTAAGGGCAGGATGACTTAAACTGTGAAAAGGACAAATCTGACATCTGACAGAAGCTTGCCTTCTGATAAACAAAATGCTCTTGCCTTTCTGCATTGCATCCATAAAGTAGGTGTACAGCTGCAGTCAGCTCTGTGCTGGTGGTGAGACAGCTGAGGATGTGCACTCTGCACATTGAGCTCAGGTCATTAATGACAGTCACCTCATTATTTCTTTCAGTGATGCTTCTCCAATATCTTTCTGTGGCAATGTATGAATTAAACCTTTCACTTTGGGCTGTAATCGTTGTCTTGTAAAAATCCACCCAGTCAAAGCATCCAGGCATGCCCTATAATAACAATTTTGGGCTGTTAGGAAGTAAAACCTCTTATATTGAAAGAAGTGTCCAAGCTCTTAAGAGTTGTTAAGACTCCATAGCCCTGTGAGATACAGAAATTTTGCACACTGGGTCTTTGAGCAGAGCCTCCTTACCCAATGTGTCACAGCTGCAGAGTACAACAGGTATTTCAGGGCAGGCTCTTGTGTCCAAGCTTGGTATCCCAATTGGAAATTCACCTGCTCTTTTCTAAGGACTGAGTGCTATGTTGGTTGAGGCAGGGTCCACCAAGCGATAAAACTCCCTGCTTCTATAAAAACTGGATACTAATTGCTCAATGGAAGCCTCAGCAGACATGGAGAGGGTGAGATGTGAAAGCAGCTTCAGTTCACAAATACTGAGTCTCTGAGGCACAGCAATATATGCAGCATGTTCTGTGGATGAGCCCTGAGCTCCAGAGAGACAGCTTGACACTTGTGTTCACATCTTTCACAGCTCTCATCTGCAAGTGATAACTTTTGACACCACTGCCTGTGCGTGAAGGGTACTGATGGCCAGAGTAATGCACAGCTCCTGTCATGCTGTAGGTCTGGCACCTGAAACCAGTGCAGCCCTTCTAATGATGCACCTCTGTGGGTTTGCACTCCGAGCTTACGTGATCTAATTTGGAGGCAAGTAAGTGGGTCATATCTAGTACCTAAGCACGAGCCCTCATCATTAGTGTGCCTGTTATCCAGTGTTGTGTAGCATATCTGCAGGGGTGCAATCTTGCCTCTGGGTGTCCCTGATATTTGTGGTTACTGATTAGTTGCTGCCACTGGCTCTTCTTGATAAATTCCACATGTGGAGGCGAAGACTTGCAGTAGCCTGATGTGGTGATGCGCTGAACGTGTGTAATGAGTAGCTTCTTCAGGAGCACTAATTTGTATGTTTTTCACAGATACATTTTAAAGATCTGTGTCTGACTTGTTGACCGAGATTTATGTACAAAAGCAGCGTTACCCTAACTCCACCTGCAGCATGGGTTGTACTTCAAAGCTGATGCTGCTTACAAAGCATTCTTTTGTCTCCACAGTGGATTTATACCTGAATATCAAGTTGGCTGAAAAAAGCAATGGGGTGTGAAGGATTTTAAAACTAATCAGATTAATTCATCTCCCTTTTAGTGACCACAAATGAAGTATATTCTCGAAGTGGCAAGTTTTTATTCTGAAGTGATCAAAAAGGTTTTGCTCCATGGTGTGTTAATTCATTAAAAAATAAAAAGAAAAGGGGTGGATGTGTGAGCTCACTTGAGCATAGATCACTGCACGCTAGCACCACGTGTGCCCCCATGGATGGAGTGAGCCAGATCCAGAACATTTGCTGGAGCTCCTGGCAGATGTCCCCAAGTGCCAGAGTGTCACTGTCACATCCAGACAAACCCTGGCTCCCGCTGCCCTCCCGAGCCACAGCTGTCACTGTGCTGGCTCCTGAGCCAAGTGCTGAAACAGTTCATGTTCACTTAAGTCTGATAAATGCCTGATGTCTGACCAAGGGAGACCACTTTGACATCCCATGGCAGCCTGCCTTTCAACCAGGCTGGAGATTTACAGCCTTCAGCAGATACTTTTCTGTGAGGGAATGTGGAGCCCTTCTGCACTCTTCCCTGTCATATTCCTGAAGCTCCTTCTGAAGATGCTTCTGAATATTTTATTCTTTTTTTTATTTTTTAATTTACTTCTCACCACAAAGAATTTTTGATCATGTAAGCTGAAGTCATCACTTAATTTTTCTGGACATTCTCTGGTCTAGGTATTGCAGACTTTCCCCCTTATTTTATAGAGTATTTTTGGAGAAAGTGCCCCTTAAGTAGAAAGCTCTGTTACTAAGATTACAGTTTAGCTGTAAGGTACCAAAATTAGACAAAAAATATTCTGCTTTTTCAGACATGATTGCTTCTCTGTGTACCTTTCTGTTGCTCTTCAGGTTGATGTCACAGTTTCTTCACTTACAAGTAGCTGCCTTATTTCAGTGTTAAATGAGAAATGAAGAAATTATGCAAATTACCTCCCCACTCTATTACAATATCATGAGCTTGAGGAGAAATGAACTTGTTTATTTGGGAGAAATATGCCATCCCAACAGAAGTGCGTAGCTGGCTGTAATTTTCCGTGAAAAGATAATGATGTAAGAAGGGAAATTTTAGTGAATATTTTTTCTCTTTAAACTTCTGTTTCAGGAATGCTGTCTTAGTGCAGAAGTAGAATTTCATCACATCCACAAGCTTTCTTATTGAATCTGTAAAAACCAATAGGATGAAAGCATGAGATTAAAGCTGTTCATGTGCCTGGCCTGGTTGTACAACTCTTTAGTCAGATCCTCAGATTTATATTGGTTTCTGAATTGTTCAGTGGAATATGACCCAATGCTGTGTTAGTTTTTTGAAAAGCAAACTCAATCTGGTTATCGTCATGCTCCAAGGGCAAAAAAAGGATTGTGTTTTTAATGTATGCTATGAATCTATTAAATTTAAAAAATAATCATGAACCTTTGTGATGGTGAAACAAAGTCCTTTCTTTAAGGACAAAGTCTTTAAGTTGAGAGAATATGATCTGCTGGTTATCTGTTTTCAGGTTCACTCCACTATCCTGTACCACTGTTTGTGAAAATAGAGTGGTAAAAGCTGAAACCTCCAAAAGCAAAAACAATGTACACGTTAGTAACCAAAAATCAACAGAAGCATAGGTCTTCCCCTTGTCTTTATGAAAAGCGATACCAGAAAACAGAGATTTTGAGATTCTGGCATTCTAAAACACTACACTTAAACCCTAAAAAAGCTAAAATTTACATTTCTCTTTTTCTTAAATCTGAAAATTAAACTACTTTGAATTACTTCCAGATACTTAGACCTACATACAAATGCAAACTATCAGGCCATTCCTCTTGACTCAGTATCCTGGCTGTAATCAAGGCTGGTATTTAAAAGAAATGGCTGAGTTATGGAGTTCACTGTCCACAGGGACAGTTTTTCTCTAACCCTCATTATTTAGATTTGGCTTATATTCCACAGCATGATGTTAAGCAACTAAGATACATCATCAATGGAGGGGACATCTCAGTTCTGAAAAGCAAATTATTTAGGTATGTTTTTCAAACCTTATTATAAATCAATCTACATTTCTTAAATGGAAAAACCATGAAATTCTGGAACAAGTTTCTTTCAAATGTATATAGTACTGCAGCATAAAAATTCTATGGGAAACAAACTTACTCTTATTAAAGTCAGGTTTAATGTAATAGCTTCCACATACTTCAGGGTGGAAAAAAGTTATATACAAATGTCCTCAGTCTTTTGGAAAGGCTGTGACCTGCATGATATTTGAAAGTCCACAGGAGTATATAGGAATGAACACAGCAGTTGTTCCCTCATAGTATGTTATTACAAAGAGAACTGGGGGTCAAATTGCATGAATGATAAATGGAAGGTGCTTGAAATGAGTTGGTTCTTTTTTGAACATTATACATTGACCTTGGCAGTTTTGACAATTACATCCATCATTTCTAAGAATCCATTCCAGAACACCCGTCTGTTCTCTAATGTGGCCAAGTAAACAGGATTTGTGAATACACGAATCAAAGATTGATCTCCTGTACCTATACACTGATTAACAGTTGGTTTCTTGGTGCAACTTTTTCATTCTATGAATTATGCGAAGATCATAATTCACCATGGCACACCTGTAGACAAGCATGTTGGAATGCTTTAATCTTCACTCACAAGGTCTTGGTAGAATCAATAGTTGGCTTCTGAGTTTCATAAGCAAAATGGAATAAAACCATTAAAAAGCACATTGTACATAGCAAAAATGATGTTTCACTGCCTTAGTGTTCCCCCTGGCAACAGAACTTGCTGAAGACAAAGATGGAACAAACCAGGGTAGAACAGCTTAGCTGCCCTCAAAAATTGGCCTTCTCAGGCACCAAAATGGAAAAATCAGCATTTTGCTTGGAATTTACAGCTTATCCATCTCAGACTGACCATGTAAACAGGCCTTGTAATCCCCAAAGGGATGCATGCTTAGAGCAGCAGTTTTTAACAGGGGTGGCTTCTTCATCCAAACATCTCTATTCCTTGGAAAGGTGCTGAGCAGCAGCAGCGTTGGTCTGTAACTCAGCAGAGCAGTGCCACTCCCAGAATCACCTGGGCACTCTTGCTCTGTGCCTTCCAGGGCGCTTCCACACATTCTTTAGCAAGAAACGTGGAAAAGACTGCAAGCCTTCACTGAAGACACGAGGGGTGAGATGTCTGAAAACTTGCTCAGAGTATAAATGGATGCAAACTGATTCTGAAGCCCCAAAGAGCGGACACCCAAAGGTCTGTTGCCTTGGAAGGGAGCCAAGTAGGGACCATCCAATCATAATTATGTAAATGGCAAAATCTGAGTTCATGGAATTAATGTAAAGGCATCAGCTATGGAGGCAACCCTAAAGCAGAGCTTTACTTTATTTTCTTTTAGTTCCACTCAGGAGTGAGTCTCACTTTTGCTCTAATGAGAGCTCTAAGAGATAAGGAGGTGGCTGGTGACAGGGTGCAGCCTTTGTGGAGATGGGCTTAGTGCAAGATGTAGACGTGAGAAAGTATAATTTTCTATCTCCTTAGCTATGATGAAAACGTTTAGTAACTTCTGTATTTTGACAGGTAATTGTAATACTGGTGTTGGTTTTTTTTTGTTTTTTTTTTTTTTTTTTACAAAATTACTCAGAATTAGAATAGATAAGTAAAAGCAAAGAGAAATTTCATTCTGCAAAACCTCACTTATTCTTAATTTTATTTGCTATTTCACACTAATTTTGCTTACACTTATGTAGAGCATGTTAGTGTCTTAAAATGCCTTCTAGAAATGGTCTGACTGGAGATGCAAACCCTAGAAAGTATGTGAAGCAATATAATGTCTGTAAACTGCCTGTTGGCCACTGACCTCGTGTTGATTCAGGTTAACTGTAGATTTATATTACATTTGAAAACAGAAAACTGCCTCTTTTTGCTTGTAAGCAAGGCATTTTATTCTGCCATTTTTTCTCCTTAATACAAACATACCATTCCTTTGCCTACAATTTAGACTGGCTAATACAGAGATAAAACTCTATCAGAAATACTTTCTCCTGTTTCTTGACTCCCATCTGCTCTTGTATATTCTAATACCCTTTCATTTTCACAATTTTATGATGTGCCTTTAGAAAAACTTGCACAAAATCCATCCACTGTAACTAGATCTATTATTAATTTTGTCATTAATTTCACATACTAAATTCCAGGAATTGAAAATCTACTACATCTGTAGTAAATGCCAGTCCTCCCCTCCTCCTCCTCTTGCACTGAACGAACTATAAAAAGACCAAAATGATTTTGTGACAAAGAATTAAATAGATTGCAGCAGGTGGTATTACAGGTGTCTGCTTAATTCCTGTTGACACAGTCTGGATCTCAGGGATGGGGAAGGATGGAGATTCCCTGACTGCTGGTCAGAATTAGGGTGGGGAGAGGGGAGTCAGATTAATGGCTCTAGCTCAAACCACGAGCCTATTACAGGGGATTATTATTAGTAGTGGAATTAAATGTACTGGAACACACCACAGGTCTATCCAGTTGAGAATCCTGTGCCTGGAAGAGGTCTGTGCTGATCCTTTAAATGAAGATCTGTGGCATTCTTCTCGAGCAAGGCAAACTAGCCAAATCAGTGTTGTCTCTTGCTGGGACAGACAGAAGCACAACTTCAGCAGTCTGCTTACAGTGACTAAAGCAAGCACAAAAAAGTTGAGGTTGAGAGAAGCTTAGTGCAGCCCTGCCTTGGGTCAGGGGTGAGTCCCTCTGAGCCTCCAGCAGCACTGTGGATTTTGGGCCATAAGGCTCCCGGTTGGGAGCATCAGATGTCTGTGCATGAAGGACATGCATGGAGCCCTCCTACCAGATGGGGTGTTTTGCTAATCAGTTAAATCTGCTTTAGCTGATCTTCTCATGGCATGGATGGAAACCAGATTTTTGAGTTCATTTGAGCAGGATGGGAATATCTAGCAGCCAAGTACAAAGATTTCCCCTTAGACTGCACTGCTAAAACAGGAAATAGGGATAAATTAATTTCCCAAATCAAGGCAAAGGGATGCATTTAAAGCAAGTGTACCTTTTTGTGAGGATAGTTTTCATTCATATCTATCTAGGCTAGCGATAGCAAATTAAAATTTTTTGTGGTCCAGTGTAAACAGCTCCCAGCTTTGTCTGTTAATCTCTAATAGTGATGGCTTCCAGGAAAATTGATTAGTCTTTGCTGAAAGGCTGCAATAACCAACCTTGCAGCCAAAATCATACGTGATGGGCAGCTCCCTCTGTGGAAATGTTTAAACGTGCAGCTGGTTCTGGCTGACAGCTGGTGTAGGTGAATTGCTCTCTGCAGGCACTGCCCTGCCCGTGCCCTGCACTCTGTGCCCTGCACTCTGTGCCCTGGCTGGGCTCTGTGCCCTGTGCATGCTGACCTGGGCTGTGTGGGCTGGGATGAGCTCAGCAGGGCTCAGCCTCTCCAGGAGGCACAGCTGGGCTCCTGTGTGCTCCTGCAGCTCATGGGTTGCTCCAGGTGCTCCAGGGAAACACCACTAGCCTGGGATGAGGGGAGGCAATCCTTGCCTCCTCTGTGTGCCCTGGACAGCACGTGCAGAAAACATCAAGAAAATGCCCCAAAACACATATTTAAGGATGTCTGCAGATTGAAATTTGGGTATAATTGGTCCATCTGAATCTCTGAGTTTGTGTGCCTTGTCACAAAGAATAAGCTATATCTAGATCCCTATTTATGTATCTAATGGAAATGTGCTTAAGGCATATAAGTAGTCTGTTTTAAAGGGATTGCCCTTTGAGTGATGAAGTTGTAATCCATGGAGAAAAGAAACAGTAATAAATAAACACACTATGCACTATAATCCATTCTGATCAAATAATGCCATACATGGCTATGCAAGGAGGTTGTTTAGGTAAAAAGCTGAGAAAAGATATTTTTGTAATTCACTTGATTATAAATTATCTACTTACATTGTTATATTATTATTTTTTAATGAATGAATGGGCCTGTGTTTGTGTTACAATCAGTAGTCTCACTTTAAAGTGTTCTGAATGTTTTACCTATGCTTAGTTATTAAGGTCAAATTTTACTCTTCTTTGTTTTCCTGCTTTGTACATTGCAAATTGTGAGGTAACACAGTAAGGAGGAAATGTGAATACTAGTTAAACACTAATTTTATTGTTTTTCTGCATTGTGGTGAGACCTATCTCCTTCAAGAGACTATTTAAGTAGTTATTAATGTGTAGCTGTCTTTCTTACTAATTAAAAATCTTTAGTTAGCTCTCTAGTAATTGAAAGTTGGGTTTAGAGGGGAGAAGAGTTTTCAATGGAGCTATGTTGGCCTTCTTGCCTTCATTTAACAGTGGTAATTAAGTTAAAATCACGCCTACAATTAAGTAATTTTATATACATGGCTGAGGTACTATTAGGTAAACTCCTTAGCATTACTAGCTGAGTATCTTTGGAGTTAAGCTCAATATGGATCAACAGTCTGAAGATTTGGCGTCAGGGACTGTTTGGTGTCACCATGCAGGAGTGTCAGAACTGCAGAACTACAAACCAGCTCAGCTTCAGCCTCAAGCCAATCGCTGGGCAGACATCTGAATTAGGCTAAATAATGTGCAACTTTGCGCAACAAAAGCTCAGCAATTTTGTGCAAAAGGTGTAGGCCTGACTTCTCACTTACTTTGTGCATTTCCAGTTTGCTCTGTGGTGCCTGTTGTGCTGCTGTTACCCATCTGATGATGGCTCAGTGCAACATTTGGATGCTCCTTTTTGCTTGGGTCTATGTTGTGTTTCATTGCACAGGGATGGATTGTGCCAAAGCCTATTCAAGTCAGAACTTTCACCTTTCGTGGTGCAGAAGGCATCAAGAGGAATGTGGAGCATGCTGGTTTGGTTCTGTTTGTTTTAACAGAAATGTCTAAAGGTTTAATGTGTGGAGACATTTTACTGTCGTATGTACAGCTGTTGCAACCTAAAGAAAATTCTTTGCCTAGTAGATGACACCCCTTACATTAAAAGTAGTTTTTTCATATTTTATGATGATATATAGTAAGAGAGCATAAACTGTTACTTCTTTTTTTTTTTTCCCCTGACTCAGTGTGTTGGAGTAGCTGTATTGTAAAACACAGAAGGGGCATCTCCCCGCACAAGGATTTTCTAAAATTTGTGGTGTGAGTTGGCTTTTTATGTATGTGCTAGTCTGGATTTGGTAAATGCTGGACATAGTTTTCTGTGTTACATGAAGCACTGTGAGAGTAACAGGGACAGAAACAGTTCTTGACTGAGTTGAATTTTGGGGAAAGCAAATGGTGACAAATGAGTTTAAAGCATCAGTTCTAAGACCATGCAGTGCTATTGTGCAGGGATCAGTATTTTGATGAGTTTAAAGAGTTCACATGCCAGTGTAGCCCTGATAATTTGATTTTTATAATCTTTCCCTTTGAAAATAACAGCTCTTGGTCACCTTATACTTTTCACACTTACTAGTAAATGCTGTATGTTTTCACTTAGCACCTATGTATATGATTTAACTATTTATTTACAACTACAAATATCTGGAATCTCTATGTTTGAATACATAATATATTATAGTAGATAATATATTGGGAGAATATATTTGAAGCAAAGAAAGCAATGATTGCAATGCCATAATAATATTTTTCAAAAAGCTGTAGATTTAAACTTTAAATGCCAATTTTCAGGTCTAGCTAGTGTTGGTAGGTAACAGCACAAGATAAAAAATCCATGGGAAATTTCTCTAGATTAATACATATTATTTTATTGTGATGTTTGAAGCAGTGGCTTGCTTTCATCCTGTACATAGTGCAAAAATCTTTGTCAGGAGTTCATTCCTCAACTGCTGGAAGTTTGCATAGCTTACCTAAACTTGATGATGACATGAGATTAATAATTTAGTCAGAAACCATCGTTGCAACAGTACATGCATGACTCTCAAAACCAACTCCCAGGCAGGTTTCCTCTTTCACTAAAGCAGGCAGTTACCATGGTGATGGGAAGTGTGCAAGAGCTACAAGAGACAGAACAATGCATGACTTCAAAATGCTCCTCTTCCCACCCAAAATATCACTGCTCCCCATTCCCCAGCAATTCCTACACATCAAATAATATATGCTCTAAAACCAAGGAGCTCTAAAAAATGCAGAAAGAATAGCCCTATCTTCTGCTGAGCCAAGTCTTGCCATCCTCTGTGTGCCTTCTAAAACTTCCAGTGCCTTGGAAAGTCTTCTGCCAAAACCAACCATCTTTATTCAGAGATCAGAGTTAATGTAACCCACTGCTCACTGCATTTCAATTTTAAATAACTCAGAACAATAGAATAATTAATATAAAGACAACAAAGCACAAACTGAAAGGAAACAACTATTATTTTGGTTTGGAACTTGGTTCTTCCTACTCTGATTTAAACATTAGTGAAGACATAGAGGTAATGATAAAAATATGAAGAAGTTTTACTTAATCTCAGAGGAATATATCTTTAAGATTTAAGACTAACCTTTTTCCTGACTCTTGCCTACAATGACGTCAAAGAGGAAGCAACCTGATGGGAGCCAGGGTAGAGATTGCCCTGAGAGAGAAGCTTTGAACAAAGAGAGGAGGCCTGGAGCCTTGCAACAAAGAAAGAAGTGCCTCTGAATAAATGTGGAACCCTGTAGGCAGTGGTAGGCATGGAATTTCATTAAAATGTGGAAGATAAGCAGTGAGCTCTTGGAAAGGTGGTGTGAGTGTACAGTGGTTGTGCTCTCCTGCACTTTGATTCCTACCTGCAGTGGGAACAGATGGTGCATTACACCTCCTCCCCAAAATGAACCATCCCCTGGCTCCCACCACCAATCCCAGCACTCCAGAAGAGACAGGGACCTTGGAACAGAGCTCCTTCATGCTGGTTTTGGGTCACTTTATTTCCACTGAAAGGATTTGCATAACAGTAATGCAAAAGGGCTAGAAAATGATCATGTTGTCTTTAGGAGAGGGAAAAAGAGTCTCGGGGGAAGTATGGGAGCATATTTTGAAGATGTACCCAGTTTCAGAAGCTGAGCTAGTCAAGAAGTTTAACTTCAAAAGAGTCAGGAAGCCTTGCTGTAGTAGATATCACCAAATAAGTTACCTAGGGGAAAATACATCTTTAAAAATCAAGTAATTTCTCTTGAGGATATTTTAAGCAGTGCATACCAGAGGACTACAGAAGTCAAAACCATTCACCCAGCTCCTCCATACAAAATATATCTCTGACTTTAACAGAAATATTGCATTAAATAGGGGTATACTCCTGTCAGTGTCATGAAATTATCCTGGCTGCAAACACATGGGCAAGACTGGAAGAGAGCTGGATTAATGCCCATTGAAGTTAATGTGAATATACTGAATTGAATGTAAGTGAACATCTAGAGAGAATGTTTTCATTCAAAAGCCTTTATTGCCCAGAACCTTCCTTTAAGGAGAATTCAGGAGATTGTCAAGCTTGTGCCTTTGCCATGGTGTTTTCTGGTCAACTTGTTTTTCCTATTTCTGTTCTGGTGTGTGTTTGTGTGATACCAGGTTCACAAGAAATGCAACTGCAAATGGTTAATAGAGGAATATTATACACAATGCCTAGCAAATAACTAGCAAGTTTTTGGGGTTTTTTCCCTTTCCTTTTTTTTTTTTTTTAACTTTGTACAGCTGCATAGTGGAAATAAACATCAGAGGAGAACTTGCCCTGTGTATGACAATGAAGTCCAGATTAGCAACTGGCTATTTATCAAGAGGAAAGCAAACTGATCATCCTCTTTCTTGTTGCTTTCATATTGTTTTGTTTTGCGAGCTGGCTGAGCTGGTGTAATGGATACCTGTGTTGCACTGCACGATTTTGGGTTGTACAATGGGTGTAGAGCACCCTCTGCTTTCTTTTGATCAAATAACACCCCTGGGCTTGAAGAGAAGGGTGTGTAGGGGGAGCATCGAGGCTGTTTTCCTGTAGATTTTTGTACTGAAATCAGAAGAAAGAATTTGTCTATAGGGTTCATTAACTGTTGGCCTCTGCTGGCAGTAACCCATGTTATATAGGCCACCATTGTGCCATCCTCAAAAGAACTCCCTGAAGGAGGCAAAGTCTAGAAGGAGAATATCTACTCTGAAGTTTACCACCTTCCCTGAACTGTATCTGCAGAGCCACCCCAGGAGGGGAGACTGTGGCTTTGAAAAATAACACCTTTGTTATTCCAAGTGTTAGAGATGAAGCAGAGTTTTCAGATGGCCCCAAGGTTTTTGCACCCTTCACCAAACACAGATGGAAACTGGACTCTTTGAACTGCTTTGAAAATCTGTTACCATGCATTGCTGTGGGGCCTGTGAAGCAGCCACTGCTAACTTCTGTCTGCCTGCAATTTTTATGACCATGTGATGACAAGGGATTAAATAGCTTCATTTTAGAAGCAGACAGCTTTTAAATGTAAAAATGAAAAACAAAATAAAACAAAAAGCCCAATAATTCCTTGCTCAAGGCAAAACCTTAATAGATGCTGAGGTAACATTTCAATGAATGAGGTGAATTCTGAAGTAAAATGTGAGCAGTTTAGAATTTAAAATTGTATCTTAGGCAATAGTTGCAAAACCTTTATAACATTATGATCTTAGTAGATTGGAATCCAAAAAATATAGATTATCCTTTGTTTCCCAATTTAGGAGCTGCTGGAATTATGGTATATGATACCATCACTGTTCCTTGTAGTGTTTTCTATTTAGTGCCTGTAATTTACATGGCATTATTTTACAGGTGCTGAAAAAATTGTCAATTTATTCATATAATGAAAACTTCTTTGACTTACCTGAATTAACTGTGTAGTTGATGGCAAATAGTGTAGATCTTTCTATAGAAAAACACATTCTTTAAATTTTTTATTGCATTCTATTAATTCATGATTCTGATCATCATGAGATGATCAGAAATATGTGTGCTTATTACAGCTACTCTTGGTTTATAAAAAAGTAATAGCCTTTATTCCAACATAATTTTATATATTTGGTTTAACTAGCAAGAGATTGTTCTTTCATATTTTTCTTTATTCTAGAAGCATATAGTTTATCTATTATGAAATAAATGTTTCTTTATGATGCAAAGCAATCATTCAGGTTTTGTTTTTCTAGTTCACTCAGTAGGACTGATCTCAGTCGCATGAACCAGGAGAGGTAAGGTGCTATAAATTTCATCCACTTTTCATAGGCATGACTGCTTTGGGCAGATTCAGTCAGTGCCAAACAGCTGAGTTATGTGGGCAAACACAGACCTCTGCCAAGGTACGCCACACTCTGCTCTATTCTCATCCATCAAAGATAGAAAACTCCTGTGCAGCAGCTTTTTTTAGTGGAACAACCTCCCGGGAGCCCAAGCGGGACCTTTTTGCTGCTCTGTCGCTGCTGCCAGGGCAGAGGGTCCTGTGGGGTGGTGGCTGCAGGAGCCCCTGGGCTGTGCTGCTGCACCTTTCGGGCTAAAGCTTCCCTGAAGCCTCTTGACTCCGGATCCTTGTGTTTTCCACTCTATAGGGTGTGAGGATTGCCTTTCCCTCAGATGAGATCCTCTTCAGAAGTTGATTCGATGACCTGATTTTCTCTCCAGATGGTGAAAATTGGGACATTCTGTGTTGGCAGAGTGTTTTGTTGTTAGAGCTTCAAACACTGTAAGATGTCTTCGTTAGTGAAGGGCTTGGAGGTGAAGCAGCTGATTGTACTCAGATCAGCAAAAGTAATATGCTTTTATACCATGTAAATGTCTTTTATAATGATTAATTTTTCTTGATGCACTCTGTGTTTTAGGGCACTGGAATATACCAGCAGTTTGAGAAATCTTTATCTAAAAGTTGTGGAAGCTTGAATTAGATTTGCTGAGGAAATCCTGCTTTTCCTCATGTTACTTCAGCAGCTCTGGCCCTGTCAAATGTTAATTTTTAGTTCAAAGTGCCTTACTGCATAAAATATAGTACGACATATGCAACTGCAGACTATAAATTAGTTAAAACTAGAAATAAATATTTTAGTCTGTCATCTGTTGAGGAGCTGTTGTGGTGACTTTGGAGGAAGTAGAGGAGTTGCCTAGAACATGAACTGCCCAGAGAGAGGAAGGGAGTACTGCTCTGCAACTTCTCTGCCATCCCAAAGATGACAAAGGGCTTTTACTTCTCTCCACTGAAGGTTTCCCTTCCCCGGGAACTGGTACAAAGAATTACCAGTGTGAGAAGTCAATTTGGGTCTACTGCCTTTGTAGATGGCATCGTTTATTTTGAAATGGGGTGGCAGTGAGGGCAAGTGCTGGAAGGCATGTGGGAATAAAATGCAGCCTCCAAGACCTGAGCGTGGAGCAGTCCTGTGGGTAATTTCCAGCTCAGTGCTGAAGTGGCAGAATTTATCTATCTGTTACTACAGTGAGGCTGTAAATTCACTGCAGTTTTCCTCTGTGTTTAGTGCAACTTCAGCAGGTACATGTTTGGGATAAAAGAAGTGTGCACTGCACTGAATTGCATCGCGTGAAGTGTCAGTAATGACAGGAAATTTTATTGCAGCTCAAGGAACCTCATTGTCATAGCTGCAGCTTACATGGAAAACTGATCTTACAACAGATGTGTCATATGTAGTAGAATTTTCCCTCTGGAAGTAATTTCTTGGCCTTATTTTAAGTGCTAATATGCAAACAACAATTAAGGCACATACAGGGTCTCTCACCTTATCCTTTTCAGGTTACATGAGTGCAAAAAGTGTCCACCTGTGTAGACAGTAAGGTTAGCTTCAATAATTACTGGAGAAGATAATGACAGAACAATTTTTACTATGCAAGTGTGTCTTTTCTCACTTCCTGAAAAAGGTAGGGACAGTTAAAGATGCAAACTGGATAGTCAGTGACATGAGGTGTGGAGGCACAGGCAGGGTGAGCAGTGATGAGCTGAGAACAAATCCTTAGTACTCACTTGCCATTAATCTTGCTGACATTTCTTTATACACTAATTGAAATATTTCTTCTAATTGAGTGAGGTTTGGACTTCAGCATAAGTAATTATAACTCTGAGGGAGAGCTCAGGAATAGTTTCATGTTGATTACAAATTTAAGCAAATACTGGAAACATCAGGGCTTATATTTTCTTTAATAGAGATCCGTCTGTGATAGGAAGGGATACACTTTCTATACAAATTTTGATTACTAATTTTCAAAGATGAGTTGTCCTAAGATACATGAATCTTCAAAGATAATTTTCTAGATCATTATTAATTTAGTTTTTGCCTCCTTAGAGAGTAAGGGTCACTAAATCATATGTCACTAAAACCAATAAAATTGTCTAACAGTGTTTGGAACAAGATCAAATATGCAGAAAACAATATAAACCCATTTTTTCTGTAGGTTAAGTAATTTTTGCACCCTTTAAATCTTAGGGGAAATGTTTTTAAGAGCTTATTTTGCAAGTGTGAAATGCTCCATGTGGAGTCTTCTTTTGTCTGGCAAAAATAATAAAATTGTTCTTTCAGATACAATCTTTTCTCAATTGGCTTCCCAATTTCTCCAGGTCTTTGCATTATCCTTGTTTACTTTTCTTCAGAATCAGTACCATGCATCTGCATTTTGGTGGGGAGTGGTGGTGAGACAGACCAGCACTCTCTCTGCTTTCATGTTCTGGTTTTTTTTTCACAATTTCCAAGTAGAGGAAGGTGGTAACTTGCCCCTGAGCCACCTGATTTCTCAGTTAACCAGAACTTGTTACTGTCCTCAGGACCTGGATTTTTTGTTTTATTGCAAAATTATTCTGGAGATGAACATAAAGGCAGCCAACTATGTTGTGTAGTCAGACATCATTGCTTCTGTGTCTTCCAGAATTCCCTTTAGATTAAATGTTTCAGTCTGACTGGAAAAAGAAAGAAGGAAAAGTTACTATGCAATAAAAGTGAAACAAACAAGGAAGAAAAACCTTAAACTTTTATGCTGTCACATTACTCTTTTACCCACTGTGGGAAGCTTCCCAAAAGAAATATTTTGATTCTGCTCTTCTTTACCATCATTTCACTTTTTATTAGAAATACATCACAACCAGGACTGCAAGAATTTGACCTTTACAGACAAGGTCCTGATCTTTAAGAGATCCTGAAGATGTTTCACAACTCAGCCTTACCATTGGCCTGGTGGGTCAAACACTTGGGTGCAGGAGGGATTAGCCTCGGTTTTACTGCTGCAGGGGAGTGCCCTGATGAGGAGGTAAATAGTGATCACAGATTCCTAATTTTGGTCAGAAACTGCTCTGTAGTGCTTTCACCTTCCCAGAGAAAGCTCAACAACAAAATCCCAATTCAATTAGCATACACCTTTATAGTATTATGTAAATTCTTAGATGCCTTTATTTTGGTTATACTCAAAGGTTCCACAGCAGTGAAAGCTGAGTCTTGGCACGAAGGAGAAATGGGGAACAGGGTGGACATGTAAGCAGAATTATTGCTGTCACTAACAAGCTGAGGAAAGTTCTCATGTGCCTCAAATAAAATCCTTGTGGGTGCAGTGAGGAGGTGGGAAAAGGCCTACAGAGAAGCAACCTGCACAGGGTGTCCTGGCTGGTGCATGCCATGGTCTGTTTCTTCACTCCCACAAAGTGCTGTGGGCTGGGAGAGGTAAGATCCCCCCCAGTGGAGTTTGCAGCCCTGGCTGTGTTCTGAGAGATCTGAGTCAGTGCTGTTACCCCTCTGCTTCACAGACCTGGCTCAGCCAATCTGCATATCCTGCTGCAGGTATAGATCTCGCTCCTGCTGCTAATGCTCTGAAATTCTCTGCTGAGATACAGAGAAATACTACACTGCAGATAGTCAGCCTTCTTCACATGGCCAAAACCTTTTGTAGCACTTGAAGACTGGTTCATAAGCTTTTCCCTACATGAACTTCATGCTCACACATCTCTTCTGCCTTTGCAGTATAACTACATTGATCACATCCAAATACTAGATCAGTAGGTCTTTTAGCAGATTATGCTCATATCCTTTAAGGAAAGCCTAGGTCTGTAAACACTGGATTTACTAAATATGTCACATACTTTGGAGAAGTGGGAGATCCTCCTTTCAGCCCAGCTTGGCAGCCTGTGTATTTCTCTCCTAGTGTATTTGTGATACTTTGAAAGAGATTTTAAACTAATAAAAGGTCATATTAAGGGAACTCTTTTGGTATTAAGTGCAAGAGCTGGATGGCTTGACTACAAAGGTACAAGGGGAAGCTTAGTTTAATAAGATACTTGTAGCTTATTTTAATGCACATTACCACAATCCCTTCTCCCTTATGAATACCCCACTCAGAGTAAATTGATCTTGGTTTCTGTCGCTTTGTTCTCCTCTCTGGCCCCAGCCCAGAAATCAGTCCTTGCAAAGTGTGACATATTTTAGACTCTGCATTGCCCCTCAGTTGACTCCTGAACTCTGAGTGCCTTTCTGTGCTGCCTGCCTGGAGCCACTCTGCGTGCAGAGCCCAGTGCCCTCCTCCTCCTCCTCCATCCTGGCAGCAGGGACAGATTCTTCCCTTGGTGTTCCCAGCAAAGTGATCCCACTTCCTGGCTGCATCACAAAGGCCAAGACTGGCACTGTGGGATGTTCTTCCCAGCTGGACCTGTCAGCTCCTGGGTGAGAGAGGGCACCAGCAATCATCTCTCTAGAGCAGCTGAAGGGTTTAGGGGGGATGCTGGTTCCTGCTGATTGCACAGATAAATGCTGCTGGTGTAAGGCAATCCTGGCCTGTGGGTAGGTAATACGCTTGTACAAGTGTGAAATATGACACACACTTTGGATACATCCTTAATAGATGCCCAAAAAGAGACAGACAACTATTGGATGGCAGCAGATACTACTTTTGAAGCTCTTGGTTTTAAATGCAGGAAGGGAACAGAAATGAGCATCGTTTCAACCAGCACTGACATAGTAATCCTCTGAGCAATAATGGTATTTTTGCAACTATGCTGTGAACAAGCATTGTCTAATCTACAGCTACAGAAGCCTCCAGTGAAACAGTGTTGATTCAGCCCTGCCTCTTCACAATCAGAGACACTCTCACAAGTCCTGGAAGAGATTATAGGTCTTAGCCAGAATGAAATGCTTAATTTTTGGAGACAGTGTGCAATCAGAATCACTCTTCCCACGTTATGCTACACCTTTCAATTCCAACACTCTTAAATAAAATGAGATTGAGCTAGGCAAATCTTTCCTACTGTTCGCATTCCAAGACTACAAATGCCCTTTTCTCCAAGGAAGTGATGAAATGTTTTGTTCTATGTTATAATCCTGGAGAAACATTCATTTTTCATAAATGGCTAATGAATGCTGACACTTGTATCTTGGAGGTTACCAGACATGCAAGAGACAGTAAAATTGGTCATTGTGATCCAACTAGTGGAAAGCAATTATGTTCCTTTTTTTTTTTTTTCTTTAATGCTCTTTCTAATGAATCTGCAATATTCACTGCTGTAAATGACAAGCAATGCAACATCTGAGGTAAAATTCCATGGTGTGGCTCTGCAAGATTTAGACATAGTCGAACAAACCTTTCAGTACATGAGAGAAAACAACTCCATGTTTTGGTTTTTTCACCTTAATGCTGAAAAAGTAATTGGAATTCACATGTAAACCATTTTCTGTACTGGCAGGTGTCTTTGCTTTGGCCTTTCACTAGTGAGTTAATCCAGACTTTTAAATTGTTAATAACTGAATAAGTTTTAGATCCTGATGCCTTGTATAATCAGTCACATAAATATAAATTATGTGGGAATTTGTGCTCTGCAGGGATGGGAAGGACATGAGAGCCTTAGCAACTGTGAAATAATTTGCTGCCTCCTCTATAATCTCTTGTGCAATATATACAAAATGTAGAAGCAAATGAAAATAGTATTTGTTGGATAGTATTTAAGAGAATACAATGTGTATTAAATTTCTAAAGAAACTGGCTATACTATGCTGAAAAGAGGTAGTTTTGAAACAAGTTTCAAATGTGTAGTGTAATTGCAGTTCAGTGTCTCATTTTCCACATTTTTTTATATTAAATACCTAGTTATTCCTTTGAGGCACTTTTGAAGCATTTGGAGTGCTCTGTTCTCAGGTGGTTGAAGGTTCTGAACTCCCTGTTGTTTCAATATATTTTGGTTTATTTATTCACATCAGCTTGGATCAGGGCTTGGAGTAGGAGAGGGTTGTTTTCTTTTTTAAAATGTGAACTTAATATGTAAATGTTCTGGCATCTCTTAATGCTAAAGGTCACCTGGCTGATTTTATTCTTTGGATTGCAGCAACACTTTGAAGAGAGTTAATTGATTGTAATTGTTTTAGTTAATCAATTTCAGAGGATCAGGAACCTGTTTTACATTCTGGAGCTGTTTGCTTCCAGGCAGTTCACAGAAGTGATGAAAACTCCTTTTGAAAACAATTGCTCCTTTATTTCAGGAGATTAAGGGGTTTATATGTTCTGGGTGACTCTGGCTTGGGAATATGTTAGAGCTGAGCTATGAGGAGAGTATTGCTCCTCCATACATGAGTTGGAGAAAAATATCTAAACCCTGTTTATCCCCCACCATTTTTTTTTTTTTAATTGAAGAGAAATAGGAGTGTCAAAGAGAAGAACCATCTCTGGGCTTGGTATTTCCAGCAGCATTGGAGGCTGCTGTTCTGATAAAGGCATCAGTGTCTGGCCACTGGATTTCTGTGCAGAAACTCTCATTTATCTGCATAGGGTTGTTTATTTTATTTAGGACAGTACTTCAAAGTGTTTGTGGGAAGAGTTCCTGATGTAGGGCCATGTAGTAAACTGGAAGGGCAACTTATGGAACTTATGGGGTTCTTGATAAGCAGACTTCATCTACTCAATACTTTTTGGGGTAAAGTCTGTTCTCTCCTACTTATTTTCCACTGCATTTTCATTTTCCCTACCTGGCAGTCAAATAAGGTCCATTGTCTGAGAACAGGCCAGTGAATGCATTGGATGTGTCTTACTGGGTATGGAATGAAAGCAGAACTTCATTATAATTGGAACATAATATGGCTTTTAGGAATCTTTGACAAGTAAACATTTAAATCCAGCAAAATTACTTGTCCCATTAAAAGAAAAGGAACTTGTGGTTTCATCACTGAGTTCCTAACACAGCCCATAACACAATTTCATGGTCTTTATGTCTTAAGCAAGGAATATGCACTTTAGAGCATAAAGTGGGTTATTCTTTTAAGCGTGAAGTCGAGTTTTGTTTCATAAACATCAAATAAGCTGAAAGGCTATATTTTTCTCTCCCAAATGTGTATTTTTCTGGATTTCAGGAACTTGCTGGGTTTTCCCATGACTCTTGCCATCTATGAATAATACTCAAAATTAGCAGATGTTCAGATGAATTAAATAGAAAAATTCTGAGGGGAAATGGAAAAGGCTCCTGACCCAGAAGTATGGGTGGCTTACTGAGGGAAAATCTATTAGCAGAAAATGGCAAAGAAGGTAAGTTAATGTAAATCCCAGATTTCTGCTAGAAAGAGAAAAACAGAACTATCAATGAAGTGAAATTACCTAAATGAAGAAATCTGCATTTTTGGGCTAAGTAGTACAAAGATGCAGGCAAGGGGAACTAGAAATTAAAGACAGTTGACCATAAATTTGACCACAGAATTGGAAACTCTGCAGATGGAAGTGGAGGAAAAGAAAGAAAGAAGTAACATTCACTTTAAAATAATGAGGGAAAATTTGAAGTATATAATATCAATGAAGGGGCAACTGCAGCACGGGTGAGTTTTTCCTGGGCTCTTGGATTAATTCATTAATTCTTGCTGTCCCTCTTGGAGCCCTGTGTATGATTTGACCTGTCTGCTCACATGAACCCATGGACAAATGTTTCCCCCTATGCTCCTGGGAGCAGTGGGAATGAATGATGTTGCTGTTGAACCCACAGAACTGGCAGAAATCAAGCATGGATACCTGTTCTGCCTGTGTGCTTCTGCTTTAAGGCACAGATGATTGAAAATCAACTACAATTAGGAGTCCTAGTGGTTGAGTTTCTAACCAGTGGAAATCTTTCAGCACAAATAAAGAAAATGTGATGGGGGTGGAAAATACAGCTAGAGAGAAGCAAAAGTAGTAGCAATTAGGCTGGGTTAGGTGGATGAAGATTTTGTGTCAAGCCCTAAAGGTTGTCCTTTACTGTGTGTGTTTTGAAGGGGAGTAGGACTATTCCTGGGACACATCCTGATCCCTTTTCTCTTGGGTGAAGTACCACTGCAATCTCTAGGTCTGTTAGGGGATATACGTGGGGGAGAATTTTCAGAAGAGGAAAAAAACCCACCTAAATGTACTTTTAAAAAGAATTATTTTTAAATTTATATGTGGAAAAAAATATGAGACTTGTTCAAAGCTGCTAACTTTCAGAAAGAAACAGGAGTTAAACTACAAACATTCCTTCTGATTTCATCTGCCTCAAAAAAATCACAGATGCCTGATTCATTTTATATACCTTTCTGTTGTTAAGACAGGCAGGAAATTCGAGAACAATATAATTGTCAGTATGATAAATGAGAAGGCAAAATACTGTTGAACAGTAGAGGACACCGGGTGTTATTATGGCCTATTGTTGCTATGAATAGAACCACCCAGACACCAATTAACATCTCATTGCTATGATTACTTGCTACAGTATCTGTTCCACTAATCAAACTTGCACCTTTTTAGTCCATATTTTGATTTCAAAAAGTTATACCAAGAAGAGATTACATTTATCTCAAATGCAAATAAATGTGAAGCTTAAGAAGCTAATTAAGTTTATAACCACTGAGAATAACATTAAAAAGAAAATTAAATTGCTTGGTTTGGAGGAAAACCTTTTAGGAAACATTTGTTGAATAAACATAAAAGAAATTCTCCTAATGTACTCTTATGCAAATAGAGTTCTGTTTATATTTTCCATATGCCAATCATATATAACTCTCATGATTTTTCCTTCACTAAACATTCCTCCTCACAGGAATATTTACTATCAAGCACACAATATGGAGTAAGTACGACAGCTATATTACAGCAGCCTGCTGTAGCTTCCCAAACTTTCTGAGAAGAGAGTTTGTTTTATGAAAATGACAATGCCATTACAAATATTTAGTAAATAATTGCTTTTGGCTGGGCTCCCTCAGCCAAAGCACTGTGGTGGTGTCCCTGGTCTAAAGGACAGCACCTCAGAGAAGGGCTGCCCTTTCTGCCCTGTGCCAGGAGCAGTCCTGGCTGGCAGAGCTTGTGCAGCAGCTTGTTCCCCAGCCCAGAGCTCCTCTCTCATCCCAAACAAATTAGCTGTGCTAGTAAAAGATAAGATTTCTGGCTACAAACCATTCCTCTGCTTGGTTTGAGGAGAAACAACTTTTGAAGGAGAAATGGGAATTCACAGTCCACAAGGCAAAGGCAGGGCTGACATGATTGCTGCTGGAAGAGTCCTGTGAATAGCTTTGTCTTAGCTTGAGCTGCTCCTGGGTTTCTGTCCTGCTGTCCCCTCTGGAGCACAGGCTCTGAGTGCATCCTGCACCTCCTTTCCCTGCAGCCAGCTCTGGTTCTCCAGGGTGTGGAGGAGAAAAGCACAGTCTCTTTGCCCTTGTGCAAGTAAATCAGGAGAGGAGGCTGAGGCAGACTTTTGTTCTCGCCTCTTGTGTGCTGTGTTTGAGGTTTGACAGTAGCAAAGTCAAGAGGACTCGCAGGGAATGATGTCAATAAATCCTGATTTGCCCATGGATGCTCTGGCTGGGCTGAGCAGTGGTTCTACACTCTGCTGGCAACAGCTTCATCCTGGAGCTGGACACAACAAATGTGGGGAGGAAATTGTTCTGATGGAAGTGGGGGATATGATGTCATTTCTGAGGCCTTAAAATGGTTATTTTACTTAATCTTTAATACATGCCTTTATCTTGCTATTGCTCAGAGAACATTGCTTTCCCTGCAAGGGTTTCAATTATGACTGGAATGTTTTAAAATGTGCCCCTGATGATCCATCACAATTTTTTTAAAGGCTTTGGACATGGAAGAGCAGTATTGAACTTGGAGCTTGAATTTAGATATAATTTTTTTATAAAGCAGCTTACAGGTTTGCTGGATTAGTGTTTATAATACTTATTGACATCCCATGATACCTTTCCATAGCTGAGCAGAGTTTAGATTGACTCTGGAGTATTAGTACTTGATGAAGGTAATCTGTTTTCTTGGCTGAAGCTCACAAACAAAGCAGTTAAATCCCCATTACAAATGGCTAAACAGGGACCCATTAAACTTCTTATAGGCCTGTCTCATTTCTATAGCCCTGAAACATTTATAAAGGGCACTGTTAAAAATTTACAGAACCTTGAGACAGTGTCTTAAGCAAAGCTACTCTGTGTACACTACCTGAAATACTCAGTCTTCCTTTAAAGAGTAAAAAAAAAGTACAAAAAAACTTTTTCATGCATTTTGATCTACTGTAACTGTTTTGGCTTTTCTTGATTTATTTTCAAAGTTGCATAGAAAAATAGGTGTTACAAGTAGAAAAAACCAATTCATGCTTAAACTACTGTAGGAAGGTGCCTGAATTGGTTATTAATAATCAAAATGTCTTTGTTAATGTCTGTTTCAATTATTAGTTCTACAATCACCCTTTTTATATGGGAAGACACTCTGAAAATTGTTGGCACTGAATTTGAGATGGATATGGTAATAGTGGATGTATCATGTTAATGAGAATTCTCATATTAAGAAATAGAAGACACATTATTTTAATGATTCTACTGGCATCAAACCATGGAAGCCACAAAGTTATTTTTTAATGAATCAATCCCCACAGGCCTAAAGTAATTGTGTGAAAACTGTTGGTTGTTTTTTGTTTTTTTTTATATTCTGGTAAAAGACAGCCCCAAACTGAAATTATACTTTTCACTGGCTTAGCTGACGTTTTGCAATAATACCAGGTATTTTGTAAAAATTAAAAGAAAGAAAAAAGGTTCAGCAGAGCACTGGAGTGGGGAGGTTGAGTCATGCCTCCCAATGCATGTCAATAAAGATGGGATAATTAGAGGGAGAAAAATCAGAGCCTTCATTAGACCACGGATTGAGTTGCATGGGCAAACTGTGAGACTGAGCTATCTGGGGATGGCAGTGTCTTGTGAGAGAGCCTGGACCTCAGTGCATGGGGACAGTGGCATCTGCTTGTGTAATATGGATATGGTACTGGAAGGGGGAGGAGATGGCCAAGAGTAGAAAAGCCCTTTTGTCTGGTTTGTTTCATTATATTCTTCTTCTAGTCATCCTCTCTAAGAGTTTAATCTGTTCAAGAATTTAAAAAAATAAATAAATGAGCAGTTCTGCCTTTCTAAATATGGGAGTTGATGTGGGAGTGTGGGGAATAATGAAACCACACTGTGTATATATTTTCTAGTTCCTGTGAATTTTGATAATTTCCAGATGGCCACTTTTAAGTGTATTCATCAAATGTGAGGAATGGTTTTATAGTCTGCAGTATATATTCTAGGACACCCCTAAAATGTCTAGAAGATTTGACTCTTTAGGTCTTGTTTTTCTCCCTTACCAACCACTGATGATGCAAGGAGTAATAATAAAGAAGTTAATATGATAGTGTGCTTTTCATTTCCATGGATCCTGGAAATTTATGCTGAGCCATCTATGCCATCTGCTTCACTAAGGTCAAAGTCCCAGCTGTACAAGCTTAGGAGTAAATGCTGAAGAGCTGATATTGTATGGGCTGAAGTTGGTGTTTTCAGTAGTTTCAAGGAAGCCTTTCACAAAGTTCAGCTTCAATGCCCAGCATAATTTAGTTGAGCAGTCTTTCAGTTTAACTGTTTCTGCCTGCCTGGTTCCCAACTACAGCCCCACTATAAAATACCATCCTGTGCTGGTTTCCCTTGTCTTCCTTTTTCTGCTCTTTGCCACTTGTATATCATCTGAGCACAAAACACTAAGGAATCACACAAATCCTTGTGATACTTGTTCATGGTCCAAATACTTGTTTTAGACCTGTCTGGCTTCACACACGAGAGTTTGGTCTTCACTTCTACTGTCGTAGTTGGCTGTCATCCTAGAAACTCCCATTCCCTTGTTACACTTGCTTTGCATCCCTATTGATCTAAATTTTTTTAATTTGTTGGGTGAAGTAGTTTTAAATATAAAAATATTTCCAGCCCTATGCATCCTTACTGTACAGTCAATATATAATAATTTAAAAAAAGAAAGTACATCTGTGCAATATGACTGAGTTGAGCCTAGAGTTACAAGGGATAATCTACTGCTTTGACACAACCTTTGTTGCCTCTCATTTTGTTCTTCTCAAACATTACTTCTCAATTCCAGAATCTGAAAGAAATTCAGAAATTTCCACCCATCTTTGTCCATCTCCTTAGACAGACACTCCTAGATAGCATCAGCTATTTCAGAGGTTACGTGTAGCAGCCTATGCTTAAGGGCAGAGATGAAAATAGGACTGAAAATACAAACATATTATTTAGAAATATTGTTGAGGGAGACAAGGAAAAAGGAGTCCTCACTCACCACATTTCTACTGCTCTGTCGTGTAGCAGTTACACCAGTATGACATATCAGAATGTTTCAATCATCAAGTTATTGTAATTTGTTATTACCAAACAAAGAATTTTAAACCCATGGCTCGATTAACTTCTTGAAATGCCATCTTATGCACATCTGATGAAGTGCTATTTCTTGTTATTTGCAGGATCACACAAACCCTTCTGGGAGCGGAGGTTGCCCATTGGAGTGTTATTTTCTTACTGCCAGTAGTTTGGAATAAGCCACTTAAGGAGTCCTCTGAGCGTTCTTCTGCAAATCAAATTATCTCCTGGCTAACTGGGAGAGCAATAAGATGCAAACAACAATTTGTGGGGAGAAGGGAAGGCAAAGAGAAGGGAAGTAGTAACTCCAGTTACTTCACTTGATATATCCCTGGAAGAAAGGGATGTAAATCCTGAGTTTGCCCGCAAACACTGACCCAGGTGCAGTGGTTCAGGTCTGTCCTGCTCCATTGCTGTTTGCTCAAAGTCTGTCTCTGCAGCAGTGCTCCAGAGCAGCCTTGCAGTGAGTTATTCGAGGGCCACAGAGAAGGTCTGCTATAAGGCTCCTCAATTACTGGGACTTGATTTTATTTTTTCCTCTGAAAAAGGTGTTTCTTTCTCTGCTTTGGAACCAACACTGGCTACAGGAGTTGGGTGCATGAATTTAGGCAGTAATGACTGAGGAGGTTCTGTGGAGTCTGCAGTACTCTTTCTGGATAGATTTTTAGTGGCGATGTGATCCCAATTTATTGAAGGGTTTATATTAGGAAACTAATGTTGTAACCGTTGGTGCTTTTGTGCCAATTGAAATTTTTAATTTGTGGTGTTTTGGCCAAATTTAGCTACAAAAACTAGGCTACATTTCATATGAGTTTAAAGTAGGCATGTGATGCCATGAGGACACTACCACTTTATTCTCTGAGTCAGATCAATCTTTATGTGGACAAAATAAATTGCTTTGGTAGGAAGGACCTCATATTGAGCAATATCCTCCCTGTTAGAATTAAGGGTGATCATGACAAAGCTTTTCAGTTTCTGTTCCATGTGTAAGGCAGTTCTGTTTCAGAATTTCTGATCCCCTTTTAAATTTCATGCCATGGGTAACTTTTCAAACATCAAGCATTCATAGGAACATGGTACAGTTGTGCCAATGCTTTTTGGAAAATCTTTGTACCTCTAGGATGGAATTTAATGAGACTTGACAGTGCTCTCCCAAAAGGTCACAGCCCAGGTGGTTGTGTCATCCTGTTCAGGAGAAGGGCTCAGCAGCTTAAATTCTCTTCTCAATACTCAGGTTGGGGATTAGATTGAGTATTTTTAATGTCTCTCCTGTTGTACACTCTGAGCTGTCAGAAATGGCTTTAACCACACTCTGTCCCCTAGGATACTGAACTCCTTGGCCTGATCCAGATTAAGAATAACTCTGAGCTGTCACAGTCATGGATACAACCACAGAAGAAGAGGGTTCCTATTTTGCCTCATTTGGAAAAGGGTTAAGTCCTTACCTCCTTACAAGACAATAAGATTATTTCCTACCTGACATGGTTGTTTTTCTTTAGGAGGTAACATATTCACGAACGAATTTCTGCAAAATAGTTCAGCCTGGGCTGCTTCTCTCAGTGCAGAGTTACAGAGTGAGCACCTTGTTTAATTTGTTACTGAAAGACGCTTCACGATAGTGATGTAGGAGCACTTCTGTAAAATGTTGTGTATGCTATCCTGCATTTCCTGGGCACTCCTCCAGTCCACCAGAACATATCCCAAGCCTGCCAGGCTGTGAATTTGCCCCTCTGTACATCAGTACATACTGTTAGTTATCATGAAGTGCTTTCTGGGCCATGGATGAATCTTCCTGTGAACTGGGAGCAGCCTGGGCTGGGCACTGGGCTGGGAGCTCACTGCCCTCCCCGGGCAGTGCTGAGGTCCAGCACAGCTGAGCAGAATAATGCAGACACTGTCCAGCCTGGAGTGTCTGCCTGGGATGTCTTCAGCATGTTACCCAAGTTTTTCTGTTACTCAGAGCAGCCTCCACTTGCCATTACCCCTAATAATGGGCAAGTAATTTGTTTTTGTGGATGTAATTAACATTATCTGCCATTCTGTTGAGTTCTCTAGGTGTTTTAGAAGTAGGAAGTCTTTCCTTTACAAATTATGACTGCAGGTGCTGTGAGGTAGTGGCTCTTTCAGATTGTAAGATATCTATTTTGTATGAGAAATGTGTATCTTTGGCAGACTGCTAAATATTACTGCTTAAATCCATTACGAGGAAGCACAATTTTCTGTAACTTAATTTCCTAAGCCTAATGAACCCAGTAAATTTCCTCTGATGTCTTCCCAAGTTAATATATTAAATCTAATTTATTTGGCAAAAAATTGGACAAATTTCCTTTTAATTCAATTAACCTAGAAGAAAAAAAAGTATTGTTATGGAAATCTGGGATTAATAATTCACAGCTGCAAAAGTCCTGGGTTTAGTTCCATTCATTTACTAGCTTACAACTGCTATTTTTGTTTCCTATAATTTAACTCAAAAAAGTCCATTGTACCATGTATGTATTTGAAAAGCTTGATAAATGATGCCAAATTAATTTCTTGCCAGTTAATGTTGCAGAAGATTTTTCTGTCCTAAGTGATTATTTGCATACTTATTGAATATTATATTCGCCAATTGATTTCCTTGATATGTTACTGATCTTTTGTGGGCACTGCTAATGAGTGGATGATGCATTTTCATCAGCAATATTGCATCCCTGGCAATTTTGCTAGAACTCAAAGTGGTACAAAAAGAGTTCTCATTGTTCATGTCTTAATTCTGGGAAAACTGAAGCTCTAAGTGCCCACAAAAGCCAAAGCAAGGCTGTGAGTGAAAGCAGATTCAGCAGCACCACACAAACATGGACTCGTCTGTGCTGCTATTTTGATTTTGTGTGGACAAGATATGGATAAGAGGGATACAGTTGCATATACTCTGGGAAGATAATTCATATTCTTCATGCCAACAGCTCCAGTCCTGCTTTCCTGCCATTTCCTTAACATATGTGGAGAGGTCTAATGTAAACAATGGAGCCAAAGCTCTGACAAATAAATTACAAGGGCCACTAATGAGTGCAAATCCATGTATGACCTTTAGAGCATTCGTGCAGCTGTCTCCATGCTCTGATGTGGCTTGTGCTGGAAGAAACTTAGGGATACCTAGGATTTCAAAATGACTGCATGTGTTGGCATATTAGAGGTGGTTTCTTTCTGTTTGTACACCTCGACCACTTTTGGAATTGCTCAGGACAGGATTTGGCTTTAAATCTGTAGGGCAAAGGTCTTTAAAATTCCTGCATTTAAAGTGACTATTAGTGATATCAAAGATTATTTTACAAATGGTCCAGGAGTTTTCCTGCTATAAATTCTTATCCAGACATTCACATCTTTTCCAGCACAACAGCAATCTTATGAAAAATAGTCAATAAGCTGTAATACTAAGGTCAACATTTTTAATACTAAAATCAGTTTACAGTATGTTTGCTTGAAGTGCACATAAATTCAAAAAGGCAAGAAGTATAAACAGAATAGCTGGTTTCTTGGATGCACTCCAATATAATTATAGCTATTCACCCTTGTGACTATTTGTGTGTGTAGCTTAAAGCTATTTGCCTGCCCTAAGGTACGGTAGCAGTATTTTTATACATCTTTGTATCTGATTGAAATGCAAAACTCAGTAAACCTGGAAAGGATGCTAACAAGCTTAAAGAAATGTATGAGTAAAATTAACCAGCAGATTGAATGTGCATTTTGACATTTGTTAGCAGCACCCCCTCATTCCTAGCACAGGTACTTCTCATTCTCTTCAGTTTTGAAACTGAGATATCCCTTAAGGATTTGTCACCAAAATAGTGTATTTCTAATAGGCAATTATGAAAAAAAAAATCATCATCAATCACATTTATTGCAAACATCTCATAAAACAGTAAAACATTTATGTGGCTATGGAAGGCAAGTATGTTGCCATGTAATATATTAAGATTTGCATATAAAGAACAGCAGGCAGCAAACAAGTCTCTTTCCCTTTCTTATGCCATTTATACAAATGCCTTTGATGCAATGGATCTATTTAATTTCCATCAAAATGTTATTGCCGCCACACCTGAGTGATATTGGCTGTCTTTAGGTCTCCAAAGCACGCCCTGGGAAGGGAGGGGGTGACGCTGCTTCCTCCAGGTAGGGTCCCTCAGCCGTGTCACACCTTGTCACAACCTATCTGTCACCCAGGAGGCAGGGTTTGCCTCAAGCTGATGTGCACCTGTCACTGATATATATATATATATATGTAATTTTTTTTTATTTCCCTGTCCCCCCCCAATATCAGTTTTTCACAAGGATCAGTTATGTCAGGATTTAGCTTTCAGACAAATTGCAGGGATATTTGGACTCCATATTGTTTCAGTGTGAATAAGAATAAAATGCAGTTGCTTAGAAAGAAGCACAGCTCTTTCTGTGAGGGATGTGGCAACTGACTATTGATACCAGCATCTGCTGATCTTCTCCACAATCATGCTCAGCAAACACTCAAAAATAATTTTTTGAAACTTTTTGTAATAGCTCAGAATGCATCTAGAGTGAGGCTGTAGGATATAAAATGACTAATAAAATGTAAGGTTATTTCCATGTCAGAGTAGGTAACAACTGTCTTTATCTGTGTTTTTCCTTAAACCTCAAGGTAAAGTAAAGCAGGCAGCATTGCAGAGAAGAGAGAAATGAATGACAACACATTGTACAAATCTGTGGGATTTTTTGACACTTGACTTTGTACTATCATTTTAAAAAATTCTGCCTTCTATTTACTTGTCAGAACTGGATTTAATTCTTATATGCTGCAAGGAATTCACCATGTTAAGATATTGATATAACAAATTGCCAAATGTTTTAGAGATTGATTCTTGCTGGCCAAAATGGGCTTTCAGATTGGAAGTCTTTTTTTCCAGAAAACACCTGCTGAGATTGAAGTCTGACAGCTGCACAAAAGAAATATACAGTTTGTTTAGTCTGCTCCTCTCTAGCAATCGGCAGATGCTATCAAAAACTGCATTTTTAAAATGAAAATTACCTAAGGGTTTGGCAAAGGACCTTGGTTAAAATGGACCAAGTGGCCACTGTCAGGTGAGTATTACCAGACTGATTGGTTGTTACTTCTGTCAGTCTTTCTTTAAAATTATGACAGGCCACACAGCGGGGAGCAAATGATCATTAATACTTCATCCCCTGGGACACAATAAACTGCCATTCACTTGCATACAAATAAAATACATAAAGCTTGTCAGACAAGGTGACATAAAAGGTGCCTTTTCAAAATTATTTTATACTACAGTGGGATGTGATCAGTTAAGACACATTTCTGTATTGTGTGGTGTATGATCTTGACAGCAGCACCTTGGAATTCATTCCGGTTTAAAATATATATTTTAGCACTTTTTCCTGATGCTTATTTTGTGTCATTAGAAAAAGGTAAGATTTTGAGCACTCCTGGGCTGTGCAGGGGAAACTTAAGGAGAGATTTTGCAGGAAAATACTCCTCTGGAGCCAATGCTGTTTCTGCCATCTAACCCAACATCAGAATAATCCAGGCTCTCCATGTGTGCTGCCGAGCACAGGTGAACACCAAGCCCAGATCAAGAGGTGGCCATTGCACAAAGAATGCCAAGCTAAAGTTCTAAACTGAAATAAGCCATTTTCACAACATTTGTGTAAGCAAAAAAAATCTAAAAAAAATTGTTGTGTTGTATTGTACTTTTGGTAAGGTCAGAAAGAGGCTGGAATGTGAGGTATTTGCTCAGCCACTGCTTCCAGTAATGCTCTTCTGTTCTGGGAAGTGCACTGAAAAAGATAATTACTGATTTATGAGGAGATTCTACATATTCTGCCTATAGGGGTGTTTTGTTTTGGGTTTGTTTGTTTGCTTTTTGACACATCTACCAATGAATTATTAGGTGGTTACTGCACTGAAAGTTTTGTGCAGGCAAGGCACATTGGGTTGCCTAACTAGTCAGTGTGGAGCCTCATAATCCCAAATCTATTGGCAATGAATTCCTTTGATATTTACTGGAAAAACAAAAAATTTTCTGACATACTCTTTATGCTTCAACCCTCTTTACTCCATTAATATTTCCCATGGAAATATACAGGATGCACTACATAACTCTTTGTGCAAGCATTTGTTTGAAATATTTCAATTTCATTAAAACTACACTTTTTCTAGGAAGACCAAATCTCTGGCAAGCCACCTATCAATGACAATGCCACTTAGTACCTGAGAATGAACTGATTATAAAGTTTTGGTGAGGAATCTGCCAATATTGTGTAAGAAGAGAAAGTTAGATGTTAGTGAATCCACAGCACCACTATCAGTGTGTATGGCTGGGCAGAGAGGAAAGCAAATATGCTAACAGGAAATACTTCTTGCATCACTCCTGCCACATCTCTCATTTCTGTTCTTCCTTTGTAAACTGAATTACCCTGATTCTAGGCAACTACTACACAATTTGAGAATGGAGCAACAAAATTAAATAGCACCCCAGAAAAATACGAGGAGGAGTCTGAAGCAATGTGATTTTTCCCTTTTATTCACATGCATTAAAGCAGTTGTGGGTTACTGTTTTTTGGTCATTGAAGAAATGGAAAAACACCTGCTGATTTCAGGCCTAAACAGAAGAGTAAATAATATCTTTAAGAAATAAATTATCTTTTAGCAGAAGTTCAATATAAAGATGGACTTTTTAATAGAATCTCAAAATAGACCTTTTATATTAAAGTCTCTATTAAGGAAACACTCCATAGGGCAAACCTGGAGACTGAGAGCAGATTGTTTAAGGTAATGACTGCCTTGAATTCAGTGGGAAATGTCATTAAGTATCATGGCTCACATTGCTTGGGGATTGTGAAGTTCAGTGATGAAATCAGGTTGGGATTTTTTTTTGCATAGTAATTTCACTTCACCTTCCTTAAGTCCTATTCCTTCTGCTTTGTGCATGCAGAAGCATGAAAGATAGGACTGATTAGGTGGCATTGGCATTGCAAAATCCCCAGAAAAATACTACTGTTAATGAGAATTGTATGTATAACCCCCTGCTTACTGCAATGACAATTCACTCCTATGATTCTGTCAAACATTGCAAAAACCAAATAAACCTGAGAGCCCAATAATAAATAACTGCTCAAGATACCTTCTTTTTAGCTTTAAAATGCAATAGCTAAATCCTCAGCTAGATTGAATTCACCTCTCTCCATTGAGTTCAGTGCTGCTAAACTGATTTACAGTGGTTGGGGAATTTGGCAGCTGTGTATCAAGGTGCAAAGTATACAAAAGTTTTGTCAAATCTGTTTAGAACATGAATGGAAATTAAAATGGGGTTTCAAATGTTAAAAAGCAGCACTGGTTAAAAATAAGCCCAACAACTCAAACCCCTGCTTGAAAATCCTAAACTAGCACTGCATATGTTCCAGTAATTTGCTCAGCCATGCAGTATGTTGTATTCACTGAATGAAGAAAACTTCTTGTGAGAATGTTTGAAATGTCACTGAGGTTCAGTCTGGATCAGGGTGCAGGTGGCTCTACAAAGGCTCTGCTGAGGGGATGTGTTTATACAGTTGCTGCTGACGGATGGTATTGATTGGCCAGGCGACTCATAAAACAAGCGACCTCACTTTCATCTTTGTGCTTTCTGTTCCTTCAGTAGATAGAAAAGTGGTTTTAATTATTCACATCATCCATTTTAATATTTTTTTTACTCTTATCCACCCACTCTCTTACAACCAAGTAGTATTCTCATCTTCCCGTTGTAGAAAACTTGCAAAGGGGACAAGAGTGGGCAGATAAGAAATTTGTGAGAATGAAAAGTTGATGCTGCCTCACTGGTAAGATTAGCAGAAGTCTGTGGCTAGCACAGTTTTTCCCATGAGAAGTTTTTTTGTGTTTTGTAAATAAAGATAAAGTTTGGATGTTTTGGAACAGTGTCCCAGAACTTGGGCAGTGCAGGCCTGGTCAATCAGGCCTGGGGGAAGGCTTCTGACTGACCAATCTGGGTGACTTTTGAGAACTCTATAAATGTGATGAAATCACAACAATAAAGGTCATTCCTTCTTGCCACTGAGAACCGATGCATTCATTACTCTGCTAGCTGCTCAACAGCGACAGAAGTCAAAATTTGCTGAAATCTCTACCTGTCAAGATTGCCTGAGTCACCTTCAGGATGACAGAGCACTTGACAGCAACTGAGATTTGGGTATTGCCACAGTGTCTGTGGTGTTCATTCACATATCTCAAGGCATGTTCTGTACAGCTTTAACCTCCTGCATCCCTCCTTGGATCCCTGGAATACCTGCTGCATGGGCACAGATATGTGCTCTCAACACCACAGTGTTACAAGCTGTACTTTCTTCCACCAGAGAATATATTTTTCTCCCATGACAAAGTTTTCAGCCTTCATGTAAGCTTGGAGTTGTGATAAGAGGTTGAGGTCATTTAATGCTTCTGGGTTTTGCAGTTTGTTCATCCTTAAAACAGACAGATGTGATCCACACCACAATGGAAATTTTGATGATCTTAATTATAATGGTCAATTTTTAATGTATTAATGGCTAATGAGGAGAAAGGGATATACATAACAGGGGTATGTGCAAATCAGAAGGCAACACCTGAGTTGACAGAACTAGAAGGAATATGCTTGGTTTCGTGCACAAAGTATTTTTGGCTGATTTACAGTTGCCAGATTTAGTTAACGTGAGTTAGTTAGTAGATGCATGTTGTCAGCAAGATCTGTATGTTCCACTCATCATCTTCACAGAAAGACTTACCAAGGAGTGCTGCATGGGCTACTTGCTAATTCTGTCCCACAGTGGGCTTGAGTCAGGCTTTGTGATGAAAGAGACATGGAAATTTGAGGTTTTTGTACTTTGTGCATGCATGCTTCCCTGGAATTGCTTTCAAAAATTTTGCCCTTGGAGCTGTGAGCTACTATACAGTTGTATTTTCTAAATGCTTACTTTTAACAAGTATATGTAAAAAATATGAAAGCTACAAAATCTTTGCTATTTTCTGGCTTCATAAAAGACGAAAAATGCATGAAGTAAAGAAATGAGGTATGTGACAGCGAGGAGTTTCTAGGTGGACTTGTTGACAACTCCAAGGAAAAGCAGCAGGTAGAGAAAGAGCATTGCTTCTGTCCCTGGAATGGCCTTACACTGGGCTCTAAAGCTATAGCAGTCTCAGCTACATCAAATAAAAGTGTACAGGTGTGTTCTCATTCAGAAATAGCTTCATATATATGAAAGCAAGTAAAATGAGATGGGAGACATCCTTAGTCAACTCATGGAAGGGATTGTTCAGACAAAGCTGTAGGGAGCATGACTTTGCTGTGATTTTTCTGTTTTCTTTTTGAGATGCTCCATTTTCCTTTAAGCTAATTTTAACTCTAAACCAGCTGTGATTATTTTCTTTTTGAATCAAGTTGAGCTTTAAGGAGAAGGGGCAGGGAAACAAGAACCAAAAGCAATGAGGTAGAAGCCCTCCTTCATGGGCATGGGGTCTGCTGGAAAGTATAGTTCCAAAATCCTGTTGAATGGTAGGAAAAGCTACCTTGCTCTCCCATGACAAATATGTAAGTAAAAGGACTAAAAAACCCTCCAAAATGAACAGCTTTTCAAAACCTCATTTTATGCCTTCTTCTTATTTAGCATCCAATCTTGAATATACAGTACTGATTCAGAGTACTCTATATTCTTTTTATGCTTCATTGGTTCCCCTGTCACTTCAGACTGTCTCTCAGAAGTAATAATTTTTGTGTGGAAGAAAAAAGTTGAGCTGCTAACAGAGGATCATATTCCCCATCCCCAGTAAAATAAGCTAGGAACCCATGTAAATGAAGCATAAGGTTTGTAATGAATTGGGCTGATGGCGATGATGTGTTCAAGTGTATCTCCCAGAGTTCATTAACTTAATGTAATATACAGTGCCAAGAATGATACCTATGATTACTCCAATTAAAATTATAGTTTTGTGCTTTTCTGTGATGCAAGTTAGTGCTGTGAAAACATGAAACACACCTCATAAATGCCACCCAGCTGCAAAAGTGACAAAGTGAGTCTGCCAGCTTTTCCTAGTGGCAGCAAGAATAATAGAAATGGCTGCAACTGGCTTTTGTTATTGCTGGAAGCTCTGGCAGCTCACCAAGCATGGTAGGACCAAGGCAGTCAGACTGTGATGGCATTGCTCCACAGGTGATTAAAATACAGCAGGGAAAACACAGAAATATATACTCTTAAATGGAAATGAAAAGGAAGTAAATATCACTGTAAGTATATGGTATGTGGATACCACTAAGAGAAAGCTGTAAGCAAAGGAGGATAGCACACCATACTGCTCAAAAGAAGTATAGGATTAAAGCTTTGTTCTGTTTTGAGCTCGCTGCTTATTAATAAAGAGTGGATGGTAACTGAGGAGATGAAGAGACTGTATTGTGAGATACCACAGAGCACGGCATGTGTGATGTTCCTTCTGAAGCCATAATAACCATTTGATTCCTGACCCTGAGGTGAATTTTGTATACTCATATGCATGAAGGAGGTGAAAGGATATGCACTGAACTATGCCCTTCTTTCCAAACTGTGTTTTTAGAAGTGATATAATTGAGGCATAAATAAAATAACAAAGAAGGCTTTTGTAGGTATATATTATTATTTCAAACTACCAACAGTTGTCTTTGCACTTGCTGGTATTTTAGAGTCCTGAATTTTAAATGGCACAGCTCTCTACCATCTCCAATAAAAAACACTCAATAGAGAATACATCATAAGGGAAAATTCCAGAAATGAAGTCTGTATAGCCAATAGTCCTAGGAACTTTGTGTTCCCTGCTCGTCTCCTATTTGTCCCATGACATCTCTGAAAATAACAAATACAGCTCTACAATTGACACTTAGCAATAGGCGAGTCCATGTCCTTTCCCCAAAATTAAAATGGGGGCCTAGTACATGGTAGTTGTTTGAAGTGCCTGCCATTATTTGGGGTGCCAGAAAGCCACCCCCTGCTGCTTTCCATGCAGAGGAATGGATAAACCTATGGATAAATCCATAAATCTCCACCTGCAGCACACGGTGTAAGCAGCTGTCACGGGCATTCTGCAATTCTGCAAGTATTCTAATATTATACATCTCCCTGTCTTTCTCTTGATGGTGTTTCTCTAGGTGCCAAGAGCACTGAACTCTCCCCTTGTTCAGTCACTTGTGTCTTTGTGCAGTGCAAGCAGCCCTTTCCTGATGCTCCTGGAGCTGACACTTTTCCCATACTAGAGGTTGTCTTTTGCTGCTTTTTCAGCGCTGTATTAATGTTTTGTATTGTGAGGTAGCCAAACCCATGGTCACTGCTGTCAGTAAGCACCTCCTCCTCCCTTCTCTTGGAGTATCAGACACTCTTTGCTGTTAGAAAGGTGCAGCTGGCTGTGGTCTTTTCTTTTTTGCCAGCATTTAGTGGCTGAGGTGTGTGATGTGAGACCAAGAAGCATCAATGCATCCTTTCTGCATCTGAGGGATCTCTGTACTGCAAGGAGCAGGAGAGAAACTGGATGGTGTGAAGCAATGCCAAATTTTTCAAGATTAAACAGAGTGCAGTTCTCAGCTGGGAGAACCATCTTAGTAGCAAATTGTTAGTTTGTTCCTAGAAATGGTTCAGAAAAATAAATTTCACCACAAAGTATGTTAGCATTTCTCATTATATTCTCCTTCTTAGGAACACAGTCTATAATAAGCAGTGAGTTTATGAATACTAAAACCTTGTCATTTCCTAAAGATTCTTAACTAAAATGGCTGATATTTATTTCCTTTTCCTTGGAAAACCCAAGCCTCAGTGCAGTTTTACAATCTAATACTTTAGATTTTGTCCATTTCTCTTGTTTTTGTTTTGGCAAACCTTTATTTGAACAAGAAACTGGGGAGATCTCTCGATGCCATAGAGGGTATCAAATCTCACCCTGAGAAGCTGGTATTTATTCTGAAGTAGTCTAAATATTGCTTGTTAAAACAATCTATAAAACCTGCCTTTTTATTCTATATTTTTCAATAAAGGAAACAAGATGAGGATCTGTTCTTCAATTAACCTTTTCCTGTTAGACTAAAGTTTAAAATAAGTTTAGATTCAACACCAAGGCTGCTAATTAATGCCTGCTATTTTTACCTAAATTTGGGTTTAATCATGGTGATTTTTATGCTTTAAAGGCTTCCTTCTTGCTGCCTGAAAGATAATTCCTGAAAACAAAAACTGTGAGCCAGTTTTGAATTTGCCTTCAATTCAGCTGTTTTACAGGATCTCCAAACCTCCCTACTGGGCATGCAAAGGTTATAAAATCGTGCTTTGGCAGGAGCACCTGTAGCCACGAGCACTAAACCCTCCCTCCACAGTCACCTGGAAAAGGTTTGTGGAAACCACTGTTTTACAGACATGTTAGTTTGTGCAACCTGCAGTTGCCTTTCTTTTCTAGCAAATAATGAAACTCTCATGCTGTGCACAGCCCAGGACTCTAAAGTTATATGGCCTTTCTCATCTCTTCCCAAAGATCTGTCCCTTGCTTTCTTTGTACATTCACTCAGCAACAGATTTTTGACACTGTACAGATTAATCTGCACATTTCAGGGCATGTCAATGGATCTAAATGAAGTTGCAGATAATAACCCATGGTTTGAATGTCCTGGAAAGGACTTTTGAAATAGCAGACTATGTAGAATATATTTTTCTGGGTTTATTTCTTGCATTGGTGTAAAGACAAGGATTTTGAGAGCTTGATGAATATGACAATAGCAGAGCATAATTTCAAATTGATAAATGAGAAGAACAAACCATGGTAACATAATGCCCCCTATGGTTTATAAGGGAGTATGTGCAACAGCTTTAAGGGCAATGCTTCCCTACATACCTTCTCAGTAGAATCAGAATTACATGTTATGCTCCTCAGCTAGAAATGAAAAAATAGCTGGCTGGATTTTATTAATAAATAGGTCAGATAATGCTAATTTAGATGCTTTAAATCTCCTCCTTCTTTTTTGGAGGTTCAAAGCAATTGGGGTCAAAATTGTTTTTGAGCAATGTAGAAGCAGCTGAGCTCCTCAGTGCGCAGCGGTTCGGGGTGGGAAATGGTCCCGGGCAGAGGCAGAGCAGCCCCGAGGGAAGCGCTCTGTAGTTGAGGGAGCTGCCGCTGGATGGCAACATCCTCCCGCTCATGGACAGGGATACAGGGATACAGGGATACAGGGATACAGGGATGCAGGGATACAGGGATGCAGGGATGGGGAACCCGGGAGCCGCGGGCACGGCGGGGCTGCTCCGTGCCTCCTGCCCGTACGGCTCTCCCCCGCCCCGTGCATCCCAGCGGAGTGTCCCTTTGGGAATTCCCGTGTTGGGGTTCACTCGGCACCTCGGGGGTCCTGCAGGAAGGTTCGGCCCTTGCCAGCAGCGGGGGCAGAGCAGGTTTGTAGGGTGGAGAGTCACCCCGGCAGTAAGGTGTGCAGACGATAATGTATAAATCACGATAGGGCATTTTGCTGATAAATTAGAGCTCGTTTTTTATCCTGCTGTCCCATATCCCGCATAAAGGGAAGCCTCTTGTGCCCTGGGTGCCTCTGTGGTGTCACGGTGCCACCGAGGGCAGGAGCAGCACCTCGGAGCCAGGATGACAGCAAAGCTGCCCCTCCGGGGGTGAGGGCAGTGCCCGGCCGGGCTGCCTGCTGCAGGGGATGCCCAGGGAGCTCCGGGCAGCGCCATCGACTGACCCGAGACCTCACTGGATTACATTAATTGGGGTTTAACTATGCCCACCTTTGAGCTGGGGTTTGGGAAACACCCCAGGGCTACTTCTCTTTCAGTTCCCACAGAGCTCACCAAGTCAGTTTGAAGCCTTCCCAGTGAAAAAAGGAGCGGCTGATCCTTGCATGGTGGTCAGCCTAAGGGAGACCCACAGATGGCTATCAGTGCACATGTACAGTGAGAGGAAGATCTCAAAGGGTTGCTGCAGGTCTCCAAGGAGCCCTGGAGCAAACGTGTACAAATTACACACTCAGGCAAGTTGGCTTTATGTATTGTGATGGAGGAAATGTCTCCCAGGCTCAGTGTTTTGAGATTGTGTCTTGGATAATTTTGTGTTTCAAGACGTAACAACCTTGATTACACATTTCTGTTTCAGTAACTACTGAAAAAGTCATGGTTATCATATATTTATGGCTTTGAAACCTGGGGACTGGGTGGGAGAGGAAAATACAGGGAAAAAGTGTGAGTGACTCACCGGGAATAACTGTTGCATGTTGTCAGAACATAGTGAAAATTATTTTGGTTTTCTGCTTTTAAGATGTACTCCTGTTAGTAAACTGTAGGCAGACTGATTAAACAGTAAGTACTGTTAGGGCTCTGAAATGCCCCAGATATTTCATTTCACTGACAGTTTGTCAGTTGATGATAATAATAGTGATAATAACAACAATAAAAAAATCTTTATAATAATCCTCTTGCTACCTTTCAGGTGCTGCCAAGTGCATACCTGGAGCAGGAAGTGCCTCTTCCTCACTCCTTCTGCAACAGTCATTTATGTGTTGGACTGGGATTGAAAATACATTTCACTGCTAAAATTGCCACAGCTAAGTTTGGGCAAAAGATTATTTCTTGTTTCAGCTACTGGTCCGTGGGCATATATACAGTTAAAATTTTAAATCCATGAAAAGACATATTCACAAGGTTTGTGAAAAATGAGGCAGTTTTGCTTCCTTTAGTGACAGGGATCTCAAATGAGTTGTGTTGTCAATGGGAGAGCAAGAGGTTACGTAGTTTTCCATAATCTATAAAGCTTCTTCAGAATCATGTCATTAGCTTTCCTGTGGTAGAGCACAGCAGAGTTAATAATGCAATTATGGTTCATGTAGTTAAACTATACTATTGATATTTTTTTTTCCCAGGAGGCCTTCATTTCTGGCAATTCTAATCATCTTCATTGTACAGCTGTATGGATTCCATGTTTCACTGTGAGGGAAATAAAATTGCAAATAAATACCATCTTTGCTAATGTCTCTGTAAATGCCAGATTTAGTAACCATTAACCAAATGCTGGTGTCTATAAAATGTAATGTATAGTTCTGTGCATATGTATGTATGTGTGTATATATATATATATATAAAAAAGATGTGTGTGGGGGGTGTATATATAGATATGTATATGTATATGTATATAAAGAGGCCACATTCACATACCAGTCACCAGAATAAACTATTATGCTGGGGTAAACAAGAGTGGAATTTTATCAAATATTTCATTATAATAATTTCTTGCTGCTATAATTAATTACATTTTCTGGTTTTGGCATGCTACGTCTCTCTCTGTCTTTCCATTGTATTCAAACTGAAAGTATTAGAGTAAAATAGTATAATTACTACATAAAAATGGTGGCTGTGTGTTTAGCAGGAGGGGGATTCTTCTTTTAACTTCCCATTCTTTTGAACAAATCTGGAACTTGGAGTTCTGTATCTTTACCTAACACACAATGAGAGCTGGCAAGCACAGCTAATTAAGATGTAATTTAGTCCATTATTAAGCATTAACTTAGTACTTCCATTAATGAAAAATTAATCTAAAAAAAAATTCTATCTGTGCCAATCCCCACTACAGCAAAATTATCAATCCTGAGATTTGAACCCTAGGTTGAAAACCTAATTAAAAACATAAAATGTGAAATAAGGATGTTCCCTGCTTCCATGGTCTCAGTCTTCAATGATTAAGGTTTTTCTTGGAAGATAAATTTTTAGAGCAATGAATCTCTGAAAGGACTGCCCTGTTGTCTTGTCTGTGGAGGGGAAAGTTTCTCTGAACTTCTATATTTTGTCTGAGTAAACTACCAAACCCATTGCAAAGCCTTTAAAAAAGACACATGATAAAGTGATGATAAGGCATGTTAATCATTTTCCTGACAATCATCCTTCTTTAACATGCCCAAGACATAAACAGTAGGAAATAAACACAGAGAATAATTGCTATTAGGTGCCTGAAGAAAAAACAAAGATATGAGAGGGACATGCTAATTAGGCTTCCTCAATGGACCACATGGAGATGAAAAGGAGATGAAAATAAAAATAAAACAAACAAAGCTGAAGAATTTAGACAGCCTTGCAAGGAGTTGTTTTCTATGACAATGAACTGCCCATGTTCTTGAAGTCTTTAGAGACAATATCTGTCATTTTCCTGCATGCATCAGAGGCAGGGTAGCCCCAGGGAGTCACATTGGGATCTCATGGATATACGACAGTACTGATCAATCCTGAGGGAGCTGAGATGGGGAGACAGCAGGACCAACTTCCTACCAGAGCATCTTGTAGTGGGAATACAGCAGTTCCTGCCATTCCCTCTCTGTGATGGCTGGAGGAGAGAGGAGCTGTGCAGCCATGGGGCTGGCAGACGAGTTAGGGAAGTTCACATGGCTTTTGCATTACAGCACATATTTTAAAATTGTTCAGCTCTTTCTACAGACTCTATTATTGGTAATTGGTTTTCTGTTACATTTCTGTTACATAACAGTTTTCGCTTCTGTACTTCAGTAAAACATTGAAAATATTCAACCTGGGAGTTTGAAGTACGCGAGCAAAATGCTGTCAAGACATACTAATTAGAAAAATTGTGCACACACAACCTCCTAGTGTTCTCCTTTGCTCTCATTTGTTTTACAGATGGTGCTAGGTCAAAGAAGCAGCCTGTCTTTGCAGGACAAGCAGTTCTGAAGTTCTGAGCATTTGTGCATTTTCATGTATGCAGAAGTTTTCTCCTTAGCTTTTGTTGCTAACGTAAGCCATTGGTGATTTGCTAAAATTTTCCTCTCTTCTTTTACTTTGTTTAACAGGAAATCTGCAAAGTACTTTGCAGGAATCTAAAGTACAATTTTGTTGCTTTTGGAATCCAAAACAAATGGAAAAACTTGCTGTGATTTTTTTTTTTTTTGCCAGTAACTGACCTGTGATACAAGAAGAGAGTAGTATGAAACAAACTTGGGAAAAGAGAATCAGGTTTCCACATCTGCTTTAAGCAGATTAAGGTATGAACATGTCTATAAAAATGACTGATTGAACCAGTAGTATAGTGGCCATTCAGTGAGCACTGAATGGTCCAGGCAAACTGAGTCACAAAATACCTGCTATGTAGCTTGGTGTCCCAGATAGGTTCCTAGAATTTGATTTCTCAGCTGTGATGCTAATGGATAACTCTTATTGTATGTTTTTTCTGGAAAATCCACAGTAGATAAGGATTGTAAAAAATTCCATGTGTTATCCCTGTTGGTTATCAGTAGGAAATAATATGAAAAAATAAAATTACCTGGGATCCTGCAAGAATTACTTTTCTTAGTGGGACACTACCACCCCTTCAGTAGGTAGAATGTCTTAAATGCAGCAAGTGCAAAACCAAAACATTTTCAAATTAAAAGAAAACACTAATAGTTGTGCTGTACTATTGGGTAGAATTTCAAAACATTGATACTAAATGTAGAAGGTAAATTGGATTGAGATTCTTAATTCCTTTTATTATTTTTGGGGGGGATGAAAAGCTTTATCAGAACTAAGCTCATCTAAAACTTATTATTCTTTCAGTATGCTAATTAATAGAGCAGGATCATGGATATGTTAATTAAAATAAGATACCTCAGGGAAACTGAAATTAATTTTGCTGTCCTAATAGAGTTACCATTATGTCATTACATCTTATGGATGTCTTATCCACTTCTTTTCCTTCCCTTAAAAAGTAAAAAAAAAAAAAAGTTTTATTTAATTTGACTTTAGAATTAGAATATTGAATGGTGACTTTCTGAAAACGTGGAGAAGATTAACTGATAATCTTGGAATAGCCTGGATTTCCAAAAGTCTTAGAATGCAGCCTTCATGTGAGTGTAGGACTGATCACCTCATGTGCTCTAACTGAACACAAAACTGTTCACCTTCAGTTCACTGGGTCTGTGCTACTCTGTATCACTTGTGAACCTCACTCCGGCAGCCTCATGGAATAATGGGGTGATGTTGGCTTATGTGTTCCAGAGATGGAACTAGCAAAACTCAACTATTGAGGAGGCATTTAATGACTGCTAAAAATACATTGCACCTTAAATGGAATGTCTTTCAAGGATGGGAGTTGGTATCTGACAACAGATCCTATGGGTTTGTACGTGTCGGTGATTTAGTTCTTCCAGTTTGTATGTTTCAGAGTAGAGAAAGGGAAAAGGAGGCGCAAGGGTTAGAGATGTGCTATTTTTTCTTCTACAGCAAAGCACAATTCTTCTAAATTTGCTTGATGAATTTTCAAGGCCAGTAGAGAAGTTCTCCCTCATCACCAAGAGTGTTAATTACAATTTCTGTCCAAGACTTCAGTCATTCAGTGTACTAGAAGAGAGAAGTAATTTTATTAATATACCAGTGTATACTGAACACTTTATCCTATTTTATCATGGGCCTAAATGTGCAAAATTTAATCAGACACAAGCACTAGATCTAATTGTTAAGCACTGCTGAGCAGTTGCAGTTTGGTTAATTCTGTGAAAGCTTCTGACTTCCAGGAAGAATGTCTGCTGTTTGCTTTCAGCCTGCAAAGTGTTCAGAGGCATTGATTACCTGTAAGGACAGGCAGGATGCAATTTTGTTATTGTTGAGTCTGTGTTTAATCAGCAAATAGAATCTGAAATGTTTTGTGAATTTCAGTTGAACTTGGCAGATGGTTTAATCAAAAATAATAATAACAGGTGAAATTCATTTCAGCTTCTCAAAATAGATCAATGACAGTTTACTAAAGTAAGCAGGAAAGCATCCAAAAATGTTTCAGAACGAGTAGGAAATCAGGACCTGCATGAGCTTAGTGACAGTGCCCACAGTCCCTTGAAGGCTGTATTTTCATAACAATATTTTAGAGATTATTAAAAACCCCAAAACCTCAATGCAACAGTAATCTACCCACAAAAAAACCCTGATAAAACAAAAACCCAACCCCTCCAACCAGGCAAACCCCATGCCAAAGCCTTCTTTTTTTCCTGTGTCAAAATTTTATATGGAAGCTGCTTTATGAATTTCCAGTGGATTGCTGTATTTAGTTTCTAATCCACATCAATACTTGCTGGGGGTAGTATTAAAACTTCTGCTCCATATTCAGTACCATGTGCCACCTCGAAACACAAACACTTGAAAGCTTCCTTTCCTTACACAACCACTTTACAATTGCTGTTTTGATCCCATTTCTCCCAGTCGAGTTAATCACCAAACAGCAAGCAGGCTGCTGGAGAGTTGCTGTTTTAGGGATTGCATGGTGCTGTTAGCTGCAGCCCGGCAGACACCCTGTGTCCCAGCTCCCTGCCCGCGCTCCCCAGGGCGGCAGCTCCGCAGTTTGCGCGCTCCGGGCGCTGCGGGCACCGCGAGCTGCTGCGGAGCTCCAGCCTCACTGCGCACGTCTTGCGGGGGAGGAGCTCCTGCAGGCACCAGCTGAAGCAAGACGCCTCTCAAACTAAAGTTCAAGGTGAGAGCCCTACCAGGTGCTGGCTGATTTAAGAAATGGCTTATTTTCTTTTTCTCCAGTGCGGAAAGCATTACTGGGTGAAATAACGTAACTTGGGGCTTGTAATTGCACGGGTCACAGTCTGATGGTTCTGCTCACACGCAGCATTTCTGCCTGTGCTAAAGGGAAGACGAGAAAAGGGAAGAAAGAAAGCTATAATATTTCCATTAAAAAAAAAAAGGCAATAACAATGCTTTTTAATGCTGGTCACAACTGATACTTTGAGGAAAGAAAATTTAGAATGGAAATAGTGATTGGTGATGACCCCTCTGAGCAGCAGGGAAGCTCAGGCATTGCCTGGTGATGCTCAGGTGCATTTCCTTCTGCCTGTGTGCTGCTCTTAGCCTGCTGCTGGATGGCACAGCCTGTCCCTGCCTGCCTGGAGCTCAGGAAGGGCAGCTGGGCAGGAGCTGAGCTCTCTTACCTGAGCTTGTGGATATTGTGGGGACAAGGGGAGAAGCAGCTGCTTCTTACCTGGAGGAGTCCATAGTGATACAGGGGGGAAAGGAGAGTGTCATCTTTTCCCTGCTGAGTCCAAGGGCAAATACTTTGCACCAGGGTCATGGAACAGGGCAAGAAATCAACAGCTTTTCCAAATCCTTTGAAATTTGTTCCTGTCTCCTGTTTTTCTCTTGTGAAGGTGTTATTTGTGAAACCACTGCTATAGTCCTGCTGTGGTTCCTGTAGAAAATGGAAGAGTGGTTAGGCTCCAGAGACACAGCACCTATGCTGAGCCATAGGACAGTTTTGGTCTCTTGATCCACCTGGTTGACTATTACTATGTACTTTCTGGAGGAAAATCCATATTCTGTTTCTGTGCTGGGGACAAGGATGTCATAGTCCATGCATGGATGTTTCCTACAGGCTGCAGTAATATATGTAATAGGCATTAACTGCAGTGGTGTTTGCACATCAGCTCAGCAGGGATGGATCTCTGGGCTTTTGTGGAAGTGGTAGTTGTAGAAAAGTCACAATGTAATTTTTCTTTAAGGGAAAAAAGGAAGCTCTTATAAACTCCTCCAGGCAAGCACTGCTTGCCCTGGTCTGAACAGGCTCATTGATTTTGATGGATCCGTGCTAACTTGCGCATTCTAGGATTTGCCCATCAATTTTTATCAGCTTTACAGCATGGGATGGAGCAATATTTTACAGATAGTGGGAAAATAGGTATGTAGACTCAGTTTCTTTTTTTTTTTTCTGTTAAATACCTGTGAATGTGTTTCAGACACTCAGCATATTTGTGCAGAGGAAGGCAGTGTACTCTATTTTAGTGCTGAGACTCTGAATGGTAAATTCATTGTAGGCAGTGATATCCCTCCCTGAGCCTTCTTCAAGGGGCACAGGCAGTAAGCTCAGTATCTTGGCAGAATTCCTTTTGGGTGCTGCTGCTCTGCTTCCTGAAGGCCCTAAAATTTGGTTAGAAGTAGCAGTACACAATTCTTTAAATGTTTGTCCTCATTTCCTGAGTGGTCTTCCTGTGCATGTCTAAAGAGCACCAAAGAATGGCTGATTTTGGGCCTGAATAAACATGATTAAGACTTCTGGACTTGATGTCTCAGTGAGACTGCTTTTAATAATGGCTGGAGCTGATTTGGACCAATATATGAGTATTTATTTTCAATAAAGCACACCAAAAATTCAGATTAAAGAAATTATTAGATGTGATTTTACTTGTGAGGACTTATGCCAGTGCAACATTATTGTTTGCAAATCCTTCAGAAATCCACTGATATAATCTACTAAAATTATTGCTTCAGTATAAAACAATAGGAATGGGGTAAAAGGGGACATTGTAAAACTTATGAAAATCTAAAAGAAATGGAAAAAACATAAAATGCACTTAAAGCCATGTTGTACATCTTTCTGTTACCTATTTACCGCAATTTTGCAAATAATGTCAGAACATTAGTTCTTTGGGGCAGAACTGTTTCAGGGAAATGTTTATTTCATGAGCAGCAGGAAAATGAAACCTGTCTCCTGCAGGGAGGGGAAGCAGCCTGTGCTCCCAGCACAGCCAGGCTGGTCTGTCCCACAGCCACAGCTGTCAGAGGCACAAGTACAGCCCTGGCTGGGGCTGAGTGCTCCTCTGGGGCAGCAAATCAACCCCTTGGGCTGCACAAAAAAAAGCTTTAAAAATGTTCAAAACGTCTTCTTTCAGCATATTTTTTATAGTGTAATTAGTCTATCTGAGGCACCTTTCTTAATGTAATATCCTTGTTTTGTGAATTGACAGAATTACTGGGACTTTTTTTCCCCTTTAATTTTCTGGGAGATAAAATAAGTCTTTATTCATTTTTAGAGGAAAATGATTGCCATCTCATCTGAGTTTTCATCTGTCATTTTCAAAGTTAGGTTTATTGCATTTATCCAGAGCTTTCCCTGTCCTTTTTCTTCTTTATTTAGACTTTGTGTCTGCTCTCTGGGTTATAGCCTCTGCCCCAAAGAAGCCCATCCTTGACAGGGAGAAAGGAAGCAAAAACTTTTGGTTATTCTTAATTTTTATTTCCAGTGATGATAAACTTCCTCCTAGTCCAGAAGGATTTGTTTAGTGACTATTTTTCAGTCACCAAAATTTTTGCTTCTCTCACTTCTCTTGCTGTTCCTAGGTGTGAGCACAGGAGGGATCCTGATTTGGCCTGTGCTTGCCACTGCACCAGGGAATTCTCAAGCAGGCAGTGGTAAATTCCTGGGAAATTTCACAAATCCATAGCCATAGCCAAATCCATAAGTAGACCTGAGGCTCTTGGATTTGCTTCTATAGTCTATAAAAATCAGCTTCCATATAATTTGGGGGATTTTTGGGATGGGTTTTCTGTATTCTTCCTTCAGAGACGCCTCCTCAGTATTTTCCTGAGCTGTAAACTCTGGAATTTAATCTGCTCCACCATGCTCCTGCAGACAGATTCAGACCAGTGGAACTTGCAGTAGCAGAGAGAACAGAAAGTGGTCCCCAGAGCCTCCCTCTGCTCTGCTGGGCTCTGTGCATAGCTTCTGCCATTCTTGAGCCATGCATCACAGCTGCCTGCAGATCACATCTGCCTGATCATCTCCACAGCAACCTGGGCACTCAAGGCAGGAATATGAGCTGGTAAGTCAAGGTTACTCCTCCTCCTCCTCCTGATCCTTTCCTCCCAGTGCAGTGGGGGTAATTATATGTGTCACAGTTTTGTATGGGCAGCACTTGTCTGGAGCAAAGCACTGCCAGACTGTTTTAATTCCCAAAATTCAGTTCAAACACCTTGCATGGATCCCCAGAACCCTCCATGTGAATGCTGGGGGGGATTGGATGTAGGGGAATGTGCAGGATGGTTTTCTGGGGCTAGATGTAGGAATGACATGCCTTGAAAGACATCCCTTGGCTGATGTTACATGGATGGAATACAATGAGAAATCCTAGGCAGCTTTTCCTGCTTTGTGCATGGAAAATGTTGACTGGGGTCAGCAGCAGGGAAATCACAGAATCAGAGAATGGCCTGGGTTGGAAGGGACCTTAAAGATGGTCTAGTTCCAACCCCCCTGACTTGGACAGGGACATCAGGAACATCCCTAGACCAGGTGCTTCAGAGCTCCATCCAGCCTGGCTTTAAACACTTCCACAGAGGGCCACCCACAACTTCATTAGCCTCTGTGTCTCTACTGGATAGCCTGAAGAAGTGAAAACACAAATACTGAATTAAAAAAGGTAGAACCTCTGTACTCTCGGAATAAATCCATACTTTGCAAAGCAGGATTTCAGCTCTATGTGCTCATTTAGCCGGTGGGTACATTGCAGCTTTGTCTCTCCGCGCTGGCAAAACTCTTCTCCCTGTTTCCATTGGTGCTGCCGCCTCGTCTTGCCATGGATCAGCACTCGGCGGCTCTCCGGCAGCATCTCCCCCAGTGGCCCTGCTCAGCCAGCACAGCGCTCCGTGCCATGAGGACAGCGCCGCACCTCCCCTGCTCTGCGAGCTGCTATCAACTGCACAGACACCTTCTGAAGTTCTGTGCATGCTGTGCGCTTTTTTTTTATTTGCTGCAACAAGAAAAGCCTTTTCTTTTAACCTGGCTTCCTTTGAAGAAGTAACTCAGGAAGCTTCATGGCCTCTCAAGGTAAGTGCATCTATAGTCTGTATTTTTAGATCATGTTTACAGAAAACTACAGTCTTATGCATTTCCAGCAATCAGCAGTCTGATGAAATGAGTATTTCAGGCTAAAACCACATCAGTCAAAGCACAGTTGTTTTGTCTTCCTTTAATTTTTCAGCATCCAAGAGGCTCCTAAGGAGACTAAATACTGGGATGTTATTTGAGTAAAATACATTTTATAAATGTTAGCCTCTGCATTCAGTCAGAAAATTTAGTGTTTGTATCTTTGTGTTTAAACCTGTTGGTACAGAATACCTGGGAAGGGTGGGTGCTGAGCCAAGGGTACCACTATATTTGCACACTTCTCTATTCCACTTTGAAAATACGACATCAGCAAATGCTTTTCACATTCAAAACTGGCCAGAGACCTGAGAACCACGTATGAAAAAATAATATCTGAAGAATAACTGAATTTAATCAGATTACTCCTATGTGGGTGTGTCTTTGTCACATACTGCCTTTTAGCAGTAGCCAGTTGAGTACTCAGGGCTATGAGCAAACATGCAGCATCTGATCTAAACAGCCTTCTCAACTTATTTTCTCCAGGCTTTCAAATACTTAAACTAAGCAGAAGGATACAAATCTCTGTTTCTCTTAACATGAGCATAACTCCACAGTGGACATTCTGTTAGCATGTATAGAGGCAGGTGTTGGCCCAGGGAGTTTCAGCAGTGTCTATCTCTGTTTGCCAAATGTTTGTCCCTCTTTCTTGCCCTCAAAATACTCAAGACATTCTGCATTTAGAGCACTAAAAGGTACACAGGAGCAAGCAGGTTTTACAACATTGCTGTATGCTTGCAATATAGTTTTTTTTTAAATTTGCTTCTTTTTAGCCATGTAAGAGAAAGCTGGTTTTGCATATTTTTGATGTATACAGTTTCACTGTAAGCAGTGAAATAGGAATGGTGTGGAATATGGTTTTTAGTATGAGGAAACTTGACAATACACCTCTTTTAGGAACATGTAACTCTACAAATTACATTTCTACAGAATACTCACTGTATCATATGGTAACTTCTAAGTTTTTCCATACTAATAATGAAATAGGAATCATCCACAAAAAATAGACAAAGTGTCAGAGTAGCTCAGATTGTCATTAATATTTAATGTATTTACTGTTTGATTTTTGTATAGCTTAAAATTTGACAGGTAGAACTGCAATTTGTTGTCTTTCTTTTCTCTTTATTATTCAAGAATAATGCTAACACTGGGCTACTTCATGGCATTTCATGTTACAACAAGAGTTACGGCAGTAACAGAACCCTGTGAGGTAAAATGATGCAGAAGAGCATATAAAATATTTATTACCCAGTTATACATTTTTAAAAGCCAGCTACAAATTCAAAGGGGTTACTTCTTCCTGTGGTCTCAGATTTTGAAAGAGAGCAGAAGCTGCAAAGACAAATTAAGATCAAAATATGATTGAATGATGAATCTTTCACAGTGAGTTCAAATAATACTAAAGGTTCTCATTTAAACCCACAAAAGCAAAAGAGTGATTCAGACTTAGAGCCAAAATTCCTTCTGGACCTCAAACCCCACTGTGTCTAAGTGTTGTCACACATGAGATAAAAACAACCAGTTTAGGGACTGCTTTTCTGCCAAATCACAGGGATCAACACAAGGACTTGCCATTTCTGTGGGGAGAGCTTCAGTTTCTTCTCCTTGTTCCTGCAGAGTCAGTGTTTCTGTAGGCTGAGGAATGATGTGCCTGGAAAAGCCAGGAGCAGTTTTTTTGGAAATCCAGTGGTTAAGGTGGTCACTGTGCTGTGGGAGACTGTGCCTGTGTAGGGCTGTGGATATACAGGTGCCTGTGGCAGTAAATGCTCTTGTTACCTCCACAGAACTGGCCAAGGTCACCACCACAGTGTCCTAAAGCACTTGTTAGTGACAGCTAACCAGAAAACACAGCATAATGATATCTGACCTATTAGTTAAGATAATAATGAGTAATAGACTATAAGAGGATGTGTAGACTTTGATATCAGGGCTGTAACATCCAGCTTGGGGAATCTGAGATCCCTGGGAAAGTTCTCTCTAGTTAAGAGAAATTATGGGTGCCCTTAGGATGCTGGAAAGCATCTTGCTGGGAGCCAGCCCTCAGCAGCTCAGGGCACACAGGGCAGCTCACAGAGAGCAGGGCTGGGCAACCTGTGCCAAGGGGCTTCTGGCCACCCTGGGTGTGAGCCCAGGCCAGCTCCAGCCTTGTCACACAGGCTCTGTGCTCAGCAGCTGTCAGAGCAGATCAGGTGCCTTCCAAGACCTCATATCCTGAATTAGCATCATCTGCAGTGATTCCACCTTGCATATTCTAAGGCAGCTTTATGATCAGAGTGCTTGATGTGGGAAACCATCAGGAGATTCCTTTTGGGTCCTCACTCCTGACCTGAACTGAAGTACTGATATAGTTACATGCAGAATTATGTTATTGTTCCAGCTTTGATCTGAGAAGCTAGCTGGTCTTTTGGCTCTGATATTTCTGTTTTGTTTTTTCTTTTTTTTTCCCTGCAGAATCTCAGGGACAAATGAACCCAATCTTTAAGGATTATCTCCCTGGTTCTTCTGACATTCCTCAAGAGAATACGCCTGTTGAACCAACAAGTCTCTGGAAGCAAACATCACACACTCATAATTTGCCACCTGGTCTGGAGTACCTGAATCAGGTCCTGAAGCTTTCTGAATGTTAGAATTGTTATGTTTTCCTTGTATGTTGCTTTGATACGTTGGTGGATGAGGTTGGGTTTTTCCCCTGGGCGGAGGGATAGGTTGAGATGGAGGGATAGGTTGAGATGGAGAGGCTTTTATGTTGTTTGATATGACTGTGAAAAAAGGAATGTAGGAGAAAGAAGCTTTTTCTTCATTGCTGCCATTAATTTTATAGAAATTAGATGAGCGTAAGTCTGAGTGGCTACAGCTTGCATGAACTCTGTGTGGGGAGGAAAGTGCTAATGCCTAAAAGAGGTAAATGCTTGGAAATGGAAGCAGAAAAGTAAGTCATGGGTGGGGAAGAAAAATGAATGCTTTCATCTTCTCCATCCTGCTGCTAAAGATGTGGCTGTCCCTTTTGCTCTGTGAAACCTCTCAGCTCCTGGAGCTCAGAGCACTGATGGCCTGCAGCTCTGCTCCAGCAGTTTCATCTCTTCCTGAGCCTTCTTGCCAAGAGGGTCACTCCCTGCTGTAGCTTTGACACTGACTGAGGTTTCCATTTCACATGTGGCTGGATTCTTCCACTCTTACATGCTGAGTAAGGTGTCATACACCCTGCCTGGTATAAGCAGGGACAGAATCAGGCCCCCAGCACAGTCAGATCACGATTCTGATATGTCTCTACTGTGTCTGCATTTTAGTGATGCTGGGAAATGTTGCTAAACTCAAGATGTGTATTTTAGACACATGTTTCTGGTGGTTTTGTACAGAAGCAGAAATTGAATGTATTTTATATTTGGAGCTAAGTTACCTAGACAGTTAATGAAATGGGGAGACTGTTCAGAAACAGTCTTTCATGTGGAGTGATGACTTTCATTTCAAGATGCCTGAGCACAAAATGATATGTGTTGTCAATTACACAAGCATTTGCTTACAGAGCTTGGAAGCTACATATTTTAGTCTAAAAGTGACTGTGATAGTAAGCACTTGGCAGGTTACATATTCAGGCTCCTGTATGAACATGAATTGCACCTCAGATTTACCCAGACAATGTGGGCAAGCAAATACTCTCACTCCATTTTACAGCAGCTTTGCATCAGACATTAAGACAAAAGAGCAAGTCGCTCTCAGAGCTGTAACTAGAACTGAAGTCCTCATTCATGCTTGTTCTTGGCCTGTGCTGCAGCCCTTGCCAATTACTCTCAATTTTCTCTGCAGCCTGAAAAATGGGAGGCATGTGTGCAGAGCTGGTTGTTGAAATATACCCACAGCTCGAGTTTCTGTGCATTGCAGAAGGTTTTGGTGTGTGCTGCTGAAGCCATGCTGTCTGACTGACTGATGAAACAGGCTCAGCTCATATAGGATAGATGGGAGCATAGAGGAGATCCCACCAGCAGGGAGAGGGCTGTCTGCAGGATGCATGTGGGATTCACAGCTGCTAGGGTAATCCTGTGGGATTTAGCTTGATGGACTAAGAGATTTTCATGTAATTAAATGCCCAAATGAAGATGTTTCTAGCAGAGCTTGGAATTTTTTATGCCACTGGGAAGACTTCTAGAAATCTGTGTGTCATTCTGGTGCTGTGTGTATTGGGGAAAGTTGGGTCCAAACTGGAACAGGCACAGAGAGCTGCTACTGGGAAAAGATGTGGGGAATAGAGAATCTCCTTTAAAACAAGGCTCCATCTGTTTCATCTATAGACTAAAAACAACACTTATCAGAGAGGGAACCATGACTGAGTCCCTAGGAGAGTAAACAAACTGAGGGAAAGAGACATACTTAATTTATAGAATTACATTAATGGAGGAAAGGTTATATAGAGAGTGTTTGTGACTAAATACAGAATAACTAACAGAAATGACATTCTGGGATTATCTCCAGCAGGAGTGGGCAAGATAACTGGATAGATTTGAGAAAGCTGAATATATTTCTCAATAAGACCATAATGTTTGACTGTGAAACAAGGATTCAAATTTAGTCAGTCTCAGAGAGATCCCTACAATCTGATTCCAGATAGCAACCCCTGGACTGGATGAGAGGAAAGGAAAATATGTGTCCAATAGGTAAAGGCCAGCTAACAATATTTCCCTCTGCAGATCCACACTCAGAATCAGTTCAGGTGAAGGAGAAATTCTGATTGTTTGAGGTGCACCAGAGAAGGGCAAGAAACTGCTTCTGCCTCAGAAAACACAAACCATGCTTTCTATGACTGTCACTCTGTAAATAATTTCCTACAAAAGGAAGTTACCTAAACCTCATTACTATCTTCCAGGTTACAGCCATAGCTCAAAGAATTGTATCCATAACAAAAATCACAGGAACCTTTTCCCACAGTAGGAATAGACAGTTGAAACCTTGGAGAATTTTCTGAGTAGCTCAGCTGCATGTTGTGCCACCATTCAGGTTTAACCAATTTTGTAAAAACCTTCTTTGTTTAGACTGATCAGATGTAAATTTAATCCCCACAGAACTGAATACTGTGTATAAGGATTTTTAACATATCTGAGCTCAAGAGGACCAGACCCTTGTAAAACCTAAGGGCTTTGGGTGCTTTCAAATGCAAGTGCAGCATTCCCTCAATCCACAAGTGCTCCAGTAAAAATGCATCAGAATAATTGCCTTGCAGAAACCAGTGAAAGGCAAAACAAGGATAGCAAGTGGTACTGCTGTGTTGTCTCAACATTGTTTATACATTGTGCACAGTAAACCAATACACAGACCAAAATCACTCAAAGCTTTTAACAATTCAGACTCATTAATTTTCTTCTCCCTGTGAAAGTCTACATGGGGCAAAGCAATCCATATTAAAATCAATACTAAAATATTAAAATAGCCCTACCATCTTTAATTTGTTTATTCTCTTTCCATCAGCAGAGCCCTTCTCATGAGCACTAAGAGCTCTCTCCTGAGACCCAAACAACAAACAGCAAAGATTCTTGGGACAATATTTTTATGTCTAAATATTTTTTATTATTTCAATTACTGGCATGCACATTTTAGAGATTAATGAAAGGGATAAAGAAGTTCCTCTTCCTACCAGCTTTTCTTTGCAGCCTGAACAAGCTGCAGGAGCTGACTAGAAGTGACAAATGGCTGCAACAGTTTGAATATGTACCAGGCAGGATTTATCAATTTTAAAACATTCAGGCACTGGAGAGCTGTGACATGCTGGTCTCAGAAGGTTGCTGTGTGCTTTGTGTCTGCAGCTGTGAGTAATGGCAAAATCCTGGTTTGCCCATCAGGAATTTACAGAAAAGAGACTGGTAAAACCTAAAACTATCCCAAAAAACAGGCATAAAAAGTCACATAAAACTGAAAGGTAGACTGAAATTAAGTCTTGCTGGTTTTATGATGCTAACTGTTCTCCAAGAAAAAATAATGCTGGAGGGATGATAAGCACAGCAAAGCTGGGTATCACGGGAAGCAGTTTTTCTCCTGCATTTGTAATCAGCTCATGGGAGAAGACAGTTTCAGCCTGCTGGGGGTTTCACTGTATTTTGCTCATTCTGGTACCCTGGCATGACCATTTGCCAGATTTAGGGTGCAGAGGTTGTGTTCCTGAGATCAGAGTGTTAAAGCTGGTGTGGCATCCCCTGGCTGCCTTGCTGGGCTGCTCCAGCAGGGCCCTTTGGGATGTGGCCACTGCATATTTTGAGCTTGAGCCCAGGCTCACTCACTCCTGCACTGCCTTGGTGCCCAGCACCAGCCTTGGATTTGGGATAAGGAGCTTCCCCTCTGCCAAAGAGGAGCAACAGGAGCAAGTGGATTCTGCTTCTTGCACACAGCTCTCTGTTGCTGTTGTCCTCCTTATTCCCTCAGTGAAGATTTTTTTTCTTCAAATCTGTGGGTGAATTACATGGCCACAGCACCTAATGCCACATTCTTCAGCCATAATTTCAGAGAGAAATCTAAAGTGTAACTTGAGATAGCCTTCAGGCACCCAGCCTGTGCTCCTCTGGAAGGAAAGAAATCTTAATAACAGGGAGATGAGCAACAAGTATAGACAGGTGACCACTAGGAATCCCAGACCTATCCAAGACCCACCGTCTTGTTTATTTTTTTAAAACAGCTGGACCAGATAATTATTCATCAGCAAGTGGAGCTTCTGGAAGGTATGGTTCAATCCTTGTCACCCTTCAACAGTGTTGGTACACAGGTGTCTCCAAAAGACATCCAAGCCTTGCCCCCAGCTCAGTGAAGTCCCTGCAAACCCTCCTGCTGCCCCTCTGTCAGGCTGTTATGTGCTGAGAGTGTGGGGAAGACTCACTTTGTTGTTTGCTGCAGCAAACCACGGAGGAGTGAGTAATCTCTAAGACAGTCCTGAATTCTCTCCTTCAGACACCTCCCTCTCAGTGCTATTAAAGTTTATCCATATTTCTAAACCATGGAAAAATTTATTACATTTAACAATAATTGACATACCATGAGAAATGAAGCAAATAGAGAAAGGAAGGTCAGAACACATAAAGTGATACATAAGCTTTTCTAACTACTCAGTTTCTTAGAATTTCAAAGTACTTAATAAGTATTAAGTTCTGCCAGTAAAACACTGTAAAATGTATTTCTCCCATTCAAAATGGTTTTGGCCTGATTCTCGAAAGACCTGCTGGGTGAAAGCTTTGTCACTGAAGTGGGGAAGTCTGAGGATGTTACTTTTCACAGATGATAAAGTCAGAAAAAGCCCAAACCGAAACTCAGGACCTGAATTCTCTTTTGTGATATGTACTGTAATGTACAGCAAATCAAAGTCTGAATTAATTCCTTCAAAATACAGGCCTGACATTATTAGTTCCTTATACTTGTATATTTTCTTTGTGTCGTTAGTCCAAAGCAATACGCTAATGTTATGCTAAGGTATTAACAGATTAATTAATTTAATTAAGTTAAATTTTGACTTGTTTTGCTTTATCAGCCATACTTGGCACAGAGACCTCCAGCAAATACGAGATAAAAAACCATTTGGGCCAAAGAGTTTACTTTGCAGTAGAAGAGAACGACTGCTTTGACCGCAAGCTGTGCTCGCCTCTGAGGTCTTTCACCATCAGGATTGCGGATAACGCGGGCCGGGAGGTGATCCGAGTGATCCGACCCTTGAGGTGCAACAGCTGCTGCTTCCCCTGCTTCCTGCAGGAGGTGAGGGAATCCCAAACGCCTTTTGTCCCAGCATCTCGCTGTGCAGCTCCTCGAGGGTGGCAGGGAGGAATTCAGTCCCTCAGCCCGGGACTGCTCCCTTTGAGTAGATACAGCTGTTGATGAACGAGTTACGTTCCTAGTGTTCCTCCTCCCTTTCACGGGACCTGGCTTTGCTGACATCCCACACACAGCCTTTGTGTCTGATGATGTCTCTCCAGTCAAGTAATGCTCCAAAATCCTGCTTGCCCTGACACAGACAGAGATCACCCACTGTACCTCAGGAGGGTGAAGGATGGAAACTCCCTGGAGGCCCCTGGGGTGTGTGGGTGTGACTGGGAAGCAGGTCTCTGAGGAGGCTGAGGCTTTGCTCCATGGATCTGCCTCTTTAGGGCCATATATCTCTGGGAAATTGCAGAACCTGGAAGTAAGCTGCTTGGAGGGAAAAATGCAGATCCTGTAGAGCATCAGATCTTTCCTCAGTAATCTTTCTTGTGTTATGCAAATGTTTTACAGGTTAGTTCATTCACTTACCTTCTTAGCACTGTATCAGGATTTTTAAAAAAGGTCCTTTGCTAGTACAGCTACTTAAAAAAAGCTTATAGGATACTCATTGAATACCATAACAATATTTTTATTTCTGTTTATAGCTTTTATAAAGTCTTATATAGTATGTAAGATGTTGGCTTCTGGTGCAGCTTTTGAGCTTCATATTGTCCACTATATTTAACAACACCATTAGATAGTTCTGCAATACCCAGTTCAACGTTTGGTAAAATGATATGTTGCTATATTCAGTAAATAAATACTTTGTCATTATATAAACAATACACTACCATGGAAAAAAATACTAATATACAATTAGCTAAAAAGATTTTGTTGATGTTGTTTTCTTTTGTTTGCTAGGTAGAAGTTCAGTCCCCACCTGGCACAATAGCTGGGTACGTTGTGCAGAACTGGGACCCTTTTCTGCCAAAGTTTACTATACAGAATGAGAGCAAAGAAGATGTACTAAAAATAATAGGCCCATGTGCAACCTGTGGCTGTTTTGAAGATGTTGACTTTGAGGTATGTTTCATACAAGTGTTAAATTTAAAAGTTTTACTACTTTGAATAAATTTCCCAGGTGAGAGGGAGAATGGGAGATACTTAAAGGAACACTGAACTGAGTTTTCTGACGTGAACAAAGTGCTTTGCCTTAGTTAAGAATCATAAAGGAATTTTTGGGTTTATCAAATCATTAGCGAAATGAGAAGACACCAGTGGGTAGTGTCTGTATTTCAGTATGCTGTAAGAAACATGCAGATGGCTACATAATTGAGGACATACCTGTCCCCTGAGTGGTGCACAGCAGTGTGGCTAAGAGAATATAAAAAACATGAGACAGGAATAAAACCACAGCGCTCTGAAAGGAGCAAAACTGGCCTAATATTTCACAATTGCTTTCTCCCACTTTTTGTCAGCTCCAAAGATGCTGATGTTTCTAAACTTGAGACCCTTTCTTGCGTGCTACTCGTAAAGGGAAATTTGACATTAATAGAACGTCTCAGCAATAAGAATAAAAGGAGAACCTGACAACTGTAGCATACTCTGCATGTCAGGACACAGTCATTAATTCTGGGGAGATGTCATCAGTGTGCATTTGATTTGTTTACATTTATGTCTGTTCCTGGTTTTTATTTGTGCAGGTAAAAGCTCTCAATGAGATGACAACGATTGGCAAAATTTCCAAGTACTGGTCTGGGTTTGTCAATAACGTCTTTACCAACACTGCCAACTTTGGGATCCAGGTCCCTGTAGATCTTGACGTGAGGATCAAGGCAGTAATGATTGGTGCTTGTTTCCTCATTGTAAGTGTGCAGGGTGGGGAGGCAGACCCACAGAGATGTGCAGAGCAGGGCCAAAGGGGCTCTTGCTGTCAGCTGAGACCTACAAGATTGCAGGTGCAGTGGAAAGCCAAACCCGACACCTAAAAGATAAATTAACTGAAAACTTTTCAATTTTTATGTCTGCTTCTTTTTTTTTTTTTTAATCTTAAATTTTTGTTTATTCAACTGTTTAAATAGTATTACATATGAAGTTCAAAATTTTGTATGGCAGGATCAAATCTCAACATACATGTCAAACCTACCAAACTCCCCCAAACCCCTTATGGTGTTTGAACAAGCATATGAACAACAACAACCAAAAAAAAAGTTATGTTGTTTCTATTGGTAATTTCAAACCAATCCAATAATTCTGTTGAGTGTTGCATGTAAGACCTTCATGTCATATGAAAATTCCTACAAAAATTCTCTTGTGAAGATAATCTTAAGAATTGTATGAGAAGAATACTTGGTGCTAGGGGTAAAGATTATGTTAAGATGCATGTTTTCTAGAAATTGATATTTGCTGTGTAGCTCTTTTGCCAACATAATTGTGTTAATATGAAAGGGTTTCAAAATCATCTGTGATACTTACATCAGAGAATATAAACCAAAATTACAATGCTATTTAAATTATTCACTGAAAAGTGTTTGCTTTAAAATTCCAACAACAATTCACAAATTTTGCTTTTGGTAGGATAGAAATGACAGTTAAGATTTTTGGATTGTCCCCTCCAAAACTCCTGTGGCTCAGTGGCAGTGATAGAAAGTGATTGACTAATCTAATTGCTTTATGTAACAAAAGCCTACAAGTGAGACTTTTGATAGTAATTGTTGCATTTTTGTGCCTTCCATATCTAATTCACAGTTTGTTTATTTGTAGGACTTAATGTTCTTTGAAAACTCTTTGGATGGATTATAACAAGATGACAGAAACAATGAAATATGCAGAACGTGTTTCAGTAGGTAAAAATGAACATAAATTGATCTTCTCGCTTTGAAGACTTACACATTTCTAATTCTTTTTCATTTTCTTCCAGAAATCGCTTGAGCTTTGGACATGATTTTGAACTGCAAAAATCCTTGTTCCTTATAGGAAAAGACAGGGAGCTAATGATGATGTTTATTAAAATATATCTTATGTAAATAATAATTTCCCTCCTACATTTTATATGTGCTGTCGCTAAACACATACTTTTCACAAAGAGCAGAGTTCCTTTGGAACAGTGCTATTCTCTTCTTTCTCTTTTGATGTTCCTGCATGGGAAATCATGAAAGATTAGATGAAGGCTTGCAGCATCCCTGATGAAAGTCTCTGTTTAGAGAAGCCTTTGATGTTTTGCAAGTGCTGGTACCAGTTACTAACCACACGAGGGTGTGTTCTGGGGGTTTTGCTTTTCTATAATTTTAGAAGTAATTTTCTGATTTGCTATTTAATTAATAGCAACAAACTGATATTGAAAGTAACAAATATAAAGACAAACCCCACGGGAAGTTCAAGATGTTATCTGTTTCAGGGAGTTGGAAGAAGGGAAGTTATGTTGGCTAGTAAATTGATTTTATGGCAAAGATTGTTTTAATGAGTGACAGCCAGAAATTCGGCTCCCAGCCCTAGATTTTGGAATGTAAGGTCTATTAAGAAAATCTGGCCTTCCACTATTTCCACTGAGGGCAGGCCATAGATAAGGTGTCAGAGATGGTCCTCTGCGTGCTGGAGGCTCACAAATCACTTCCCTTTGTACTACCCAGTGTTAAGGATCCTTGCTGCCATCTACTCAAGGCTTTCCTTAAAAGATTTGTTCCTCTTTGTAACATCTTGTGGGTGATAATTTTTCATTCAGACTTGCCTGAGGCCACACTAGAACAGAATTATTCATTTCCTTTGGCAAGCTCAAGTATTTTCTGTGATGACTGTGCAAAAGGAGCTTTTTGTAGCTCAGCAGTTTTATGTAGCTGTTCATTCCTGCAGTCACACCTCATCATACTGTTCCCAAACATTCCCACCAACAGGCTTTTACTAATACAAGCTTCCTTTGTAGCAATGACAAATATGCAAGACATAAACAGATTTTTTTTGCTGTTGTTGCAAAATACTTGTTGTATGAACTTGCTTATGCCTCTCAAAAACTCCAGTGGATCTTTCAAGAAGCAAATCAATACCATAAAATATTGGTGGTAAACCCAATTGCTCTCATAGTCACCAGTAAGGTTTCTAAGGGGAGCATTTTACAAATCACTAGAAATCCTGGGTTTTTTTTTTTTTTTTTTTTTTTTTGTGCCAACCAGTAATTCAATTCTTGCAAACAACCAACACATCAACGGAAAGAGAGGAGATAATGAATAATTCATAAAAATGAAAAAGAGCTAAATTTATCAGGTGATTAATTCTCAACAAATATTTAGACTAATTTTAAATTAATGTTCATGGATATGAATTCAAACACAGTGAAGTCAGGAAGTTGCAACTAATGTTCCCATAGTGAAATTAACTCAGGAATGCTTATAGATTTAAACAGTATGTTTTAGATTATATACCACACTTAGGTATTTATACAGATTTACATATTTCTTGAAAATAATTGTGGTTAACAAGCTCTGACAATCATCATTATCTGTTAACCATTTCATGACTGGCTCTCGCTGTGACTCGTAGCAGTGCAATCAGGCTGCACGAATTGGGAACTCGCAGGGAACCAGTGCTGCCACCTTTCCCAGGAGGAAGCACCCTGTGAGCTTCGTGGGCAGGAAGCTCCCTCGTGTGGAAATTCAGGATTTTGCAGAGGAATACAGGATGCTTTTTTGCTATTCCCTATTCTGGTGTCATTCTGTTAAATTCATCTCCTGCACTCCTGACTGTAGGCTGAGGAAAAGGAGCCAGATTTTTACATTATTTTTTTTGTCTTTAAATTCCTTTGCCATCTTAGTCACTATTATTGTAGCACATAATCTTGGCTCTTGTGCGCTGTTGTTGAGCTGGGTGTGTCTGAACACTTGACTCTATATAGTGCCTGTAAGATCAGCAGGATCCCCACCTACCTCCCACTTTTTCACTGCAATTTCCAGTCTTCTTGTGGCCCTTAACAAGCCAAAGATGTCTCTGAAGTGAATGTGTCCAACCTCGTCGCAGTCAACAGAAAATAAGGTTTTATTTACCTGCAGGACTGAATTTGGCTGTGAATGGCCATCTCTATACCTTGTAGGTAGGCGATATGTGCATATATTATTTTATGAATTGTAACCAGATGATAATACTGGATTTCTTGCGCTTAGTGACTTTGTTGCTGTTTCATGTGTTAATACAAGGATTTTTTGCTGTTAATATGTATGCATATGAGTATGTTTGAATGCCTCTGTTTGCACTCAGGCAGCTTCTGGGACATACAGGAGCAGGTTCATGCCCTGGAAAAAACAAGCAGTGGGGCTGGAATAGCTCTTGCTGCTTAGAACTCCCTCAGCAGCCTGCTTGACCTTTGTCCCATCCTTTAGCATAGTGGTAGAAATTCAGTGCCAATGCCAGTGCTTTGACAGCTGGGAAGTCATTCACTCAAATCACAGCTACCACACAAGGGCAGGTATCCATCCTCAGCAGAGTTTATGGAGCTCTGCATGAGATTGCTAAAGAAGAGCTAATGTGTTCTAAGACCTTAATAACCTGCAGCTCTGATTAACAAGCCTTTCTTATTAACAGCAATGTGTTTCACGTAATGGGAGCTACATATGCTCACCTTGCATGCTTCCCCCACAGGTTAGGAGTGGCTCTCCAAAGGAGAATTCAGAATGTCCCAAAGGGTCACAGGTATTTTCTAAAACAAATTCACATCCTGGAAGTCATCTAGTAAAAAAACATGATTGCTCTATTGAAACAGAAATTGTACTTAATCCAAACAAGGTAATATTTTTGATCAGTAGCCAAATGGTAAATCTCTGTAGTGCACACTCCTTGTGTGCAGTAGATGGCAGCAACAGCTCGTTATGACAATATTTACCTTTTCACAGATCATAAGCTGTACCCAGGATGCTGATTAAAGTTCAACATACCTTTAACCTCTAATTAAATTCTACTCTTAACTGAAGGATTTTATTTTCTCTGTCTGATATTAAACCTTTGCCACAAGATACTGGGCTATCTTTATTGTCTGCAATTTACAGCTGAATTATTGGCTATTTTATGAGATCTGCATAGGGCATGGGCAGAATACAATCTACATCAAAGTGAGCTCCTCTGGTCAGCACACAACCTAGTTAATTCCACCTGGAGCATCTCTCCAGCTTCTGCAGGTGGACAAAGGAGAAGCCCCAGGACACTGCCCACCTTCTGCAGAAACAGAAAGTGCCAGACAGGGCCATGTGTAAAGGAGATTGCTGTGTGGTGGTGTCCCTAGAAATGTAGAAGGTTTCTATGGAAAAAAGGTCATGTCATGATGGTCTGTCATTGTGTGCTGTACTGGGGCAGAGGGGTGGAAATCCCCTGCAGTGCCACAAACCCAGGTGGCACCTGGGAAGGAGCTGGTTTGCTCTTGGGAAGATCAGACACTTTCTGTAAGAGAGTGAAGGAAGATTCAGCATCTCTGAAAGTTCTGAGATGCTTTCATTGTCTCATAATTTGGTGGATGCAAAAAGGTGCTTCTCTTTGGAGACTTTGCTGTGTGTATAAAATTTTTTTGGTGTCAATTTGGTTACTTGTTTTAGGATATGACAAACCTGGTAATGATCCAAAATGCACATTTTCTAATAGAGTTGTGTAAGTGGGGCTGTTTGGGAAAAAAAATTCTTCTCCTGACCCTCATCTTAGTTGTATTGATTTCTTTTCAATTAGAGTGGTATGTTCTCTGTTAGAATGATAAATACTAATTTAATTCAAAGATCAACCTTAGGTTTTTAAATGTGTTTTTTTTCTGGACTTACAATGGTTCCCTTAAGGGGAAAAAACCCCTTCAGCTCCTTAGGGAAAATTACCCCTTACACTGTGAAAGGAGATTTGGGGGTTTCCTTGTGTTTTTTTGGTTTGGTTTGGTGGCTTTTTGTTTTGGTTTTTTTTTTTATGGAATCCCAGATATTTTTCTAAACTTGATCCCACTTAGGAATAGCTTCCTTAATACCAAATCATTATTGAAGAATTCTATTAGTCCTTGCTGCATGATAACATCTTATCCAAGATTTGTCAGCATTTTATGCATCTGGGTGAGCATTGAAGGAAAAATTACCTGAAGTCATTTCATCAGGACTCATTTCCTTGATGTGCTTTTCCACTTAAAGATACTCATTTGAAGGACTTCTTTTTACCTTCTTGCAGTCACATTAGGTAAGTGCTCTGTTTACATTGCTCATGTTTTGTATTAGAAAAACTCATACACAACAACAACCAAATCACAAAAAATGCCACAAGCTTTTCTTGCAGACATTGCTCTATTGGGAAATACCTGTTTTTATCTAGAAATGACCCTGGGCATTTTCTCTTTCTGCCCCCTCCCTTTTCCCCCAGATCATAGAATCACAGAATGGTTTGAGTTTGATGGGACTTTAAAGATCTCTTAGTTCCCACCCTGCCATAGGCAGGGACATCTTCCACTAGACCACACTGCCCAAAGCCCTAAAGGAAATATCACAGTGCATGTGTCAGGGTTCAGTATTGCTTCATAAATCTTTTCTTAGTCATTTATGGATTGCTTGCAGAATCTTGAGGGAGTTTTGGTCAAGGCTAATGACTGTATTAGTTTTCTGCCCACGTGTCTTTTCTAGACCTTTGAAAAATTATATTTTGCCATCAGGAATGAACTGGGGCAGCTGTCATGATAACGCCCATTTATACCAGCCAGGACTGAGAAAAGAAATACAGCCTGGGATCAGAACAAGAATCACTAATAAAAATACCTCATGTGTTTCACACAGTTCTAGAATTCCAATTAATGTTTTGAGCTTTTTCTTTTAAATTCCTTCTGAGCTTCTGAAGAATGCAAAGTGTCAAAATACTATTTTATTTTAAAAATAAAAATCCTATTTACTTTGCAAATCCAAGAGAGATATTTTGGCTCATATGTGTAGGATAGTGTGCTGAGTGTATAGGATAGTAGTAAAAAAAGATTTGTAAAGAATAATTTGTTAATAATCAATAATCCAGAGGGCTTTCTGGGAAGACAAGCTGAGAGATTTGGGGTTGTTCAATCTGCAGAACAGAAGGGCCCAGGGAGACCTTACAGCACCTTTCAGTACCCCAAGTTGCCACATGAAAGCTGGAGAGGGACTTGTGACAAGGGCATGCAGTGACAAGACAAGGAAGGATGGCTTTAAACTGAAAAAGTGTAGGTTTAGATTAGACATAAGGAAGAAATTCTTGACTTTGAGGGTTTCCCTGAGAAGCTGTTGATGCTCCATCCCTGGAAGTGTTTGAGGCCAGGCTGGATGGTGCCCTGACAACCTGGACTATTGCAAGGTGTCCTTGCCCATGGCACGGGGTTGGAACAAGATGAGCTTTAATGTCCCTTCCAACCCAAACCATTGTGGAATTTGTTTATTTAACCTTCTTTCCTATCTCTCGTCCCAAGTAATTGTAGATTGAGGCTCAGAACACCTGGGGAAAAATCCACGTTCTTTAGCCTTTGGCATTGCCCAGGACTGACTCAGTCACACTGCACTTGGAACCCTTTAAAAAGGGACTGGTTTTCAAATGCTATGGTTTGAAATTCAAAGAACTTTTTAAAATTTCAGTATTTAAATCAAGAACTGTATGTGCATTTGAAACTCCTTAGAGTTTGGAACACTTTTGATTTGCTAAATATTTGATTCTAAAATGTTGTCACTTAAATAAGCATCCATATGAGAGTAGGATCACTTCAATACTCCAAAAATGCAACAGTTGAGATAAAAACAAGTTTAGCTGTGGTGATGCAATGTTCAGATCTCCATGTGCTCCCTTTGTTTCCCCACTCGGTGTACCATTGGTTCATTTTGAAGTATGCTCTGCTGTAACCCGAAATCTATTGGTGGGTTCCCTATGCCTGTCTTCCCTTCAGACTCCCCGGGACTGGCTCTAGGGGAGACAGTCCCTCCCTTTCCTTTCCCTTTATAAGGCGATGTCCAGATCTGCTCGAGGTCTTTTCCATCTCTGGGCTGCTAGCATCCCCTCCCTGCCTTGTGTCTCTTCCCCCTTCTCCTTCCCTGCACCCCTTTTCCCGTTACCCCAAATAAACATCCCTAGTAGAACAGAGATGGAGTCCAGTTCTTTCCTAGTCTCCTATATTCCTGCTTGAATTGACGTGGATGGAAGACTGCCGCCATGTCGCAGAACCTCGGGGGCCGCCCGCCCCGGATCCGGTGGGATTTACAAGAACCGGAGACCCGGTCTGGGGGGGAGCCAGCCTGTGCCACCCTCCCGGACCGTGATACAACATTTAGCAGAAGCCAGGACAAGCAGTTTATTACTTAAATGAACAATTTGGTAAATGTGTTAAATGTTTCCCTATGAGGAAGAGTTTTATCTCTGGTTTTATTGCTTTCAGACTCTCAAGCACCTGATATAAAATTAAATACAAACTCGCAGAAGAGTGAAGTCTCTCCAAGAATTAGTGGTGTGCAGTGTATTTTATCCTTCTTGACACTGGATATTGCCCTTGCAAAGTCAGTGCAGTCCCACAGCTTGATCATTTTCCTTTCCTGCTTGAGCCTAATAGAAAATCAAAGAGATATTTTTCCTTTAGCTGATCTGCAAGATGGGTCATTCTATGTGTCTCATCCATGTGGCTGCTCATACAGTATTCATCATTGTGATACCAAACCAGCGCTTACATTGTTAAAAACACACAATGTGTGGTGGTTCTGTCCTTGCTGCTGAGGAGAAAGTTGAATGAGTGCATTTGCTTTGTGCTTTGCTCAGCAACTGTAAACAGTGCATGAGGAGATGATGTGAAAGTTTCAGGGCAATACAATAAGGATAGGAGACACTAAATCTACGCAGGACTGTAGAGAGAAGCCCTTGGGCAAACAGGCAGGTGTGTCTTTGGCAAACACTTTGTTAAGTAAGAGCACTGATAAGCCAAAATCATCTGTGCCAGCAGGTGTAGCACCTAAACAAAGCACATGCATGTGATCCACGCAAACTTCTGTAAGGTAAAACTGTTTGCTTGCAGCTGCAGTGATTGCAACCACTGAGACCAGGTGTTCTGTTCATTATTTGTGTTTTTTCAACAGATGAACTTGCCTTCTCCAATAAGTTTGTGCTTTAGCCTTCCATACAATCGGCTGTTGTCATAGAGAGGTGTGGTTATATGGCTGGGGCATAAAAAGATATACATGTGAGCTGACCATGCTCAAACATGGTCATAAAACAGTCCCATAAAATGGTTTATCTCGATTCTTCTGGTCTTTTGCAGTCCTCTCTGCCAGTACTGTGTTTGACTGGTTTCACTGAACATGAGGTTTTAGTTGAGCTGTCACCACCCTGGGTAAGACCCTTGGCCCTCAAAAGGGAAGGGGTAAATGATTGTCGATCTTGGGAAGAGGACAAGTCTGATAGAGGCAAGTCCCTGCAAAATCAGCATGACATGAGCTAAGGAAGGAGTGAGGGTATGGGGATGAAATTAGCTGGGGGTGGAGGAGGACATAAGGAGAATAAAATATTTCTAAGAGTAAATGAATGTCTTCAATCAGAAGTGAAGTCTAATATGGTCTTTACAAATGTATTCTCCGTGGCAAAGAATGATGGATCTTTGCTAGAAAATAAGCACCTGCTTGGTGAAGTCATAATTCTTTACTGCATTGCTGATTTGTTCGAGCTATAATGTTCTTTTATCTTGTACTTCAGGAATATCACTGATACAAGATGATTAAGGGAGAAAAAATGTTTAAGAAAATCTGCAGAGATGCAAAATGCCTCATGCAGCATTGATGTGCTTAGCACCATATGTATTTATTGCTATAAATATGCAATAATACATGTTAGCTTTCTTGGAGAACTTTTTAATCTAAAACAATTATAACAAACAGAAATAGAAGCCTTTCCCAAAACAGATAGATGGTTGCAGATGTAGTAAAAAAACCCAACCAAACAAAAAAAAAAACCCTCACATTCCTCTCTTTTCCTATGATGTCCCAGAAATTAAATTTTGTAAATAGTTTTGTTCAGTGTCTCATTTATAAAGCAATGTCACCTTAAATGCAGTCTTGGTTGACATAGTCGGGTTTAGAGCTCCAACAGTTCAGTGAAGCTTTAAAACCACAGGGCTTCATTGAAAACCTGATAAAACAAATGTTAGGCTTTGGATCAGGTCATAAGACCTTCTGTCAGATGAGTCCAGTGTAATTGTAGACAGCTCCAACAGAAAATATTTTGTATCATTAGTTCAGAGAGAATAACTAGAAATGGTGCAAAACATTTGTTCTAAAGCCATAGAAAATTATGATTAATACTAATATAGGCCAAATTGGGCAGAAATCACATGTCCTGAAATTCTGGGAAAGATCATTGGAAGAGAACCATACAGAATAAGGGTAATACCAGTGTGAGAAAGACTTTTACTTCAATTTTGAAAACCTGCTTCAGGAACATTTTGGTTCCAGAAACTTACAGGGCATGTCTGCATAGACTTTGTAAGCCACCTTTTCCTGTCCAAATTGCATAAGCTGTAAGTGCAGGGTGCTGGACCTCCCAGGATCAGGGGACAATGGGTCACCAGCCCTGGTCCTGCAGCAGTGCAGGAGCATTGTGCATCTGGGCAGGGCTGGCTCCTGGCGTGTCTCCATGGGATAGTGTCCTCTGGGAGCACATGACAAACCTGTCACAGCTGGAAGGGAAACTGCAGCCTGGCCAGGGTTTCCCATAAGCACAGGCAGTGTGGCTGCATCCTGCTGCTGCCTTGCCAGCAGAGACATGGCTAAGGGGAGAGGAGAAGAGAGGGCATCTCCTTCATCAGTAACATCCAGCAGCTCAATTACACTAAAGAATTGAATCCAAGATTGGATGGCAAATACAATTTATAATACTATATGATACGGCAACCAGAGAGAAAAACCTTCTGGGCTGGGAGTAATAAATCTGGCAAACTTGATTTAAGAAATAATAGGACTAAATGTGAACCTCCTGAAAGCTCTGCTCAGGATTTCTGGAAAATGACCCTGGCCTGAGTGTGAAGCCACTGCTTTGATGAGCAATTTCTTCATGTGTGATTATTCCACATCCCAAGTAATCAGCATGAGGTAAGAGTTTACAGTACCTGACATTGGTGACTAGGTGTTAATAGTGAACAGGGTTTATGTGTGATGTAAATATTTTCCATTTTCCTACATTTTCTCCTCTCCAGCTTCCAAACCTCCCCAAATCTCCCAGCTGTCTATGTGAGAAGCAGTGCCTGGTGCCAGGTTTCCTCAATTTTCATTCTTAATTGAGCTGTAAATTCACCTCATAAACTCTTGCAGATCTAGTGGTCCTTCTACATTTACAACTTTTTAATTATCTTCTTAATTAACGAAACCCTCAATGCCCCCAGTACATTTTTATCAGACGAGTTTGTTATGAAACACATTAAAACCAATGAAATCCAAGTTAATAGCATCCTCTCCTCAGCCTGGGTCTGTGTTTCAGTATTGCTTTATTTGTCCTCATGTTGATAAAAGAGGTGCTGGTGTACATCACAGCACAGTCAAACCCAGCTTTTGCTTTATCAGTAGCTCCTGGACAAGCCAAGGGTGCCTATCCAAAAATGTAAAGTTAAAAGGCATTATTTTTTCATAATTCTGAATTCAAATGCAATGCTAATGTCCAAAAGATTAAAATACCATAAATGAGAACAGATGAGGGCCCGGTTGCTGCATTCTCTTGTTTGCTGTGCTCAAAGAGAGGTGTGACTGGTGGGCAGGGGCTCTGGAGGATGAGCAAAGGGAGTGGAGGGCACTCCTGTCCTTGAGCCAGAGGTACCCTGTGCACCATGGCAAAGGGCTGCTGCTGCTTCCAAGCTTACTTCTTTTATGGACATTTTCAAAGGGGAATGTGAACTTGAGGCTCGTGGTGTCCTGACATGACTGCTTTATGTGATTCCAGTTCTACAGCCGTGTAGCGATATTGGCTCTAGAGGAGTTTGGCCAGTGAATCCATCCCACCCACGCATGGAATGTGCTTGTGAGGAAATGCACTGGACGGGGGGAGGGAGGGAAGAACGGAGGGATGGAGGGAGGGAGAGTTCAAGGACCACTAACACGTCACTGCTGCTGTATGATTGAGTGTTGCCTGCAACAGTGGTTATAGGGAACAACTTGGCTTTTCAAAAACCTTCAAACCATCCACCAAAAAACCCAAACACAGATAACTAAGCAGCTTGGGAATTCAGAGTGCCAGCTGCGACATACAGAGCTGGATGTCTGCCCAGGATGGGGCATGTGGACTTGTTCTGACTGGATTTTTTGGTGTATTTTATTAATTAGGCTGGTATTATACTTTTTAGGAACAAAATCATGCCTAGGAAAATGTTCCCTGTAAGTATCTATTTGCAGTAGCAATATCCCTTTAGCAGAAAACAGGATTTACACAAGCTGCATTTTAAACTGTTGGTACCACAGTTAATCCTGAATGCTGTAAACTGTAATGGCCTATTTCTTTATGTTGAGTTGTTCTTTTCCCCCCAATATCCTGTTTTCCAACTGCAAAGCAGCTTATGCTGGTTCATCTATAGTGCTGACATTCAAAAACTTGTATGACTGGCAGCAGTAAAACTTTATTTAGCTTCTTTCTCAGTCTGAGAGAGAAATTACTTTGGCACAGAAACATTCAGTAGCAAAACCAAATGTGTGGTATTGCTTCCATTGTTGTTCAGTTTTTGTTTTCCCTTGTGTTTGAGTATCTTGAGGAAAGACTGACGGTGATGGCTGACAGCTCTCTGCAGGAATTGCTTTTCCTCGGCAAGTGATTATCACGATTATCGGTGACAGCCCAGAGGGACGTGTTGCTCCTCAGGATATGTTAAAATATAAGGACTGCTACTTTATGTGGTTTGGAGGTCATAACTGTCCACTCATGCTATCTGGATGCTGAATTACCAAAGACATTAAAATACTAAACCCATTTTCACCCAGTTTCCCTCTCAAAGGAAAACCTAACCCTCATTTGTTAGACTGCAGGCTTGATCACTGACTTGACATTGTTAAATGGAATCACATTTGTGAACAATCCTGTTTACAATTTACAATTTCACAATTCCAAATCTTTAATCCAGAGATGGTGTGTTAGCTGCTTCTTCTGGTTTCATGAATATATATTTTATTAAATTAGTGAAGGCCTATGTACCAAACCAAAAGGAGAGCTACACTGGGACTTAGGGGATGCCAGGTTCCTGTCCAATGTTAGCAGGGTGGAATCCATTTGCCCCAGTTCCACATCAAAGAAATAATACTAACACTAATGATAAGCAGAACAGCAGCTTTAAAAATGCTTGGATTTAAACTGCCTTACATCATGTCTGTCACCTTGGGGGTGGTCTCATAGTGGACTTATCATGCTGTATTAAAATGTAGATTTTACCTATTGGAACATTTCATTATTTGCCTATCTTCTTTCAAAACCACTACTAGTTTGGATACCACATGTAGCAAAAATGGGAAAAAGGAAAATAACTAATTGATTCTGGATAAGATTCCTGATTGTGAATAGTTAGTATGGGGGCCATCTTTTAAAATGTAAACACTCCAAGCAAGTTCTAAATATTGTGAAAATTATATCACTTTGTATCAAATTTATCATTTTGTCATAGAAAGTCAGGAATTAAACTCTCTCATCCTGTAATTTCCGTATTAGAAAGTGGAATCACTTTTATTTTCAGAGCAGGGCATGAGGGGGTTCTCTCTGCCTAACCCACACACTGCAGCTAGAGAAAAGATGAGTTTAAATCTATGTAACTAATTCAGACTCATTACATTTCCCCAAACCCATAAATACATGCTAAACATTCCCACCAATTCTCCTGCATATTTCAATCACCTTCTCAGCAGCCTTGCTGAGGCCCACAGGCCTTAAGGCTAGCCTATCCACTTGACGCATGAATACAGGCCTAACCACTGCCAGCTAAAGCTAAAGGAATTCACAAGACTTTAACATTGTTTGTTACAATTAAAGGTTTTCCCAAATGTGCACAAGTGAAGGATGTGAATCTCCAGAAAAAATTGTACCAGCAGAAAAAATTGCTCCAGCCAGTGCAGCTCAGTAGCTTTTCCTGGCCTGCCACCAGAAGGAATCTTCTTTTCCTTTGTTTCTTCTTTCTTTCTCTTCTGTTCCTTTTCTTTTCATTCATTTCCTGGCAGCACCCACAATTTTGCACCTCAAGCCTCATGTCCTATGTCTTTTCCATATTCAAGACAACAAAACTACTCTCATCTTCCTCTGCATCTCCCATGTCTGCTTGGTGTTCCAGGTTTGCTTTCCAGATCACCAGCACTGTTGAAGGGAGTCTCCCGTGGGATTGTGTCCATAGGCATAGAAGGCAAACCCCACAATAACCACTTTTATTTCCTTTAGCAGTGCTAACAGTGCTGTTGCTGAGCTTAACAGCAATAAAACAGAGTCTGAGCTGCACAAAGGCGGTTTGCTCTCGTACAGGCCTGAGTGAACTTCCTCCCGTGTGGCCTCACACCTGCACTGCCTGAGCACTGAGGGCAAAGCAGCTGCTCAGGTGATGTTAGGGAGAAGGAAGAGAGCTGCTTTTGTTAACTCAACTGCATCCAGCAAATGATGAGACCAGATGAATGAAATGATGAAACCAGGGACCTCTGTGTGAGAAGCTGGTGCAGGAGCTGGGCCCATTTCTGGTGCTGGGCACCACAGGATCAGATGAGGGGCCAAAGTCAGGAGCATCAAAAGATAAATCAGTAGAAAGTAATGTTCGGAATGTCCAGATCACAAGCACCACACCTAAAAAATGGAGTCAAGAATCTACAATTAATGTTTCTTTTCAGGTAGTTGTGCTTAAACCTAGAAGGCTCAATTTCTAGGAGCACAGTCATTTCCATATTTCTCTTGAAACAATTCCAACTTCTTAATGTTTTAAGCATTCCCCTGCTGATTAAATCTGCCTAATGGAGAAAATAAAAAGGTATTGACCATTTCAACCCACTGTTCTAACAGAAAAGAACTGACTGCCAGTTACACCATCAGTGCTGGATAAAAAAAAAGAACTAAAATATTATTTGATATGGGAAAGACTGATAAATTTGTATTTTGTGAATCATGGCATCTTTTTTTCTTCCACTGCAGGTGAATAGGGTTTTTTCCTACTGATAAATGCCTGAAAGGAAAAGATATGCTGCTATCTTTGTTTTCTTTGATATGACAATGATATTCTCATCTAAGAAATAACATCCATCTCTATGTCAAAAACTCATGTTTGCTGGGCAATACAGTCTAAATTTCAGTGTAAAAGTTTAAACCAAGCTAAATATAACTATGCTATATTCCTGTAAAAAAGAAGGATGATATCAAAAGCTACCATGTTTTTCTAATTTCTCAACCATGTCAAAATAATTCTATACCTTATTTTTAAGAGATGTTTAAAACCTTTAAAACCTATTTCTTGGTCTCTGCTATTAATCCTCTTAGTGGACTCAGTGCACGTGTGGGAAAATGCTAGTCAGCTTTAGATTAGATTCTTCTGTACCTGAGGAAACAAGCAAAAAAAAAATCCCCAAATCCCTGTCACATCTGGTGTTAAGGTGAAATTCAGTGCAGAGCTGGAATAATAGTTTGGGTTTTTTTTAGTTTGGTTTTGTTAGTGGAAAGCTCAATACTGAAATGGAGTCCTTATTTTGGGAGGTCGAAGACAAAGACTACAGAGCATGTAAAGCTACAAAGTGACCTGCACTTAATAATTGCTGTGCTCTTTATTAAGGATTGAAATTGGATTCCCAGCCTTGGGTTTCATGCAGGCACCAATTGCTGTGATCAGATTTGTGTGGTTTACATGAAATACAGTTTCCTATGTCGAGGCATAGGTGGGCACCAGCAGCTCCAGTCTGACGTACGTGAAGATGCAGGAAAGCATGCAGAAGATCAGTTCCCTGGAGCTGTAAATCAGGGCAAGAGCCAACTGGCTCCAAGTCCTTTGTTTCCCAAACAATTCAGCACTGTATGTTCTTGTTCCTGTAGATAAAATGTCCACATAAATGTATTTTCCCCCCTGAGGTCCTGCCTTATAAGCAAGGTAAAATTGTTCCAAATACATTTGTTTTCCTTTCAGGCTGGGCATAGAACTTGGCATTATCACCTGCATATCACCTGATGTCCTGTAACTAAAAGGTAGAAAGTAAGTCAATTCATTAATTAAAAAAGGACTGAACTGGCATTGATGTTGATAGAAACGGGAAAAGTACACGTCACGACGAGCAAAGCTTGGGAAATGTCGGTGTTTCTCGGCAGGGCTTGCAGCAACAATTTCCTGCCCGGAGCCCAGCCCTGCCGCCGCTCCCCACCCCGCAGCGCTGGGTGTTCCCGAACCGCACGGCAGGGCAAAGCGTGACAGCGGGACCGAGGGACAGCGGGACAGCGGGACAGCGGAGCGGAGCCGCGGCTTGGGAACGGTACCTTCGGGTGGGGATTCAGCTTCCGTACCGACCAGGATTCCTGCCAGGCCATCCTTCCAGGCATCCCTGGGCTTTCCTGACAGGGATGCGCAGTGATCAGCTGGGCTGTGACAGGGTCTGACGAGGAGAAACCCCGCGGTTTCCGGCTGGGAATTGCGCGTCGAGTTGGAATATATCTTTTGAGAGAAATAACTCGCTTGCAAAGGCTGGGTTAAGGGGAGCTGCTGTTTCCTGGGCTGTCCTGGCAGAGCCCTGCTCGAGGAGGAATGCAGCAGCAGCTGGGCTCTGGCAGCCGCAGGGCTGTGCCCAGCAGAGGACAGCCGCATTGGCCATGCTGTGCCCTCGTCTCAGCAGAGCTCCATACCTGGGTGTGACCTGTCCGTGCGGCTGCCAGGTGCTGGCATTCCCAGGCCTCAGGAGAAAAGTCAGTGTAAGGGGAGAGGGTACCCTACTGCATCGAAACAACGACAACAACAAATTAATTCGTTCTCTGAATACTATTTTGTTAACTTTAGACAAAAATAGCCTGTTTAATTAGATGAATGGGGTGCTTTTTAAGCATACTGTTTCTCCAGCAGGCAAGGGTAAAATCCAGTATCTGAATAGTCTAATATAATGCAACGACAAAAAGAAATGCCACAAAGGGTGCAGTAAGTCTTGCCTCCTGGCTATTTGGCTTCCTAAGTCTGGTTTTTGAATATTAAAACTTCTTGGAAAGGGCCTGACTTGGTATTCATATGGCTGTAAGCATGTTTGTGCTTGGGAGCTAAAATTAAATCTTGGCAGCATTTCAGTGAGCAGGATAACGAAACTATTTGTCATGCTGGGTAAGAAATGAAACTACTTTTCACTCTAGTATTCTGTTTTTCTGATAAAAAGCAGAAGCACTATAGTTAACGTGAATATGACATGCCTGAAATTACTTGCAGCATATCTAGTGCCATGTGTCAGGGTAAGGGACATGTATGTGTGTAATGTAGTTCTGAAAATGAGAAATTGACTGAAAAGAGACATGGACATTCATAAAAAAAGAACTATCTAGGGATGAAATAAGGGCTGAGCTTTGTAAGTTCTTTATTGCTTTTCTACTATGGAGCATATGGACATCTTTTAAATCCTAGATTGTACAGTGGCATATATGTGTGGTTGTAGGGACAATGAAAGACTCTGGACTACTATCAAAGCCTTTCTGTTAAATAAGTCATATGAGTTTGTCTCTACTCTCCCTTTACCAAAGGGTTTAGTTGTAATTTTCAGTATTTCATTGAAGTTCACATAGCTGGAACATCTCATAGTATAAACTGATCTTTTGATGGTTCGAATAACATTTTTTATTCTTCCTTTATTTGTGATATTCCTATAAACTGGCGATTTTGTCAGCCTATCTAATATGATCATATATTAAACTTGTCATGCTTATATTTTAATCTGTGAAAAAAAGTTTTAAATTCTATAGTTTGGATGTGCTCTGTCAGATTTTTACAGCAGATGTATCATTTTAAATTATTCCCTATTACTTTTTTTGGATCTGCATTCTGGTGGGGGCCAGATTCCAATCTATCCTATGACAAGAATCCAACTAAATAAAGTATGTGGAAAAGGATGGTGGTTTTGTTAGTAAAGTTAAAAAATATATTAAAAAAATGAATGTTTGAAGAGGAATTTGTTCAACAAAGAGGATGTTATGTAGGATTTGGAGAGCTAATTCCATGAAAGCCCAGAAGCATTAGACATGATCCTGTGAGATCTGCTTTTACTCAGGGGGTGAAAACCAGGAAGGAGCTGCTTTCAGTTTCACTTCCATTTCCAGCTTTGAATGACCACTGTCACTGAACTGAAGTAGTTAGACAAAATATATTGCTAGTTTAATTTGAACTGGATTATTTTTAAAGAATAACTAGGTTTATTATTTATTTTAAATTTTTCAATCCTGTTAAAAAGGAGTGCCTATACCATTCCTTTTTCCACTTCCACTTTTGGATCTCCTGACTGTTTTGGATCTCTGTCTATAAATAGCAGGTGCAGCTGTTGTGTTGCTTCTCTCATTACCCCTGAGAAAGAAATATCTCTCAAAGTTTATGCTGGTATCAGTAAGTGGGTTTTTTTGGTTTGTTTTTTTTAATCCCTGTGTTGTTTGGGTTTTTCTTTTTTAAGTCCTTTTGGCAACCACGCTTTGTTTTCCTGTGAAGGCAAAAACTGGATACACAGTGCTTTCCTCTGAGCTGAGGATGATTTCAGGATGCTCAAAGCATGAATGCAGGCATAGAAAATTCAGACTTGTTTGGTGGTGGAGCATAGCCTACAAGGAATATTTAAAATTATTTTACCTTGTATTTGTAATTTAGCTTTTCTATATGGTTTAGACAGGGAAATATTTTTTATCAATAATAAACAGAGAAGACAGAATAAATCTTGCATGAGATTGTGTATTTACAAAATCATGAGAGAAAAATGTTCTTTTGCAGAACAACTATAAGCAGATCCACGACAATGCAAGGTGAGTAAAATATAAACAAAATGTCAACTTTTGCTAACATCAAAACCAGCATGTTCAAGCAGTATTAGCTTAACTATTAGTGTAATTATATGAAATATGTATGAAAGTTTTAAGTTGAAATTATTTACATTTTGAAATGGAATATTTTACAAAACACAGAGCTTACATTTTCAGATCTTGATTTCTGCAGTTAAATAAAAATAATTAATAGGTTCGTAATCTTGAAATTCAAGTTATTTCTTACAAACTGAAGCTGGTAAATGTTTCTAAATCCATAACCATCTCCATCTGCTGGTGAGGCATTAGTAGAGTCTAAAATTGAAGAAGCTGGGAGAAAAGGGAAGGCTTTTTGAAAGGAATGGCTCATTGCCATGTTCTGTACTGGAGGGCAGCCTGTCTGTTCCTGGCAATGCTTAGAATTCAAGGCTCTTTCTAAATATCAATGAACAAAGACATCTTTGGTCCAGACAGAGTGAATTGACCCTGCTTGAGCAGGGCTTGGACTGAATGATCTCAGGAGTTCCCTGAGATTCTGTGATTCTGTGACATCTTCATGACATCAAGTGCAGTACCTGCCTTTTTTCTGTACTTTAAGGCCCAGAACTGCTTTAACTGATGTTTAATCCATGCATTGTTCATAAATATGATCTAGATACATAGTTTTTGCTATACAGAAAATAGCTGCCTAGTTTTGTTCTGTGTGTACTTTGGAAAAGGAAGCAGTGCTGAGGATCTTTCACCCAAGTTGGGAGGAAATAATCGATACTCAGTGTCTATATTCCATTCTTCCAGGACCTCCCCCTGCCAAAGCACCTATGTCTCACCCTGCCACAGCACCTGGAGTCCCCTATGGCCCCCCTCAGCCTGGCCCTGGGCCTTACCAAGGTGGGTTGCTTGGTTACAGATCTGTGACACCTTTAGGAAATAAGCACAGGAATGTGGGGTTGTACAAGGATGATCATCTCTGATTAACTTTTCTGTTGTTAATTCTATCGAGTTTCTTTTCATTTCTGTTTTGATGAAAAATAATTTCTTTCCTTTTTCATGCTACATGCTAGTATGTGCTGAGCAGTACCAATAGTGCTGGGGTTTAGAAGTTCAGGTGTTCCTCAGTGGTCATTGTGGGGACTTTGCTAGGGCGGTGTTACTGATTGCAATTAATGTGTGGCAAGTTCTTACTGATAATCAGAGTTTTAAATTAACATGTTATTCCAGTATGTCACTTTATTTTTCTCTAGAAATCCAGAACTGAAGAAAGAATTGTTTTCCTCTTGCAGTTCTGCATGCATTCTGTTCCTGTTTCCTACTCTGTTGCTGTCCTTTGTAGATGCTTATACCTTAAACTTTCCCTCACTTGCTTTCTCCTCTTCGGTCTCATTTTCCGCTCCACTTCAAAATGCAACACTCTTGAGCAGCTTCTCTCATTCTGGTGATGATTGTTTTCTAAAGAATCAAATCACAGTGTGCAATATTTAAAAATCAGGCTCAAAGCATAATTTATAGAGAAAGAGCAAAATGTTTCGCCTAAGTTACTATGCTGTTGATGAGTTAAAGCTTGTGCACCTTGGGACAAGGCACTCTGAGGTTTGCAAAGGTTTGGAAACTTGCAAACTTGTAAGTGTGCAATGAGCACTCACTGCTCGTGCCATGGAGGTGGCAGGAGCATTGTTATTTTGAATAATTGCATGTGCACACACTTGCACACAATACAGTAGGTATGTTGTGTGCAAAGCCTGTGCTCAGACATAAAAGTGATTTTGAATTCCCAAAGGGTCCATTCTACCTTGGGGTGGGTGGTGTGGCCACTTAGGAGTTTTAAGCCACAGCTGTTTGAATCACCTGAAGTACAGGCCTGCTATGGCCACAGCCTGATCTTTCACATGCAATAGTCCATGTGTTGTGATGTAATCTGAAATTTGGTGCTGAGCTGGTGTGGGTTAAAGGTCTACAAGTCAGTATCTCAAACTATTTGCATAGCTCTACAAAAATACCCTTTGTGTCTTCTGCATTGTGCTCGCTTCTGAGTAAAATAAAAAAAAGTCCCCTCTGTAAGATTGAAATCCTGTCTGCCCACCAGAAAGGTATTAATTGAGGTGATAAATACAGTTCCTGTTTTCTAACTTTCAATCAACATCAGCAGCTTCAGTAGCAAAGGTGGTGTTATTGGAAGGAAGGAAGGCAGAGTTCTGTGCCCGCAGGATGAGGTGTGGCCTGTGACACCAAGGCAGTGCTGCCGCTGCCACCTGCTGGGCTGCTGAGCACTTCAACCCTGCAGTGCTCCATGAGAGCTTGTGCGTTTCATCCAGAGCCAGCTGGAGACTTAACTTGATATTCACAAAACATGGAACTATTTCTTCCTTTGCTATACTCCTCCTCTGTGAAGGATTTGTGTGTTTTTTGGGGTTTAACAGATCATCCGTTAAACAAATGGGAAAGTGCAGTTTTAGGCACACTTACCCATTTTGAACACTGAAGATGAATTTTGCTAGAAAAGTTCACAAAAGTAGAAGGCATAATTTCAAAAAAACCTTGTCTTGAAACTCCCCATTTAAGCAACTGACAACTTGTAAATTCCAATGCTTTTCATGTAATTGAAAGTGTTCTTTTAAATAATCATCACTTTGTCATTTCTGGTTTTTTAATTGTCTGTCTCTATGTGAATGAAATTTCTTCTGTATGCAAGAATTTAGTTATTTCATTTGATTTTGTACAAAGTTCTGCATCAGAACCTCCCAAGGCAGTGTAATTTCCTTCATGAGAATTCTTGTATTCATAACTGAAATACATAAGGCATAAGGATCTCCATAGTTCAAAACAGTGAATAAATTAAACTTCTGAAGATTCATGGGGAAATTCTTTTCCAATATCTAACTTTCATAGCTTTCATAACTGTATCTCTCCTTCCATGCCAAATGTCACAGGCATGGGGAACTATGGATTCCAGCCACAACCCATGGGAGTCCCAGGAGGATTTGTCATTCCACCTGTCCAGAACCAGCCCACCATGGATGGGGCTATGTGGATGCCCATGCCTCCTGCTATTCCCAACTGCCCTCCAGGACTGGAATATCTCACACAGGTACTGCACCCTTCCTCCTTCCCCAGAAGGATGCTGGTCTGGGAAGCAGCCTGCATGTAGCCAAATAAAGCACCTGGCTGTGTTGGAGCTGAGTGGGTTGCTGCTTGTGGGCTACTAGGTGAAGCCTTTTGTAATGTCTGAATGCAGAGCTGCCTGTTGTGGCTGTAGCACTTGTTCATGGAGCACCTTCCTGTCAGGTAGGATGCTGAGGGATGAGGGGCACAGGGCTATCATACAGCCTGCCCATCTCTGAAGTTGCTGCTTGTGAGATGTAATGTCATTTGGCAAGGTGTGTAGAATAAATACCTATAATATGGGCAACTGTAGCACATTAGAGGCACTTAATTTTCTAGGTGATGCTTTCTTCACACCTCTTAATGTTGTTAGTAGAGGTGCCAGTCAGACTTCACAGCATAGAGAGTGCTAATAGCAAAATAAGAAATTTTTCCGCATTACTGAAAATGCCTTTGTACTGTAAAATAGAGTTTATCTCAACACTGGAAAGATTAACACAGACATATTTTTGCCAGTTTTGCAAATTGCTAAAAAAAAAAAAAAAACAAAAGAAAAGAATAAAGCACTGTTGAGGAGAGGCTGATTTTCCCCTGAATGTCCCTCAGAGCTGAGCAGTAGCTGAGCTTCTGCTCTAACATATCTCCATTCCCTCCTTTGTCTGTATGGAGGCTCTGGCACGTGATGTCAGAGCTCTGTCAGGCTCTGAGCCCTCAAAGGGGCACAGGCTCGTTAATCCTGCATGTTTGTGACCAGACCTGTTTGGGTTCAGCTCCTCCCATCAGCTCCAGTGCTCTGGAACACTCTTGTGCTGAACTGGCAGAGGACAGGACAAGGAGGGGAGTGAGCTCCTCCCATAGCTTCACTGGTAGATAATCTACCTCTAGACAGTGTATTGATCTGTACATTTTCATTCTAAAATGAAACAGCAGCAGTTCTTTAAACTACATTTTTCTTAGTTGCAACTTGTTAACTGTTTATTCCGTTTAATTTTTTAATCATGAACAGATTGACCAGGTATTAATTCATCAGAAGCTTGAACTTATTGAGGGTAAGTACAAAATATTTAAATGTAATAATCCTAAGAACAGTAAAGTTTAGATTTTCTTTGGCACTGTGCTTTTAAGGTGGTCACCACCTTTGTCTTTCTTGCCTCTATTACCTGTCTCACTTCTTTCAGATGTCATGGAAGAGAGGAAGGAGAAAATAAGAGGGAAGATTTTCAGCAGGTTCTATATCTCCAAAGATACACAGCAATGCAACTCAATAATCATGGTTGCTAGATACAGATGAAGTCACACCTTTCCAGTGTTAGTTGTTAACAACAATTTCTACTCTCCTCTCTTCCCTCCTTAAAGATCTTATTTTCTCTTCTGTCATATCCCACCAAATTCCATGGACTGGCATGTGCCTTTGATCTTATTGACAGACAGTCCTGCTGTTTTAGCAAACTGAATGGCTTTCCTTCTGCTCCCCTCATTCTGTTCTTTAAGAATATCCAAGTTGTAATATCAGTGTCATTCAGAGAAGAAATAAAATGGACCAAACATCCCACCTGACACCTAACGTTACTGCTGTATTACTCTTTCCAGTTCTTTCTAAAACTTAAAAGAGGGCTTTCATTTGATATAGAAATTAATTAAAATGTCTGTTCTGGCCCTTGTTGTTTTAGCTGTGTGCTGCTGTAAATCTTGATTGAGAGGTTTTTTGTGGCTTTCTCATTCTGAACATATTTGTGCCCTTTTTTGGCTTCACCTCCAAATCCACAACTGTAACTCTCCTCCATTGAATTATTCCTGGAGAAACTTCCCTGCTGTGTTATTGCTAATGGTAGTGTTTGCTCAGGTAGCAGGTGTCTGTCTCTGGTGAGGGGACTGGGGACTGATGGAAATCTCCGTGCTCTTTCTGCCCTTCCATGTTCGTGGTTGCTTCCTCTCTCTGAACTTCTCTGTTAGACTTCTCTGCTTGAGGGTCCTTTTCTATCATTTCCCTTTGGCAGTAGCTGCCTGTGAGAGTCTTTGAGTGAGGCCTGCCTTCCCAAAGGGAGCTGCAGAGTTAGCAGGGAGTGTCTGACCTCACACTGCTCAGGAATTTAGTAGACGGTTTCCTATTTTTCAGTTGTGGTTGGCTTCGAAACAAAAAACAAATATGAACTCAAGAATGCACTGGGGCAAAGGGTGTACTTCGCAGAAGAGGACACTGACTTCTGCACCAGGAATATGTTGGGGCCATCACGGCCCTTCACCATCCAGATTATTGACAACCTGGGCCACGAGGTGATAACACTGCAGAGACCTTTCCGATGTTCTTCCTGCTGTTGCCCCTGCTGTCTACAGGAGGTGAGTTGCTGCCTTTTTCTGCCTTCCATCACATGGAACAGAGACCTCCTGGGCAGTTTTCAGGTGGGGTTGTGTTGAATCAGGGGGTGAGGTGAAATGAGTCAGGTTTTTGTGCATGGGATCCTTGGTCTGGGAAGAAACAAGTGAGCTGCAACACTTGGACTCACAGGCCACTTCTGGTTGTGGTAATGAAAAATCTGATTGAAGAGCATGTCAGGGAACTTGTGGCTGGTGCTGAAATCTGCACTGGAGATAGACTTGTAATGGAAGAGTAAGGCTACAGCTTTTGTAAAATAACAGCTAGAATTTTCATTTTACAACTGTGACATTCAACACAGGAGATTGTGTGTTTTTTTAATATTGACATAATTCTGGAATGATGCAACTTCTGAAACTTTAAATCAGAGCTTCCTCATAGGTCCTCCTCAGGCATTGGTAGTAACTGCACCCTATAATGCTTTCCCTGAATACTCTTGGGATGCTTGCTTCCTTTCTTTCACTGGCCTTTGATCTTTATATTGTAGATACATAGTTTGTGTGCTCCACTGCCTGAGGAGTCTCTTACTATTTTCTTGAAGGCAAAAGTAGAATGAGAGCTCTGCAATCTGAATGCAGGCTTCTGACAACACTCACAGCAAAATGCTTTGTAAGGCCAGGTTGATGTGGTAAATAAGTTGTATTTCGTTTGTGTGCTGGTGTGGATTTGTCTAACAAGCCTATGGAAACAGGAACATTCACTGGGAGGTTTTCTCTTTCCTGTGCAGCTGGAAGTCCAGGCGCCTCCAGGAACAACAGTTGGTTATGTTGTCCAGAACTGGCATGCTTGCCTGCCAAAGTTTACCATTCAAGATGAGAAAAGAACAGATATACTGAAAATTATTGGCCCATGTGTTGTGTGCAGCTGTTGTGAGGACATTAATTTTGAGGTATGCAATGTAAAAGTTGTTTGCGTGTATCTGTTTCCAGATAGTAGTTTGATATTAGTTTGTTGCTGAGCTTACTGCCTTTCAACTGAATTGTGGTATATATTAAGTAATTACTACATCATCTTTTAATGCTGGTATAATCAAATGACCTCTCTAGATACCAAAATTACTTTAGATAGATGAGAGGAACTTCCAGGAATGATATGTTAAAAAGTCACTCATAAGTGATCACTGAGAATGATTCCCTGTGGCTGCCCACAAATCACTTAATTAAAATATTTAGCAGCAAAATCTTTCTGAATCTCTTATGTTGCGCTCTAAGAAAAATATACTCACCTGTATCAGGTATTTATTAAAATTACTTCCTACAACCACTTATTTAATCAGTTAGTAATCATTCAATGAACTAGCAGCTTAATTTAGACCTAAAATGTGGAGATGAATGACTGAAGAATTACTATCTTCATTTTAAAATAATATTGATTTATGCAACATTGTTTTTGTGGACATTGAGTACAAGATACACTAAGCTACAATTGAATGTTTAAAATGATGTTGCAAATAGTTACCACAGCATATTTGTATAATTTTATTTTGGGAACTAGTCCTTCAAATTATGCAGAAAACTGGATCTAACTTCAGAAAATATAATATTGCCAAAGCCTAATCTCTGCTTAATTTTCCCTTGAGCAGCTCCTGATACATAGCAGGAGAAAGTAATTCTCACTCTTGGCTAAAAGACACCACTGCCAGCAGAGCGTGTGCCTCTGGTTGCTGTCTCCCAGCACCATCAAGGAATTGAACTTCCCAGTCAGATTCAGAATCAAGTTCATGGCTCTAATATTTAAGACCAAGTTTCTGATAGTCTGATTGCCTTTTGGTACAAACGCTTGCACTCAATAACTGTATTAATTCAAATAACAGTCTGAATCTTTTAAATGGATCTATCCCAAAATGGATTTGGAATATTATGAACAACAGATTTGATGTTTTTTTTTAATTTTGCATTAAACTGTAGGTCAAGTCTTTGGATGAGACTTGTGCTGTTGGGAGGATTTCTAAGCAGTGGACTGGGTTTGTGAAGGAAGCATTTACAGATGCAGATAAATTTGGAATCTCCTTCCCAATGGACCTTGATGTGAAAATGAAAGCTGTCATGATTGGTGCCTGCTTCCTTATTGTAAGTCTGTCATTCACTAATACATGAATATAAACTAACTTCTTCATCTCCAGGTTCAAATTGTGATGGTAAAGGAGTCCATTTTGAGCTCCTTCAAGTGGGCAACATTTTGTGAACTTTTGTGTGTAAAACTGAGCGCAAAAGGCGAAAAAGAATTATTTTAGACAAAAAGCTTATTCTAGAGTAGATTAAATGCTAATTGTATTTAAGAAGAGTGTGTGTGATCTATGCTACCAAGTGCAGCATTAGCACATGTGAGCAGGCCAAGCTTTCAGGCACAGAAATGGGGCCTCCACATGTAAATTAAAGATTATCATTGTTGTGATGAACTCCTGTCTGAGGTAAAACGAGAGGGAATGAGTCAGGTTGAATAAACAGGGCAGAAATCCTGAGTAAAGGAAGCATAGCTTTGTCTAGTGGTAAATTAAGTTTCCATGTTGGTCTTTCACCATCTTTCTTCTCGTGTCCCATTCTGGGCTACCCAGGTGGTGAGGACATGGCAAATGTGCCCCCACCTTCTTCAACTTCCTCTGAAGTTTCTGAGAGGAAGGTTAACACCTTCCAATTCAGCTAGGAGTTCTCTGAACTAGGAACCACAATTAAGAATTATTTCTTCTGGTGTTTTTTTTTTTTTCTTATCCCCTTAGGACTTCATGTTTTTTGAGCATACTGGTAATAGGCATCAGCGAGCAGGAGTTTGGTCATGAAATGTAGATGTTCCATATACAAGGAAGAAGAACATGGATCTCCCAGCTTTCCAGTGAATTTCAAAGCTGCAATAAAATTTTGAGAAATGTACATATTGTAGTTACACTTCCATAAGCTAAATGCTTTATTGTCTTTTATTTTTTTTTATCTGAAATAATTTGTTGGAGTAAAGTAAGAACACTTTATCTGTACAGATCAATACTGTGATTTATAGAATTATGTAACAAACTTTTCTTTTTTGCCCAAGAACTCTGGAATTGTAAATTGACCAATTATAGTAGTTGTTTATAAGTACTATAGTAATACTATGACTCCTAAGAAAAAGGACTACTTCTTTATTCAATATTAATAAGAACCTAAGCCTAATAAAGAAGTACTGATGTTTTCCTGTGTCTTCTTCTTTGGTAGTTTTGCCTTGGTGTTCACATTCTGTTGTTTCCATCTTCCTATCAAATACATCAAATACATACATTCAGAGCAAAGTAATGCATGTGAACAAAACCACCTGACATCATGTAAAATTGTATTCCTCTGGTGTACTGGGTCTGTCTGAGCTGCAGTTCATTTCCCCACAGACAGAGCTGTGCTTTGCACTGGCAGCCAGAAAGGTGTTGGTAACTCAGCAGTGTTTTGGCTGCAGCTGAGCATTGCTGGCACAGCATCAGCACTGTCTCTCCAGCATTCCCACCTGTCCTGAGTGGAATGGGGGTGGGCAAGATCCTGGGAGGGGACACAACCAGGCCAGCTTGCACAAATCTCAGATATAAAAGGTAAGAAAAGGAGGAGGAAGGTGGGACATTCATTTTTTACAGTGCTTTTTACAGTTTCTTTAAAGCAAAGAAAAAGAGAAATGCCATTGCTGCTGTGTACCTGGATGCTCTTTGATGTTGGAAGAATTGTGAAAACTTGGACAACAGTCCAGACTGTTCTGAAAGTCTTTAAATATTATTCCTTGTTAGGTTAGCTTCTGCTGCTAAAGCTCCTTGTATATGGAACTGCTGGAGGTGCATTTTTGATTCATCAGCACTATTCTTAATAAACTAATATTATTATTTTAAAAATATTTTGTACTTTATTGACCAGCTATTAATGAGATAATCCATTAGAAATCCAGCAGTTTCTGGTTGCTTGAGTCAGGAATAGAAACTACAGGAATTGGAAACCAGATCTGTGCTCTAGGGAGTTATATAGCTAAGTCCATCATTATTATTTGTGCTGCAAGGGGTGACACTCAGCTTCAGTTCTGCCTGTACCTCTGATGTCCCTCGCTCAAGCACACTGGATGACTGCACTTCAGCTGTTACTCAAATATTCCATAAACGTTGTTTGGGAGATACATGAAAATGCCTATTTACTTCTTTCTCAGGCGCTGCATAAAATTTAATTTAAACCTTTGCCACACAGTACTGGGTTATCTTTATTGTCTGCAATTTACTGCTGAATTATTGGCTATTTTGTGAGATCTGCATAGGGCATGGGCAGAATACAATCTACATCAAAGTGAGCTCCTCTGGTCAGCACACAGCCTAGTTATTCCACCTGGAGCATCTCTCCAGCTTCTGCAGGTGGACAAAGGAGAAGCCCCAGGACACTGCCCACCTTCTGCAGAAACAGAAAGTGCGAGACAGGGCCATGTGTAAAGGAGATTGCTGTGTGGTGGTGTCCCTAGAAATGTAGAAGGTTTCTACGGAAAAAAGGTCATGTCATGATGGTCTGTCATTGTGTGCTGTACTGGGGCAGAGGGGTGGAAATCCCCTGCAGTGCCACAAACCCAGGTGGCACCTGGGAAGGAGCTGGTTTGCTCTTGGGAAGATCAGACACTTTCTGTAAGAGAGTGAAGACACAGCATCTGTGTGAGTTCTGAGATGCTTTCATTTTCTCATAAATTGCTGGATGCAGAAAAGGGTGCTTCTCTTCAGAGACCTTGCTGTGTGTATTAATTTTTTTTTGTGTCAATTTGGTTACTTGTTTTAGGATATGACAAACCTGGAAATTATCCAAAATGTGCATTTTCTAATTAAGTTGTGTAAGTGAAGGTGTTTGGAAAAACATCCCGAAATTTCCTTCTCCTGACCCTCCTCTTAGTTGTATTGATTTCTTTTCAATTAGAGTGGTATTTTCCATGTTAGAATCATTAATACTAATTTAATTCAAAGATCATAATAAGTTTTTAAATGTGCTTTTTTCTTGTCTTTCTTGAAAATTACTTCCTTAAGGGGCAAAAGCCAATTCAGCTCCTTAAGAACTCAACTCCATCCAGCAAATGAGGTTACCAGAGACCTCTGTGTGAGAAGCTGGTGGAGGAGCTGGGCCCATTTCTGGTGCTGGGCACCACAGGATCAGATGAGGGGCCAAAGTCAGGAGCATCAGAAGATAAATCAGTAGAAAGTAATGTTTGGAATGTCCAGATCATAAACACCACACCTAGAAAATGGAGTCAAGAATCTTCAATTAATGTTTTTCTTCAGATAAACATGCGTAAACCTAAAAGACTGAATTACTTGGAGCATGACCATTTTCTTATTTCTCTTGAAACAATTAAAACTTCTTAATGTTTTAGGCATTTCCCTGCTGATTAAATTTGCCTAATGGAGAAAATAAAAAGGTACTGACCATTTTAACCCACTGTTCTAACAGAAAAGAACTGACTGTGAGTTACACCATCAGTGGTCCTAGATGGAAAGGAAAAGAACTAAAACATTATTTGATATGGGAAAGACTGATAAATTTGTACTTTATGAATTGTGGCATCTTTTCTTCTTCCACTGCAGGTGAATAGGGTTTTTCCTACTGATAAATGCCTGAAAGGAAATGATCTGCTGCTATCTTTGTTCTCTTTGATATGACAATGATATTCTCATCTATGTCAAAAATACAACCTTATCTATGGCAATACAATCTAAATTTCAGTGTAAAAGTTTAAATCAAGCTAAATATAACTATGCTATATTCCTGTAAAAAAGAAGGATGATATCAAATGCTACCACGTATTTCTAATTTCCCAACCATAAAATTCTATTCCTATTTCTTAAGAGATGTTTAAAACCTATTTCTTGGTCTCTGCTATTAATTTTCTTAGTGGACTCAGTGTAGATGTGTGGGAAAATGCTAGTCAGCTTTAGATTAGATTCTTCTGTACCTGAGGAAACAAGCAAAAAAAAAATCCCCAAATCCCTGTCATATCTGGTGTTTAGGTGAAATTCAGTGCAGGGCAATATTAGTTAATATTATATTATATTGGAATAATAGTTTGGGGTTTTTTTAGTTTGGTTTTGTTAGTGGAAAGCTCAATACTGAAATGGAGTCCTTATTTTGGGAGGTCAAAGACAAAGACTACAGAGCATGTAAAGCTACAAAGTGACCTGCACTTAATAATTCCTGTTTTCTTTATTAAGGATTGAAATTGGATTCCCAGCCTTGGGTTTCATGCAGGCACCAATTGCTGTGATCAGATTTGTGTGGTTTACATGAAATACAGTTTCCTATGTCGAGGCATAGGTGGGCACCAGCAGCTCCAGTCTGACGTACGTGAAGGTGCAGAAAAGGATGCAGAAGATCAGTTCCCTGGAGCTGTAAATCAGGGCAGGAGCCAACTGGCTCCAAGTCCTTTGTTTCCCAAACAATTCAGTACTGTATGTTCTTGTTCCTGTAGATAAAATGTCCACATAAATGTATCTTTCCCCCTGAGGTCCTGCCTTACAAGCCTTTACAAGGTAAAATTGTTCCAAATATATTTGTTCTCCTTTCAGGCTGGACATAGAACTTGGTGTTATCACCTGCATATAACCTGATGTACTGTGACTAAAAGGTAAAAATAATTAATTATTTAATTTTAAAAGGACTGAATTTGCATTGATGCTAATAGAAATGGGAAAAGGTAACATCGCAAAGCATGGGAAATGTCGTTGTTTCTTGTCAGGATTGGCAGTTTCCTGCCCTGAGCCTGGCCCTGCTCTTGCTCCCTGCCTTGCAGTGCTGCATATTTCCAAATGGGACAGGCATGGGCACAGCAGGACAGCTGGGTCAGTCGGGACAGTGGAGCAGAGCCTTGGCTTGGGAACAGTGCATTTGTCCAGGGCTATAGGTGTCCTTACCTACCAGGATTCCTGCCCGGCCGTCCTTCCAGGCATCCCTGGCTTTCCTCATAGGGATGTGAAATCAGTGTGACAGGGTCTGACGGGGAGAAGCCCCATATTTTCCAGGTGGGGAGTGCGTTGAGTTGGAATATATCTCTTGAGAGAAATAACTCGCTTGCAAAGGCTGGGTTAAGGGGAGCTGCTGTTTCCTGGGCTGTCCTGGCAGAGCCCTGCTCGAGGAGGAATGCAGCAGCAGCTGGGCTCTGGCAGCCGCAGGGCTGTGCCCAGCAGAGGACAGCCGCATTGGCCATGCTGTGCCCTCGTCTCAGCAGAGCTCCATACCTGGGTGTGACCTGTCCGTGCGGCTGCCAGGTGCTGGCACGCCCAGGCCTCAGGAGAAAAGTCAGTGTAAGGGGAGAAGGTACCCTACTGCATCGGAACAACAACAACAAATTAATTCATTCTCTGAATACCATTTTGTTAACTTTAGAGAAAAATAGCTGGTTTAATTAGACCAACTGGATGATTTTTATGCATGCTATTTCTCCAGCAGTCAAGGGTAAAATCGAGTTTCTGAATAGTCTAATATAACGCAACAACTAAAAGAAATGCCACAAACAATGAATTAATGCATTCCTCCTGTCTATTTGGCTTCCCATTTTTTGAATATTAAAACTTCTTGGAAAGGACCTGGTTTGGTATCCGTATTGCACTAAGCATATTTGTGCTTGGGAGTTTACATGTCTTGGGTTATATGGAAGGTGAAACCAAAAGTATGTATTATATTGCCATCTCTATTAGGTCTTAAAAATAGGTGGGGCAGTTTTCTTTTTCTTTGCCATTACTCAGCCCTGAAAACACCCTCAGGGGGCCATCTCTGCTAATGGGCCATCAAGGTCTCCTGGAAGAGCTCATAGAATGACATCATCCCATTGTGAGATGCCCTGCCCAGAGGGGAGGAACCAAGCATTCCTACCTGTATATAAGCTGAGGCTTGGAGCACTGCGGGGCAGTGCCACTGGATTCCCAGAGGACAAGAGCTCAAGCACCATCATTAGAGCTCCAGAGACCAACCAGTCCTTTCTACAGGATCACCGAATCAACAAGAGCACCTCCATCACTCCAACGGGACTGCAGCCACCATTTAACTGGACTGCTCCCACCATCCTGACCAACAGCGTTTCAGGTCGTATTCTGACTTAGTCAGTTTAAGCCAATGTTTCTCTACTATTGTATTTATTTTAATTTTCCTATTAAATTGTAGTTCTGATTTGGAATCTCTCACAACATATTTGGTGGTGTTAATTCCTGTGCTGGTTTGCTTTCAAACCAGCACATTACATTAATGTTCTCTTGGCAGCATTTTAGTGAGTTGGATAAGAAAGGAAACTAATAGTGACGCTAGTATTTAGTTTTTCTGATAAAAAGCAGAAACGCTCTAGTTAACGTAATTATGACATGTCTGAATTACTTGCAGCATATCTAGTGCCATGTGTCAGGGTAAGGGACATGTATGTGTGTAATATAGTTCTGAAAATGAGAAATTGACTGAAAAGGGACATGGACATTCATAAAAAGGAACTATCTAGGGATGTTATTTCCTTACTCTGTAAGGAAAATTTAAATAAAAACAGTTTTATTCTGACTAATGAGTATTTCCTCTATTTCTTTTCCAAAAGCTTTTAATTGTCCCTGAGTGTCTGCGTGCAAAACTCCTGGAGGGGAAAAACATAGTGCCTGGGTACTGAGATACCTCTGAAATTTGTCTTCCTGTCTTACCTATTTGAATAATAATTGAGGAAGGAGGGAGGAATTGAGGAACAGGTTGTACTGGCACTGGGTCAGTGGGTCTGGGCTATCACAGCACTTTGCTGCTGCTTGTGAGGGAAAGGGAAAAAGTCTGGGAACTCTGTGAGTCTTGGTGACTGAATTGGAGGTAGTAGAAGGAGTCAAGATAAAAAGCATTAGAAGACTAGAGACAATTTTAATTTAAAAAATAATTTTAACTATTCTCTTTAGCATCGTGTCTGATGAAATGAGGGCTGAGCTTTGTAAACTCTCTGTTGCTTTTCTACTATAGAGAATATGGACATTTTCTAAATCCTAGATCATACAGAGGCATGTATGTGTGGTTACAGGGACAATGAAAGATTCAGGACTACTACACAGCTTTTCTTTTAAATAAATCATATGATTCTGTCTCTACTCTGCCTCTACCAAAGGGATGAGTTGCAATTTGGGTGAAGCAGCTGCTCTGAAATTACTGCAGGAAATTGTTCATCTGAATTACTAATGTTTCTGAATGTCTCCACAGCTGAGTTTTGCACATCCCAATGCTTTCCTCTGAGTTGAGGATGATTTCCGGATGCTCAAAGCATGAATGCAGGCATAGAAAATTCAGACTTACTTGGTGGTGGAGGAATAGCCTACAAGGAAGCTGAGATATTTAAAATTATTTTACCTTGTATTTGTAATTTAGATTTCCTATATAGTTTAGACAGGGGAATATCTTTTATCAATAATAAACAGAGAACTCTGAATAACTCTTGCATGAGATTGTATACTTAAAAAATCATGAAATAAAAATGTTCTTTTGCAGAACAACTATAAGCAGATCCACGACAATGCAAGGTGAGTATAATATAAACTAAATGTCAACTTTTCCTAATATCAAAGAGATCACGTGTCCTTCCAACATGTTCAAGCAGTATTAGCTTAGCTATTAGTGTACCCTCTAATTATATGAAATATGTATGAAAGTTTTAAGTTGAAATTATTTACATTTTGAAATGGAATATTTTACAAAACACAGAGCTCACATTTTCAGATCTTGACTTCTGTAGTTAAATAAAAATAAGTAAATCAACAATCTTAAAATTCAAATTTTTTCTGCCTATAAACTGAAGCTGGTAAATATTTCTAAATCCATAACCATCTCCATCTGCTGGTAAGGCATTAGTATAGTCTAAAATTGAAGAAGCTGGGAGAAAAGGTTTGACACAGAAGGGAATGGCTCATTGCCATGTTCTGTACTGGAGGGCAGCCTGTCTGTTCCTGGCAATGCTTAGAATTCAAGGCTCTTTCTAAATATCAATGAACAAAGACATCTTTGGTCCAGACAGAGTGAACTGACCCTGCTTGAGCAGGGCTAGGATTGGATGATCTCAGGAGGTCCCTTCTGAGCTTTTTAAAAGATTCTGTGATTCTGTGACATCTTCATGACATCCAGTGCAGCACCTGCCTTTCTTCTGTACTTTAAGGACTAGAACTCCATTAAGTTCTACTGATGTTTAATCCATGCATTGTTCATAAATATGATCTTGGTGTACCTTTTTGCTATGCAGAAAATAGCTGCCTGGTTTTGTTCTACGTGTACTATGGAAAACTTTGTTTTAAAATTCCTCATTTACTCAACTGTCCAGTTGTAAATGCCAATGCTTTTCATGTGATTTTAAGTATTCTGTCTTCTCTACTTAGAAATATCCTTAATTTATTTATTTCTATTTTTTGAATTGCCTTTCTCTATATGAATGAAATTTTTGCTATATTCAGGAATGATACATTTATTTCTTTGGTCTGGTTTTGTCTGATCCATCAGAACCTCCCAAGGCAGGGTAACTTCCTTCATGAGAATTCTTGTATTCATAACTGAAATATATATGTTATAAGGATTTCCATAGTTCAAAATAGTGATTAAATTAGTCTTTTTAAGATTTATGGGACAATTGTTTTCAAATATCTAACTTTCATAACTGTATCTCTCCTACCATGCCAAATGTCACAGGCACGGAGAGCTATGAAGTCCAGGCAGAGGCCACAGGAGTCCCAGGAGGATTTGTTGTTCCACCTGTCCAGGGCCAGCCCACCATGGATGGGAAAACCTGCATGCCTATCCCTGCTTCTGTGCCCAACTGCCCTCCTGGACTGGAATGCCTCTCACAGGTATTATACCCTTCCTCCTTCCCCAGAAGGATGCTGATCTGGGAAGCAGCCTGCATGTAGCCAAATAAAGCACCTGCCTGTGCTGGAGCTGCTTGTGGGCTGCTAGGTGAAGCCTTTTGTAGTGTCTGAATGCAAAGATGCCTGTTGTGGCTGTACCACTTGTTCATGGAGCACCTTCCTGTCAGGTAGGATGCTGAGGGATGAGGGCACAGGGCTATCATACAGCCTGCCCATCTCTGAAGTTGCTGCTTGTGAGATGTAATGTCATTTGTCAAGGTCTGTGTAATGGGTGTGACTGAGGTAAATCTCTCAGCCCTTCCAGTGCTGTGCTTTTCCTCAGTAGCTGGAAGGGTGCTGGAAACAGAGCAGTGTTTTGGCTACTGCTGAGCTGTGCTGTCCCTCTGACATTCCTGCCCCTATCAAAGGGATGGGAGTGGGCAAAATCCTGGGAGGGGACACAACCAGGCCAGCTGGCCCAAATCAACAAAGGGATATTCCATACCATATGACCTCAGCTCAGATCTGTAAAGCCAAGGTAGAGAGGAGGAAGGGGGGCATTTGTGACTCCTCAATGTTTGCCTTCCAGAGAAACCATTATGTGTGCTGAAGCTCTGCTTCCCAGGAGGTGTCTGACCACTGTGTGCTGATGAGAAGTAGAGGCTGATTGTTTTTTCTTAGCTTATGTGTGTGCAGACTCTCACTTATTTCCTTCATTCACTGCCATAAAACTGCCTTATCTCATCTGCTGGTTGTTTTCCATCTTATTCTCTCCCAGCCCCATTGAGAAGGAGAGTGATAGAGTGCCTTGATGGGTACCTGGCACCCAGCCAAGGTTCAACTAACTAGAGTCTATATAATAAATACCTATCATATGGACAGCTGTAGCACATTAGAGGCACTTAATTTTCTAGGTGATGCTTTCTTCACACCTCTTAATATTGTTAGTACAGGTGCCAGTCAGACTTCACAGCATAGAGAATGCTAATAGCAAAATAAGAATTGTTTCCACATTACTGAAAATGCCTTTGTACTATAAAATATAGTTCATCTCAACACTGGAAAGATTAATACAGACATATTTTTGCCAGTTTTGCAAATTGCTAAAAAAAAAAAGTGCACTGGTGAGGAGAGGCTGATTTTCCCCTGAATGTCCCTCAGAGCTGAGCAGTAGCTGAGCTTCTGCTCTAACATATCTCCATTCCCTCCTTTGTCTGTATGGAGGCTCTGGCACATGTGATGTCAGAGCTCTGTCAGGCTCTGAGCCCTCAAAGGGGCACAGGCTCGTTAATCCTGCATGTTTCTGACCAGACCTGTTTGGGTTCAGCTCCTCCCATCAGCTCCAGTGCTCTGGAACACTCTTGTGCTGAACTGGCAGAGGACAGGACAAGGAGGGGAGTGAGCTCCTCCCATAGCTTCACTGGTAGATAATCTACCTCTAGACAGTGTATTGATCTGTACATTTTCATTCTAAAATGAAACAGCAGCAGTTCTTTAAACTACATTTTTCTTAGTTGCAACTTGTTAACTGTTCATTCTGTTTAATTTTTTACCCATGAACAGATTGACCAGGTATTAATTAAACAGCTGCTTGGAGTTACAAATTTTGACAGTAAGTACAAAATATTTAAATGTAATAATCCTAAGAACAGTAAAGTTTAGATTTTCTTTGGCACTGTGCTTTTAAGGTGGTCACCACCTTTGTCTTTCTTGCCTCTATTACCTATCTCACTTCTTTCAGATGTCATGGAAGAGAGGAAGGAGAAAATCAGAGGGAAGATTTTCAGCAGGTTCTGTATCTCCAAAGATACACAGCAATGCAACTCAATAATCATGGTTGCTAGATACAGATGAAGTCACACCTTTCCAGTGTTAGTTGTTAACAACGATTTCTACTCTCCTCTCTTCCCTCGTTAAAGATCTTATTTTCTCTTCTGTCATATCCCACCAAATTCCATGGACTGGCATGTGCCTTTGATCTTATTGACAGACAATCCTGCTGTTTTAGCAAACTGAATGGCTTTCCTTCTGCTCCCCTCATTCTGTTCTTTAAGAATATCCAAGTTGTAATATCAGTGTCATTCAGAGAAGAAATAAAATGGACCAAACGTCCCACCTGACACCTAACGTTACTGCTGTATTACTCCTTCCAGTTCTTTCTAAAACTTAAAAGAGGGCTTTCATTTGATATAGAAATTAATGAAAATGTCTGTTCTGGCCCTTGTTGTTTTAGCTGTGTGCTGCTGTAAATCTTGATTGAGAGGTTTTTTTGTGGCTTTCTCATTCTGAACATATTTGTGCCCTTTTTTGGCTTCACCTCCAAATCCACAACTGTAACTCTCCTCCACTGAATTATTCCTGGAGAAACTTCCCTGCTGTGTTATTGCTAATGGTAGTGTTTGCTCAGGTAGCAGGTGTCTGTCTCTGGTGAGGGGACTGGGGACTGAGGGAAATCTCCGTGCTCTTTCTGCCCTTCCATGTTCGTGGTTGCTTCCTCTCGCTGAACTTCTCTGTTAGACTTCTCTGCTTGAGGATCCATTTCTATCATTTCCCTTTGGCAGTAGCTGCCTGTGAGAATCTTTGAGTGAGGCCTGCCTTCCCAAAGGGAGCTGCAGAGTTAGCAGGGAGTGTCTGACCTCACACTGCTCAGGAATTTAGCACCTTTTCCTATTTTTCAGGTACGACCAACAAATATGAACTCAAGAATGCACTGGGGCAAAGGGTGTACTTCGCAGAAGAGGACTATAAGTGCTGTCGCAAGGATATATGTCTGTCATCACGGCCCTTCACCATCCGGATTACAGATAACCTGGGCCACGAGGTGATAACGCTGCAGAGACCTTTCCAATGTTCGTCCTGCTGTTTCCCCTGCTGTCTACAGGAGGTGAGTTGCTGCCTTTTTCTGCCTTCCCTTGTGGCTAGCACAGGTCTTTCCCATGAGAAATCCTTTTTTGTTCTATAAATAAAGATAAGGTTTGGATGTTATTAAAAACAGTGTCCCAAGACTTGGACGGTGCAGACCTGGCCAATCAGGCCTAGGGGGAGGTTTCTGACTGACCAATCTGGGTGACTTTTGAAAACTCTATATATATGATGAAATCAAAACAATAAACTCTCTTTACTTCTTGCCACTGAGAACTGGACTCTTCTCTCTGCTAGCAGCTCAACAGCGACATTCCCTCATATGGGACAGAGACCTCCTGGGCAGTTTTCAGGTGGGGTTGTGTTGAATCAGGGGGTGAGGTGAAATGAGTCAGGTTTTTGTGCATGGGATCCTTGGTCTGGGAAGAAACAAGTGAGCTGCAACACTTGGACTCACAGGCCACTTCTGGTTGTGGTAATGAAAAGTCTGATTGAAGAGCATGTCAGGGAACTTGTGGCTGGTGCTGAAATCTGCACTGGAGATAGACTTGTAATGGAAGAGTAAGGCTACAGCTTTTGTAAAATAACAGCTAGAATTTTCATTTTACAACTGTGACATTCAACACAGGAGATCGTGTGTTTTTTTAATATTGACATAATTCTGGAATGATGCAAATTCTGAAACTTTAAATCAGAGCTTCCTCATAGGTCCTCCTCAGGCATTGGTAGTAACTGCACCCTATAATGCTTTCCCTGAATACTCTTGGGATGCTTGCTTCCTTTCTTTCACTGGCCTTTGATCTTTATATTGTAGATACATAGTTTGTGTGCTCCACTGCCTGAGGAGTCTTACTATTTTCTTGAAGGCAAAAGTAGAGTGAGAGCTCTGCAATCTGAATGCAGGCTTCTGACAACACTCACAGCAAAATGCTTTGTAAGGCCAGGATGATGTGGTAAATAAGTTGTATTTTGTTTGTGTGCTGGTGTGGGTTTCTCTCACAAGCCTTTGGAAACATGAACATTCACTGGGAGGTTTTCTCTTTCCTGTGCAGCTGGAAGTCCAGGCGCCTCCAGGAACAACAGTTGGTTATGTTGTCCAGAACTGGCATGCTTGCCTGCCAAAGTTTACCATTCAAGATGAGAAAAGAACAGATATACTGAAAATTACTGGCCCATGTGTTGTGTGCAGCTGTTGTGAGGTTGATAATTTTGAGGTATGCAATGTAAAAATTGTTTGTATGTATCTGTTTCCAGATAGTAGTTTGATATTAGTTTGTTGCTGAGCTTACTGCCTGTCAACTAAACTGTAGTATGTATTAAATAATTACTACATCATCTTTTAATGCTGGTATAATCAAATTACTTCTCTAGATACCAAAATTACTTTACATAAGCTAGATAAACTTACAGAAATGATATGTTAAATCCACTCACCAGTGATCACTGAGAATGATTCCATGTGGCTGCCCACAAATCACTTAATTAAAATATTTAGCAGCAAAATCTTTTTGAATCTTTTATGTTAAGCTCTAACCAAAAATTTACTCTTCTAAACTGTATTGGGACAAAATTACTTTCTACACCCACTTATTTAATAATTCAATAGTCATTGAATAAACTAGTAAGTCAAGATTATTTAGTCCTAAAATATAGAGTTGAATGACAGAGTTACGACTTCCATTTTAAATTAATAATAATGTTTGCAACATTATTTTTGTACATATAAAATTGAAGATATGCTAGTCTACCATGTAATATTTAAAGTGGTATTGCAAAAAAGTTACTACAGAACATTTGTATAATTTTATTTTCGGAACTAGTCTTTCACATGCCCAAGAAGATTCGATCCAACTTCAGAAAATATAATGTTGCCAAGGCCTAATCTCCGCTTATTTTTCCCTGGAGCAGCTCCTGATACAAAGCAGGAAAAAGTAACTCTTGCTCTCAGCTAAAAGACACCACTGCCAGCAGAGCATGTGCCTCTGGTTGCTGTCTCCCAGCACCATCAAGGAATTGAACTTCCCAGTCAGATTCAGAATCAAGTTCATGGCTCTAATACTTAAGACCAAGTTTCTGATAGTCTGATTGCCTTTTGGTACAAACGCTTGCACTCAATAACTGTATTAATTCAAATAACAGTCTGAATCTTTTAAATGGATCTATCTCAAAATGGATTTGGAATATTATAAATGACATATTTGATGATTTTTAAAAAATTTTATGTTAAAATGTAGGTGATGTCTGTGGATGAGACTTCTACAGCTGGGAGGATTTCCAAGCTGGGTGGTTGTTCTCTGGAGTATTTATGTTCCGAAGCACGTGAGTTTGAAATCTGCTTCCCAATGGACCTTGATGTGAAAATGAAAGCTGTCATGATTGGTGCCTGCTTCCTTATTGTAAGTCTGTCATTCACTAATACATGAGTATAAACTAACTTCTTCATCTCCAGGTTCAAATTGTGATGGTAAAGGAGTCCATTTTGAGCTCCTTCAAGTGGGCAACATTTTGTGAACTTCTGTGTGTAAAACTGAGCGCAAAAGGCGAAAAAGAATTATTTTAGAGAAAAAGCTTATTCTAGAGTAGATTAAATGCTAATTGTATTTAAGAAGAGTTTAATATTTGGTGGGAATGAAAAAGGGAAAAGGGAAGACTTCTTAGAGACTCCTTAGCAGAGGAAAGCAAGTTTATGGATGGTGGAAGCAGAAAAATACAGCTCAGGAACAGGCAAGAGACCCATCCAAGGCCCAGGCAGCCCTCTGAGCTGGTGGACAGATGAATGCTGCAGTCACTGCCTCCCAGCTCTCCTTGGAATCATGGGAGGCACTGAGCTGAGCAGGATTAAGGCTCTCAGAGCAGAAATTTCCAAATGGAGAGACTAGTGTGGAGGCTAAGCACAATGAACTTGTCAGAGCCCTCCTCAGCTGCACTCAGACTCTGTGTCAATACTGCAGTGCAGCTCACATTGCAAACTGTGGGACACACTCCTGTTTCCATTTAGCTGTGCAATTCTGCATCAAGGTACCATTTCAAAGCGTGCTCTGCTTCTGTGCCGGCTGGGCTGCAGAGGGGCACGAAAGGGGCATGGGAGGCAGCTTGAGTTTGGAATGTGTCACCTGCCTGTGACAGCTCTGTGTGTGAACCAGGTGCTGTTTAGCTGTGTGTGCTCTATGCTGCTGAGTGCATCAAGGGCAGCATTAGCAAGTGTGAGCAACCCAGGCTTTCAGGCACAGAAGAGAGGTAAAATGAGAGGGAATGAGTCAGGTTGAACAAAGTCAGGGCAGAAATCCTGAGTAAAGGAAGCATAGCTTTGGCTAGTGATAAATTAAAAATTTCCATGTTGGTCTTTCACCATCTTTTTTCTTGTGTCCCATTCTGGGCTACCCAGGTGGTGAGGGCTTGGCAAATGTGCCCCCACCTTCTTCAACTTCCTCTGAAATTTCTGAGAGGAATGTTAACACCTTGCAATACAGCTAGGAGTTCTCTGAACTAGGAACCACAATTAAGAATTATTTGTTTTGTTTGTTTTTTTTTTCCTTATCCCCTTAGGACTTCATGTTTTATGAGCCTGAATGTTATGAGAAACTGATAAAATGTATTGGATCTATTGACTTTCTCAAATGTCTATGAATGTAGAAGAACACGGATCTCCCAGCTTTCGAATGAATTTCAAAGCTCTAGTAAGAATATGAGAAACGTACATATTATATTTACATATGAGCTATAAGGTAAAAGCTTTATTGCCTTTTTGTTATTATTATTTATATCTGAAATAATTTGTAGTATTCAAGTAAGAACACTTTATCTGTACAGATCAATACTGCATTTTATAGAAGTATACAACAACCATTTCGCCCCCCAATGGCTCTGGAATTGTAAAGTAACTAATTATAGTATTTATTTATAACTGCTATAATAATACTTCGTTAAAGAGGCCTACTTCCATATTCACTATTAATAAGAACCTAAGCCTAATAAAGAAGTACTGATGTTTTCCTGTGTCTTCTTCTTTGGTAGTTTTGCCTTGGTGTTCACATTCTGTTGTTTCCATCTTCCTATCAAATACATCAAATACATACATTCAGAGCAAAGTAATGCATGTGAACAAAACCACCTGACATCATGTAAAATTGTATTCCTCTGGTGTACTGGGTCTGTCTGAGCTGCAGTTCATTTCCCCACAGACAGAGCTGTGCTTTGCACTGGCAGCCAGAAAGGTGTTGGTAACTCAGCAGTGTTTTGGCTGCAGCTGAGCATTGCTGGCACAGCACCAGCACTGTCTCTCCAGCATTCCCACCTGTCCTGAGTGGAATGGGGGTGGGCAAGATCCTGGGAGGGGACACAACCAGGCCAGCTTGCACAAATCTCAGATATAAAAGGTAAGAAAAGGAGGAGGAAGGTGGGACATTCATTTTTTGCAGTGTTTGCCTTCCCAAGCAATCACTTCTATGCTGAAGCCCTGCATCCCAAGAAGTGGCTGGACATCACCTGCTGATGGGAAATAGAAAGTAAAATTCCATTTTTCATTACTCTTTCTTTGTGTACACTCAAACCTTTGCTTTTGTTTTAGTAACTTGCCTTATCTCAATCTACAAGAGGTTTTCCATTTTATTATATCTCTCCTGTCCAGCTGAAAAAGGGGAGGGATAGAGTGGCTTGGTGGGCACCTGGCAGCCAGCCAAGGTCAACCCAGCACATCTACTGATGAATATGTTGTCAAACGTGGCTCCTCCTAAGTGTGACCTAATTTCCCTATTTGGGCTGTTTTGAAACTTAAGGCTTGTATGTTCACCAAGAGAAGTTTAGAGGTGACAGGAAATGCAACAAGTCTGTGCTTGCTGTTTAATAATCCTTTAGCAATGGCTTTGTGCATGAGTGTGACTTGAGGCAAGGACAAACCAGTTTTTTACTTTTCATTTCCTCCAGTCCTTCTCATTTAGCCCCTGGGTTTCAGATTGTGATTCTGTCTGTTGTTTTGAAGGCACAGAGTAAACAGAACAAGTTCTGAGTAACCAGAACAGTTTCACTTCAAAAGCAGACCCATGAAATGGAGGTCTCTTTCTTAGCATTTAAAGCTTGATTTAAATGTACAAGCAATGGAGAAAGTTGCGATTTCTTATCCCAGCACACAAGCATGGTTCTTGGGATCTGGCTACAGGGAGAAGTCCTTGCCAATAGTTTCAGTTGCATTCAAGTCTTGCTAAAGAATCCTTTAGTTCAGTTTTTTCAATTTATTGGTCACTGTACTGCTGGCCAGTAAAAACACAGAGGAAAATGCCACTGCTGCTGTGTACCTGGGTGCTCTTTGATGTCAGAAGGATTGTGCAAACTTGGGACAACACTCCAGACTGTTCTGAAAGTCTTTAAATTGTATATTATTCCTTGTTAGGTTAGCTTCTGCTGCTAAAGCTCCTTGTATATGGAACTGCTGGAGGTGCATTTTTGATTCATCAGCACTATTCTTAGTTACTTAAACTAATATTATTATTTTGAAAATATTTTGTACTTTATTGACCAGCTGTTACTGAGATATCAGAAATCCAATATTACTAAAATCTGCTAAAAGTTTCTGGTTGCTTGAGTCAGAAATAGAAACTACAGGAATTGGAAACCAGATCTATGCTCTAGGGAGTTATATAGCTAAGTCCATCATTATTATTTGTGCTGCAAGGGGTGACACACAGCTTCAGTTCTGCCTGTAGCTCTGATGTCCCTCGCTCAAGCACACTGGATGACTGCACTTCAGCTGTTACTCAAATATTCCATAAACCTTGTTTGGGAGATATATGAAAATGCCTATTTACTTCCATGGCACGTGCTGCATTGAATTTAAACGTACAGTTTGCATTAGAGTGAGGCCTATAGCTGTTTGAGGAATGGATGGAATAATATCTTGCAAGTAGACAAAACAGGGATACCTTTGCCTTTGGTGAAAAGTATCTCGTATCATAAATTCATCTGCAGACAATAAACCAGGGAGTGTATGCAGTTTTAAGTGAGGTATTAGGAGTTTGGGCTAATAGGACATAACCAGGAGACTTCGTTTTCATTCCTCCAAGTAATTAAATTTTTTCTATTCAAATTTTTTTCTTAGGTATTCACCCTAAGTCCTGGAAGCATCATTGTTCCAGTAACCTTGCATACAAAATTACACAGAAAAATTAATGTACATTCAGTAGAGCAGTAAGGGAAGAATGGGAGAATGAAAATTGTTAAGAATGATCAACTTCACATCAAACTGTGTAGGAAAACAATGTTGAAACTGTTGTATCTAAAGGAGAATTTCAGATGCAAGCAGTAACAATTGTGTGAAGTGTAATCAAAGCAAAGATACCTGTGCTTAGACACAGGTTTCTCAAATACAGTGAAACCCAGCCATGAAGCTGCGTAAGTTATGCTGTTGCGCATTTAGATTTTTTGATTTTGTGCTGCTCAAGTCCAGTGGTCAAATTTCTGCAGTTCATTCTGCTATCATGTAATTAGCAAAATCAGTAAATAAGGTGAAAATTTAGATAACCTGAGAGAATAAGTGAATCCAGCTGAGGAGTAAGAAGTGGAAGCTAGGAATCTTAGATTTGCCAGAATTGTGGTAAGAACTGGAAAGAAGTTCTACAACCTCAGATCATAAAACAAGAGAGAGAACATTGGACTGAAAGAACTTTCCATCAGTTGAGTAACTGGATAACTCTGATACTGGTTACACAGCTCATAAACTTTTGTCTTGTGAAACAGTTCACACTGTCTCAAGAAGGTAAAAATATTGAATGGGAAGTCCTAACTAAAGCTGTCAAGGAGTAACTCCTCAGTTAACCAAACAAGATCTTATTGCCTTGTAATCTCGCTTTTTTCTGATGTTATTTAATTGAGAAATGGTTAGTCTTTAAATTTTTCAAGAACTTTGGGAGACTTGCTCATTTTTGAAACTATGTTAAATGCAGAATAAATCATTCTTTGAGCTGGTTTTTTTTTCATTTTTAAAGCAAAAAAATAGCATCCACATTTAATAAACCACCAGAGTCTAGAACTCTCACCCTTTAGATGATAAGCAATGCAGTAATTTATTCTCCTCTCCATAAATCCAGGCTTTGTAAAGCATTAGAAGACTTTCAGCATGCTGCCTGTTATTCAATAGCATCTCAGTGAGATTGAGCTGTTACATAGAACCTTTACAGAGTGAGATTTGCAGGTGGATTTCTCTAGTTCTGTTAATGACCTTTCCATCTGTACCATCCTGGTAAGTTTTTCAGCTCCAGCTGCACAGGAGATGTAGTCACTGAATTCAACCCTAGGGTCTATATAGCACAAAAAGACATAATTTATGTCATCTTTCTCAGTAGAAAAGCATAATTAATTCCACTTTCCAGAAAACAAAGTTATAACTGTAAAAAAAAAAAGTTAAAAGAAGTAATTGACTCCTTTAGTCATAAGCAAGATTGGGTTTTTGCTAATTGAAGAGAGAACAACCTTGCTAATTGGAAAAGAGAGGGAGCATTGTTTAAAGTACATTGTAAAACATTATACATAGTACACAACTTATACATTGTATAAGCTGGCCTTTAAAAAACATTTTAGTTGATATTTGCAAAGTTCAAAAGAAGTTCTCCTTGGGTCTTTTTGTGGACCCAAGGAGAGCCCTTACATCTCTCATATACTTTGTGTTGGTTTTACTAACACAAATAACTTTGGCCAAAAGCTGGCAATGAGAGCAGGACTGCACCCCAAAAGGTGAGTCAGGGATGGAGAAAACAACTGTTCTTTTGTACTAAATTTAGCTCCATTTACTGTGGGTGCAGGGGTAACTCTTTGGAAGTGCAAGGGATAATAAAGAAAATGAAATCTTTGTTCACAGGAATTTATTATAAAATTGCATGGTTCAAGTGTTTCACTGCTAATGGCCATTGTATGATATGGGTGTTAATAATGTGTGAGACAAAATGGTAAAGGTAAAATCATGATTCAGGGAAGAAGTTATGCAACCAGAGAAACTTGAAGATAAGAGAAGCTTGCACAGCCCAGACAAGGAATCAGCTATGGGTCTCATGGAAGGGAAACCACCACCACACCACAAGATGAAGAAGCCATGTCAAGCGAGAAGCAATCATGTGGTTTGATATTTAGTGAAGCAGGAGATAAAAATGGTATAAGAACTTCAGGAAAACAGTAAGAGGTCAGAGTGATTCTCTCTCTAGCTAAGGAAAAGTGCAGCTCTCCCAGAGTGGAGGGAAGAGCCCAGCTAGTGGAGAATTCTGTTGGATTGGACCAGGGCTCTGTATGTACTTTCATGTTATAAATGCTTATACATGCTCTGCTTATTTATGTGCTGGATCTGGTTGTTCTAGTGCTTTAGTAGCTCCTTGTCACCATTCATAGGGAGACTTCCATATATTACTGATTTGTTCTAGAGAGAATTTATCTTCTGCTATATTTGACCTATCACTTTGGTTTAGTTTATTTACAATTTTTACCTGATAAATTATATTATTAAAGACAGCAGTGAGGAGAAAATATACCTGAAAGCATTGCAGCATACCAAAGAGGAAGAAGAGATGAAAACAGGGAGATAAGATGACTGTGTCTCTTATTTTTCGATGGGTGGCAGTGTTAGCACAGAAATTGTCTTTTCACTGCTTAAACCTGGCTCAGAGATCCACAGGCGGTTTCCTTAGATGTCATTCTGATTTTCTCAGTGGAGGAATTTCAGATTACACTATCTTCAAAGTATGTATTCCCTACATGAGTGTGGAAAGCTAGATGTGTCTTTCCCACCAAAGCAGCAAAATCCTAAGCTTCAAATGCAATTACACACCACCAGGAAAATTAAAAAATATGCATGTGTGTGTTATATCATGATTGATTTAAAATACTGAGACAAAATACTGTGTAATGTCCTTAAAGTTGCATTAGGCTTGGTAAATGGTATAATTTAGAATTACACTATGATTTGTGACAGAATTTACTACATAAAGCAAAAAGTTATTAATATATCACAGCAGGGTACATCAAAGCAAACAGGCTGATTTCCTTGCTGGTTTAATGTCACTGATTTATGTCTAAGGTGTATTTAGCCCCCTGGACACGAAATGGCTTCAGTGTGCCTGGCTGTGACACACCAGCACTGCAGGGCACTGGAGGAGAGGGCGAGGGACAGGAGAGCTGTGCCAGGTGGGCCTGGGAATCTGCTCCAGGCTTCCCTCCTGGGTTTGGTTGTGTTTTTCTTTTATTTTCTTCGTGGGTTTTTTTTTGGTTTTTTGGTTTTTGGTTTTTTTTGTTTGTTTGTTTTTTTAATTTTTGATTAAATTTAAACTTGCTGCTCATGCCTCAGCTGGTTTAACCTTTAGCTGACCTAGTTATTGAACCAGGGCAGCTGGTAGCATCTGAGGCAGTCAATATCTCTCCTTTGTTGCTCTCCGTTCCCAAGGAGCAAACAGACACTGGTGGGAGGCTGAGCAGCACACACAGAGCTGTGTGCACCAGGACCTGGCAGCTCCTGCTGTTCCCACCCTGGTGCACAACCACCATCAACTGAGGGCAAATGCATGCCAAAAAAATGGGGGAGTGGGCCAGTGCAGTGCAGGTACCACTGGCCAGGAGCTTCCTGTTCCTTGCTTCACGTGCTGCAGAGAGGGAGTGACATGGAGATGTTCAGCCACAGGAAAATTCCCGTGCAGCTCTACATCACAACTTCTTGGAGCACAGACAAAGGTGTGTTTCAAAGGTGAGTGTTCAAACCCTGCAGTGCTGCCATGGCACTGCCTGAGGAGCTGGGAGTCAGTGCAGGCATCATGGTGATTCAGTGAGCTGGCAGGAGCCCCAGGAGCGAGCTGTGGGCAGCAAATGCTGTGTGGAAACTTCCAAGCTAACTGAGGTTAGTGCTGACAGCTATAATTAAAGATATTCATAAGAACAGAAGTATAAGCAAAAGGTAACTTGCTAATTTAAATGACCCAGTCATGTGTTTTGATGCTGAAGAATTTGTGACTGCCTTGACTTTGGGGCTTACAGCAGAATTTTGCTGGTATTAATTATAACCAGCACATAATGTTTTCTAATTGGGGTCCTGGCTGCACGTTCCTGCTCTGAAGTGTAATCCCTCTAGTGTAAGTGTACAGTTCCTCCTGAATGTGGGGATTTTTTTGGCACAATTTGAACAGCACAACCTCCCAAGGTATCTGACCTTGCACAAACATTTCTTTGTGCTGGTCTGCTTTCTGTTTAGTTATACCCTGCTGTACAACTGAGCTGTCATGTACCCCATCGAGAGGCTCCCTCCAGCAGGCTTTACATGCTGTAAGTTGTTCCTTCAGTCCTTTATGATCTTTCCCAAGCTCAGCCAATATTTCAGCTCAGGTTCAGTCTCCTGGTCTGACTGAGGCTCTCTCCAGCCATGCATAATTACACAGACCAACACTTGCTCTGGGGAATTTGATCAAAATTTGATCAAAATGAATCCTAATACTGCCAGGGCTGTGTATGTTTGCCAAAGACCTACACATTAGCACCTAAATCCTGTGTTCTTTTCCTCCTGCAGCAAATCTTGCTTTTCAACTGGTATAAAACATTTTTTTTTTTATCCCACTCCATATGGCTGTACGAGGGAACCAAGGCACACTGCTTTATTGTCTCATTTTTCTGAGAGGAGAATTTGTGGCTCGTGGAAAATATTGGTCTTTCAGCAGACTGAGGCTGAGCTTGCCGACACTGTTTATGCCTGTATTCTGCTTGGTGCCAGATTGGGACAGAAAAGAAATACAAGCAAAGTTGTTCAAAACAGACAAGAGCTCACTGTGCCCTGTCCTTTCCACTGAACAAACTTTGGAAGGGCTATTAGAGGTGGTAAGCTAATTTTAAAATGCACTAGGAATTAAAGCCAACCATGGAAACAAACAAGAACTTACCTCTGTGTTGCAGAACATAAGAAAAAGCAGAAAGAAAAACAACCAAAAATATAAAATATTTGTGCAAAAGTGCATGTTAATGAAAAGGAATGAAAAATAAATTTTAAAAGGTATCAGTGGTTATGCATGCTTTAAAGAAGCTACTACAATGTGGTGCCAGAATAAAATACCAACTAATCAGCACTTCTTAACCTGTAAATATGAAATCTTTACAGCAAATTGTTTTTCCAGGGGATTTGCACTTCAGTAATTATGCAGTGAAATTTAGCAAAGCTCTGACTATCAGATAAACTCAAGCCAAATTTGCAGACAGAAGTATGCACAAGTCAAGTTTTTGTTTTTTCAGAAAGATGTAATGAGGTGTAAATATCTATCAAACATATTTGACTTCAAAATCTTTTGAGCCAAAGCTGGGCAAAGTCAAAGGCAATGAGCTACCTGGTCCAGGGGGCACCTAACACCACTGATAAATCTCTGCCTCCCAGCTCAGATCCAGCCTAGCACTGTTTCCATCTAGGTACAGATTAGAGGATTTTCCTCTAATCTACATTTATGATTAGAATTTGACTATTTAAAAATGCAAATAGAGTTGCTGACAATGGGAAAAAGCAAGAGAAGGATGCTAAAAATATCAGGGCTTGAAATCTCAGCATAATCAAGCTGCAGTCTGGAGTGACTGGATAAAAGAGCATGATGAGAGCTTTCCTTGGAGATGTGCTGCCTGATTACAGGTAAAAAATGGAAAACTATTGCAATTCCTGAGGCTTCATTCCTTCCCTGAGACTGTTACCTTCTGCCCCAGATAGCTCCTGAGCTATCTCCCTGCAATTCATTTTGATTCAGGTGCTTTTTCTCTGGCTAGGAGGAAGAATAAGAAGGAAGAATAAGGCATTTCCACCCAGGCTGCAACAAGTGATGCTGTCTGTCCTTTTGCTGCTGAGGTAAATCTGTATTGATAAAGCATTTGCAAATGCCTTCCCACAAACTCCCACAGCAATTCTACTAATAGCTGATGGCTGTTAACAGGCTGTCAGCATGGCATCAACAGTTTACTCTGCTGAGGACCAAAATGTTTGAATCTCACACATGTTCTTTTTTGGCTGTAATATGGGTGTATATAAGAGGAATGCAGTGAGTGTGACATTTTGGTCAGAATACCTGATCAAGTGTCTCTCCTCTTGTTAAAATAGAAGAACTATAATGCTTTTCTCAAAAAAGAAAGAAAAAAAAGCAACCAGGTAGAATGATGAAGATGCTCCTGTTAATCTAGCAATTTTGTGTTTAAAGTTTTTGTATATGATGGAATTCTCTAAATAATGATACTTGAACTAATGATTATATTAGATTTAGTTAGTGGCCTTTTTGTTGGAGATTTCTGTGACTGTGGAGCAGTAACTGAGTTTCCTCCAAGTCCCATCAGTTTCATGCTAATAATGGAGAAGATCACAAATGCAAAAGATTACTATGGTTTAAAAGTTTGCAAATGCAACTCCCAAATGAGTATTGGTGCTAGATTAAGAATTTATTCTATAAATTCAAAATCTGTAGAAGTCTGGAAAGCATTCACAGTCATCACCTCCTTCAAAGTAGTATTTGCTTCCTGTGCCACCCTGGAAGGGCACAGGGTCCCCTACAGCACTGCTATAGGGTGTGATCTATAGCGTGGGAGGAGGCAGGTGTTGTGCAGAGGCACTGCAGGTCCCATTGCCAGTGACATCTGCTGTCACCCAGGGACTTGTCATGAACAGGCACCTCAGGCACAGCACACTTGGAGAAACAAAGCATATTTGCTAGTACCTGCTTTCTGGATCTTTGCTTACTGCCAAATATTTTCCCGTGGGTTATGGGGAGCCCACGTCACAGAGAAGTGTTGCTTCCTTGTTCTCATCTGCCCACCACCTAAATTAGGTGTTTTATAAATATTTAACCACCAAAGTATCAAAGTCTTTGCCCAGTCATGCTCTCTGGTTATGGAGCCACAAAGTGATGGGAATCACAGGCTGAAGTGTGCGTGGAGTTAGAAGTGAATGGACAAATTCAGAATGAAGACTCCTCCATGATGAGAGACTGATAAATCACATCTGTTTTCCTCTACAATACAAAGAGGGAAAAAGCAAAAGAATGACCTAATTTAGTCACTGAGATGAATGGTGTGACAGGAGAGTGTTCCTGAAAACACACATAAAATGTAAATCCTTCTTTCCTGTGAGTGCCTGGGCAGCAGTTGGCTTCTGTGACTCACTTACCAGAAATTCCATGGGAAAAAGGTTAGGCTTTCTCTGAGATTAAAAGAACAAGAGTAAATGATATAAACGGTGATTGTAAAGCAAATTCCTGTCTGATATCCCCTGTCTGCACTATATGAAAAGCAAACACAGCCAGTAAAGTTTTGATTGCTGCAGTAGGTTCCCTGTCTTTGGAGAGGTGAAGAGGACAGACTCCACAAACAGAGCTGCTAGGCTTTGAAGGTCGACTGGAGAGTGCTGATCCCTTTCAGAAGAGAAAAGGAGTGCATCCCATCTGAGACTCCTGGTGTGCTGACTGAAAACCATGGACTTTCCACCAGCAGCTTTTTCCTCGCTCCAGTCGGTCACTGGTCTGACGTGGAATAAGCTCCAGTGGAGTCACAGCCAAAACATCTTCCCCAACTGGATGCAGGGAGAAAGAGTCAGAGTGGAAAAAGTGTGTGTGGATGGCCTACGTGCAGCTGAGTTCCAATCCACAGTCTGTTTATGGAAGCTTAGATCCAGCTACATCATCAGCTGTCTCAGTTACAGTCCTCGAGCACAGGGTGAATAAAAAGCTAGAATTATGTTTGAGGACTAGAGAATTGTTTGTAATAATTCAACAGAACAAATGCATATTGGTATACAGCAATCTGGGCTGCTCATGAACAGCAGAAGGAAGATCTGAAGAGCAGGATTAAATGGCCTACTCTCACTGAAACAACAAGAATCTTCATTTTTTTCTGATACTCATTTGGAAAGAGACACATGAGGTATCAAGAACAGAAAGAAGTTGCCACTGAGATTTTGCAGAAGCCTGACTTCAATGGTGTATGAATTTTCTCGAATATCTGTGATTTAGAGGGGAATTTTTTCTGCCTTTATGCTGTCTTTGTTATGCCTTGGAAACTGTGCTCTTTCTGGCTTTGTTATCTACTTTGAGGATGGTCCAATTTAAAGGTTATATTTTGTTTCGGAAGTGAGTGATTTCTATTCTTTAGGCTGAACAGCTGGGGAGGTTATCACTATTAACTCTTGGGGGTGAACCTTTAAACTGGGTAACATGAATAGCCTGTGGCAATAATAATACCTCACAATAGCTTTATACAGTGATTTGAGGAGTCCTGAAGGCTCAGTAAATATTTAATAACAGTCTCAACATCGTCATTCAGATTGCTAGCCCCCTGCTAGCCAAGGTGGTGCTCTGTAGGCTTTTGCAGACTGTCAGCACAATACTGTGCACAATGTATCTGACACTGCTCTGGAGTCAAACAATACCCAATTTACCAAACTGATAGCAATCATAAAATCCAATTAATAATAATCTACTAGGATTATTTAATGTTCCTGCTGAGGAAGGATCATTTCCAAGATAGAAATACTTTCTATCTTAGAAAAACTTCTGTCAAGAAGCATCTTGAAAATGAGAAGATATGAAAGGGAAATTCTATGACAATGACTGATGTAAAGGTAATCTTTTTGTTTATAATTTGTATAAAATATCTCTTGTTAGAAAGAATTTAGTCTCTTAACACAAACGTTTATGTCATTTTTCCAAGCAGAGTAACAAGAGTAGATTACTGACCTTTTCTTTCCTCAATCATGTGTACAAATCCTACTCTAGGAGCCTGAATGCAAGTAATAATCAATATTCTCACTGCATGTGGGGAGCATTATAGCTGTGAGTTCTGCAGCCGTATTTTCAGCTAAATTCTAAATTGTAGCAGGCAGAATGTAAGCACAATGGGTCAGCCACATTAATAAGACTTTCCTGTGTGTAAGGGTTTTGCAGAGGTGATAATTTGCCAGATAGCTGCCTGCCAGACTTGGATATAGGGACTATAGGTTTTTCCTTATTTCATTCTGGGTATATAAAAAATATTGTTCATGTATAATGTCTCAAAGCAAGCATAGCCTTACACTGGTACAGGGATACAAGGAAAGAGAATTTGTGTCAACCCTTTTTCTCTGCTCGGACAACAATTTGGCTTTTTTCTGGCCATTCAGGAGGAGTGTCTTGGGGATGTGTGCTCTGTGCCTACCAGGTGTCCCTGCTCCTTTAGGCACCCTGGAACAGAGGCTGCCTGCACAGTTTATCTGAGGATACTGTTCAGTTGAATATTATAATTTTCATTCTTTTAAACCCTACAAAAGTGATTTTGGCTACAGCATTATACACAACACATAACCTCTTGATGGAGTGCAGAAAGACTGAGGAAGAGAGAAAAGCAGGAGAAGACTGGGACCCAGGCTCATCAGCATGTGGTGTTTAGTTTATTTGGCCACTTTCTTAATTCTGCCTGGAATTTTTTGTGTGGTCATTCACAGTGCTGGGGCACTGTGGTGCTACCTCTGACTCCTGCTATTTATCCATCACAATTTTCTCCCCACTCTGGAGGATGTTGCTGCCTCCTTCCAATACACAGAGTAAGTTTGTTTAATATTCTTTAAATAGGAAGGTATTTCTTTCCATCACATTCCCTAATGCAGAATCAATCTGTATGTTGCCTTGAACAGTACAGGCTTTGGATTATCTGAAAATGAAGAAGTCAGATAACCTCTGAGGTTACCCTCCTGAAGCCCAGACTACAGGACCAAATGTACTGCCAATGTCAGGTTTTGCCAGCCTTGACAAGTCATCAGAATTATTTTAGACTTCATCTTCCTGACCATCCAAACTAAATAAGCACAGATTGCAGTCTCTGAATTCAAAGTAGCCATCCTCCTGCCTTCTGTTGAGTAATGTGCTAAAAAATAATTAAATTTCAAAATCTTTTGTAAAGAGCTCTCTTGAGGTTCTGTTGGAAGTTCTCAATTTATTCCAGTCATTCCATGAACAGTAGACAGGTGAGTTGTCTTGAATTCAGAGTGGATAACATTCATCAAAACTATGCTGCTGTTCACAGTTCGCCTCCTCTGTGCCCCTTTCCATGTAAGCTGAGAACAGTGAGGCTCCAAACCTTAAAAAAGGATGTGTGTTTTTGCTCCCTGGCCTAAAAAATACAATTGAGAAGAAGCATTCAGACTGGGTGTATTTCCCTTTCAGAGTACACAGCCTGTAACCTAAACCTTATTTATTCCTTTGGTAGCTCCACACAATGCAAGATGGGAGAAGAGGATAAGAAAAAACCCTCAAAGGTGTAAAGCTCCTAAATGTTTCTAAGTTTGAAAGCACACTCCCCTACTGATTGAGTCATGAGGTTTTCTTGCTTCCTTGCTGGTGCCAGGGACACTGCTCACAACCTCAGCTTTCCTGGTAACTGCACTTAAGTGTGCATTTAAATATTCTATTTTTATTCTCCTTGTTTTTATTGGCTGCCACCTTTTTTCCCTGTAAAAGGTTTTTTTGTCAAGAGGCAAAATAGCTGGGTATTGAAAAGCCATATAATATTTTGACCAGCCACTAAATTAAGAAAAATCTGTGGTTCTTAGCTTTCCCTCACCTTTCCTAAGGCTGCTCTTTCACAAACTGCTGGCTGAAAAGTGGGAGCTGAAAGGCTCTGTGCAAGGGGGACTTTGCAGCAGCAAAATAATGGCCAGTCCATCTCCTTTCTTTCTCTCTTGAATCCAGTGCTCCAGAAATGCTGCCAGAAGTTGTTTTGGGGCCAGCTGGGATTCCTCATTTAGAGCATACAGGAAGTAGGAATAAGACTAATTTAACGGCAGTTTTGTTATAAATCAAACTAAATTACTAAAAAAACCTACCTGTCAAAATTAGGACAGCAGTTTCTATTTACCTTAAACAAGTCAGCTGGAGAAAATGAGATCATTGTGGACAGAGAGAACAGACATAAAACTCCCAGAGCAGGGGAAGGAAAAGAAATTTTGACCAAAACCATTTCAGTAACAGAGGGTATGAAATCTGATGTCTTCCCATAGGGGAATACTTGGGGGACATGCTTCTCTGCTCCAGCGGTTTCCCCAAATTGCCACTCTAGAACTCTCCTCTGGTCTTCTGAAATCCCAGAAAGAGTTGGCTTTAGGGGAACTATTGTGAAACACATTGTGAGCTCCCCTCCCCTATTGGTCACACTTCAGCCTGCTCCATACCACAGGCTGACTCCAGAGGAACACTTTTCCAATGATGGGCTGTTAACAGACAGCTCCAGAAAATTTCTTAAAGGCATTTTTTCTACTAGTTTCTATTAATCCCACACAGCAAATGTTTAAAATAATTTTTATTTTTGCCAGTTTTCTTGAATGTTGCTTCCTTTTGTATTATATTCTTTTCTGTATCCCCAAACTATAACAAAAGCAACACTTTAAATTAGTCATGTTGATTAATTATGCATTTCAACATCTCTCATTTGAGGTTCTGGGAAGAATTTTATAGTTTATTGGGTGATGGGAGTGAAATCTTTACAAGATCAGCCATGATCAGCAGGGATTACTCTGCAGGATTTAATTCTCAGTTTCTTTGCCTATATAAATCACCCAAAAATGAATGCAATGGAAGTGAAAAATGGGGATCAGACCTTTGTGTCCACCAGAAGCAGTAATAGAGGTCTAATGTGTCTGGCTAAGGCCAGATCAGTAGGATTTATACTCTGATAGTGCTCACTGACTTCTGTAGCACAGGATAGACCTTTGAGGCAGAGCAATAAATGCTAAAGGACGGACCACAGACAAAAATTTAGCACAGATTTTCATGGGTACTCTTGTTTTGCTGCTCCCATCTCAGCACAAGAATGCAACTCTCCTTGTAATTTCAAAGCCACTCGTTCAATCTTTTTGAGTAATTATGGGATGACAGCCGATTATACCCTGGAAATGCTTGCTAGCCCTATTAATCTTTTGCTCATATGGGCTCTTTATAGCTATAATTATAAATGAGTGAACGAAACGGAGTAATTTCTGATTGGGTGGTTTGGGAAAGAAACCAAAAGGTTCCCTCAGTGCTCATCAGTGAAAGGTGCTGAGCATCCCCTGAAATCAGCAGGGCCTCAGCATCCTGGGGAGCATTCAGCACCTCCCGGCCACAGCTGGATCCCACCCAGAATAACAGCTCTGGGGAGCAACCCAGAGACATGTCCTCATTGGAGCTGAGGGTAAATTAAAGGGAGGCAACCAAAGAGAAACTATTTTCAGACAGTGAGACTAGAGTGTCAGTGCCATTTAGCCCAATTCTTTGGAAATAAATTGTCTATGCGAGATTTCTTATTAGGGCTGAAGTACTTAGGAGGTCCCATTACAGACTGGCATACACATACTGAGCCTGACAGTGTCATGCACATTTTAATGCCATTTATTGCCAGATGGTCTTTCACATCCATATTGATGTTTTTTTTAAACAACACAATTAATTTTTGTTTAATTCTAGTGTTTTGTTGGTTTGTAATCAAATTTAAACCAGTTCAGGTATCTAAACTAAATATATCTGAAGAAGGCTTTTTCCTATGACTGGCAAGGGATTTTTTTTTTCCCATTAATTTCAAATATCAATTTCTATTAGTATTATTCTATAACAGCAAACATCTGTTTTCAGCTACCCCCAATTCATGTAAAATACTGATATGTGTTGAATTTGTAATTCAAAAGTAGTATTTTCTTTCTAGAAATTACACAGGGTAAATAATTTAACTGGAAAAATAGGTATGATATACTCTCTCAAAGGTCTTTTACTAATCTAGTCTCAAAAATGAACTCATGTAACTACTTTGATTAATAAATTAGACCCATGATATAAGACAAAAAGCCCAAACCTTTTGTTTTATTTTATAGTTTGTATCCACTTTATCCAGGCAGTGAAATCACGGCTATGGAATTGCTGCTGCAACACAACAAGAGGACAAACTTTATGGAAGAAGAAAGACCTTTGAGAGGAAAAGCAAGAGGAGAGAAATTAATTTGTTCTTTATAACAAATGACTAATGACTGCTGCTATTGAAAAATACATGGGGAATAACTGGCTTTTGCCAAGAAAGAAACTCTATTATCTGTTAGAAAATAATGATCTTATACAAATAATTAATAAATAGAAATAATGATCACACAGAAAAATATGATCTTTATTTAGGTAAGGGACTTGGGATCCTTGCATGATGATTTTATTTTATTCTTGGAATACTCCTGCTAGGGAATTGTTGAAAATCTCTTCTGTCACGTGGCTTTCCACAGACCAATCTTTTTGTTTTTCTTTTGTTTTAATTCCTGTATAATGAATAATTTCAGTATTACTAGATTAGGGAAGGAAGTTCATGTGGTTCTCCATTTTAGCATTTGTGGACAAGATATTCTAGTGGGTCTCCAGAATAAAAGATTGGCTTTTGAGGTCTGGATGCAAGGTGAGAAGAGTTCAAGGACAGGCAGAGCACAGCAACTGCACAGACTGTTTTTTTTAAGGACAGTGGGATGAAGAGTAGTTAGAGGATGTGAACAAGGTCTCCTGAGAAGTTTCTGTGGTTTAGAAGGCTTTCTGTGACAGGACCTCCCTCCCTGTGACTGCAGTGGTGCCCTGGTACTGCAGTGAACTATCTTTGTTTCCATTCTACGTGGCACCAGCTACATGCATGCTGAAATGTAAAATTGGTGGTGGTTTGGGGAAGATGGAAGTTTCTAACCCCATGATAATTTCCTCCAGGCAATTAGGAGACAGGGGAAAGGAGGTATGGAGAGGCAGACACAGACAGGGAGTTACTGAGACCATAAAATAACTAAATATGTAGACAGAACTACTAAGGGAATCAAGATTAGAAACAATTCAGGAAGCCATTTTCTTCTGCAGAAGTCCTGTAGAATTTTGCCCAAATACCTGCCAGCTGAATTTGAGCTATTATTGCTGAGCTGTTGAAAATGTGCAGGGTCTGAAAAAAAATCAATTTGGTAACTGATTATGAGGCTAGGAAAGCACTTTTCAGAATTACTTTTGGAAGTGAGGACTGCTTGCAGTGGCTCCCATTCTTGTCTTCCTCACTGTTGCTGTAGTTTTAGGAAAGTCCTTGGGCTCCCATGTTCAAAGCACCACAACTAAAACTCTCTGCCCTCCTCCACATCTGCTTAACAAAACTGATTCATCTCTTATGAGGAAATTGCCTTGTTGGAGAGGAAAGAGAAAAAAAGGCTCAATAAAGTCAAAAAACAAAGGAACAAAGAGTGGCAATAGCAAGAATGTGAGCCTGTTTCTTAGGACATCTGTAGGAATTGCTTCAGGAGTTAACTTCTGCAGCATAACAGGCATTCTTGGACAGGTCATTACACACTGCCTATGTTATTCTTTAAAATTATTTTGGTTTGAGGGTAAGTTTCAGTGTTGCAGATATTACAACAGTAATTGAGTACTGAAGCAGCTTGCAAAAGCATCAGGAGAGCTGAAGACCCTGCTAACCACCAGCTGCCAGTTCAGGCCTTGGAGATGGTATTTGTGCACAAAAGTAGTATTTCCAACCCAAGTGTCTGTGAAGACAGGGCAAGACAGAGCCCCTGGGCACTGCACAGCTGGCACAGCTCAGTTCTGCAGTTTCACAAGCATTTTCCTTCCCATCAGCCAATGTCCGAGTGAAGCCTCTGGGGGTAGGAGATGTCTTGACCACATCTGTCACTTTGAAAGCAGTGTTTTGGGTAGCTTTCAGCTCTCTTGTCTCTCTGGGGACAAAGCTTGCATTTTCTAAGAACAGGCTAAAATTGAAATTAGCCTTCAAGAGACCATGTTAAATGACAAGAAAATGCATATATGTCTAGTCCAAGTCTGGGCTTGTATTTAAAGGTATGAGCTCTGTTTATATCACAGCTCTCTCAACTCATTTTCCTCCTCCTTTAGAAATCTGTCTTTGCCAGCTATTTCCTTTCCTTTCACTGTTGCATATTTACAGAGTTCTTTCACCAATTCTTTTCATTCTTCCCTGCTACTGTTTACTTGTACATTTTGATAACAAAATGCCTCTTAGGATTCCTCTTGGATGCTCTCTCCTCTTTATGCCTATTGGTTTCCACCTAACAGTGGTGTTCCAGGACCTGTGCATTTTCTCTGGTGAAAGTAGCTGTTTATGACTGTGATTTCCCAGAGCACTGTGTGTGTACGTGACAGTCAACCACTGATTTTACTCTCAATTCTTGGGGCTGAAGCTTTGTCTGATTCCTGTTCCATCCCTGGGAGCCATGACATCATCTCCATGGTATTCTGCAATTATACCCAATGGTCCTGTTTTCTTCCTCTCAGACTTTATTGAAGAAATCTGCAGTTTCTTTCAGGGTTGATGGTACTACGTGTGTTCTACATGTCTTTTGTGATTTATTCTCTGTGAGGTTTTAGGTTTTTTTTCAGCTTTGCAATTACACTTTCTTTCAGTCTCTCAGTACAAGTGTTACAATTCAGCTGTTCTGGATCTGAGGTGAGGTTTGATCTGTTGAGAACCTCTTTTGAAATCCTTGTTTAAACTCTTTTCTACCTTAAAACTACAGCTGTGATATATTAGCTATTTTTTTCCATCCTCATTTTCCATAAGCCAAATTTCTTGAACTTGCTCATTAGAAATCAAACCTGAAGATGGATGTACCTTCAGTATCACCCCAGTAATGGCACTGCTTGCCTTCAGCTGATGTGGTGAGCTGCTCAGCAGCAGTGGTGCTTGTTCTTGGGGGAGTGAGCAGAGGCTGTTCATGGATGTGTGCATTAATGTGGTCACACTGTCTGCATTCAAAACATATTTGCCCTCTGGTGACTCTCTGCATGCCTGGGAGAGAGGTGGGAGGAAAAAGTACACCATGAGTAATTGTCCAAGAACTGGAGGCTCTTTTTTGTTTCTCCATCAAGTGCATGATTACATTTTTAGTTCTCAACTGCTGCTTTCATGGGCCTCTATGTTGCAGGAGCTCCTTCAGACCAAGGACCCAGTCTTTTATTTGGTTTGCTCTCCATCCCTGCTGTGTGTGCTGTCTGATCCAGAAAGAATGAGCTCTCCCAATTAACCATAAAACCATCTGGGAGCATAATGCAGGCTCTGACTTCTGCTCTGGGTTCCAAAGAACAGCACACAATTCTTAGATCTGTAGTAGACCAGGTCAAGTTTTTCCTTTCTTTCCCCCTTTTTTTGCTTCTCTGTGGCTCCAGAACAGAACATCTGTTAAGCCCATAGAGACATTTAGGATAAAAAATGAGGTGTCTATTTGATGGTTATATACACGGATCTCAAATACATGAATCTTACTTTCACCACTAATTTTTGTTTTGGATTATGCCTTTGGTCTTCAAATAATATTTCCAAGGTATAAATCCACAATGATCCCAATAAGTTGACATCTGCTTTTATAATTTTATGTCACTTTTAAACATTTATGGTATTATTTTAATATACTTTGTATCACAATAAGAAAAGGCGTGAAGGTGGGTCAGTATGCCTCCTTTATCATCACTGTGCTTGCCTTCAGCGATTTTTCGGGCTACTCTTTATTGTTAAAAATGTAGTAATCTCGTGTGTTTTGATTCGACAAACGAACCGAGTCGGCTGAACGCTGAGGTGATGGAGTGCTTGACAGCGTGTCCTCGAGCAGAGCGGACGGGCAGTGCGCTCCCGATGCCATCAGGGCACGCAGGCAGAGGGTCGCGTCGTTTCATTAGCTCACGGAGCAGCGACTTCAGGTGCTCACAACCTCCCGAGCAAAACCACATTTTTGGGAAGACGTTTATCGGGCCAGAATGGCCAATGAAAGCATTGGGCAAGTGTCCGGCGGGGCAGGAAGACTCGTTAGCGCTGACACCAGCGCGGCTCTCACGGACGGACGAGAGCACAGCGCTGCCGAGCCGCTCCCCCCGCAGCCGCGCCTGTGCAGCGCCGCACCCGCGGCTGGCCGAGGCGGGGCTTGGCCGCTGGGCTGCTGGGCTGCTGGGCTGCTTGGCCGCTCGCCCCTCCCCGGCGGCACCGTGCGCCCGCAGCCGCTCCTGTTGCGCCGCCGGTGCCCTCGCAGCGCCGGCCCGCCCTGCTCCGTCCCTCCGCCTATAAAGCCCGGCGCGGGGGGCGCGCCCGCGGCTCTGCCCGCCGCTTGGGAGGAGGAGGAGCGCTGTCCGGCGGCCGCGCTGCCCAGGCGCCCCTCTCCCTTCTCCCCTCTCGCTGTGCACGGCCGCCCCTTTCCCCGCTGCCGGGGGCTGTCGGCGCGGGCAGGCCGGCGGTGCGGAGGGCGAAGATGGCGTGGAGCTGCGCCCGGTGGCTGCCGCTGCTGTCGCTGCTGGCCCTGGCGCTGCGGGCGGCAGCGGAGCGGCGCCACGGCCCCGCAGGTGAGCGCGGAGCGGGGATGGGATGGGATGGGCTGGGCTGGGATGGGATGGGATGCGGCGGCCGTGCCCGCGGGAGGTGTGCGCGGCGGCGGGGATGCGCTGCTGGCCGGGCGGCATCGGCCGCTTTGTGTCTGCCGGCTCGGCAACATCCGCCGGGAAGGGAGCGCTGGGACCCGCCGCTTGGCCGGGTTATCTATCTATCTGTCTGTCTGTCTGTCTCCCCCCGGCCCGCCCCTGCCCCGCACGGTAGCGCGGAGCGGCGCTGGGGAAGGAAGGGGTTGCGGCGCCGGCCGGGCAGCGCTCCGCAGCTTGCCGCCGGAGGAACCGCTCGGCTGAAAGTGTCCTAACCCGCACAGGAGTTCACAGATGCCTAATCCCACTGCGGGGGGAGGAAAATAAAGGGAAAGAAAAATGATTCCTTAAAGGGACTTGAGACTCCTGAAATGTCTCGTTGCCCGCTCCCCTCCCTTTTCCTTCCGTCTCCGCGAGACAAGGTGTTGATGAACATATTTTTCCAGTGCTGGGAAAAGCAATAACATCAGTCACTGCTTCTCTGGACTTGAGCAACCACTGCTGAGGTTTCCTACTTAGTGCAAAAGTCAGCTGGACTCTCCAATGCCCCTTCCCGTCCCGCAGAGCCTCCTTGCCTTTCACTCATGCTCTCTAGTGGCTTTTGCTTCAAAGAACCAGGAGGTAGAAAGAATTTTTATCTTCAGCATTAAAATAAGAAATGTATACAGGAAATTCCCTTAGAGAGAGGTGTCCAAGCACGTGTATGTCCAACAATATGCCAAAAAAATCTTTTTTCTCTAATACTGTTTAGAGTCTGTACTTCTGATTTCTATTCTAGACGTACAAAGGTATTTCATCCCACTAGATTATTACCACATGAAATCCAAAATAGTTTCATTTCTTGGCTTGTTTTCTTAAGCGTGTAATCAAGTTATTTTTAATGTCTAGCCTAATTTTCTTCTTGGGTGCACAAGGAGGATTCTTTGTTTGAGCAGCAAGTTTTGTCAGCAGGTTCTAACTTTGATATGAAAACTACTGATTTGGGTGATAAGTAGTGTAAAAAGTTAAGATAATTTTTAAAAAATTGTGTTGAAGAATACCAGACTCCACTCAATGAACTTCTAATTTCCAGTTTTCTTAATACTTTGCTACTTGTGGTCGTTCAGAGGATTTCTCTGAAGGCTCTGGTGTGGTTGCTGTGTGTTGGTGGGGTGTGAGTGTTATCCTTCAGCCTTTGCTGCCCCTCAGAGTGCATTGCACCCCCAGGGACAGTTCTGAGTAAAAAGTTGAGCTCCTGTATCCTGTTTTCAGGGCGGTGAGATTGTTATGTCAAATTTCTCTGGAAATCAGTTATGGCAAGCAGTTGTTTTCACAAACACATCTATCTATGCAAACAATGGGTTTTTTTAACTGTGAACTTGAAATGTGGGCTCTTGGTGTAAACTAATAGCTGGCATGGTAAGGATCTTTCTTTAATCCTGCTGCTTTTCAACTGTGTGCAAAGCACAGTCCCTATTCCAGACAGCACTGTATGATTCAGCAACCCAAAAATAGACTGCTCTGTCTATATCAATAATAAAAATGGTGCTACACAAATTACAGTGCAAGAAAGCACTGATAGTTTTATATATAGATGTTCACACAGGAGGACCTTAATTCTTTTGAATTTAGACATGAGTATCCTGAATTGTAGAAATCTCTAGTGTACTGAGACCACTCTGAGAGTAGTTTCTTGACCTCAGACACTGCCTGCTGTTTTAACCAGTTTTAACCCTTAAATGTCTTCCCCGAGTCTATGCTGTATTACTTGAAGAGGGGCAGACCTTATGGTGCCTCTATTTCTAGAAATCTGTTTTTTAATTTCTGGTCTCTTGATACTTCATACAATGTGGTGTAAATCAGCAGGGGAAGACACAATTTACGTGTCAGTTTTTAACGCGGTCCATTAGTGTTGCTTACTTGAGACAAAAAACTCTTAACAAGACTGTCTGGAACTGACTGCTGAGCTGCATCTTTATTTCTTAACAAGACTTTACTCAGAAAGCCTTGGAAAAGTAATGGCAGGAGAGCTGCCTGTTGCAGCCTGGCTACAGGGAGCAATCAGTGCAGCCCTGTGGCAGACTGTGTTTGCAGAAATCCCTCTGCGCTCCTTGCTTGGCCGCAGGTTTATGTTTCAGGCAGTCACAGAGAAGAGCACTGTTGAGCTCTGGAACACTGGCTCCTGTGTGGTGAAGATGCAAAAGTTTCTGTGTTAAAACATCAGCGCTGAAATATTTCCATTGCAGTCCATTTGCTGCTTGCGGATTGCTTATTGTGACACACGGAAAGTCAGTTGAAGTGACATTTGTCATTGTGTGAGAGGCAGACACTCTTGGCAGCAGATGGAAATGATGTTCTCACCTAGGGTGTTTTAGCAATCAGCTGCTTGCATGGGAAATGACTTTTCAGCCTTTCAGTCTGTTCCCCAGGGCGGCTGTGGGGACTTGGCCAGAGCTGCCCAGGTTGGAATGGTGCCGTCAGGCAGGGTGTGAGGTGAGCCCCATGGTTTGCTGCTGTCCGTGTGTGCTGCAGGGTGGGAAGGGTGGCTGGGAGGCCCCAGCAGCGTGGGTGGCTTTCCAGAGCAGCTGTACTGGGAGCTGTGGTGCTCTGCTGGCTGTGCAGTGCTCCAAGCTGCTGGGCTGTCCTCCACCCCAGTGTCCCCAATGTGCTGGTCACAGATGCTTCAAGCAGTCATTGCTGGCTGGGCTAGCTCTGCAAGGATTGCTTTGAGATACAGCATGTCTGCTGCCATTTCTGTTAATTTGGGCTCAGCCTAAATGGTCTGAGTGACGGCGATCAATAGGCCTTTCCTTCTGGGTTGCCTGTGGTGCCCAAACAAGAAAATTTAGTCATTCAACCATCCTGACATACTTATTAGGAGTACTGACAGACTCTGCATGCATGGTGGAGGGGATGCTGGAAGCACAGCACTCTGTGCCTGCCTCCATCTCTCTGCCCAGTTTTCTGTCTCTTGCCTCTTTGCTGCTGGTACCTCTGTCCCCTCTTGTCACCACAGTACCTAACACTGTACATAAACCTGGGTTTGGAAAAACCTCCTCTGGATCTCTTGGGAGCTTTGTGCCCTATTTTTGAGGACTGTATGAAAAAGCTGCCACCTGCGTCTTAGAGGAGAAGGGTAAAAGCTGAGTGTGATGAACCCAGAGCTGACCCTGCAGGAGAGAGCACTTGGGCTATGTGTGTGCACATCATGCATGTACCATCAGTGTGCAGCACTTGGATGGGAATTACCTACTCTTGGAGATATCTTTAGCCTCCAGCTTTGAAATAAATAGTGAATGACAAATGAAACAGTGTGTACTGAGGGTGTGAGTGCTTGGAAGTTGGTTGAAAGTAAGCAAACATTGCTGTAGAGGTGCAGAGCATCAAAGTTGTGCTTTCCCTGGAAAAGTTGTATATTTCCCTGGAAAATAGTCATCCTTGAAGACACCCAAGGTTTGCAGTCTGAATTCTGAGCAGCACTTGATTTAGAGGCTGTACAATGCCGGGCTCTGTGGCAAAATGAAAAAAATAAAAATTCTAGATGTGTTTTGTCAGGCTTTTCTTTCTTTCCATAGGTGGAGGGAATAATTAAGCTGTGGAAGTACAATGCAGGGTTGGATGTGACATTACTCTATGACATACAGTGGGTTTACTGTAGCTTTGACTGTAATATGCATTTCTAATTAAAGCAAGGAGAAGTAAAACAGTTGTGACCTTTATCATCAATGTTGGATGCTGTAAATTGCAGTGAAAACGCACAGTGGAATGACCACTGTGTTTATCTGAGCCAGGGGGGATTTGTGTGAAATATATTTCTGTCAAGGATCTAAACTAGCATTATTTCTCAGGGTTTTCTTTAGCTTGGTGGCATAATCTAGAGAATCATTGTTTATGTGCAAGTTTTTAGCTTTTTTCCTCACTGCTGCTTCCTTAAGCACAAGTGACTTTGTCTTTTAATGGGGAAGTGTTTATCTGTTGAATTAGCACTATTACACTGTTTAACCAAAAGCAGTATTTTTCCATTTGTGTAGAGCTGCCAGTCTGAATTACAAATTACTTGACATGCTGCTCAAGTGAGTTCCCTTGTCATGGGGAGTAAGTATGGTTGCAGTAAGGGCATTTTAGTTTTCACTTATAATGTTAATTTTTTTTATAGTTTTTGAGGGATCAGTTACAAACAAGTTGGAAAGTGAAGAGTGTTTTTGATCTCTCTTAATTTAAGCAGTAGCAGCACAAAACATGACTTGCCCAAATGGATTAGTGGCAGGTTTGTGTCTCGTGTGGTAATGTCATAGCTCTAGAGAATAAACGACACTTAACTATCAAGGAATACATGTTTGCAAGCACAGCCTGACACCACAAGTAGCTTTAGGATTAGCAGAACTGTTTCTAGATTGTTTCCTTAAGGCCAATTCAGTTTTAAAAATACATATTATAGTGGTGATAAGGAAACTATGCACATAAAGTTGCAGTTGTTTCCCAGGTATCTATTCTTGTAATGAAAGAGCAAGTATGTTTTTAAGACTGCAGTATTTGTAATTAATGCAAACAAACTGAAAGGAAACAAAGACAAATGACAAGCCTATTTTTGTTTAGCATTTTTTTAAGTGCCATTACTCTGAGAATTAATTCTGTACCTGTGGGTCTGTGTTAGTGTGCTGAATGAGCCCATTCTTGCTGCAATCAGCTGTGCATAAACTAGTCAACATCTGATAGCATTGCTCTTTTAATTTCTTTACCTTTTTTTCAAAAACAGTAAAAATAGATAATTTAGGTTTTTAGTTCACATTAAACTTTAATACGGTGTCTTTGTAAGCAGTTTATTTAATTCCATTTTATGTCACTGTAAAGCCACTGTATATGTGTTGGATCAGAACCAGGCCCATAACTTTAATGCCTGAAGCTTCTGGGTGAAATGTATGATGTTAAAAGCATCTTTAAAAATACATCATACATTGTAGGTCATGGTGTCTTGTCACAAAAAGACAGAAGTTTTTGTTTCATGATTTGAAGGACTGAGTTGTACAGGACAGGGCACAAGTGTGGAGTTTAAATTTCTTGTTCACACAGAAAGGGGAACTTTGGAAAGTATGGGTCTTTTTTTTATTTCTGGGGTAGTGTCACTTGTGTTTGCGTGAAGAATTTTACATGTCCAGTGTTTGGACACAGGGCCAGCTGTAGGGCAGCTTTTTCAAATGAACCCACTGATCCGGGTGGTAGCATCTGCTTACAGCATGAGCCACAGGGCAGGCACGAAGGACAGCTGGGGGGCTGCAGGATGGCCCCAGTTCCAGCTTCAATTTCTCTCTTTTTTTTTTTTTTTTAAGACTAGTCTAAGGAGAAACCATTATCAAAAATATTAACTGCTGAGTTTCATTGGTGGATTGATTAGCTGTCAAAAAATGGACTTTAACAGTGCCTGGTGCTGTGTGTGACCGCTTCTGTTTGAACAGCTGGATTTGTTAAACAACAGCCCAAGAAGAAGCATGCTCTTCTCCAGATACATATTTATGAGAGAGACAAGAGAGGGCAAGGCTGCAGAGAGGCAGAAGCTGAGTAAACTTTCTCACTTAGGCAGCTGATGGTAATTGTGTGCTGCTCTCAGCTGCACAGCCCCGATGACAGTTTATAGCAGGGCTGTCCAAGCTGTGCGTTCAAGCGAGACACTGCCTGTGCCATGGCTCCATCCTCTCCACTCTCAAGATTTTTGTGGTTTGATTTCTATCTGGGCACCAATAAACAGCTGTAACTTGATCTGTTCCCCACTTGTCAGGAAGTTAGGCAGCTAGGAGTTCCTTCATGCAAGGCAATGATGTCATTTACAAACAGTCGATTTTAATTTTTTTCTTAGTTAGGGAACTAAGAAACATGTCTTATCTTTGCTTTACTACAGAATAACTGGCTCAGTACATAGGGTCTCATCCAAGTCCTCTGAAGCTGATGGAAAAACACTTTACCGCTGCTTGTATTTGGCTTTGTTCAACTATCAAAACAAGGAAATATGGCATTAGAGTACAGACCTGAGCACTGGCCAGCACTGCACTCAGGCTGACGTGCGTGATTGATGAGTGCACATATAGCTCTTAATGAGCTCTTGTTGACTGTATGCTCAATACTACTAAATTAAAAGAAAGTAAGTTAAGGGCTGAGACATAATTGGCTTTCAAATGTTTCCTGAAATGAGTTGTATATTGGGAGTAACTGCTAATCTTTGAAAGTGTGTGCAGGTGTGGATAAACATATGTAGTCTGTGGGTCAGGAGTTTTTATTTCATTGGTTTTGAACTGGCTCTATCCAACATTTGATCATTTCAATGTAACTGTTTTAGATGCTGTACCAGTGTGACATCAGAAACAATGTGATAAAAGACAGCAGTGAGCAGCAGCTCAGCACACTTGCCATTTGAGTCAGTCTGCATGGAAGAGGGAAATGCCTGTTCACACCACTGCATGCTGTGAATTAAAGCCTGAGGGAATTTCAGTTTGTTGGCAAAAAAAAAGAATTTTAGTGTTCTGTCCAGAGGCTGTGTTAGCTAGTGCTAATCTAACATAGATTCTGTACTGTGAGAAAATTCAGAGCAGCTCTTGCTTAGTGTTAGGATGTGTTTCTGCTAACTCAGCTTCTTTCCTTTGGAACACATGAGAAGAGGCAGAACCCTGTAGCAGGGAGCATGTACGTGGCTGAGGAAGTTTCAACAGTACCAGCTGTTTGAAAGTAACTGAAAGTGGGAAGTGATACCTTTTGTATTTCTTTCCCTAGAGAGCTCCTGAAAGCTTCCTGCCTTTATTAGGTCTGTTCCCTGGCTTGGGAGAGTGTTGGCAGGTTTGATAGCAGTAGCTATTGCTCTGTAACTTCAGCAAGGTTTACAAATAACGGGGAAGAGCATGGGAAGGATTATCCATGGACAGCCCATGCATTGAGTGATCCTGATAACCATAAGTGCCAATTGTGGTTATAAAGTGTTTGCAACAGCTTCAAGGCAGAATAATTTTTTTTTTTTCTGCAGGTTGAACCAATATAAAATCAGGTGGTAGCTGAGGCAATAGCTGTCTACCTGTATTAGTTCTGCAATAACTTTAGAGTATCAAAAGTAAGATTTCTACAAATCTGTTAGTAGCTGGCCAAGAAGAATCGCGTAAGTTTTCGGAAATTACGTAAATAATGTTTGTGTTACTCCCTGTATTTTGCAGTAAGACATGTACGTATTGAAGTGCAGTGGTTAAAGGGAGGTTTGTCAAACAGAGAAAAACAGATCAAACTTTCAGAAGAGATCTGTACAGGAAGATCTGCTTCAAATAGTGGCTTTTAAAGGCATTGATTCTTAGAAAACCATCTCTCTCACACAAGAATTGTATTGGTAGAGAAAATCAGTATGTACTATGTGTTTGGCAATCCATGGCTGCTCTTAAATGCTATCTGTTGATTCTAATTGCATCTTTTATTTTAAATTCTATCACCTTCTGATCTTTCATGAGTTTTTCAAGCATATTTTGTTTCCCATCCAAGGAGAGTTTTTAGCATCAATCAAACCATGCTATTGAACTGCAGAGAATCTATCTTATGATGTGATCATGGCTATGGTTAGTGGCACTTTGATACCAGTCTGCTTCTCTGGGAAGCAGTGAGGTCTGGGATGAGAGGAGGCATGCAGCAGTGCAGAGCGGAAGATGACTGTATTATGTAAAAATCAGATTAAAAAAACTTCAGGACTCCCAAGTATGAAGTAGTATTGTTTTATGCCCCAGTCATCTTTCCCTCCTGCAGTGTAATGCACATTTATTTCCTGAGAAAAGAAGATGACCATGTTTGCTATTTCAGCACATTGTTGTGTTTCTAAAGAATCCTAGGGGGAAAATAAACAGCTGCCGGATGGCTCTGTCTTTTCTCTCTTTATGCCAAAAGTTTTATTTGACCAGGAACTTTTCTGTTGACTTAATGCTTTATTTGACCATATGTACATCATAACCTCACACTGGATGTGTATATACATATATATATGTTTAAAGCTGGTGTTTTTCTTCTTGTGTACTTAAGATCTTTGTTTGCTGCTGGATTACATTAACCAAGTGTATGTCTGTAGGTATAACTATAATCATGGTTACATTGTATATGATGGGTTTTTCCCATCTCCAGATGTTTGACATCTTCTCAGGGTATGTGGATTTTCAAATATTTTATTTGACACAGAATCTTAAGTTTAGGCAATAACTCCTATTCATAGCAGAAAATCCAAATTTCGAGGAGTCTAATATTGCCTTTGTGAGAGATAAGTGGAAGATTGTGTTGTCCTAAAAGATCTGGGTTTTGAAAGTGCTCTTTGATATTTTAGTTGTCTTAATGGTTCTTTGGATTTTGAACATACAGTCAGAGTCCATATAAATAGGGAAGTTGCTGTTGGCACCACTGATGACTCTCTAGTTATCTGCAGAGCTTCAGCTTGTCTTGAAAGCCTATGGAAGAATTGGTTTTTGTGCTCTTTGACAAGAGGAGTCCAGGCTGAAAACACTTTCTCAGTTGTATTGAGCTTTAGTGCATTTCTCCAGTGATAGAGAAGCATGCTCCTGTGGGGTGTCAAGGCATGCTAAATCAAATCTGGGCTTTGCTTGGAATTTGTTTGGGTTTTTCTTCTTTCTGTTTTTTTTCTTTTTCTTGTTTGTTTTTGTGGGAAACTATATCCTGTTGGTTTCCCATATTACCATAGATGCAGAAGACATAGTAGACAATTACACAGCTTAATCAATGGGCTTGGTTGCATCCATGTGCTCCTTCCAGGTATCTCTTTAATCTGTCTTCTCTTCCAGGTATCTCTCCAGCCCATGCTTTAGTACTACATGACTTTTCTTTGCCAGTGTGTGTGCATTTTTTTTTCCTTTACATCCACAGAGGTATTCCTGGTATCCTTCTAGTTTCCAGGCTTTTTCTGTGATCTCTAGCAACTTGTTTATTAGCTTGCTGTTGATTTATTTTGTATATTGTAATAACTTTGTGTATCAATGATTCCATCAAATGAGCAATCATTGCTTTGTTGAGCAGCTCTGGGTGGGATGTAATCTGCAAACAGGAAAGTGGACTGTTCTATGTAGACACTGGAATATGGATAAAAATGTATTACAAGTACCAAACATCATTTGTTTACCATTATAAGCCACTATTTTAAAGATAGAGATAGATTTTAATGTCATAATGTGGTACCACGAACAGATGTCCTTTGATCTTCTGGCTCTCTTCTACTCCAGAGAAGTCTGTAGTACTTGAATCCAAGGGCTAAATGTCAGCTTCCGTGTGGCTGTGAGCAATATCCTCAGTGCTGGCTGCTCTGAAGCTACTGTAGTAGTGCCCACAACCCCTGGTAGAAATTATGTAGTAATCTCTGAGAGTGTTCATTCAAGATAAATAAGAACCATGTGGGCGTGTGAGGAATGACTGTAGTTCTTTGCATGCTTCTTTGCCAGGATACAAGGAGAAAGGTCACGCTGCTTCAAGCAGTCCTGCCACGGCCATTCCTGCCTGAGACCTTGCCAGGCAATTCACTGAAGGCAAAGGCTCTGGCTTATTGATCTTCTTTCTGGAAATAAATATTTATGATGCAGTCCCATCCCTGAAGGTAGCAGCAAAAAAAAAAAAAAAAAAAAAAGACTGGGGGAGTGAGTTGTTTTGATAAACTTTCACTGAATTTCCCAATGTGCTCCATGTGCAGTGTTGTTGTCTTTTACAACTTATGTGCTAGAGGGTTTCTAATTTGCATGTAAAAATGAATTCTGTTTGTCACTGGATATACTTTTCTTGGCTAAACGTGTGCCCTCTCAGGCTTGTTTTCAAAAGAGAACAGCTGTTTTGTGGGTGTAAGTATCAGAAATCTGTCTGACACAATTTCATCCTAGTAACTGAACACATACCTGGCGTGGACCTCTTGGGAGAATTTTTTTCATGCCTTCCTGTTGAACTTCAGTATAGGTTTTACATTTCCTTTTCACACAAACTGACTTGTGGAAATGAATGCCAAGCTCAGCAGTCCCCTGCAGTGAGTGCCAAGGTGCCTCTGGCAGGCTGGGCTGTGTGCAGGGGAGCCAGCAGCCTGTGCCCTCTGCGGCATCTCAGCACCCTGCGAGAGGGAGGAGTGCCACCACCTGCTCTGCCTTGGCTTCCTGTGAGTTTGCACCTTGTGGATGCTGTTCTTTTTGGAAGACAGTTCCAAGATTGTGAATTTGTCCCCTTGTGCATGTGGGATAGTCAGGGCTGGACTGCAGAGCTCAAGCCTGTGTGTAAGGTCACCCAGCAGAGCTCCTTAGGGTGGACACTTCGATGGAGGGCAGGGCTTTGTGGAGGGGATGGTGAAGCAGGAACAGTGTCCTGCTGCAGCTGGAGTTCCTTGTGGCGTTTTTGCAGTGCTCTGGGCCACAGTGGTAGCTTGGGGTCTCAGTGATTGCAGACATCTTTCCACTGCTCTGCCTGGATCTTCATGGCACAGCTGGAGCCAGGACAGGGATGCTGCTCTGGGCACTCTCTCAGCCTCTGTGCAGGGAGGGCTCTGCTGCAGCCCTGAACCTCTGCACCCACAGGGCTTGTCCTGGGGCCAAAGCTGCTCTGCACAGCAGGGACACTGTGGCAGCAGCTGAAATAGCTGAGCACATCCTGAAATGGAAACGGCGCTTGGATAAACTTACTGCCTTGAGAGTGCAGTACTTGCACATTGACACTCCTGTGAGACTGTGAAAATCCCTTTGGATTCATGCTGCTAAACACAAATGGGACAAGTGTTCCAGGAGGCTGTTGTACCTAAATGTAGTGAGCAAGGAATGGATTTTTCAAAGTGAATGAAGTTTAAATAGTTAAAAAGAAATTAGCAGAAGTATTTAGGGATCAGAAGAATTCTCCTCACTCACTTCCACTGGAAGAGACAAATATCTCCCATGCTACATTTAGTGGAAGTCTGCCAGTGAAACTGTCCAAGTTGTCACAGCGAAATATAATCACAGCAACATACAGGCATTAGATTAATATTTTTTATTACCTAGAGGAGAATGGTTCTGCTTTCCTCATTTGCTCAATAATACCCTCTGTAATGTGCCAAAGTAACTATCTTTTAATGTACTTTGCATTGTCTCTCCATACATACTATATATAGAATAAAACCATGTTTGTCTACTCTTTGGTCAGACACAGCTTACTTAGAAAAAAAGAACAAACCACCCCACAAAACAAGCAAAACAAAGAAGCAAAGACTAAGTAATGTATAAAGAAACTCTAATTCTAAAGGGACTTCAAATGCTATAATTACACTTCTGCTACACTTAAAAATTATTTGACTACCACCTGCACTTAAAGTCAGTGGTGCAACAAAGACATGAAATAAAGCCTTTTAAACTTCTTCACCGCTAATTAAAAAAAAAAAGACTATGGGTAAGTATGTTAAAAAGAAAACATTTCCAATATAAATAGTACCTTTAAAATAGCTTCTTTTGTTCTGTGGCTGTTTGCAAACATGACTCAGGCAGCCTGTTTAGATTGCTTCATTATCTGTTTGTGCAGTACAGCTTTTTTTGCCATTTCATACCAAGATAAACTGCATTATTTGTCTGCTCAGCTTTCTTCATCTTGTATAGCTCAGGTTGAAATCCCTTATGATTTGGCACATTATTCTCTTTCCTCCTGTTCCACAAAAGTCAAGTAACATACCAGACTCCATAGTGAATCTTGAAATACATGAATAATGTGTATTCCATTAAGAGAGTAACAATATCCCATAAAGAACAGTAGATTATTTTTTTCTTGCCAAACTGTACTTGTATGTTACTTTAATACTTTCTTTGACTTAGTAACTGTGGAAGGAATCCGATGCAGCCCACATTTTGTCATTTACATCATGTTGTCAAGTACAAATTTTTGAAATCTTTGCTGTTAGGATTTCTTAGCAATGTGTAGGTGTGAAATATGCCTACTTCAAACCAAATTCCATGGTTATAGCCAGTGATCTGGTCACCTAGGAAACTTTTAATAATGGATTCAGGTGGCTCGATGATGCAGATCTGGTATGATCAGATTTTTCCAGTTCCCTGTAATTTGAAAATGTAGTGCTTGACCAAAAAAATAGTCATTATTTCTTTCATAGAGGAAAACCGTCCTCTGTCTTCAGTTCTGTTTTAGTCATAGTCTAAGATACCATGCTCTTTATTCATTTTGTGGTGACTTCAGTAAAATTACTGGAAATTGAATGACCTATGGAATAAACTGTTCTGAAGGTATTGAACCATTATTGCTCTGTGAGTCAGTGTGAACTCATTGCACTGTGAGGTCCTCTTGTCCTTTTGAGATATACTTGGGGGATTTTCTTCTGATTGTTTCCTACAAAAGTCTGCTAGCACTTTAGGGTTTTGGAAAAAGGTGGAACAATTCATCTTCCAAATCTGTCTTTCCAAAATTTTTGTGTGTTCAAGTTGAGTTGATGGAAGCATTTAAAATATCTCCAGTTTCTTCTTTGTTGTGTATTGTATTGCAGGAGTGTCAGTCTGGTTCAGTAGAGCCAGCAGTTCAAATTGCCTCCAGGACTGTTGAGGAAAAGGATTATCCCCCTGTTCACAGACATGCCTCCCAGCCCCCTGCTCCCCCACAATTAAAGAAAGAAAAGCAATAGCAGGATGTGAGAGAAATCCAGAAAATTGCACATGGTAGGGAGGGCAGGTAGTAATGTCTGTAGTTGAGGGTCGGTGTCAGATAAAACTGTAGGAGTGCTGCTGGAGGCACAGATTGTTTTTGGTGTAGGTACTGGGCATGAGGTGCTGTCACTGCTTAAAGGTTACAGTTGCTCTAGGAGTGACTAAGGAAGAGCAAGGTCGCGAAGCAGATCAAGTGTTTTGGAATTTATGGAAACACCACCTAAGTAAGGAGCACCAAAAAAAGTAGAGGAAGTATCAAATGTATTTGTCTTGTCCCTGTTCCTCATGTACACCAGTGCAGCTGCTGTTGAGATGGAGTAGCCAGGCCACTGTGTGACCTGGCAGGATGTTCTGGAAGTGACCTGTTGGCTAGGGCTGAGTCTAAGCTGTATTCAGTGGAAGCAGTCTGGGTGCCTCCTGAGACCAGCCTGCATAATTTGTCTGCTGTGGCTTCTTCAGACAGACTTGGGTTTCATTAGTACAAGGGGTTTTATGTTTCCCTGCAAACTATGTCTGTACTCCAACAGGTATTTTTGCCTGACTGAGCAGCAGTACACTCCAAGTACCCTGGTATTGGCTGCAGAGCATTGCATGAGTAACTTGCAGGGTGCATTTCTTCTACAAAGTGGGAAGTGGGTCATAATCTTTTGTGTTAATTTTTGCTGGTGTCACATAAAACAAAATGGCAAGTGGCGAATGATTTGAATACATTTAGGATGATGTCTTGGCTGGCTGAGGGCTGCTAAGCCTGTGGGGGTGGACAAGGCTGAAGAGTTAATAGGGATGTTTTCCATAGCAGACACTTCTAGCACATTTTATTGGACTGAGGGAGACAAATCCAGAGGATGTTTTTTTGGAAAGTAATGCAGTAGCAGGCACTGTGTCTGGAATACTCATCATTGGTGATTAATTTTATTTTATTGTAAGGATTGATCTCGTGGGCTCTGTTTACAGGGAAGCTGTTGCTTGAACTTGGGCTGAATTGGGGAGTGCATACAGGCTGGTCTGATTAAGCACTTGATTTTAGATAGGAGTAGTATCCTTCTCATAGCTTCAACTTATTTAGTTTGATTATGTAGCATATTGCATGGGGTTCTAAATGTTGTTCAGTTAATTGGGAAGCTATTTAGTGTGAATTCATGACCCCATTTGAACTGTGTTAAAAGCTGTGGAATGTGAAGAGGAAATTGGTTGCATGGTCACTTGCCTGTGTGCAGTAAGAGGGCAAAATTAGCAGTACTGTAATGTGCATATGCTCTGAGCAAAAAATACAACCAGGCAAACTCCTTGCTCCTTTGTCTCTGTCCAAAAACTTAAAAGCAGTAAATGCTGTTTGTTGGGGGACCAGAATATAATTTTAAGTGCAGCACCTTGTCTGTAGCAGTTGTTGTTTGGCAATGTCTCACACATATTGTGTGATAGCGTATTTGCCTCCTGTCTTTGAATGAGATACAGAAAGTCATGAAGGACCTGATCTAGTGTGGCTCATTGCATTTTTTGTCATAAACTGTGCCATGAAAACATATTAATACATATTCTTTCTTTTTTCTTCCTCAGATAAACTACTAGTCTTCACTGTAGCAACTAAAGAAACCGATGGCTTTCACCGTTTCATGCGAACTGCAAAGCATTTCAACTACACAGTAAAGGTATTGTATGTTCTGTACCAAATATCCGTGCTGTCCATGCTGTAGAACAGGACAATAAATGGTAGCTGACCTTGCCTGAGCTTCCTTGTGTGCTGGGACAGAGGGAAGGAGCTGCAGGGCTGGGGGCAGGCAGGGCACTTGCTGCTCTCCTGTTTCCTGCCTGCTGATGCCCCTCTGAACAGCCATGGGAAGGAGGAGCTGCTTTGGAGATCTGTAGCTCTGCTGGTCAGCATCCTCCTCGTTCACAGCTTCTGTCATGTTTTCTCACAGCCTTGTTTTGCTGGTTCTGTTTGCATGAGCACTTCTGGGAGCTGTACTGCACTCAAGGGCTTTGAATCGCTTTCCTTAGGCAAGACTGGATCACTGCTGCAAGGAAGGAGGGAGAGTCACAACTGAACATTTCACTGTGTTTCGCAGGAACCTGTAATTTCTGAGAGGACAATGTGTTTCTGTCATTCTTGCCAGCCTTTTTTGCCTTGCTCCACGCCTCCATGTGTCACGTACTTAGGCTGGCCTCTGCATGACCTTGGGGAAAAGGGAGGGCACTAATCTTCTAAACTTTCCCCACAAATTGTTTCTGCCAAGAGAAAATCCAGGAATTCAGATGCTGTTATGAAATTTTTCTGCTTACTTACCACAGTGTCTGCACTATAAATAGGAAATATTTTGGGTCTCTGAAGTTTGACTTCTACCACCGAATTTGGAGGACTGAGAGAACATTTCCTAAAATGATAAAGCTGCACTAAAGCACCTGAGCAGCCTGAGCTCTGGAAACATCTTTTAGCTTTGCAGATTTGTCCAGAACATCATGCAGTGTAGTTCTTCCAGGCTTTATACATTCCAAAAACATTATGTTCAAAACATATAAAGAGCTTTTTTTTTTTTCCTTTCCTTTTTTGACATGTAATCTGCTGTAGTGCTTGTCTGAGGAGGAGGTTTTTGTTTAGCTGATTTTTAGCAACAAGCTGGTTATTGGGAAACCTATCATTCCCTTTTTGTACAAAAAGATTGAAGCTTATAGTTTGAATTAGTTATACCCTGATCCACTAAAGTCTTTTGTTCCTCCTGTTCCTAAGTGGTTTTATTGAAGTTCAAAGGTTCCATTCAGAATGTTTTTCTAATACAAACTTTGAAACAATCCTTAGCTTTTTTTTTTTTCCCTGAAGGAGACACATTTGAGTAAATGGCAGTAGCAGATAATTGCTCAATTCTTATTTGGTTAAGAAATGTCTCTTTCATGTTTTTGCAGTGATGTCATTGTGCTGAATGCTGCTTCAGACATGGAAAACTTAAGATGCTGCAAGTGCTGGCTTGCTATGCTTTAATGTGTTGCTTCTGCTTTAGCATCTGTTTTCAATAAGGGTCTGCTTTAAAAAGGCCTCATGGGTTTGGGTACTAGCAAAATGTGCTATTTTTTTATTTATTCCAGGTTCTTGGAAAAGGTGAAGAGTGGAAAGGTGGAGAGCTGCCCAACTCTATTGGTGGAGGGCAGAAAGTTCGACTGCTGAAAGAAGGCATTGAAAGCTATGCTGATCAGGAGGACTTGGTTGTACTGTTTGTGGAATGGTGAGCAAACCTGGCTTCTTGTCTTTATATTTTAGTCTGGGTAGGCATGCAAAAGTAGCTGCTGTGGCAGGCTGAAAGTCGCATGATGCTTTTGTTCCTCGCTGTTTTATTTGAGAGAGCTGGAGTCTTTTTTTCCTTCATTCATAAAAATAGTAGATTGCTTTTGGAGCAATTGTTACTTTTTAACAGATTTACAGATGTAAGAGTTGTTCATAGTTCTGCTGCCTCCAGGGAGTGAAAAAATGTTACTGGGAGCTGACAGGCTTTTAGGCAAGCATTTGTCCTCTCCGTGCTCAGCTGCAGTGAGAGCAGGATGTGGCTGCGAGTGTGGATGGGAGGGGGAGCAAAAGCAGCTCCAGAAATAAAGTGGCCAATAGGGACCAGAGGTGTAATCTTGTTCCATGAAGTAGCAGTGATATGGAGGAAGCAGGAAAATGGGTCCCTGAGGGAAGTATTTAACAGAACTTCTTTTACGTGTTGGAGAGCTGAAATGAGAGGTTTGGTGTCAGTGAACACTGGTGCCTGTGCTCTGTGTGTGATGGAGGGATGGAGAGACAGCACTGTGCAGGTGCCAGATTATAGCTCATAGCACAGCTATGCTTCAGCACCCTCCCTGGAGGCCACATAGGTTTCTCCCTGTCACAGGAAACACTGAGCTCAAACACGTTCAAATCACACTTTCTCCATTGCTTCCTTCTGCTTTTTCCGTTCTCTGATTTTCCTCCTGTGACAGCAGCATGACCAGAGTAGCTCAGAACCCATCTTACAGCAGACACCAGGCTCTTCCATGCTCCTGTTAACCAGAGCAGGGTCACAGCTCTGCTGTAATCCCTGCAAGGAAGGTGTGGGACCAAGTCTGGAGTCAGGAACAGGAAGCTGCAATTGCAGACAGGCTGAGTGCAGGCTGGGAAAGGGTCACGGGTGAGTTCACCCTGCTGCTGTTACCCAGTCGTGTTGGAATGTCTGCTCCAGAAGTCTCTATCGGCTTTTAGCCTGCTTTATTTATTTAATATTTGACAGCTGAAGGAAGCTAGGGACACTTCTTCAAGCTTGGCAGGATTTGCACAGCAGACACCATCACAAGGCAAAGTGGCTGGACACTGGCATTTTATGGAAAGTTAATTTGTTGTTTTGCAGAAGCTAATGCTTCAGGAAAGTTGGTGTAACCTATTAAACTGTTAGCAAATTCAAATATGTTACTTAGTTTTCTGTTCCAATTTTACCTCCTGTAATGAGTAAATAAATGCCTAGAAAGCAAAAAATCTAAATTTTCAGTAATTTATAAATAAACATTATAAGGAATGTTTATTATGCTGAATATTTTCTCTTCTGCTTAGGTCTGTAAAAGTAACATAGTTTGGAGGTACACATTCAGTTTTTGAATTTCTTACTGACTTGATCCATTTTGCCTTTGCTAAGTGGAACAAATATCTTTCTAAAAGTAAATATGTATGTTTGTTCATAGTGTCCTGTTAACCATACAAGAACTGAAACTTCTTAAAGGTTAATTTGAAAGATTTCGTTCCGTAGTAAAGCTCAGATGAATCAAACATTTCTCAAATGTTTTCTGCGTAGATTGAATTTGTTTCTGAATTTCTTATTCTAATCCATAACTATTTTCTTCCTGTATGGTAAAATATGCAGATTTAGTATTGGGGTCTAGATCAAATTTCTCCATCATAATTCACTCTCTGGAGGGGCAGGCTGTCTGCTGGCACGGGTGAGAGAGTACAGAGGACCATGTGTGTCGAAGTGCAGAAGCTATAATCTTTGTTCCCATGAAAAATCACAGGATTTAAGGCCTCCCAAGTTCCTGAGGTCTGAAATCCCAAGTTCTTATTTATTTAAAGTTGGTAGAACTGATTACAGATAGGAGAGAAAAAAAACGGTTCACTGATTCTAGCATTTGAGTTTAATTCTAATGAGCTTTTTCATTTCCAGAAATCCTGGTTTGCAATTAAACGTTGATCAATGTGGCAGTAAGTTTGGAAGAGACAAATGTCATGAACTTCCTTTCTTCTTCAAGTGTTTTTTATTATATTCATTGTGAAGCATTTGGAATATTAGTCTTGGGGGTGGGGAAAGGAAATATCTGGTTTGCTTACTGTAACTAGGCAAGTAATTTCTAGGGAACTGTTTACTTAACAAACTTCGTTTCTTGTTGTTTTTTTTTTTTTTTGAACAGTTTGTTATATGGCTCAGAATTGTGGAAATAGTTTGAACTTCTGTGGACAGCTTGTGCCTATGTGTAAATAGCAAAATGCCTGCAGATGGAACACTATTTAAATTAGGCTTGTTTTTGCTCGAGCTAACTACTGGTTTATTTTGGACCATTTCAGATTGAACTGGCTAATGGCCAATGTAGACTGGATAAATTGGTTGGTGCTGTGCCTGTTCATCCAGAACTCCCACAGACACCTCTTTGTATCATGGAAGAATTTTGAAGCCTCTCAATTTGTTGTTTGTTTTGCCGTATTTTTTTTTTTTGCATTCATCAGAAAGTAAGGGATAATTATATTTTCTGTGTCTCTCAGAATGGTTGAGGTGTGATCCTGGTGGACATGCAGTGTAAATGACAAAACAGCTGTATGGCTGACATTGCCAGTCACTAACAGCCATTCTCACTTGTGTTTTGAGCTCCTGCCCTGCAGCTCCAACAGCAACATGTTCTCACTGTGAAAGCTGTGGGTGCAAAAATGGCATGGTCAGTTCTAGAGCACCTGAGTGTTCACTGCTGCTTCCCTGTGCTGCTGGGAGTGCTGGGGGCATAGCCAGGATGCTGTGCTGCTGCAAAAGAGGGGGAGGGATGGGTGGATTCCAGTCCCAAGCATCTGCCATCTGGGAGCTTCAGGAAATGGGATTAGGTTGTGGAAACATTCTGGGTTTGTTTTTTTTTCTTTTTTTCTTTTTTCCTGCCCTGCTTGCTTTCTACTTGATTGAAAGGATTTACGAAGGATAAATAAAAGAGTATCTGAGCTTTTCCTGGTTGCCAAGGAAGCCTGCTCTTTCCTGGATGTATCCACACTTTTTTTTCCCTGTTAAATTTTGAAGTCCTGCTTAAAGTAAGTCATTGCATCACCCCAAAAAACAGTATAGACTGTCAAGGACAGTCCTGGGATCTGTTTTGTGATGGTCTTAGTGATGCAGTCCTGAAGTGAATTCCCCTTACAGCAGGATGTGAGGTCTGCATAGGCCAAATATGATCTGACCTAGCAGTGAATAATTCAAGTGATGCATTCACAGTTGTTCAGAAGTTTTCCTTTTGCCTGGAGAGGATAGTGGGAGCTGCTGAGGACACTGGCAGCAAGGGTGGAAGGCTGGAGGAGGTCTGCCCAGGAAGAGGTGTGGTGACATTGTCACCTCTTGACAAAACAAGGCCTTGACCATTAATGGTTCATGCTGGAATAATGCTGCTGTATAATATCCATTGCAGTTTAGCAGCTCAGCACTGGGCTTTGGATTATAAACTCTGCTGTATTTAAGTAGCGTATCCCTTTCACAAGCAGAGCCTGTGGCTGGCCCAGCATGTTGCTGAGCTCTGGCTTTCTCTTACAGAATGACAGTTCTTGGAAGCAATGTTCAGGGTGTTTGGTTCCTTCCTGCAGCTGTAAGTCATGGCAGCAGCAGCACTAACCTGATCATAGAGGAGAAGCACAGCCTGCCACAAGCTATTCAGTTAAAGCCTCAGACAGATCTCTTTTTGTCTGTCTTCAACGTGTCTCCTGTTCCTTGTGTGTTCTGCAGGCTCAGCCTGGCATCGAGTCGGGCTGCAGAAATTGAATGGAAAAGGGAGTGAAGTGTATTCCTGTAAATTTGGGCAGAAACAGGCATTTTTTTGTGAAACTGGGGAAGGTCCAAAATGTACAGTTTCTTTCATGCGTTCTTCTGCCAAAGTTGCAGAAAAACATAACAGAGTTTTCAGAAAACCACTTACTTATATAGACTACATAACACACTTCCTCTCCAGGGTTCATACTTTGCTTTGTGGTGAAAGTCCTTTTTTTTTTACATTTGTAAGCCAGCTGTTGTTCAGTTCTCTTAGGCCAATTTAATGAAATCCTCTTAAAAGAAAAGACATCCTGAATAATTTCAGAGCTGTAATAAAGGAGTACCATATTTCAGTAATGGTTGATCTGTTGGCAGCATTGCTGGGTAATACATTGCAATGCAAAATGTTCTGTGTACTGTAGGTGGGGGTACTGCTGTCCTAGTTAGCCCAGCTCAATGGCTTTGCAAGAGAAACCTTGGTCAAGGTTAGACCTTGGTTTTTGGTACCTCTACTGTTCCTTTGCCCATTACCAGGGCTTGATGATTTTCAGTCACTAAGTACATGAATAGAATAAGAATATACCTGCGTTCAGATGGGGAAACTTCAAGGCTGGGATGCTGCCATTAAAATATTTTGCTGCCTCAGCCAGAGACTAATCTGTGATGTGACTCCAGTTTCACTGTGTCATTCTTCATGCTGTATGAAGAGAACCTTGAGTGGGTGGCACTGGCACAGGTCACCCAGAGCAGCTGTGGATGCCCAATCCCTGGCAGATTCCTGGTTCCAGGCTGGGTTGGACTGGCCTTTGAGCAGACTGGCCTGGTGTGTGACATCCCTGCCCATGCTGGGGGATTGGTTTGTTTGCTTGGTCTGGTGGGTTGTGTTCCCAACCCCCTGTGCCTGCCAGGCACTGATTTAGATATGGTTCAGCCACAAGAAACAGCCAGGCTTGGGATATTCCATTCTTACAGGACTTCTGCCAAACTCAGGCAGGTTTCTCTCTGGCTTGGCACAGTGTTGACCTTTGGCTGTGGGTGGCAGCCAAAGATGAGCCCTCCACCTTCAGGTCTTTGTCCTCAATCAGAATTGGGACTTAAATCTGATTAAGGTGCAAAGGCAGGTGAAGTTTTTAATAAATAGATATTGTGATGCTTTGAGCCTTTTAAGTCTTCAGTACATTAAAGAGGTTGAAGGAGAAATCCATGTATTGTCAGTATTCAATACACTTTCTATGGGCAACTAGACTCATTGAGATCTAACTACGTTCTTGGTAAGACTTTTCAGAAGAGTCAGTGCTGTTGTGTTTTGGAACAAGATCATCTAGATTCTCCCAGTCATCTTTCATTCCACTCTTTCATCTGTTAAGGTTTTGGTTTTTTCTTTTTTAAATTGTTAAAAACATAAGAAGTTTTCTAAAGGGGAAAAAATACTTTTTTTTTTTTTTTTTTTTTACTCAAAATACCTGAAACAGGAAAATCGATTTCAGGTAGACAAAATGTGGAAAAAAAAAAAGAATGTCCAAAATGTGAAAGACTAAAAAGCAGAAAGGGAAACTACTTTGGATAAATAATATTGATTGAAGTTTCTCTCCTAGAAAGGTGTAGAATTTTTACATGGTGGTTAAATATGGTTTCATTGAGTCATTTCTAAGAATAGAAGGGCTGTTCCATTTTTAAAAATTTGAATAGTCCAAAGACTTGTTGTTTTGACCACAGAAACATTAAAATTAAACCAACCTAATGGATATATTTTCTTTACTTTTAAGCTATGATGTTATCTTTGCTGGAGGCCCTGAAGAACTGCTGAAGAAATTTCAGGAAGCTAATCATAAAGTGGTGTTTGCAGCAGATGGACTAATTTGGCCAGATAAAAGGCTGGCTGACAAGTATCCTGTTGTCCAGAGTGGGAAACGATTCCTGAGCTCAGGAGGCAAGTGTGATCCTCAGACACTTGAACTTGAACATGACCAACCTCTGTTACCTGTTCAGTGTGCTTGTTGTGTGTGGAACTGTCCCTGAATTCCCCAAGTATAAAATTGAGGACTTCCCCCTCCCCTCTCTGCTTGAATTGCTCCTGCTCTGTGCTCAAGCATAGTTTTCATTCAAATTTGCAGTGTGTGTGTTTGGCAGTAACTTGTAAAAAGCAGATAAATACAGTAAGGGCCTAGCAAGCAAGTGTGCATGGCAGAGAAACGCTGTGCAAGGATGACCCCATTGCTGCAGAAACAATGCAGTGCACAAGCCCTGGCAGACCAGCACGTGCTATTTATAGGCACAGTTTTTCCTGGTCACAGCATTCCCTGCCTGCTGCCTGGAGATCTCTGCACATGGGGTGGATGTGCTGGCAGCCCTGCCTGGCCTCTCAGCAGGGCTCACACAGGGCCTTCAAAAAAAGGGGGAGCTACTCCTGTTAATCCCAACGATGGATTAATTCTGGAATCCTCCTTTAAATGCCAGCTTTGGTAATAATTTTGCCCTTGATTAATACATGCACTGGTACAGATACTGTGCTCTGTGGAAGCTATTGAGTGTGTCATTTCTGGGGCACCCTTCTGCAGCGTGCAGATCTGGAAGTGTCCCTGTTTCTTTCCCTCACCTATCTGCCCTATCTTTTTTGATTTTGGTGTATATTGGTTTTGAGTTGAATTCTCATTGTATTTCTTTCTGGCAGAGTTAGATTCAGGCATCTCTGCCAGTAAGAAGTGATTGATGAAAATGAAACGTTTTCTACACATGGGCTTCTTGGGAAAAGTGATTGTCTGATATCATGCTTTGGCATTCTCAGGTCCATCCTAGATAGATCGGATTTATTTTTTTTTCCCTTAAAATACCATTAGTATAAAAATAAAAAATAGTATAAAAAGTATAAAAAAATACCATTAGTGTAAAAAGAGTCATTCATTATTAACTCTCTGAAACAGAACTGTTACATACCTAAGGAAGAAAACTGAATTTTGAGTCAAGTTGAATGATTTTCACACTTTTTCTTTACTGGCACCACTCAGAATGAAGTCCCTGATTGGTGGACAGCATTGGCAGGGTAGTGCTTTCCATGGAAATAACCTCTGTGTGTGTGATGTTGCAGGATTTATTGGTTATGCTCCATCTATAAATCGTATTGTGCAGCAGTGGAATCTGCAGGACAATGATGATGACCAGCTGTTTTACACCAAAATCTATGTTGACCCACTGGCAAGGGTAGGTAGTAACTTGCATCCTCATTTCTTTCTGCTTGAAACAGCATGCTGTTCCTCATAAAACACCAGGAGATTAAAAGGAAAGGAATGCTGTCTCTTCACACTGGAGTGCCATGTTGACAGTTGTGTTTGTTCTCCTGAGGTTCCTACTGCCAGAATGATGAACAGGCTCCCAAAGGGTCAGAACTTGATATATTATTTCAGGCTGTCTTCAGATCCAGGCAGGTTGTGCTTCACTGTTAGAAATAACAGCTCTGAGGTATATGATCAGACACATTCATCTCCATGAAGGTCCCATGAACTTGGCAGTTTGATGGCCAGAGAATGTGGCATTTTTCCAGGGTGTCACTGAACTACTTGCTGATCCAGTGTTTCATATTTTGGCTTGCTGCCATTTCAGATCCTGCCTCCAGCTTTTTGTGCAAATATGTTCAATAAAGCTGCATCATAAATTTTTGGTGAAGACCTTTCTGTGCTCTGACTTAAAGTTCTCTGCTGAGAAGCAGCGTTAAAGCATGGTAGATGTCAGAGACATGTCCCTGATGCTGGAAAAAGAGGGATAAGGGAAGTTAACAATGCATTGCTGCAAAAATACTTTAGGAGCTGATATAGCAGAATTTTGAGAAGGATTTTGATAATTTGTATGCTTAAGGCAGATGCGAAGTTTTTGAAATACATACATGTTGTTTCTGGCATAACTTAATGGAAAGTCAGGTCTGTTTGGACACAGGTTCAGAAATAGAATATTTCTGTTGGAAGGGATCTATAGTGATCATCTAGTCCAACTGGCTGACCAGTATGGGACTGACCAAAAGCTGAGGCATGTTGTTAAGGTCATTACCCAAAGGCCTTGTAAGCACTTGGTGGGCTGGAGGTACTGACAGCCTCTCTAGGAACTGATCCAGGGTTTGGCCACCCTCTTCATCAAGAAATGCTTCTTAATGTTCTTAATGCTTCTTAATGAACCTTCCCTGGTGCAGCTTTGGACCATTCCCACCAGCTCAGCACCTCCCTGTGCCCTTGCCCTCCCCAGGAAGCTGTGGGGAGTGGAGCTGTGGGGAGCAGAGAGCCTGCTCCTCTAAACCAGACAAACCTCAGCTGTTCCTCCTAGGAAATTCCTTCCAGACTTTCATGTTTGAATGCTTTTATGTAACTTAAGTCAGATGCCAGGTATGCAATTGAAAATATGGAGCGTAGAGATACTAAAGCTGATTCTGCATCCAAGTCAGGAGTTAGATAATTAGGTGTCTAAATAGATTATCTTCTAGATAAGAGCTGTGTATCTGTGCAGAGCACTGCTGCACCATGATTTAAAACACTTCCATGGTGCTTCCTATACATCACCACCAATTCTTTGTATAATAATAATATATCCAGTGCTGTAGAATATGTAAGAAAATCTTGGAAGAACAAAACAAATCATGTTATCTGTAGAGGGGTTTTTAAGTGTGTTTTAAATGTTACATACTTGAATTAACATTTTAAAAATGGCAAAACATTGTATTTAAAGTAAGAATCTAGCTAGGATTAGTGATACAAAATTAGGAGCATGTTTTAAAAGCACCAGTGTTTTCTATTCTGGCATGATACTTAAATTTGGCTTTTGTATTTTTGTGACTCTGAAACACAGTGTGTTTTGTTTCTTGGCCAAGACTTGTTAATTTTTTTTTTAAGACAAATTTTCTTTGGCTTGTACTGCTAAATTGCAGTTCCTGTGGAGAGCTGTGACCTTTATCCTTCAAGTTTAAAGTTTCTGCATTTGCATAACTGATTGCTGCACAGCTTGGGTATACAGAAAAATGTAACAATGTAAAGAACATGTAGGGTGATTTTCCCTAATTATTTGCTGCCACTGTGGTATAAGTGCAACATTTCTGTAAAAACTGTGGCTTTCAGAATGCCTCAATATCTTTGGTACTTTGATTTCAGGAGCGAATTAACATTACTTTGGACCACAAATGTGCAATTTTCCAGACCCTGAATGGAGCTGTTGGTAAGTGTATGATTTACACATTTTGTGTTTTATTAACTGTTATTTTTTTTTTTTTTTGCTTAACCATGAAAGTAGTTCTTTAAACATATGCTTATTTTAAGGAAATATTTGGATGGGTAAACCTGATCATCAGATTAGTTACAGGTGTTTTGGGTTGATTATTAATTGAATTCTTTCATTGATAAAACATTTGGTCTAAAATAGAAACAATAGTTTTAAATAAATTAAGTTGGCAGTAAATACAGAGTTAAAGATCATTTTTCCATCTGCCTTTTAAAAACTTAATTACAGGAGTGGAATTAGTAATTAAAATTGCATTTTAGAGGTTCTCAGGCAAATGGCTATACATAATGAAGTAGAATGTGGAATGATGTAGAATTTCCTTTATTTAACTGTCATGAATTTAAATGGAAAAATGTGTCTGTGCACACTTCCTTTCTTATATTTGACATCCAATTATGAAACAACATTTTGTAGTCAGAGCATATCTGAAATAACTATGATTTCTTTATAAATAGCATTTGCACTAAATTAAAATTTTTTAAAGCAGATTTTATTCCAACACTGGAGCTGCTTATGAGAAACTATGAAGTTTGATGTCACCTTATTTATCATAAGGAACTTAGAATTCAAGTCTAGTTAAATAAAAATGAACAAAAGCTTCTAAATAAATAATACTGACAATGATAGCAACAGCAAGGTATATTGTATCAGCAAGGATTTAAAGAAGTCTGGAATTTTAGCTTTTATTTATGAACTTACTGTACTGCTTTGTTGATTTGCAGATGAAGTCCTTTTGAAATTTGAAGAAGGAAAAGTAAGAGCAAGGAATTCAGTGTATGACACACTACCAGTCACAATTCATGGAAATGGTCCAACTAAAGTGAGTGACAGCTTGGTTTTATTTTTGTGTAAAACCACAACATTATTGGAGGAAAAAAACAATGATAGAAGAGCATGAAACAATCATAGCACACCACCCCTGCACATTTCCATTTAATGTTATTAGGAATTGAGAGGATAAAAACCCCATTCTAATTCATGTTATTCTGTTGTCACTGTAAATTGATATTGCTGCTGAAACAACTCATTCTGCTCCCAAATTCATTGTAGCATGGGATATTAGAAACAAGTAAGCTTTTTTTTAATTTATTCACTAACACGAAACAGTTCTTGAAGCTGGTGAAGAATGTCTATCTGGTTATTAAATGGTAATCAGAAAAACAGTGGGGAGGATAATCTAGCCAAGAGTGACAGGCTGGGATACAAAACAGCAACACATCTGTTCCCACCCTAGACCCAGGTGTGTGTGTATATATATATATATATACACATATATAAAATATAATGTATTTAGGCAAAAGGAAAAGCCTCTATATATGTGTATATATATATATATATATGTATAGGTACACATGTGGCTGGCTCTTGCTGCTGTGTTCAGTGTCACTGATCACTGCCATCCAAGTGCCCATGGCTTGTCAGCTTTGGGTCCATGCTAGAGCACTGTCAGCCCTGTGAAATAGCTCTTTTGACAGGTTCTGTTCATGTGTGAAGATCCAGGTCTAGAGGAGCCTGCACAGTTTCTCTGAGAGAAATGGCTGTGTTTTGGTAATGAGGCCATTGGAATTTTTTGTTCAATGCCAAAGAAGTGTAAAACTGTATCATTTATAGTAGTGTCTGTTGGCTGAAGCATTGGGCATGGCTGCTCTCTAATTACTTCTGAATAAATTTTCCTTACTGTAGCTCCTTATTTTCAGAAAAATGCCTTTCAGGAGAGCAAAGTAAAGTTTGGAACTCATTGATATCCCAGGAGCTGCTGGTTCTTTGTTTTTGCTCTTGTATTTTGTCTTTGGAATTAGTGAATGCCTTTATCTGTTTGGCTTATAACTACTCAGCAGTGCTGAAATGTATGACCAATTCCTTCCGTATTGCTATTTTTGCCTCAATTAAATCCTCAAATTCTGTCATCACTGGCTTTGCCGACATGTTGCCAATGAAAAGAAAGGTTCTGTATTTTACAGTTGGGCAAACAGCTTAGGATGGAACTTCTTGTACTAATCCATGAGTTATGCTACTTTAATCGAAACTCAACCTCTGCCTGTAGTTATGTTTTAAAAACAAAGAGGAAACTCTTGATATGCATCACTTTGTCAATGCAGGTAAATTCTTCTGTTTTAAACACAGGATAGAATCAAAAGGACAATTATATATTAGAAAAAAGTTTTCACTAGTTGGGAAATAAACTAGCATAAAAAAATTCCCATAATTAACTCCAAATAGTTAAAAGTTTTTTTATTTATAAGATACTCCTGCTTTGTACTTAATCTCTCTAATCTGCAGATTAGTAAATTGCTTTGGTTAGATACACTTTTTGAAATGGACACCAAATTATTCTCACATTCACACATAATATTTCTGTTTTTCACCTGAAGTGCATGTCATTTTTATGAAATACTCGTTTTGTGGACTTTATGGTACATATATAAACTGTTTTGTCAACAAAAATAATAAGAAAAAGTTTTTACCTCCTATTTTTGTATGTCTGTTTCTTGTCAGCTGCCTTTAGTTACAAGTGATTAGATGAGTGAACCTGAATAGTTTGAAAGGTACAGTTCACCCTTTGCATGCATCTGCCATTAATTTGAATTGTTCATTTATTTGCCAGATTCACCTGAATTATTTGGGAAACTATATTCCTAATGCTTGGACACGGGAAACTGGTTGCACTGTTTGTGATTTAGACTTACTAGACCTGTCAGCAGTAAAGGTAAGAAGACTCTTTCCTGGAACAAACCCCTTTTGGGTACAGCTGAAAGGTGTTTTGTGATTTCTCAGGCCATGGCTTCCTTATGCAATATTATGTTTTACTACTTTCAGGAATATTTTTATGCATGTGTTTTAATACAGGTTTGCACAGCATTACTGAAGGTGATGCCATTCCTAAAAGTCTTCCAGATCTTTACCTCTGTTCAGTGAAGGTCAATCAATAATTTTCAAATCATGCAGGGTTCGAGAGTATAATTAGAACTTTGGGGGAGGTAGAAAAACTCTTTAGATATTTCAGATTTTTAGCAGCAGATCTCCAGAACATTAAATATGCATCAGCTTAATGATTTCTGTTACAGAGTTTAAAAGTTAACTAACATGGTTACTATGACTAATTTTCTGAGATTAAACAATCGAAACTGCTTTACCTTGTAGAGGACAACATAGATACTTGTATTGTGTAATCAAATGTCTTTCTGTAGAAAAAAACCTGATGTAATGATGTTACTGGATTTCAGTGGAGTTTTGAGAATTCTTGCAGGACAAACACACACATACACGTGGCATGTGTGCATATCCAGTACTTGGAAGCTTTGGCTCTTTCACTCCAAGCGTGATGTCTTTCATGTCTCTATAAATATTTCAGCTTGTACACAGTAAATTTGAGGCAGAGTAAATACTAAGCTTTACCATGTGGAATTGTAAGGCTTGGATGAAAAAGTAAATTCTGATTATTCCTAATTGGCTGTTTCCAGCAGCTGTTTCATTTCTGCTCTGTATTGAAGTTTTGAATGAGAACAGGTCTTAGAAGGTTGTGTTGAGGAGAGCATGAAAGAAATAGTTGCTTGTTATCTTTATAATGAAAGGAAAAAGTGAAAGAATTTCTGGGCAATAAGTAGCTAATGGGCTGGAATATAAATGAAAGAAGTTATTGCTGGAATTGTAATAACCTTCTGATTCTTGCTATATTTTTAAATTTTATTTTTGATTTTAAGATAAACATTTGACTAGTATTCTAATAAGATAATGTTGACACTCCTATCATAAAGTTTACCTGAGGAAAAGATGTTGTCAAAGTTTTGTTTTCTAATGCTGTTGGTAATTAAGACATGGTTTTGGAGCACTTAAATCTTAAAGCCAAAAAGGAGGATGCAGTGATTTACTGGATAGCTTTCTATAGTTTATGTACATCTACTTGGAATGTGTCTTCTTTACTGTAATGCATTCTTTGGACTCCATACCTCACTCACTCTGCCACCAGAAATAACAAGGCTTTGCCTTGGCCTCAGTGTTTATTTCAGGCATTTCTAAGTACCAGCAGTATTTCATTTTCTGAACGTGCTCTCTGTTCAGGCCTGTCTGGTTGCTACAGAACAAGAAATTTTCAGTGAAAAGAGCAGTACACACTCTGTGCCTCTAATAATTTTCTTCATGTTTTATTTAACTGCTTTGAGGCGTTTACAGGAATTTTTACTCCTAATTTTCAAACACTTTTGCTTTGGTGACACTCCTGAGATTTTAGTGTAGAGCCAAGTGGTTCACATTTCAGTGCACTGAAGTAGTGTCAGTAATTCCTCACTGTCTCTATAGCCTTTGCACATCCAGCCTGAACCTCTTCCTCTTTCCCGTGGAGAATAAGGGGAGAATGACTTAGAATCAGAAAAATGCACAAAATACAATTACTGCAGCAGTTCTAGCACTGGGCGACAGCTCTAGCCATCAGTGGGACTAATTCCTGTGCCAGCCTCAGAGCAGTGGCCACCAGAGAGTGTCACAGGGGCTTTGCTGGAGACCCAGCAGTGCATCCTCCACCAGCTGCTTTGAAGCTCTCAGGGTCTCTGGGTGGGTACACTGTGATGCCAGCCCTTATGAGGTTTGCAGATGCAGCAGGGCAGAGGAGGTAGTCAGGGTAAACACTGGCTGTTTCCAAGCTGGGCATTTTGCCAGGATGTTCCTGGGTTCCGATGCAGACGGTGACACTGTGAAATCTCAGCATGTGTTGATGGCTTATCCAGACGCTTTTCAAGAGGGTGTTGGCCTCCTTAAAAAGCTAACTTGGCAGCCCTTTATACTCATATAAGGTTTCTCTCTGAGCCTTGTAATGCATTATATTTTTATAGTAATTGTCTGGTTTAGAGATGGACATAATTCTTAGTCAGTGTATTTCTTTGTGTAGGAGTTGAGGCCTTTGAAGGTTAAATTTCTTTGTCTTGCATAGTGCAATAATTCACTTTGGGACTACAAAAAAATGCTGTCTGGGTTTCTTTTAGTGGTCATGATCTCATGATCTCTATCAAGCATGTACAAAGCAGCTAAATACCATCAAAATATGTGAATTCACATTAAAATAAGGCCCATAAAAGTTCAGTATTCTTGGATGTAAGGAGAGAAGCTCTGTTAGTTTATCAAAGGTCTTTGTAAAATCAGTGAGTGGGAAAGTAAGGCAGAGCCCGTTGACTGGGGAGAAATAGTGCAGATACATTTATGGAAGGATTTTGGAGTCTTTGGCTTAAAGTACAACTGAGTAAAATACTTTGTGGTATTTATTTTTCAACTGTTTTTAAAAACTGGTCTCTCCCTGTATGTACCTTGTTTACAAAAAGAGGAATTTGCCATTCTGTTCTATTGTATTTCCTCAAATGATTGTTTTGCTGTTTTAGTGGTTTTTTTAAAGTAAGAATTTTAGAAACCACAGTACGTTATTTTCTACTTCTGGTCTTTGTTACTGAATTCAAAGAATTTTCTATCAATATTAAATCCATTATCTTTGCTTATTTTGTGAAGCCAGTGAAAATAAACGTGTGCATAGCACTTCTGAGCTCTCTGGTTCTGTTTGTTTGAAAGCTGTGTGGACTGAGTTTACTGTGACATGACATTAGTTGCTCTTTACTATAACTAATCTCAGAAAAGAGGCAAGTCTTATTGGTTGTGTCAAAATATCATTTCTTTTAGGAATATCCAAGAGTAAAAATTGGTGTTTTCATTGAACAACCCACTCCTTTCCTACCTAAATTTTTAGACAGACTGTTGACTCTGGACTACCCACGGGAGGCACTCAGTATCTTCGTTCATAATAATGTAAGTATGGCTTTATTGTTGTACAAAGCTTCCATTTTGGAAATTATGCCATGAATCAAAGTGTGGAGTATATGGATTTGATATAAGAACACAGTTAAAATGCATAGGAAGAGATAATCCTTCAGAGTTTATTATGCAGAGCTGGAAAAATTAAATGAAATTGTGTCAGGGCTTACTGAAGTCTATTTAAAGAAACTGCTTAGATTCTTTTACTAATGAAAAAAATGTATCCTGAAGTGTATGCTTCTGGAGGAAGTACTGATTGACATAAAGCAACAGAGTAAAACAAGAATAGAACAGTTCCAGTCAGAAGGGGCCTGCAATGATCATCCAGGCCAGCTGCTGGTCACTGCAGGACTGACCAACAGTGATACCACAGTGTTGATAAATGTCACCTAATAACTGACGCAGGATGTGCTTTTCATCTTGTTGATTCCCCAGTGCATTTGTGTTTCTTTTGGCACTCCTGCTGGCTCCCATGGAAAGACTGGTGTGTTCAGATAAATTTTGACTGGCACTGCAGATAAGTTGCTTTTGAATACTCTCTGTTAATTACCTAATTAGCATTGCTGATACTTCCCCAGTGGCTTCAGTCAGTATTTTTATTTTGAGCAGCCGGGTCCAATGGAAGCTGTCCCTGTCCATAGCAGGGGGCTTGGAAGCAGATGATCCTTAAAGTCCCTTCCAACCCAAACCATGCTGTGATTCTATGGTTTTAGTGAGTGAACTGTCAGATGTGTGCAATTATTTTGGAAAAAAATGGGACTGGGAGAGAAATGGGAGTTAAATTTAATTGTACCGTTTTTCAGTGTGCCTGCATTGCTGTTGGCACTGTGGCACAAAGGGGTAAGTAATAGAAGTAGAGCTTATCTCTAAAGTCTTCTTTGTGGTTTTGTAAGGGGATGTTGAGGTGTGAATGTAATGTGCACATGGGAATTGTAGGCTGTGTAGGTTTGGTTGCTTCAGCCAGAAGTTTTCTTGTATTTGAAATGAATGTAAAGACTAAATAGCTTTTTATTCTAAATGGAGAAAACCCTCCCCAATATTTCAATTATTCTAATGTCAGCCATAATAGGCAAAAGCCACAATGAGGGCACTGGTTTGGGAGTGTTGCATGCAGCTGAGAGCTCTTAAATAGAGGGAGGACAAAAAGAAATTAAAGGAACAATCAGTGTGACTTTTTAAAAAAACATTGACTGTGCCTGCACACTTGGGTACAGGTGCAGCTCCCTCTCTGAAGTGATTCTGCAGTGGCATAAAAAGCTCCTGTGTGCCACTGAGGTTGTAGGATGGGCTGTAAAAGTTGTAACATAAATATTCTGAAAAATGCTGCATAGATAGTTTGTTAATCTTGCATCATTATACAGCTTCTGATTAATATTGCTGATGTGTTGGATTATTTTCCTAAAATTTTGGACAGAGTAGGTTCATTTTAATGACAGATATACTGGAATATCTTCAAACACTGTTTGGCATCTGTTTCCTTAGGAGAGAATACAGTGTGTTCTTGGACACTATGTTTATGATTTCATAGTAATTTGTACCTTATACTTACCATAAAAAATGTTGACATGATTACAGGAGGTTTACCATGAAAAGCACATAAAGAAATTCTGGGAAAAAGCCAAGAACATTATCAGAAATATTAAAATTGTTGGACCTGAAGAAAACTTGAGTCAAGCAGAAGCCCGGAACATGGGAATGTGAGTTCTAATTTATAAATCTGTTTTATTGATGCATACACTCACATTTTTTCATCTTGCATGTATTAGTTTGCATCTTTAACTTTACATCTTCAGATATGAAAATGGGAGCTTTTGTGGTAGAAAAGATCTAGACATAAGATATGAACTGTGGAGAGTTTTATGATTGCTGTCTAATAGAAAAAGCTGTTGATCATTGTGAAAAAATATCTCTGGTTTGGGCTACTTCAGTAGTCTGTCATCTTGTCTTCTGATGATGCTGTAGACAATACATAGGATTTATTTTATTTTCTAGCTACCTTACTGCAGATTTTTTACATTTTTGCATTGAATATGCTTTTTTAAAAATTGCACTTTTGATGTCCTTGTGCCTACTCTTCTTTCTTCCTAAGTGACATTCTATTTAAGTAAACATATGCTTAAAGCTTGACCTGGGTATACGGGTGACTGAATTATATTTCTTCCTGTGGCCCAAAGAGGCATGAATATCCTTTGGAAGTGCTCTAGCAGAAGTTTCTCACAAAGGCAACTGACTTTTTCTTACGCTTGGTCTTGCTTTTTTCTTTTGTTCTTACTAGAGTATCCAAAACCTTAGCTTTTGGGTCCTACCACAGAGGTGCTTGTGGCTCTCTCAGTACTTCACTCATATTATGGAGCTTTTCAGCCCAGGATCCCACCATAGTCAGGACCACCTTGCTGACCCTTGAGCAGGCTTCATCCTTTGATAGTTCTTTCACTCACTCTTCTGCCTAATCTTCCCTGAGTGTCAGAGCAGAGAAGTTAATTTCAAAAGGCCATTTTCTGTTCAAAACTTAAGAACATAGGCTGTTCATAGCCTCAGCTGAAGGAATAAAGGTCTTGAGTCTCTGTGTTTTTCTTGGAAATTTGTTTCAATGGTGTTTTGTTGTGCTGAAGCCACTGGAAACCTGATCTCTGGCTGAGGTCCAAGCCTCTCCCCTCTCCTTTCTAGGAAATGCTGCAGATGTCCAGTGTTAGTCTAAGCACCCATTCACATGTTTCTAAATCATTCTTTCTTTATTTTTACTACTTTCTAAAGCAAATGTACCATGTTGGCAAACTTTTTGTAGTGTATGTTATGTGTGACTGAGGTGGAGTTTTGGGAGTTGCCTTTTCCTCTTTGTTGTTATATAGACAACATAAGACAGAATCTTCAGTGTAATCAATATCTATAGTATTACTAAATCTCACCCAAAGACCTTGAAAGCTGTTATCTTTTGATAGAACCTACTGACTTACAATGTGACAGAGCTTTTGATGTATGGTCCTTGCTCGATCTGTGGGAAAAAAAATAGTAATTTACATGTATATTTGCACAAAGTAATTTCAAATCCCATTTGAAAGGCAGGGAGATAACCATATGTGTGATGTGCTATCCATGGTATGGATGTAATTTGACCCATGTTGGTCCTGTTTTGAAAGGTCCCTTTGATAAACATTCTGTCCTGAAGAGATACACAGAGAAAAGCTGAAGTACAATGTGCATGGAATGAGACCATGGCAAAACACTGAATCATCCAAAAAACATGAATGTTGGTAGTAGGCTCTTCCAAGTAAACAATGTAGATGTAATTCAATGGCTCCTTTCAATGTGTCTGAAGCAGATTCAATTAATCTGCTGCTCCCTTTGCACACCTGGTGTGCTTGGCTGACCTTGTGAACATCACCGACTTCACTGGAACAAACACATTTTTCATTTCTTTAAAAAGTCTAGCTTGGAACTCTGCGATGTTCAAGGTGAAGGCAGTTACTGTAAAAAATTATTTGCTTTCAGCCCTTCATCTGGCTTTGATCATCATAACCTCATTTATTTCTCACTAATACAGCAATGGGAATAACTTGAGAAGAGTGATTCTTCAGACTAGTTTATTGTTCTGATTTAAAGATTGATATATTCAGTCTTCTGATTCACTTTCTCCTGCCTCTGTCTGCATTATTGACAGATAGTTTTGTTCTACCTCAAATACTTGCTTTCTCTCCTTTTCCAAATCTGCTGCTTTTAACGTCTCTGTTACTTTCCAGTAGATTTAGAATTAATTTGGTCTTCTTGTTTGCACATTTCATACAGAGTCTATTTAGTCAAAGAAGCAAAACAGGGTTCAGTTAATACAAAGAGGAGGCATTTAAGCATTGAAGGTCTAGTTTGTTTTCAGCAGAATACTTTGGACTATACAATGAGGTTTGATCAGTTTTCTCCTCACCTCTTTTTCTTGTTTTGGCTCAGTAAAAAGTGGTGATAAATCACAATGAGATTCTCAGTAAATGACACTCTCATGTCAGTATAAATGGGAGAAAATAACATTTATTCATTTTCAACCACAGTCATGCAGCAAACCTTGGTCTACTTTTTTATTCACATAATAAAGAATAATTGAAGCATTTAATTTCTTGCTTCCTCCTGTCATGGAAAGCCCTCTCCTGTGTTTGTGAAAGTTGGATAGGTATTGGAAACGACCCAAAATTGTGCAGTTGGCAAAACTTCTTAGAATTCAACAATACTGGGAAAGAGGAGTGCGTAGCTTTCCTTGTTGTGGGCTAAATCAAGATTAGAAAGAAGGAAAACTAAGTAGAATAAAGAGAAGGAAAGTTAGCTGCATGTTGTCTGATTTTTCTCTGCATTTACATCACCTGAAACACTTAAGTGGCATTTCCATTTGTGTATAAGCTACGAGTTCTTACAGTTGGTTCTTTTTTTCTTTAAGAAAATATCATCTGTGGTTTTGCCTTGGTTGCACATGAGATTTCAGCCAGCTGTTACAGAATTTATTATGACAGAAAACATAAAAAGCAATTAAATATGTTCAAGTAATAACAGAAAGTTGGGAAATATTTGTCTCATTCACTTCTGAAGTTTTATTTATTAAAAGAGTATTTTCCATAATATCTTTTCTCCTAGAACTGACAGACTTCAGGGTTTCTCTTTTGGGGGAGTTGGTTCTTTTTTGGTTCTCACTTAAAAGTATCAGTAACAGAACTGGGTAGGAATTTTCCAAAACGTCATAGAAAACGTCATTTATCTGTTGAATTTGGAGCCAAGTTTGGTGTCTCCTGTGTGTTTCTTGAAGGAGGATATGAAGTCATTGTCTCTGAGTGCCCATTTGTGTTGATAAACGACACAGCCTTGGAGTAGGGCAAGAATCTTGGCTGGGGGGGAAGGAAGAGTGGGAATTAAGTCTTTGTGACCCAGATGTCAAGTGTTTGCTGTTAGAGACTTGGATTTCCTGGAGCTGCTTCTCCTGAGCACTTCAGCAGTTTTGGGTTTCCATCTCAGGTGGAGAAGGAACACTTTGAGTGTTGCTGAAAAAGGTGTTTTCCACCCATACCTGTTTTCTGGCTACATTTGTTTGCTTTTAGTGATGGTTGGTATGAAGGTCTTTATGCTGTCTGGAGAGATGCACAATGTAACCCTGAATGGCAGATGAAATCACCCAGGCTTTTGGTTGCACACTTTTATCTGGAGCACCTTCCAGAGGTTCATCAGATGGTTTAAGTGCTCTCCCCTTGGTCTTGCAGTCCACATTAGGAATTGTATTTCCAAACTGAGAGGTCTAGATATGATAACTTGATTAACTGCAAGTTCAAACTATGTCTTAAAAACCAAAAAAGGTTGCTCAGTTAAAGAAATTGGTTAGACTCTGTCTCTGTTATAAACAAGTAGCCCCTTGGAATATCTCAGTGGAAAGTGTGATGAAGGGAAGAGCTGTGACACTTCCCCATTTTCAGATGAGGTCACTGTTCCAGCTGGGCTTGTGGTTTGTAAATGCAGTCAAACATCACTCTGATTGCAAAATACTTTAAACTGATCTGTTGAGCTTCACTTCATGCTTCCAGCCAAAAAATCTTGGCTGCCTTCTAAATTTTTGTTAATCACTGAAATTTCTCCAAGTTATGTACAAGAACATAGTTAGCTTTGCAACATTTGATCTTAGTTTGAGTAGGTGGAGTGTAAACCAAGTAGATGGAAGGGTTTAGCCATTGAATTTATATATACATAACAAATAGTTATTTTATATATATATATACATATATACTTAACAAATAGTTTTACATATAATCTGGGATTTCAATATCTGGAGAGGTTAACATTTACTGTAAGAATGTTAGACCTTAAAGCATGAGAATATGAAGGGTTACATTTATTTCCTTGGGTAAAGCTGCTGGGCAACACTGAAAGCCTAAAGAGGAGCTGTATAAATTTCTTGAGATTGTGCTTGCTTTATTAATTTTGACTGAAACTTAGATCACTTTCTTTCTCTCCCTCTGAAATCTGTAGTATTTTGAGAACATTTTTGTTAGTGACTTTTAAGTGCAAAGGATGGCAAAAGGATGGTAGAGGAGGGTTTCTAAGGCTAAACATGTGGGACCAGCTGTAATAGAATTCTCTGGTTCTGGATTTAAAGGGGGTGGGGAACAAAAAAAAAGTTAATGCATTTTGTTATGCATTTTGCTATTATGAAATTAAATTTCCAGTCATGTTTGCCTACTACAAAATATAAATCTGTTCCACTTTATCACATTTTATAATTAAAAGCATTAATTCCATTCATATTTTTGTTAGTAGCAAAAGTTTGTCTGCTAAAAACCCAAAAGGTTTACCTGCTTTTGGGGCAGTGCTGGCCCATGTTGTGGCTGGAACCCTGGACTGGCATCAAGTCTGTTGGTCTCTCAGGTCTATTTTCCTCACTAGACTAATGATAAAAGAAGTGACTGTTTTTGGAAGCAATTTAACATCTAATGCCAAGTGCAATATAAAAGTCAGGTTACTATGAATAATTGTAATTAAGTTAATGGTAAAGCTACATGTGAGTTGTGTTCAGTGGTTGTAAAGCTTTGAACAGAATGGGTTAGTAATGGAAAATACCATTAAGACTGAATTGCAGGACCATGTTATGCCCAAAATAAAACCTGCTGGTTTCAGCTGGGGCAATTATGTGAGAAAATGCTGATTAAGGAATTTGTCATGAAAATGTATACATGAGAGAGAAAATTGTCAGTGAAGGAGATGTCAGTTAAGGCAAAACCAGACTTACCAGAGATTTAACTGTGAGTGTGTGTCCAAACACAGTGATTTTAGCAGCAGTGGGAAGACCATTTCTGACATACAAGAATTTTGTATGAAGTCGTTGCTACATCTTTACTGATCAAGTTTGAAGTGGAGGGATTACTTAAAGTTACAGAATAAAAATACTCTGCCTTTTACTGTGGTTCCAACAAAGTCACACCTCTTGAGTCCTTTGAGCAGAAGAAAGTTTGAACAGAAAGACCCAAAAGGTATTGATAAGTAGTGATCCTGATGGAAAATTTAGAGCTAGGTTTGGAGGGGATGTAAGGGGATCAGGCAGGAAGCCATGCCAGCCCTTACCTGGACTTGTATGTAACCTGTCACATCCACCCTTTTTCAGATCTTCTAAAGTGACAGAGATCTTTGCCTTTGTGGAAAACAGTCACAGTCAATCAAATCAAGTGGAACTTAAACTAAAGCAGTATTTATAGAGATTTTAAAAGAAGAAAGTTAAATAATGTCAGGCTGTTACGATGGAATTAAAATAGGGTTTCAATTCAATAATACCACCTGCATGATAGGAAGCTACACTGACTTGAGAAAATTGTTCCACTTTCACTAAAAGTATATTTAATTTGCTACAATCTCCTACTATTCTGATGGCATAGGAGATCTGAATGCACTATACCAGGTCTCAGTCTAGCAAGTGCACCCTGCCAGAAACATGCAAACATAGCCTGTTTGTATCTTCTATATTTACATTAGAATGTGTTTTCTGCTTTGTCTGTCTCTTGAAGGCATGGGAATTTGTGCAAGCAGTTTATTCTTCTGAGATCAAAATCACTACTGATAGGAATAGTGTATGGACATATTCAATTACTTTCTTGAGAATTAATTCACTGTCTTTGCAATTGGTTTATATTTCTCTTTACCAACTCAGTTGTTCTTATAGGTCACAAAAAGATGAGGAAAAGGTCTTAAAATATATATTTCTTTACACTTTTTGTCTTATGCTCTCCATAAGGTTTCAATTACCATTCAGATCAGCAGATTGCATCTGTGGAATCTTTTTCCAAAGACAGCATTACAGCCACATGCAGTTACTTGCTAGAGGAGCTTACTAAATAAGGTCATACTCACTATTAAGTGATTGCAGCCATACCAAGCTGTATAAATTAGAGGCATTTTCCCCCTGCCTCATTTTCCATTAGGACACTGTGTAGAAGCTATTACTGGACTTGGCAAAAGCTAGAGAGCACTTAGTTTATTAAGAGAAAAATATAAGGCACCTGCTGCATGTACTTTAATCTCTTAGTTAATAACACTATTGTAATCTAAAGACACTTTTCTTTACTGTGCAATGCAATTTAATGCAATGAATCAGTTGAGTACTTAGTTGTGGTTTGGGGTTTTTTTTATCTGTTTGTTTGTGAATTTTTTCTGGACATGTGTGAGATAATCATTATTTTGTGTCTCTGTAGGGACCTTTGTCGCCAGGATAAAACATGTGAATATTACTTAAGCATAGATGCAGATGTCGTGCTGACAAACCCAAAAACCTTAAGAATACTGATAGAACAGAACAGGTATAGTAAATCTCTTATTCTGTAGAATTTCTTCTAAATTGAAAGGATTCCCTGGGGTCTGTCCAGAGAAAATAAGATCCTCTTTGTTTTTGCAGAGTCAAATCCTCTTTGTTTGCTTGTGGTATTTTATTGCCATGGTTCATAACGGCCTTGGAGGGCAACAATTCACAAAGCATTTTGTTCCTGTCAAACAGCAGTTCCTGATGTGAATTTCAAATGCTTCAAAGTTGCATATTTTCTTATTCAATATGTCACTTCACAGAAAGATAATTGCTCCACTCGTAACTCGCCATGGGAAGCTTTGGTCCAATTTCTGGGGTGCTTTGAGCCCAGATGGTTATTATGCTCGATCAGAAGATTATGTGGATATTGTCCAAGGGAACAGAGTGTAAGTAATTTTAAGCTAATTGTTAAAGTCAAGGCACGAGTATGATTATTAGCAACATATTGCATGAAAATATAGGAATATGGTATTATTCCTGAAGGGCTTAGGTTAGTTACATTGTTTTGTGTTTTCTACTTCATAGAAATACATTGTTTTTTTATCCAGTCACAGCTTGGAAAAAAGAAAGCAAAGTGTTTAATGTGATGAGCTGGTAATACTGGCCACAGACATTACTGGTCCTGTCTGGTTGCTCTAGCAGTGCATAGCAAATAGGAAACCCAAAACTCTATATCCCTGGAATCTCAGCCAAAAGGAATCGTTGTTGTATTCATCAAATGACTTTGTCATCTCTTCAGGGCAGATGCTTCATCAATCGAATAGCTATAATTTCTTTATCATGCGTATTATGTCAGGTATATCTTAAGGAGTTCTTCAGCCATACTTTTCTCAAGGATAAACTTCTGGGTTTATCCCTCCTTTAAATGAGTGTGATGTAAGTTGTTCTAAGCTCGACTGTCCCATATTGTGATGCCTTTTCATTGCCCTGGAAGAACAGAAAGGTCTGAAACAGGCTGACAGCTTGAGCAGGACTGGCTTGTTTTCAGCCCTCCTGTACTGAAAGATGTGCTCGTGGCACCAAGAGGGAGGCGATCTGCAGAGGGAGTGTTCTGAGAGCAATGCCTTTGTGTTGATGTTGGCCTTACTCACATAAACACATGGCCTGCTGGGGTCTGTGGGTATTTGTGTGAGGAGGTCACACCAGCTGTGTGAAGTCTCAGTGAAGTCTTTAAACTCATCTCAAAATCTCTTGGAGTTACTTTCTCCATCTGGTAGTGTAGAATAATATTGAAAAACGTTTGACTGATTGCCTTAACTATGGAAACATGAAGTACATGTGTAGTTAAAACTCCATAGAGAATTTGACCTTTTTATATTTTTACAACAGTATTTCATAAAAATTGAATTACTGCCTACGCCTACGTTTGAGATGTCCAGATGTAGTTTTTCAAGTGTCTTGGGAACGTTTCAGCTTCTCCTTGCAACTTGCTCTATCTTGTCAGCAAATACAGAGATGCTGATTTAATAGAATAGGCAACAAATCAGTTTTCATAGCTTTAAACTATTTTTGTGTTTTTTTTTTTTTTTAATTTTCAACAGAGGAGTATGGAATATCCCTTATATGGCTAATATATACTTAATTAAGGGACAGACTCTCAGATCAGAGATGAAAGAAAAGAACTACTTCATGCGTGATAAGTTGGATCCTGATATGGCACTCTGCAGGAATGCCAGGGAAATGGTAAGGTGTATCTATAACAGCTTGCTTTCAAAGACACACATTTCTTTGTGTCCTGCTGTACTCATAGGCTGCTTTACTTGATTGATCTTGGATATTATATTTTACCTCTAATTCAAAGTACTGGCCAATTTTTGTGTCATAGAACACTTCAGGTGTATTTCTTTAAACTGTTGAGAACAGAGTTTTTTTTCAAGACCAGTGCACTGATGCACTGACTGCATGGTGGTATCTAGTTAAATTCCATGAAAATTTCTGCTGAGGTTAAAATACCTTTCTCCTTGGCACAACCTCAGCAGATGAAGAAGGGCTCAATTTCTCTCCTGTGTACGACTTAAAACTTAAGGTATTTGGACTGTCTCTACTGTGCACATTTTTGTGCAGTGTCATACTTCTAAGCAGACTAAGTTGGGATATTTTGCTTTTTTTTATTAAGTAGATATATATTGAAACTATTGATGGGCAGTGTTATATAAAAACCTAAGTGATTTAAGAAATGGTAGGAATTTCCTTAGGGAGCATGAATTACTCATTAATTTTTTCAGCTAGATTAAAATGTATCAGACGTGTTACTTGCATTAATCTGGAAGTAATGAGAGAACTTATTTGTACTGTAAAGTTATGACTCTGTAAATCCATCTTTCTACTGATATTTACACTAGTTTCAGCACAGAAACAAATAAGACCTAAACCAGACCTATTTCCAGACACTATAGCATTGAAAAATAATTTTGCTGAATTGAACAAGAAAAGTTGGCAAGTATTAATTTTTTTATTCCCTCATAACAAGGCATGATCTCCTTTGTTTGTACTGATTCTTCAGAATGTGCCCGTCCAACCCCCTTATATTCAAACCTCCTCAGCATCAGTTCCTGCAAACTTGTGCTTTCCATGTGCTCAATCAACTAATCTGACTGGCTCATCAGAGAATTGCTTCCTCTTCTCCTCTCTGTCAGTCTGGGCTGTAGGAGGGTTTGGTCCATGCTTGTTCTTGTACTGCAGCAGATAAGAAGGGGCTGGTGGAAACAGCTTTGACATGTGTGTGGAGAGCTTTGCTTGGAGATGCATGTTGTCTGTAAAGGCCTGTCAGCTTCAGAGCAAAGGCTGCCCTTGCCCTGATGTAACTCTGGAAACCTGAAAGTGGTCAGAAAAAGACATTGTGTCAGAAAACTGATGTGATGATTCTCCTTCATTTTAGACTTTACAAAGGGAAAAAGACTCCCCTTCTCCGGAAACATTCCATATGCTCAGAGCCCCAAAGGTGTTACTTTATTTTTTTTTTTATTACTTATTTCATGCAGTAATATTCTACCACAAGAAGATACTTCTCCTCTGTCCACTTATTCTGATGAAATACTGCTCAAGCTTTCTCTTCAGTCTTCTAAGGCTCAGGTTTTGCCAGGGACAGGCTTTTCATGACCAGCTCAAAGCATCTCAGAGAGGCTCTTGGTTTCCTCAGGGGGTTTCTCTGCTTCTAGGGTCCAAGGTGTGCTGACACTGCTTCTGTAGCTAAAATGGAAAAAGCAATCCTAGAAGGAGTAAAGCTCAAATGACCATAGGTCTGCCAGGCCCCTCAGTGACCACATTGTCACTTTAAGCTGTTTTTCTTGACCCAGGCCCTCCTTATTCTCCCTGCTGCAGCTATTTTATGATTTGGTAAGTGCCCAGAAATGGGCATGTTTAACATAATCATTATCTTTCTAACAGTTTAACTCTTTTTCAGACAAAAACATAGAAGTACCAAAATACCCAAATGGTGATGTCTTCATCTCCTCCAAGTCCAAAAGTCACAAACATTTCAGAAGTAAAGTTTTAGTCTGAAAAGCCTTAAACTAAAAAAAAACCCACAGAACCTAAGCTTCTTTTTAAAAATACTATTTTCTCCTACTATTTCTAATCAAGAGAGTTCTGTTAATACCTTCTGTTAATAGCTTGATAATAAAGCTGATTCTTACCACACTTGATATCTTGCACATAATTACATGAACAGACTTTAGAGTGCTCAGCTCTTTTGGATGCTGATCTGAATATTCTTGTGTGCTATATTTGCCAATATCTTTTTATTTCAGGCCAATTCACCAGACGGATCATGTAGTGAATACTCTGAAATAAGTTTCTTGTTCTGACTTTCATGAACCCTTTGATTGTTAGCTTATTCTTTCAGTTTTTAATTTGAAACTAAACCCTAGGTGTTGGTTTTCTTGTGTGAGCTTTTTCAGTTTGAGAACAGATGCTTTCAGTGTGTCTGCTTAGGTTTTCTGGAAACAAATCAATCCCTCTTCTGTTTTTTCCTTTCTATAGCTCTACATATGTTCTCAACAATATATGTTTTGGCTTAATGTGTTTAGAAAATAAATGCAGGTAAATGCTTGTAAATGACAAGATATGAAGAGTAATTGGTGGTTAGAGTCAATGACTTGAAAATTAGGATGCTAAATTAACATTACATTCATAATATATGTGTACATATATATGTACACATATATTAACATATATATATAACAGCACGTTTATAATACATGAGTTATTTTTTTTGAATGTGAAATCATTAACAGACCTTTCTAAAACTTTTGTAAGGTGGATTTTTTTGCTAATGACACTTTCTCTACTTGGTATAGGGTGTTTTCATGTACATTACCAACAGACATGAGTTTGGAAGACTTCTTTCTACAGCCAATTACAATACCTCCCACTACAACAACGACCTCTGGCAGATATTTGAGAATCCTGTGGTATGCATCTGATTATTGATGAAACAGTTATTTTATGTTTAAAAAAGTATAAATTTATATATATAAGGGGCTTGGAATTTAAAGACTTTACATGGAGAACATTTCTTTACTATATACTAAATATTGATTATGAACTAAAAGGTGTTCTCACCCATCTAAGCAAATGACAATATATCATATCTGTAAGCAGCTGATGGGCAGAGTACGGAGATATGGCCCCAGGTTTTGTGATTTTTTACATGATGAGAACCACTTTGTTTATAAGAAATTGTTAAATTGTTTCCAGTGCTTTCAGTCAAGCAAATGAATAGAATATAAATTATTTTGTGTCACTTATAAATGTATTTGTTCTGTTGTAATGTTTTAAAATCATGTTTTTTAGGACTGGAAGGAAACTTACATAAATGCAAACTACTCAAAAATCTTCACTGATAACATAGTAGAACAGGTGGGTATAAGTAGTTTTCTAAAAATTTGTGGGATGGACTGGTAATAAATTGGTATGCAGTAACTGTTTCCATGCAAATGCTGTTTTGGTCTGTGACTAAACAGTTTTTTGATGTTTTGGATCAGAGCTGAATTTTTGCCATTTGACATAGGCTGCTTGCTTTCACTCAATGGATCTGAACAGAACACTTGTGTTGGATGATCAGTTGTGACAATTAAGAGCAATGATGTAATGAAATTTGCCTCCCTAAGAAGTGGGGATAAGTTGTTTCTGTGTTTAAAGCAATGTTCAGTTTTAAGCTGTTTCCCACAATAACCTATAATATGAAGAGCAGAGTTGTTGTTTAGAGCCATAAAGCACATAAGATGTGTGTGTGCTCTGACACATTCCTAGGGCTGGGTCAGGCCTTAGGACATAGCTTGTGTTTTTTGCTTTTGTGAGGATGTGCTTGAGCATCAAGATTTTAATTTTACGTTTTTTATTTTTTTTTTTGTAGCCATGTCCAGATGTGTTTTGGTTTCCCATATTTTCTGACGCTGCCTGTGATGAATTAGTAGAAGAAATGGAGCATTTTGGGCAATGGTCTGGTGGAAAACACCAAGTAAGTGTCAGCCTATATAAGCATGATCTTAATGAGTGATCTTTACTACTTTTACAACAGTAAGTCACTGTGTGCTGCAACAAACAAACATCCCAACAATTGCCAGTGACCTGAAACATCTGCTTTGTGGTATAAAGTGCTTAGTTTAGTCTACCATGTAGCTACTTCTTCAGTAGATTCAGAGACATTCTTCAACTAATGCTGTGGTGTGCTGACCCTGGCTGGCTGCCAGGCACCTACCAAGTCACTCTGTCACTGCCCTCAGCTGGACAGGGGAGAGAAAGTGTAAAAAAGGGTTTATGAGTTGAGAGAGAAGGACAGGGAGAGATCATTCAATTGCCATCACAGGCAAAACAGACTCAATTGAGGAAATTGCTTTACTTTCTACTCTGGTTCAACTGGTAATATAATGAGCAAAGAAAACACATCTTAAAAACACCTTTTCCCCACTCCTCCTGTCCTCCCAGGCTAAAATTTACTCCCCATTCTCTCTAGCTCCTCCTCCCCAGCAGCACACAGCGATGGGAAAACGGGAGATGTGGTCATCAAACGTTCTCTACCACTCCTTCCTCCTCAGGTGGAGGACTCCTCACATTCTTCCCCTGCTCCTGTGTGGATCTTTTCCATGGTGTGCAGTTCTACAGGAACAGAATTTCCAATTTTTGCTCACTGATATCTCAGCACACTCTTTTCCACAGCAGTGTGCAGTGGAATTGCAGTACAGCAAGCTTACTTGTCCCACTGAAGCATTGCTTTGTTGCAGTTCTGTGATTCCGCAGATTTCAAGCAGTATTTGTAGAAATGCCAGAAACATTCCATGTTCCTATTTCCCAGCTATCTGTGGTGTTTTCATTAGGACAGCCGCATTTCTGGAGGTTATGAAAATGTCCCAACTGATGACATTCATATGAAGCAAATAGGACTGGATAATGAATGGCTGCACTTCATACGAGAGTTCATTGCCCCAGTAACACTGAAAGTCTTTGCTGGCTATTATACCAAGGTATGGGTTCAAAGCTTTTGCAGATAATTACTCCATGGTGTGACTAAATTTCAGTATTTTAATGAATATATCCTTTTTGGTTTGGTTGGGGAGTTTATGCGTGACAAAACAGTAGTTAAAGATGATTGTTGTTGAGATTTTTTTTTTTTAAACTGAGCTTTAAACAAAAAAAAAAAATTCCCAAGAATCCTGTGCATGAGTTGGCACTTCATAGCTGGAAGTCTGACTGTATATTTTGTTGCAGGGCTTTGCTCTGTTGAACTTTGTTGTAAAATACAGCCCTGACAGACAGCGGTCACTCAGACCTCACCATGACTCCTCCACATTCACAATCAACATTGCTCTCAACAAAGTAGGAGAGGACTTTCAAGTAAGTTACTGACTAAGAAATGTTGTCCTTGGAGTATCTAATATTATTTCTAAACTAGAGCCCAAACACAGAGGCCCAATTGAGAAGGGAAAGATGCCCATCCCAAATTGATTCTTTGTGTTTTTTTGACAAGTACTAAATTTGCTTAATTCTGGGATCCAGAGCTGTTGATTCAGTCAGGCTGAATTGATCAAACTGGTTTCAGATGATGGGAGAGAAGGGGTTTGAAGAAAAACTTAGGAAATGTCAGTAATTTCATTTTTAACATTTCTGAAATACTTCATTCCTAAACAGCGAAAACCAGTTTTTCAAAAGAGTTTAAATTGTGCCAAGTTGACTCAAATGGCTTCTTTTCTGTAGAATTTCTTTAATGATTCTTTTTTAGATCAGCCACAAAATGAAAATTTTTAACTCTTGTACCTGTTTGGGTTTTTCTGCGATGAATTGCTTTCTAGTCTGCTATTGATTCAAATAAAACAGTCCCTAGAGTATGGAGCTAGACAGAGCAGTGGAGTAATATCCAACTTTGACTTATAGAGAAATTTAACCTGTTGTGTTTATAAGTCTGCATCATTCACAGACCTTAACCCTGATAAATGTGCTTGCTGCACTTACTGCTCTAGAGAGCACACCTTGAGTTTGAAAGCAGCAGGCAGATAAATTCATTGAGGATTTAAATAAATGTTATGCTGGATTAGGGGTGCACTCCTGAAACAAGGCCTGTGAACACAATTTGCTTCTCTCTGGGAGAATCTACAGTAAAGTTGTTGAAGATCTATTTGTCAGAGTCGCTGCTTGTATGAGTTGTTATCTAGTGAATTGTAAAGCAAAACAAGGGGAAATCTCATTGCAAATGCATGTCTGTTAATTAATGCTCTAAGATGGTGTCATGTAAACCACCTTGCTCAGGGGTGGTAAGAGAAAAAAACCAGCCTGTTAATAAGAGTAAATAATTTGAAGTCATGAATATATGAAAAGGAATTTATTAAACCACAAGATAAATGTTTGGGGTTTCACTGTGTTTGTGTTTTTACCACAGGGAGGTGGATGTAAATTCCTTAGGTACAACTGCTCCATTGAGTCTCCCAGGAAAGGATGGAGCTTCATGCACCCAGGAAGACTCACACATTTACATGAAGGACTTCCTATCTTGAATGGCACAAGATACATTGCAGTATCGTTTATTGATCCTTAATTTTATTTTTTTTTGTCCTCTTCAACAGCAGTGTTCTTACATAAACATTTATTTATAGATCTCTCCTGGAAGATGGTGATAAAAGAAACTTTAAGTTACTGTTCCTACACAGCAGAGGTACTTTGGGCTAAAAGGAGAAAAACTAGAAAATGTTTAATATTTTTGAAGATTTCTTGATATCTGCTCTGAGCCTTGAGTCCCAAAATAAACATGTCCTACTTGTTTTTCCATTCTGCTGTCCTAAAGAGTGGGTAAGGAGAGAAAATGGAAAAGCACAGTGAACCCATTTCTTCGTTGAAAAAACCCCAAACCCAAGCAACGCTAAATACAAAATCGTCGGAAAAATTTATTGTGGTTTTCATTCAGTAAAATGACACGACTAAAGTTTGTGTGGTCTGTATATTTGGTACCAACAAATGAAAAATCACAGCAGAAAAAAATCAAATTAATCTTGTTTACAGTTGTTTCTGGTAAGCAATAACTCCATATGCTGGTTTATACTGAAGGGAAAACGTCTCCATAGCCTGTTCTCTTAATTCATTGTCAATTCTGAAATGTACACCTTTAGAAGAAAAAAAAAATAAATTAATTGCAGAGATGGAAGAGGGATTAAATCCTTTATCTAAGGAGAACATGGTTTACCATTTGTTCTGAGAACTCATCGTGTTGAAAGCTTACTTTTCTTCAGCAAGTGACCTTTGTTCAAAGTGAGTTATTTTTCTAATTGTGTAGTTGCACCCAATTGAAACTGGAAATTTGATGCTTATTTTCAGAACGCTGGTAAATTTTAATAATAGGATGTTTTATAGGGACAGTTTTCTACTCTTAAAATTACTTGAATTTTATATCAGGAAAATGAAATGGTGGCAGTCTCTCTTTAAAGCTAAGGGTCTTAACTTGACATTTATTTTAAAGAAATTGGTTTAAGATATTCCTACTGTATCTACTGTTTGTAATTTAAAGAAACTTGAAGCTAACTGTTTCAAAGTCTACCGTGCCAAAATGCACGACATGTTGGAAAACCTTGTGAAAAATAAAGGGTAATTTTAAATTAATGGAGCAGCTGTTACTTGACTGTATCAGGTAATTTCTTTGCATTGGGCACTGTTCTTACAGAAACTAGGTTTTCTGATGAATATTTTCTAACTATCTGTAGATATATTCAGATGGGAGTGACAGGTTTTGGGTTGTTTGCTATTGAAATTATTTCAGTTATTGCCTGCGTACCAAGCCTTGTGTTACACTTTCAAAATGACCCCAGCAGGAATGATGGTTCTTGGGTTTGTTTTTATATAGAGGCTATTTGATGATCTAAACAGTATTTTGCTTTTTATCTGTGTGTCTTTGAAGAAGCTTTGTATCACATTTTCTAAACAGAAACTTTATTTGCAGCTGACAGGATTAGGGGAGAGTTTAAAAAAAATCTTTTACTGAAAATAAGGACATCTGCTTATTTCCCTGTTCTGCAGTTTTGAGGAATGAGTTGAAGCCATATTTCAAGTTATGCTGAAGCAAATACATCAAAGTGAGTTAACCGCAATAATGTATTAAAATTGGCTGGCTTGAAAAGGAATGGCTTTTGACAGGAACTTTTTTACTTTCTTTTAATTTCTCTTTATACTGTCAATTTTTTCCTTTTCAGGCTAGTATTTGGGGATTGATATCTCTCAACTTTTTTCTAGGCCTGGAACAGCTGTCTCAGTGTCTCTTTCTTCAGGCATTCAAAATGAAAGCAGCCTTTGTTAAACATCTTTTTCTGAGCATTTGTCTGTGTTCTCTTAGGCTAACTTAGAACAGAACAATATTTTTTAGCATTGGATCAGTTACAGACAGTTTGTTGTTTTGGGGTGATTTCTGAGGAAAAAACTAACAAAAATACAATCCTGTAACATGGGAGGTTTTGCAGAACTCTTTTCCCCCCACAACGTGTATTTTAACTACGTATTCTGTAATCCTCAGCCATATTTCTTTTTTTAATGTATATTTTGCCCTCAAGAAAGCCCTGAGAGCTTTATTTACTGTTAAATTTTTGTGCTTGCAACTCTCAGTTGACTCTGTCACATAGTGACATGTAATGCTGTGTTTACTGTGCTGCACATTTGTTAGAAGGGAAAATGCATCTGCCATGCTTGAGTTACTAAGCTTCTCTCATTTCTTCTTTAAATAAAATATTTGCAGAGGGTGGCAGATGCCTTTCAGGTGGACAGCAACATGTATGGAAGTGTTCTCAGTGACCTCTTAGGAACTGACACGTGCCAGGAAAAGAAATTTGTTCTGAACAGTTCACCTGAATTAGTTACAAGAGCTTTGCTGTGCTGTTGGCATTGTGAGTCTATAAGCTCACACAGGCTAAACAGAGGTGCCACTGTTGGAAAATCCTTTTTATATTTCATTACTTTAAAAAGCATTTAGACTCTTGTGTCTCTTTAACAAAGTTTGTTTTGGAGCACAGGAGATACATGCATCAGGCGGAAAGCAGCAACCTAAACTGCAGCAGTGTTTGAGAAACCTCGGGAGTACAGGGCTATAAGGGTGCTCTGCTACAGATGAGACATTTGTAAAGTATTTTGTTTGTTCTGCTTTCCTCTAGCTTTACTTTCCAGTGTTAAGTGCTTGGAGGAACTGTGGTGTGGGTAAGAAAGTGGTATAAAGGCAATAGATTTCTGAAGTCTCCTTTTGGTTAAAAATCCTGAGTATAGCTTGGTTTTATTTCATATTTGTGAACTATTCCAGCTCTACTCCTAAGAAATGTTCAGTGCTTTTGGTCTTATTTTACACATTTAATCTTCTTTAACATCACTGTTCAACAAGTAATTCCAATATCTATTTGTCAGTTCATTTTTTTGCTCCCAAAGGATTACTGTTTCATGCTTACTGTGAGTGGGAAGGAGTAAGACTATGACAAGCCCCAAGAGAATATAGATTTTGTCAGTGAGGCAATAATAATGAAATCTATTTGATTGTGTCTGTTTCTTTATAATGACTTTTCCCCCACATCTGCTGTATTCATGCACTAAATGCTAATTCAATGCAGGAATTCCACAGCAGCTTCTCTTTTGCAGCAGATAGAGCTATTAAAGAGACAGAAATGTCTAGAAAGGACCCCTTTTACTTCTTTCCTTCCATGTGCATGTAACTAGTTTTGCCTTTCTTTTTTTTTCTACTTGAAAGAGCTGGTTTAGATTTTGCTTTTCAGCTACTGCAATGAGCTTTTTGAAGAACTTCAGTTTCATTTGATTTATTTCTGATATAGTCTTCAGTGGATTATGAGTATTTTTTTTAAATCTTGGCCTCCCTGAATCCTTACTGTCTTGCATGGCAGAGTAGGCTGCTCTGCTATTTTTGTGAGTGAAAAGGAAGGCAATACCTGTCTCAGCAGCCCCTGTGACTGAGGTGTCAAATAAATTACTTGACTATTACTTTTTTTAATTATGGGATTTTTTTGATTCTACAGCAGAGTATCTTTGGAGGGCAGAGTTTTCATAAAACACATTTTTAGAATTGATATTGATAGTTCATAGGGATGATATTTGTACTAGTAGTGTTAACGGTAGTGTTGCAAGAATAAGTAATTAATTTTTGACTGCCAGGATTTTGTTGTATCTAGATCATGGAAGTGTCATTAAATGGCTTTCCAACATGGTTTCCCAAGTACTTTCTGTATTTTAATCTAAGTCATTACTTGGAATTTGATAAAGCTGATAGCTTTGCTCAACACTCAACCTTGGTCCAAAGCTTAAATACAAATGGGAAGAGAAGTTTATTTTCTTCAGTGAAATATTTGGCAACTTCCCACTTTTTTCCTTTTTTTTTTTTTTTTTTTTTTTTTTTTTTTTTTTTTTTTTTTTTTCCTTCTCTCCCAGTGTGTAATTCTGTGTTATTTCAAGACTGGGGGAAGGCAGAATGAGGAAGGGATGGGTGAAAGTTCAGAATTCACCCCACACAATTGCTTCTCTCTGCAGCTGTCCATACAGAGCTGTGTTCCCACAGCACCTCAATCCTGGACCAGCAGAAGGAGGTCTGAGAAGCAGCTGATATCCTGGCATGATGCTAAGTCTGTTAAATGCAGGATCATCTTCTTCTGGTAATTCACTGCTCCTGGAAACTTAGTTTTCTGGATTAAGCTTCACTTCAGAAAAGCTGTTTTGGCTGTGTTAAAGCAATGCCCCTCAGGAGTATTTTGCACAAGGATCAAATGTAGGATCATCTCTCTGATAAAATCATATTAGTCTTAAGATATTTAATAGAGTATGGCAACAGTTCAAAAGCAGGATTTCAGTCAGCATGATTACAGCCTGTATTGGCATCAGTGCAGCTGCAGAAGTAGCAAAGCTGAGAGGCTGGCCAGAGGGAAGGGTATTGGCCTGGGGTGATGCTGTGCTGCTTAGGCAGTGGAGAAAACTGCTTTCTTGAAAAAACTTGCTTGTGTTTTAGGTCCTGAATATTGACTTCTTTGCACTTGGCCTGCTCCACCTACTTCTGGTGTATGGTAGTTGAATGTCTGAGTGCCTGAGGTTGGCAAGGGAGATGTATAGTCATATACTGACAGACTTAGTCAGGAACTAGTCTTCTGGCCTCAAACCAGAATTCTTCCCTTTCCGAGAATTTTACTTAGTTGTGGAAGGAGTTGCTCAACTCCCAACGACTCTGCACCATTTTGGGTCTGCACTCTGTTGAGAGAAGGGAGTGGGGAGAGGAGGAAGGGAGCAGAATGAATTTATTGTAAGTTACATCCTTGCTACAACGTCTGTAGTGTAGACAGGGCATGAAAGCACTGCGTTTTCACAGCCTGACTTGGAAAGATAATTAGTGTGAGCAGGAATGTAAGCCCGTGAGGTGGTTTGCCACACTTAATACTGTGAAACATCAGGACCTACCCTGCAGAGTGGGCTGGACTAACACAGCTGGCTTTAGGCTTTCTCAGACATCAGTTACTGATCTCTCACAATGTATGACCATTCACCGTGTGAAGAGGAGGTTTGCAGCCTTGCTGGCTTTCCACTTCTCCATGTCTCTAGCAGCAGAACTAGCAGAATAACTGCTCAGGTCTTTGCTCCTGAAAGTAAATTGCTGACTGATAACAGTTGTCACTCTGCTGTAGGGAGAAGGTGGGTTCAACTTGTGATGTTAATATTTGATGATAGGTCTTTCTCCACCTCTGGTAGCAGTCAGGATGGAGATGGAGCTGGTGAGGGTACCAGGGAGAGCAGCTGCAGCCTGCTCTAGTCCCACAGTAAGCACCCTGATTACAGAGAATCCAGGGTTTGCTGATGCAGTTTGATCCAACTTAGTTGCCCCTAGGATGTGTATAAAGAGCTTAGAGAAAATGGAGTGGGCTTTGTAAGGATTAACTCCTCTGATGTTTTAGCTCCTAAATTCTGTCAGAGCTTATAAGAGATGAAGATTTGGGGGGGGTTAACTTGCTTTTTCCTCAGAGACTTCGAACTTAGGCATGGTGTAATTAAGGCATTTCTGTAAGAAGTGCCCTCTAAAGGAAGATACTCCAGCATGAATTAAATAGAATGCCTGAGAAGTTTGGGCAGAAAGTATTAAGTATAAGCTACTAGACATGAGCTTTCTTTGGCAGTGCTGGGAGAATGCATGAGGTGAGCAGGTATGCAGTGCAACAATGAACTTCTGGCGCAGTCAAATTTAGAGACTCATCTTCTCTGAATGGCTTTTGTACACTGTGATCACCCAGGGAGCCATTTCAAGCATTTGGTCATTCTTTAAAACATGTACCATGTAAAGTAGGAGAGGTCCTGGTATAGCAAATAGTGATTTGCCTTAGAATTTCTAGATCCAGCTGTCTCAGTCTTGTCTTTGCTGTGCCATCACGAATTGTAAATTGAAGATTTTGATAGTGTTACTTGAAAATAGAGGAAATGCTGGTTTTTTTCATCAATCACGTGTTAATCTGCATGAGAGCATTTTGGCCACATGTGCTATGAACTTCTAGTTCTTAGACTCCTTGCCTGTGTCCCCATCACTCAGGCACACAGTGCACGTCTCCTTCTATCCAAACCATGTCCCCTTCACATCTCATGTGTTTGCCAGATGTCAGCTTTCCAGGGACAAAAAAAACCCATGGGTGGCTTTTGCATGAATGCAAGCAGAAGCAAGGAAGACAGAGACAAGGGATCTTTATTCTGAAGTGTTCTTGAAGTGTAAATTTTCAAACTGTTTCTTCTGTGGTAATGAAAGATGCCTTAGGATCAGAACTAAGGAGCTATTATATATCAGAGGTATAACTGAGCTGTGCTCTGTAAAAAAGCACAGACGATGTTTGCTGACTTTTTTCTAGTAGTCTGTGCAGCCAGTGGGATGAGATGGACATAGAGGGCTCCAGGCAAGAGCAGTTTGTGGGATCTCACAGCAAATCCTTCATCCTGAGCAGTGGCATTGCTCATGGCTGCTGGAGCAGGTGACCAGTGCCATATTTCACTGCTGGAGTCTGTATTTGCTGAGGGCTTTTTAGTCTTCATCTCATTATCCATCAGTGTATGTGTATGAACACAAACCCATGCTTGGTTTTTTCTATAGCCTGGTGATACCTTGGCCTTGTTCTGCAAACAGGATGTTTTCATTGTGCAGCTCAGACTGGGAAAAAATTAATCCCTTTTGAATATTAGGACACAGGGAAGAGTACAGAGGCAGGGCTTGGTTTTTATCAACTATTACTGACAAAAAGGGAACATGAACTTTGCATGAATTAATTGATCCATATTAGTTTTTCAAATAGCAAAAGTCAGAAAAATGAGATCTTCTTTAGCTTAAACATAGCGGTACGGGAAATGCTCTGTGTTTTCCATCATTAGGTAAACATAATCTACCTGAAGTTTCACAAACAGGAAAGGCTGGATGGTCATCTCAGTGTGTTTCCAAAATAGCTGTGCAGGTGTTCTTGAAATGTTATTTGAGCAAATAAATGGATCTGTTCTTGGCAAGTTGTTCCTAGTTTTATTTACTTTTAGTCTGAAGGGAACAAAAGCACATTAATGTACTGCTATAGCAGCATTCAAATGCTGGGAATCAGAAGCTCGAAAAGAAATAAAGAGAGATTATACTGCAGAGGAGAGAAAAACTTTGCAGCCATTAAGACAACAAAAATATTCCCTACATGGAGTATTTTATGACCAGAACCCTGAGACAGCACTTGAGGAATTTCATCAAAATACCACAGCTTGAAGAGCTGCTTTTTTTTTTTTTTTGGTACAATTTTAACCCTTTAAAAAGAGCTTCTAGTTGCCAACTTGCCACCTTTATTTCTGAAGGGTCTTCTGTACAACCAAAATGAGAGATGCATTCAGATAACGTGTATTCAGAAATAAAGCCAAACTAGCACCCAGTCATGATTGCAATGCTCCATGGATTTCTTATACCTACGCAGTCTCATGCTTGGCATTAAAATTCCATGGCAAGTTCTGCACAGCTAGGAGGCAAAAAGTAGTGAAAGGGACAGGTTCTGTTTTTGACAGATTTCATGCAGAACTGACACTGGTTGCATTTGTGGCTGCAGGTTGCTGATGGAAGGATTGATTTGAGCTAGAGCAAGCTTTTGCACATGGCTTCAAAGTGTCCTTTGCTCACAGGTACATAAGAGCTGGTAAGAAGTTTGCAAAATACTTGTGCCTAAAGTGCTATTTTATCTATTTCCTGCAAAGCAGGAGGTGTAATTTGATAGTGAGACCACAGAGGCCAAGAGTTGGGAGACCACAGGTCCACCATTCTGGTCTCTTGGACAAGCTTTGCATTTAGGATAAATAAGACAATTGTTGAATGAAAGGATGCTCATCTCAAAGGATGCTGAAATCTCACCTGACTCTTACAGCTGGGAATTAAAGATACTCTTTCCTTGAGGATAGGAGCAACTGAAGATTTCCTGTCTTGGTAATTAGGAAATCCAACTAGAGCTCTTTCTGTTTTTTTGTCTTGTGGATCTGTGGGAGCAGAATGGCAATTGCAGAGCAGCACCAGGGCTTGATGGGTGTCTGAGCAGAGGCACTGACACAGAGCAAAGCCTCTGGAAGAGGGAAGGCTGATACCATACTCAGGGTTTTCTCCATGACACTGATTAGGGCTGTTTTTCTACACCCTTTTTATTTGTTTGCTTGTTTGTTTTCAACTGGGGGATGAAGGAAGCCAATACAGTTCTTGAGCAATGTAAATCACTTGAACTATAGAAATGTATTAACGTATGAGAAGTGAACACTTCTTTCTTGCAGACAAATAGTAAAAATACACAATCTGACTGTTTAAATATAAAGAAATTCTGGTTGAACAAAGTGTAGGAGATCTGCAGTAAGCAAATCTTGTTCTTTTTGCTGGAGATGCATAACCGAGTTATTGATTTCTGCAGATAATGGAGTAAAATATGCACAAAGTAAAACTGCAGCTCCTTGCCAATGCAAAAGGAATTGGTCTCATAAGGCTGAAAAATATTTTTTCGCTTCACAAAGAAACTTTACAAGAGGCTACTCTAATATTTGTAACTCATGTATAAATTCTGCTTCTGTATGGCTCTTTTGTAAATATTCCCAGCTGCTTTCACCCTTTTGTTTCTGATGTGTTTATCTCCAAGCTGAAGATTTTATGTGCAGCATGCTGTATTGCAGTGCTGCTGCTTTACTTCAAAGGCAAGCCAAGGAAGCTCTTCTGGGCTGAATATCTTCCACAGAAAATATGCTCATGATAAAAACTCACAGCAAACTTTACTAGATCTTTATCTTTTCTCTTTTAAATCTCTAAGAAGTGATGAGTGTTTGTTGCTAATGATAAGAATGTTTTCCTTTCACTACTGAAGCTTGCAGATTCAAAAAAAAAGCCTTGCTAAAGAAAACTGATTTGGGATTCAGTTTGTTGGGGTTTTTTTTTGGTTTGTTTTTTTTTTAAGGAAAGAAATAAGTTTGTGGTTTTGGTTTTTTGGGTTAGTTTTTGTTTGGTTTTTTTTTTTTTAATAATGGAACCAAGTATTTGCATATGAAGTAAAGTTATAAATTTTAGTCCATAGGAAATTAATTTAGAAAAAGTGCCAGGCAGTGGAATTGAGTGAGCAAGTGACAACATTGCTTGTCATGGTCTATCCTTCATGCAAAAGATAGCATGAAGTGTCTTATTTCAATTCACTTGCCAAGCTGTAATGGAGAGTGGAATCTACTGATCATGTCAGAAGTTAACAGATCCTCTGTTGTCTTTCATTTTCTGTTCTAAGGGGCTGAATTCCCAGTAGGCATCTCTGCTGTCATTTCTCACATTTGGCCAGCTGAAACAACAATTATTTATAAAGGCCACTAATTGGAACTCCTACATTCCCCTACCCCATCTTAAGTTTACTCCTTGTTTCCTTGCCAACAGCTGTTAGATAAATTTAATTCATTATTTTTTGAGTTTACTGCCTTCTGTGTGTGTTGCTTGGTGCAATGTCTCCTGGTACAGGCAGAGCACTAAGGCATGACGTTTCTCCATCCCTTGTGCCAACTTCTTTCTTGAATCCAGTATTTTCCTAAATGCCTGTGGTCCACTGGTAAAGTGATTACAGAGATGCCTGCAGTCCTTCCTTACTGTTTTATGGAACATTTCACTAGTTCTCTTGGATTCCTGGAAGGTGGTTGTAGATACAGAGCTGCTTTCTGTGCTCCCACCTGGCTTGAGTTCAGCATGCTGATAGCACTCTGTATGAAGTGAATCTTGATAAAGAGAATGTTCTTCCTTTTCATCTAGCTTTCCAACTGCCTAACTTTTGAATTATGAATGTTTTTCTTTGTAGCAGAGTGGTGTGGGAAAGCAGAAAAGAGTCCAACAACACAGCCAATACCATTGGCAGTAAAAATGTTACTTAAATGTGAAGCATGGTTTCTTCATGGTATGCTTCTCCAGGCTCCAGTTCCTCTCTGTCTTCATCCCTCCTTCAGTTCAGAAATAAATATATTCAAACCAAAGGCCAGAATTAAACTTTCCTTTTTAGACTAGCAATAGATGCAGGACTGTCTAAAGACTTGCATAGATAGTGGACTAACTGCTTTGCACAGTGTCAATTTTGTATTTATCATTCAGGAAATTATTTGAAGGTGTGATAAAACTCTGAACTGAACTGCTGCCCTCTGCAAGCTGAAGTGCATTATATTTTGGTTAAATGATAACATATGAAGCTCAAAGAAGGCCCTCTGAATATTTAATGGTGCTTTCTGTGCTCATTTTCATAAGAAGTTGGGGCAGAAGGCTACTAGAATTCTCAAATTCAAACTAAGAACTAAACTAAACTCAAACCAAGAATAACAACAGCATGAAAAAATGCTTAAAATTCAGGAGTGAGTTTTGTATAGTCCTACAATAGCCTCCTGTCTGCTAAGCTTCTGGTCATTTATTCTGCTATCTTGGGCACGTATTTCATAAATATACCACAAGAACATAATTTAATTTATTTGGTGGTTACTTAAGGCTGCTCACAAGAATACTCTTTAAACTCTGATAAATAGAGACTAAACAAGCATAATTTTGAAACAAAATAGCACTATATATGAACAATAAAATAGTGAGACCTGTTTTGGGGCCATGACTGCAAACTGCTGAATTGCTGCACATTTGACTTAAGCTTCTTCTCGGAAATGACCTTTTTAATTTTGTTTCATGATCTGTGTGTTCTATAAACTCTCTTCTGTAATTTGCTGGGGAGGTTAAAGTATTTAACCTAGTTAATAAAAGTATAAGCAAACAGAGACAGTGGGAGGAAGAAAAAGGCTTTGTCTTATCTATGTGCTTTTTCTCTGGTGAGTAGAAGTTGTAGATAAAGTTGTGCCTTTATACTCTCTCTGCCATCCTGCGGCCAAAATTGAATTTTACAGATGCTTGGTAAAACCAGGATGGGGTCTGGATAATAGAAATTAGGACAGAAATAAAAGCTGCTAAAATACTTCAACATGATACTTAAGGTACAGTTATAGGATTCAAGTCAAGCAATATGGTCATATTTGGACAGAAGTGTGCATTTGTCCACATGAACATAAAAATGTCAGGAATAATACTTGCATCCCCACATTTTTAGGTGGAAGTTGCAATTTATAACCTCGGAGAGGATGAAATAGTGTCTGGTAACAGAGCAGCACTCGCATAGCCTTTCATCTAAGTGCGTCAAAGCACTTGATGGGAAAATTGTGGCTCAGAAGAGCTGATTTGTTCATTCCATTTGGCAGCAAATCTGGGAAGAGGCTCAGTTTGCAGGCTTGGCTGTGGCCCCAGCTGAGTGCCTCAGTGTCCAGGTGAGTGTCCATGATTCCTGTGAGCTCTTCCCAGCAGCCTGGGGTGGAATGGGATGGGGTGGGAGAAGGCTCTGAGCAGGGATGTGCTTCAAACACCAGCCACAGCCCTTTGCCAGCTCCACGTGCACAGCAAGCAGGGAAAGACAAAACTTTCCCAACAAGCTGATGTCTGCTGCAGTATCACTTCCCTGGTCCTATTCTGTTACTTTCTAAAAATGTCTTCTGGTAGGAACCCAAAATCTGCTGGAGTGCAGGAGCCAAGAGCAACAGCAGCCAGTGCAATGCCGTGGGAGCATCTCTTCCCTTCCCTCATCTCCTCAGCAGAGAGGCCTCCTCCTCCTCCCTGCTCTGTGCTCAGGCTTTCCTGTACCTGTTTTACATCCCATGGAAATGCTGCCTCTGCTGTTGGTTGAGTGTTCATATGTAGGGGTTGTGGTAATGCATGATGGGGCTAATAATTTGGTTAATGTTTTCCTGGATGGTGGCTGAATGTGCCATTTCCATATGCTGCATGAGGTAAGTATGAAGATACCTGGAGAGGTGTGACTTACTCTTCAAGCTTTTCTGTGAATTATTTGGATAAGAGGAAATAACAGTTACATCCCAGAAGTAAAATTTCATTGTTTCTTTGAAATTATTTACTGTTCCAAATATTGAAACCGTAATTTTTTTTCATTTTTGTTTGCTTGTTGTTTTTGGTATTTTTCTTTGTTTTCTTCTCTCCTAACCAAAACACTGTCAAATATTTCAGGTGACCTCTGACATATATGTTTAACTGTACATTTTCAAAGCCAGGTTAGAAAAATAGTACAGAGCTTTAAACCATATTTAAAAAAAGATATTTGCCCAGAACCATTTTTTAACAGGTAGCTGGATAGAGCCATTTTTATTAACTCTAATTTGATGGATTTGCCTACTGAGTCAAGTCAGGAAAATTTAAATGGAAACTCTTTGTATGCTTCAGTGAATGCATTAACCAGTTATGTGGTTTGTGTGCTTCAGAGAAAAATACAAAAAGGAAAAAATCTGTTCATTTTCCACCTTAAAACTTTAAAATGCTTGGGCTATTATTTTTTATAAATATTGATCATTAATTTGTTTTCTTTACCTGCTCTAGACTAGATCTTGAGCTGCTGACTAATAGAATGTGAAATCATTGTGTTACCTCATAATTTCTCTGTTGACAAAGTTCAATTGCTTCAATGTAATTTTATTGTCAAAGGAAGTCATTATAAGAAGAGGCAATTTCCTTGTGAGTAAAACCGTTTGAAGTTTTTGGATTGGCTTTTGGTTTCATGGGTGTGGCAGATCAGACAATACCTCTGCAATTTTTTCTTACTGGAGATTGTTGATTTCCTTTCTATGTGAGCTCAAAAGTTACAGTTTTGAACCACATGGAGCTTTTTCAAAAAAATACCTGGAAAATAAGAAATTCCTAAACTGGACTGAAAGACCAAAAAAAATCCTTATCTTGTTTGGGGTTTGCTTAATGTTTTGCTCCTTCTAAATGCACCAAAGTACCATAATGGGTTAAGAACCTTTTTTCTATAAGAATGGAAAATGTCACAAGTATCTTCAAATATCATGGGATTTCTGTGGTTGCTTGTATTGAGTCAGGTTAAAGCAGACTGATGGGGCAAGGGGGAAAGAACAACTTTACAAGAGAGCAGGAACTCCGAAGGTGTTGGAAATCCGGCGGTGCATGGAGTCACTCTCGTGCCACGTGTCAGCACTGCTGCACTAACACCACAGTGCTGGTCTTCAGCGTCCCGCTGGATGCCCTGGTTATCCTGCAGCACTGTGCAACCACAGCTGGGCTGTCAGCTGGGTAAGTCATGCTGTGTTTATCCTGAGAGGTCATTCTTGGCCAGGGATGAATACAGATCTGGCAGTCCCAGAGAGTTTTGAAAGAACGGAGCAGTGCTGCAGAGCTGAGGCTTTCATCACATCGGTGGAAAGTTCCGAGATGCAGAGAGGGTTCAGGCTGTGCTTTGGGCTGTGGGGATCGCTGGGAGCCCTGTTTGTTCTCCTGGCTCTGCTTTCCCTCGACAGCCATGCTCGCTGCAGGAGCACAGGAGGAGTGAGGATGCAAGAGCTGGGGCTGCTGTGCCTCTGCCAGGGCGTCTGCTTCCTCCATCACCCATCAGCTTCGCTGGGCTCAGGTGACGAGGCTGGGAAGCGACACCAGAAATCTCCTCTTGCCATTTTTACTCCTGACTGACATTTATAGCATCAGGCACAGAAGATGTTCCTCAGCTCTGAGTGAATGAAGCCTCTAAATCAAGAACTGTATGGCTGCTAATAAAGCAGCTGCTTGCTCATCGGATCTCGCATCCTCGCGAATTCTTCACATCTCTGGTCAGGTTTCATTTCCTGGATGTATGGAAAGTATATATCCATCAAGGAAGGTGCTATTAAGGACAAATAAATGTGTGTAGTATATTTTATTGGAATTGTCATTTGGATGAAGGCGCTTTCAGAAATGGCTTTTTAACTGGAAGACTTTCAGAGCTGAAGTGATTCAGAGGAAGAATAAAGCCTGTGAAACTCACTTCAAGCAGGGGTGGAAAGAGGCAGTGGTTTGTCTCTTGCTCCATTATATAATTTGACAGTAGGTTAAAAGTGCTTTCAGCTGCAAAACCAGGTCTTCTAGAAGCAGTTTGTACTGACAACAGATTTTTCTGTGTCCTGACACTGAGACTCCTGTGTTTGCAGCCCATGAGGAGGAAGCTCAGCTCAAAGGCTTGTGCCAAAGCTTATTCCTGAGGACAGAGCATGAGCCCTGCCAGGCTGGGAGCTTTCCCCACCCTGCTGGGAGCTTCAGCCTCCTGCAGAGAGCCACTGGGACCTGGGAAGTGGAAACCTTGGGTGCTTTTGGCAACATGCATCTCTCTCTCTCTCTCTCTATGAGACAGCTAACCTGGGTGTTGCTGCCCCTCATTTCATCCTTCCTAGAAAAGAGTAAATATTTGTCCTGAATGTCTGTCTACCTCCTAGTATTTGGAAATCTGCTCTGAAGGTGTGTGGGTATAAGGACTGGACAGGGAATAAAGAGGAATGTTCCTGTTAAAGATGTTGCAGAAGAGAGAAAAGTAGCTTTTTTTTTTTTTTTCCCCTCCCTCCTCCTCCTCAGAAACAAGATCCAGCAAAATTACCTTTTCAGGAAATCCACAGATTTGCTTAAAAAATTTCCTTCTGCTTCAATGTGTTTTCTTTGCCATCTGGTCTCTGGAATTTATTTGAATTCATTGTGTCAGCAGTCACTGTAGTCTAAACACTACTGTAAAAGTTTTCAGGGGATTTTATTAATTTTACTCTTTGTGTTATGCTGATGCCTAATCAATGAATTGATTGTGGCAAGAAAGATTTCAGAAAATTGACTTTGTTTGCCAGCGCATGGTAAATTCTGATTTAAATCTGGTGACTGTTAAAGGAAAATTGTGGCTCTTACAGGCTTTATTGGACAGATGTATATGAATGCTGATTATGCTATTTATTGTGTAGATCTCAGTTGACTGCATGCTAATCAGCTGCTTTTTCCTCAGCTAGACTGGAGCTGCTTCTCTAGCAATTTCTACTTTCCCCATTCCCTCGCCACGTATGTACTTTCTCTCCTAGTCTTATTCTGCACAGATGCTCTGTTGATGATCTTTGAACACAGGCAGGGAAAAGCCCCTCGTCATAAATATTTTCTTTTTTTTTTTCACCCCTCTTTGGCAGTGAAGCATTTGGCCACGTCTTCATGTTCTCTTGCTACCAGTATTGCTTCCAGATGTTGTCTTGGTGCTTTTTTCTTGTTTGCATTTGGATTGTCACTTGATCATTAGCACTCTGTTTTTGAGAGGGAAGCCTTTGACTTGGTAGCAAGCAGACATGAACCCAAGCCACAACTGTCTGACCTCAGCTTCCTCAGTTTGAGGTTGTGTTTGGATTTAAGATGTTGGTTTGGCCAACAGCAACAGTCAGACCCAGCCACAAAGTGCATTTCTGGATTCAGAGGTGGATTTTACCAATGATCCAAGACTACACAACTGATTGCTTCATGTTGACTACATGTAGAGTCAAATCCTGTTGCTAAAGATTTAACCCCTTTTGTTTGGAACACTGCTATGGACAGCTTGCATCTTCAGAGGAATTAAATAACCTGAAACTCTGTGCTTGATGGGATTTTGTTCTTGAGGGCCATAAATATCGTGATGGGATGGAGGATGGTATCACTTCACAGACTGGAAGAGAGACCATTTCTCCCTGATGACCCTGACAGACCTGAGCTGTGCTGCTCTGATAAGAGGAATTGGAGCTCAGGTTCTCCTTGCAGCTGCCTCAAACACCTTTTCCTTCCCATTGCTCTGTGCAGTTCCTAGAGGAAGTGAACCTTGCTGCAGTGACAGATGTGACAGTGCTGGGGCTTTGCGGAAAGAATTGTTAAACCAATGTAAGTACCAAAACAAGCCGTATTAACCTGTGTTCCTCATAGCTCTCACCACTCATGAATCAAGCACAAGAAAAGGAGTATGGTCTTTTCTCACACAGCCCAGGTAATCCTATCCTCTCTCCTGGCTGTTGCTTCTGGCATGAAGAAATCAAATTTTAGCTTCCCAGTATTTAAGTGGTGTCTGTGTTTTGTGAGTCGCTGGTTTTGGCGCATTTCATACCTCCTGCTGGTGGGGAATTTGCTCCTTTACCCCATCCTTAGAAGGTGGGAGATTAGCTGGAGACCAGCTTAACCACATGCCATCCCCAAATCAATGCAGCCACAGTTCAGAACACAGATAGGTCCCAAATTCAGTCTGGTACAGAAATGGGGACCTGCAGTCCCCAAATAACAAAACATGGGAAGTGTCACACAAATGACAAACACTAAACTCTGTTAAACAAGGCTGTTGCAGACAAATTCATTTCAGCCTAAGCAAAGGAGAGGCCTTCATCAAATTCCAAGCAAAAATGGTTTATGTCTAGGGGTTCCCAAGACTGAAGCACCCCACTGTCAGGCAAAGGATAAAAAAATCCACTCTGCCATAAAAACCTGCTGAAGAAATTGAAGAGGAGTTGTTTTTGTTCCAGCAAACTTCATGTATCTCCTCCCCTCCCTCAGCTGGAAGAAAGTCAGCATAAATACCATCTTGTAAACTGTGGCTGATCTGGCAAGATGCAGATGTTTATTCCTATGGAATAATTTCCTATGCAGCAGACTTGTTCCAAAAGTAGTCCAGAAGTGATTAAATGTGGAGAACAATGTTACATTTTCATGATTCACAGGAATTCAGCTCATCTATGCTTACTCTTTCTCAGCTGGAAAGAAGCAAACCATGCCCAGGTTTCTCTTGCTGTGGTGAAGGGGAGAAGGAGCTCATGGACTCTCCCTTTCTTCAGCCCACAGGAGGGCAACATCGAGCTGCAGCTGAAACAGGCACTGCCAGAGCAGGTGTACAGTTTGCTAATGTAAGAATCAATGAATTGAAACTAATTATCTACTTTAGAAGTATTGTAGAGTATGGCTGTTTAGTTGTATGTCAGTCTGCAGCCACTCTGGCTTTGGGTTTGGTTGTATTTGTGGTTAAATCTGTAATTGCTCTAAATTCCTTTTGTCAGCTGTAGCCAACAACATATGTTGTGAAGCATAAGACAAAGTTGTTTATCAGGGTGTAGCCCTGCTTTTTAATTTCTTGCTTCTCTTTCCAAACTGAATTGCATAGTTAAGTGTTGCATTGAGGAAAATGGACTATTTGGGTTAGGATTTTGAGTTGTGGCATGATCTAAGAGTATATGTATGTTGAAGGCTGTGCTACACAGATTGCAGGCTGAGAACTGCACAATACTGAAGTTCAGTCATTTCAGCAACATATCAGCTTTGGTGTTGAATGCAGGTGGCTTTCAGCAGTAGGAGCAGTGTAGCAAAGGAAGCAGCACAAAGGGTTTCTTTTGCAATAAGGTAGTCTCTATAAATTCTGATCTCACTCTGGAGTGAGGAGCTTTGGAAGGCTGAGAAGCCTGACTCTGGAGGAGCTGAAATATGGGGCAGATATGCCGGATCCTAAGGGTCTGGGAAACCAAATCAGACAGAGCTCAGCACTCAGGCTTTCCGAGTCTCTGGATACATGATGTTTTCACAGAACTACAGAATATGCTGTGTTGGAAGGGATCCATCAGGATCATTGAGTGACAGGTGAGTGAAGGGAGAGAGGGCTTGTCACTGCAACAGGGACTTCATGAACCTTTCTTCTGTTCTGTCCCTTTGGCTGGCAAAGCTGGTTTTGCCAGGGGAATTACCAGGGGAATTACCTGAACTTTTGGGGTCTTTTCTCTGAGGGGGGATGGAGACCCAGAGGGAGGTTTTGATATACCAGGCACTAATAACATTTGTGTTTCCAACCAGAATTATCTGGAGGGATAAAAAAGGGAATGTGATTTAATAAAGGTGTTGTATTCCATTAGACAGACTAATCCAGAGCCAGATTGAGGGAGGTTTCAGGTTTTACATGGATACTTAATGGTATGGTTAAGAGATCTTTGTTCAGGCGCCTTGGGGTCTCTTAGAGGCAGCATATTGCCAATTAAAACAAAATTTATAATTTGGAAACCCCCTTCCCCAGCCATATAAGCTAAAAGCATTATTGAAATTGAAAACCAGGAGTCTGTAACCAGGTGTGGATTTTTGTGCCAAGTTCCATGGTTCTGCAAGGGGATAATACTTGAATTTCCTTTTTAATGTTCAAATCAAGAAAGAATGACCTAGGCCACCCCTCAGCCCCTTTTTCCTTTTTTTTTTTACCCTGGGAACTTCTGAAGTATATTGGCACATACTAAAACAACTTTGACAGGACATTATAGATGATGGATTGGTGTGTAAAGGATACATTCTAGTATTTTATTAGAAAAGCAATTGTTTGGATGTGTATCACTTCTAGTTTAGCCAGAGGCAGTTATACAGTTTCATATAGCCAGTAAGATTAACTCTCCGTGAATTGATATTTTGGGAAGCTATCAATCTTGCAAAGACTCAAAAAAAATCTCAAGTAGAAGAACAGGCTTGTGTCCATTTTGCTCCTTATCAGCAAATGCCATTTTTGTGTCCTTGGGAGCCAGACTTGCTCCAAGTCATTATTCTTTAATGAAGGAAGACAGAAATCAGTCTGGAAATGATCTGGCCTTCAAATCTACTCTGTTTGCCTTATTGTTATTGGATTCTCAAATAACAGCTTTGTTTGTCTATGTAGTCCTGGGCTTGCCAGTAAGAGGTGAAGGTCTTTGGATGCATTAGCTCAACTCATTATCAGCAAAGAGTGAGAGATTAATCAGAACGATCTGTTTAAGGGTGTTTAATAAAAAAGCTTAGTGTTTTTGTGTAAAGTTCAATTATGGTAATGAAAACTTAAAGAAACCCAGAGGAGTTTTAACTCTTAAGGGTTACTTCTAAAAAGTAACTCTAGTTTCTACAAGTGCATTTGACTTGTTTTTGATGGCTTATGTGGAAGGGCTTTAAGGAGTTTGTCCCACTTATATTTTACCTCCTCCTACTGGTTTGTGAAAATGTACTGAGCACAAGATGCTCCATGCATGGTTACAGTGGGAGGGCTGCCCTGTAAAGAGCATATCAAATCCAGAAAAAAAGATGCCAAAACAAGCATCTAAAAGTGGACACATGGAAATATTCAGGTGTGGCCCTGCTGTGGATGGGCAGCAGGAGGGCTCAGACTTGTGTCCAGCATGGCACCTTCTCTGGCCATGGAAACTCTGCAGCCAAAGCAGCCCCAGTGCTGGTCAGCCACATCTGCCATGGCACAGAAATGCTCCCACAAGGGCAAAGCAATCCCAGGCTCCCTTCCAGACCTTGGCTTACAGGTACAAACTGTAGAAAAAGAGTAGCATAACAAGAGTAGGGAGGATACTGTTTCAGATGAGCTCACTCTGCCCTGATTGCCTCAGAGGTGCCAAGTCTGTTCAATTTCTCTTTCCATCTACAAATTTCCTTCTCATGCCACCTCTCATCCCTGTTCTACGATCCCCTTTTCCTCCTCCTGGAGCATGCTACAAACCCCTTCTGATGAGTAGTTTCATAAGCTATCTCTGGTGGCAGTGCTTCCTCCAGCTCTTCACTGCTGTGGCAGCCCCAGGAAAGCCTTTGCTGCTGAGGTGCTCCACAAATGGTGTGTGGGATGGGATGAGAAACATCTCAAAGGCATCACTGCTGCTGTGAGAAAGGCCTCTGAAGCTGGAATGTTAGATTCTCGTTGACAGTTGATTTATAGCAAGTAGGATGATGTAGTATGGAAATATGATATCCATAGAAACACAGCCCATGAAAACAGCCCCTCTTTCTTTTTTCCCCTCCACCTCCAAAAACCATAAAGTGTTTGGACTGGATCCACTTATAGCACAGGTTTCTACATTAGACAGTGTCAAATGGCAATACTTAGAGAAAAATCTGAAACGGGGGAAGGAGACAGGATATAGGGTTGATAGGGTTGTTACAGAGGTTAATATTGTTTCAATATAAATGTGAAAAACTTCTATTCTTTACTCTGCAGCCCTGCTAAATCAAGCTTCAGATAACATAAAACACTGAACAATGATGACAACCTCTTGGACAGACCTGCACACATCCCACCACTTAGGATGGTGTGCAATGCTTTTCTGCACCAAGTACTTGTGAGCACTTTCCAGCTTGGTTTGTTCAATTGAAAAATATGAATGCATTTCAAAGTGGAGCTCGTGTTCTTGTATGCATGGAGTGCTGTTTGTGTATAAACATCACTGATTTCAATTAGTTCCTTGGCTCTCTGGGCCCTTGGTGTGAATGCCAGGACTAGGCAATGCTGTTGAGACCTGCGGGATCAGCTATGGATGTGGCAGAAATCCATACAGCTGGAGTGACTGCCTCAGTCAGGCTGTGCAGAGACTGCCCAGGGCAATGGAGTGGGTGAAAGGAGTAACTGATATTTCCAAATTCTGTCACTGAAAAGTTTGTTCAACACGCCTAGACTCGCAGGCATACACACATTCTTGTTCTAAAAAGGAAGTGCTCAGCATGCACTGTATCCTCTGTATGCAACCCCATGGACACCAAGCCCTTGAACACTCATAAATGATTTGGAATTTATTCCCCGGCAGTGACTTCCAACTGTGGAGGAGGAATCAGAGACTTTACAAAGTGTTCTGGGACTTGTACAGAGTGACTGTAGACAGAACCCTAAGGCATAGCTGGGGAGGGCTGAGGGAATGGAGAACTTTGTAAAACAGGCTCAGGAGGGCAGGTGAGTCAGCAGAGAACCTTGTGGCAGCCAGCGAGGGTAAGAAGCAGAGTTTTTGCAGCTAAAAAGCACAGTCCAACTACACACACAGGCAGTTGCCATAATTTCTGGCAAAGCAGAGAATGATGTTCTGCTGTGTTTATAAACCTGTCCCTGCTGCAGCTGTGTCACAGAGCAGTGAGCCTCTCTCCGAGTGGGATGGAGACCTGGACAGAAACAAGCCCACTCTGGGGATGCTCTGAGCTCTCTGGGAGCCTGTCACTGCACCAGCCTGGCACCACTGAGTTAGTCCTGCAGGCAAACAGGTCCATTTGTGTAGCTCTGTGCTGCACCTGTGGAGTCAGACACCTTTGGGGTCAGGTCGGGTGGTTTGTGTCCTCCAGGGCATGGTGAACACAAGCTGGTTCTGAGTGTTGCAGGTGGCACAAGACAATTTGTTTACTGAACTGTAAAAAAGAATGGGAAGCTCTCAGGAGATATAAACACTTTAATTCTCCTGAAGTGCATGGTGATGTGTCTCCTCTAAACCTCTTACTGTAGAGTTTGGCACTTAGCATGTAGTGATGAATGGAATTCTAAATTCCAGGAATTCTAAACTCCTTGACAATGCTAAGGAATTAAAATCTAAAGTTCTGGATCATCAGCATAAGAGAAGGACTGTACATTTTGACTTCATAAAGTTTAGAGTCAGTTTCCACTTCTGCAATAGTGCAAATTTCTTTCAGCAGAAGTGTCTGTTTTAGATTGTTTAAATAATGTGTCAGAAGAGTAGAAGAGTGTGCATGGATAAGAGCATGATTGATGAGTGGGTGGAGAATAACTATTACTTTGATGTTTAATATTACAGGCTAGCAGAAACCAGAGATGGAAGTTTTCATTACATTTTCTGTCTCCAAAGGATGGTAAATTAAGGGTGGTCCTGGGTAGCAAGGTGCTTTTCAAAAAATGTAAGGGAACAGCACTGAAATTGATGTATTAGTCATTCTTCTCTTTGTCCACTGAAAAATGAAAATGTTGCATGCTGGATTATGGAACTCTGCTTATGGTGTCATTTGTCATGACAAACTGCACTTGCTTTCTCCACCACCTTTTTTTAATAATTGATACCTGTTCTAAGATCTAAACTCACAGTATTTGTGTAGCGACAGAAAATAAAACCTCCAATAGAGAGCCACAGATCATAAATGGACCTTTTCTCATCCTTTTGCTGCTGAGATTTTGAGCAGAAATGCCATTTCTAGAGAAAATGCTTATGAAAACTTTTAAGAGTGAGCAGTCAAGGAGCTGATAGATCTGGAAACAGTAAATACAAAGAGCAGGTGATGCTACCCTTTGGAGAGTTTATATGGCCCTGTGTACTCACTTTGTCTTATTCAAAATATCTGCATTGCTAAGGGAAAAACAGTGATTAAAAGAAAAAATACCATAAAGGTAAGGAAAGAAGGCAAACTACTACTTAAAATACCAGATTATCTAATTTTTTTAATATTTGTCAATCTAATTGGCAAGGGCAATTTTCTGCCTGGCAAATATAGATAAGTCTGTGCTCCCAAGTTGTCAAATTGGAGTCAGGAACCATTAAGTCCAGCAATACACTGATGCTGTTTGAGCAGAACCTCAGAGCTGGGGTTTGGGTCTCCCTGGAAATTCCACTAACCAATGGGAGTGGTGACCAGAAATCAGTTCCTGACTGCAGGATCAATTATTTGGTGCCAACCTCTTTCATTAAACAAGGGATCCATAAGCCTTTGAGCTGCAGTGTCCTTTTCTTGCTAGATACAACCAGCACCAGTGTCTCACAAACCTGGTGTCCTTGAAGAGCTGGAAAGGTCAAATGCTGTTGATTTGAGCTGACAGCACCCTTTTCCCGTGGGAATTCTAGCAGAAGTACCTGAATTCAGAAAGCCATCCTAGATTTTTTTTTTGTTGATTGAAAAGCTATTCCTTCAGATAGTCCTCTGGCATAAGGATTTGTCTTTTATTTCTTTCAAAAGAGAACTTCTGCCAAAAGTCAGCAGAGGTGGAAACCATGAGTTCAGTGAATGCACAAACTGAGCAACACCAACACTGGCCCTGAGCTCTGGCAGTGGTGCTCAGCTCTGTTTTGAAAGGGCCACCTCCAGGAGCAAGAGGCAAGTTCAACAACATCATATTTTCCAGTTTTCTCTGAGTGGTGATGATTTTCATACTTTCAAGACTTATTTCATAAAGCCAGAGAAGGAAATACCACCACCAAATGTCAGAACATTCTGTTTGCAGCCAGCTCTCCTTGGGTATGGCTGGCTTGTGTTTTCCACATCACAGCTCTCTTGGTTAGAGTTGTTCTGACTATCCTAGCAGTGGAATGGTTTTCAGAAAACACTTAAAAAAAACCTAGAAAGGAACAAGCAGAGTGGGTGGATTGCTAGCAGTTCTAAATGCATATTAGAGGAGTTTTATTTTTATTGGAACATATTTGAATGAAGGTTAAAATCCTAACTCATAGCACTAAACAGCAGAAAGTACTGCATATTAGTTTTAGTTTAGTGTCAGGGATCTGGTGACCTTCTTCCTCAAAAGAAAAGTTATTTCAGGAAGGAACTGCTAGTTCTGATTCTTTATTAAAGGGACAAACTTCCATTTCCTAAATTTTAAGAATTAATGAATATTTGTCCTGTTAATTTCCTTGGTAATCACACCTTCACTAAGTTTTCTCTCTGATTGATGCTTTATACATAAATTTATATGGCACTCATTTACCAATGAATAGATTTTTGCATAGTCTCATTTATAGTGAAATCCTGTAAGTAGTTCCCTCTTTCACAAGTAATTACCAACCTACTTCTTCAGCCTCTAAAAATTAATTGCACAAACTTTACTCATTAAAAATAATGGCATATCTTATTCTATTATTTCCCAGACACACTGGGCTTTTTTGTGTATGTCTATTTTAAATATTAAAATGTTAAAGGTATTTTTGTGGGGAACATACATTATGTAAAAGCATTTCTGCATTGGGCACATTAAAATCAATCCCTTCTCATCCCTAAAATAAATGCCTTTGTTGGCTGCTCTGCACAGGCTGCTGTTAAATATCTGTGACTTTCTCTGCACAGACTTTGTGTGTTGAAAGGAAGAGAGGTTTGACTTGTGATCCCACACCATCACTGAGTTTCCACACAACTGGTGGAGCAGTTTCCTCCTAAAAGGAAAAGCTATTACAGGGGACTTGACAAATCCTGGATGAGGATGTTGCTAATGGATGTGATTTCATATTCCTTCCCATTCCAGGTCTAGACAATGTGTGCATAGATAGATAACAACAGTGAAAACAGAAGAAGCAAAGCCCAGAAGTGCAGAAGCACTCACCCTGGGGTGTCCTTGGAGAATGTCCAGTTTAGCAGAGATAAGTCAAAATCTTGCTGTAGCCTTAATTAACTACAAACCTTAATAAACTGTTAGGTCACATTTGCAGTTAAATGCTTTAGTATTGATTAGAAAACAAAGTCAATTAAGTATAAAAGAAAAAAAGTTTTGCAAAACCAAAATAGCAGCACACTTCTCCTTCCAGTTTTTTTTTGTTCCTAGGGTGTACTTCACCATTTTCACATCTAGCAATCTTGCCATAACACAGAAGGGTGGAGTTTCCTACCTTTCAATATTTCTGTGCATGTGTTACTATTGCCTGCTGTGCTCTTTGCTGAGGAGAACATAAATAGCTTCTGATGCTAAAGAGAATATTCAGAAACCTTTCTGGGATTGTGCTTGCCAAAAGGCATTCTGCATTCCTGACTCTGCTTGAAAAAAAAGTCTAGCAGAGACTTTAATTTCAGTAAATAGGTTAATGTTTATGTTTAACACACAAAATTTTAAACATCTAACTAAATCATTAATTTCTTCCACATGGTCTGGAGGTCTTCTGACATTTTTCAAATCTCAGTTTCTTAAACGTCCAAATATAAAACCACATTAGTATTCAGAAAGAATTTTTGAATCTTCACGCCTTATTTGCTCAGGCTAAGTGTGCATCCCACTTTGATTAAGACTTTGCTGATCCTGGACTAAAATCATTAAAGATTCATAAACGACCATTGCTTTTTCTCCTCCTCAAGAATGTACTGACACATTTTATGCAATTATTTGTCTCGAGTATCTTCCTGAACTTTTAACCCCCTTTACATTCTCTTATGCCTACTTACATTAAGTCCAAAAATCTTCATTTCAAAGCATTTTTAAAAGCTAATATATGATTCATTTGAGTTCAGTGAAAGTAAATTATGAAAAAGCACCATGTCATGGAAGGGCTTATTGCTAATTAACTACATGGGTGGTTTGCTTTGAGGAATAATTTCTCTTGATTCTTTAATTTCCAGGTTAAAACGCCTTTGAGTCCAGGCTCATCTTTTGGGAAAATGTCTCTAAAAGTGACAGCTGGATAATGTTGTCCTCCAAGGTGAAGTCTGCTATCACATCTCAGCTCCATGGCATGGGCATAAACAGGGAGTTTAATCCACCAGGAATTCAATTTTTTTTCTTCTTTTAGCTTGGCTTCTAAGCACACGTTTTAGAAGTCTGTATAAAATGCTCTTGAATATCCAGTCTGGTTATTAGAACAGCTTTCTTTAATGTGTTTATAAATTTCAGATGTGTACTTACTACAACTAAAACTGATGATAAAACCCTCACTGGCTCCAAGAATAGGGATTAATCAGAATACTTCATTGTTCATAACTGGAAAAACACCTGCACAGGATTTTAGGTTATCAGACTTGTCTGCCTTCCATGCCTTGGTTTAACATTAATGTATATTGGAGCCTAAGTAGGATTTTGGTACACAATAGGAAGGTTATGTCAATACTGGAAAAGAAAGACATTCAGTTTATATTCTCAGTAAAAGCTAAATTGGCTTTGTTTAAGGTGGACTATGAATCTTTCTGTATTAATGGTGTCTAAAGCGTAAGCAAAATGTTTTTGTTAGGTCTTAGAGATTCTTCCCAGCCACCTCTTTTTCTGCTGTTTGCTTTAGTTAAAGAGCTAATGCATTACTGACATCAGACATAGCAGGAAGCAAACGTTTAATCACAAATAACAAACGAAAATTTTAATCAAATTATTAAAAATGTTTCAGGGTGGCTTGTTTTGAAATGTCTTTTTCTATCAGAAACCAAGAATTGAATAATTTAGCATATGTCCATGCATTCAGAGCACAGGATTTGGAGTTGTAGCTGTCATCCTTAATGCTAAAAATTGGTGTTTCTCCTTATAACTCTTAAAAGAGAAAAAAATCCCACATGAATTTTTTTCCCTCAGTTTTCCCTCACGGTCATTAAGGCTATAAAGGAATTTTTTTTAAAGTGGCTATGTTGCTTTTGCATATTTAGGACTTTTAGTTTAGCCAAGGGAATAAGAAAATTTCCTCCCACTCCTCTGATTATGTTGCTTACAGTCATGTGCAATTTGAATGCAGCCAGCCTGAGCTGAGTATGTGAGTAAAAGGGTCCTAATTTCTTTTTCAGAATGAAAAGTGAAGAACATCCTTTGACAAGCTACCATTGAGACTTCTTTTCAAATCTTTTGCAAAGCTTTTTGGCATCCATTGCTGCCTCTCATCTTTTATAAATCTAATATTTTTGCTAAGCTGTTATATAGTCATTATTCCAACAAAGTTTCTAGAAGTTATTTGTATTATTTCACACGCACACACACACGCACACACACATATATATACATAGATGATGGTCAACTTCTGGCAATTTTACCAATGAATTTTTCTCCTAAATGAAGTCTTTACTACTGCAAACAAAGGAATTTAAAGTCTCAAGAGATTACCATTCTTGATACAGCTTTGAAATATAGCTGTTGTCAAAAAATTCCCATGAGGTATTTTGACTTCCTTCACTCTCCTCAAGGTTATCTAAGTAAAAACATTGGAAACCCCCCCAGAAAAGTCAGTATAACCTTGGCTTTGGTAAGAGAAAATACTGTACGATTTTTCAATATCTCTTTTATGTAAGAAAAGAAAGCCTGAGTGCTGATTTTCAGATTTACTCCATTCGAACCACAGGATTTAGCGACATTGTTATTTATAACTACAATATTGTCAGCTGGCTATTTATGTATATAATTATCTATGCTTTTTTGTAGACTAACCATCTATAAATATATATTTTAAAAATGTATTAAAACATCATTAACCTGCTAATATTTTAAAGGACCATGACACATAATTTTTTCTTTGCTTTCTTTTTTTACAAATAGATTGTCTATAATTTATTCCTTGATGGAAAAAATTCCCTGTAAATAAAATTTCTGCTTTATTAACCTTCAGGATATGTACAGCAAGAGTAGAATAGAGAACTTCAGGAGATGACATTGGCAAAACCCTCTTACTGTTAGTATACAGAAATCTAGTAAGACTGTAAAATTGAATTTCACATGTTGACTACCAGTGAAGCTGATGAGACTGCAAGGAAAGACTTTTTTTGGGTAGATTCATCTTCAGAAAGTGCTCCATGATCTTTGATGATTATATGTCATTGCTTTGCTGAAAGCTGTGTCTGACTCTGCAGGGATGGTTTGCTGCTCAGTGCCTTGTCAGAGGGATCTGTGGCAAAACAGAGATCTGGGTTTGAAGGTGTTCAAGTGTCAAGAAGTCTGCATGTCTTACGTTGCTCCATTTCTCTCTGAGGGGTGTTTTGTTTCTCTCTGCTTTAAGAGCAGTAAGTCCATTTAGTGCCAAATTCTGCGTTGCTGGTGTGACTGAAGTTGTGGTACTGGTGAGTGCAAAGTTAGTAACCAGCCTTGCAGCACTCCCTGCTATCACAGCATAACCTGCTGCCACCCCACAATAATCTAGTTTTCCCAGTCTCCCACTTTATTACTGCAGCATCAGAACTGCCTCTCTAAATGTAGAAGAAAACTCTCGCTACCCAAAAATCTCTCTATTGCCATTGGGCAGCAAACCTTTTCCTGTATCATAACCTGCTGTGTGCTAAATTTGATGCATTCTCTCTCTCATAAAGCTTTCCAGGAAGCTTTGAGCTGGATGGAAACTTGTGGGAGTATTAAAGATATATTTATCCCCAGCACTCCCTGCCCCAATCCATTCTTTCTATTGCTTGTGTCAACACACAGGTTCAGTGATGCTGTGGCTGTGCAAATAACTCCACCACAGTTTCCATGACACTAAAAGGATCAGGAAAATGTCTGTTTGTGGATGTTTGCTGGTTTTCATTTAGCAGCTTCTACATCAATAAATCCCATAATGTTTAGGTGGCTTTTCTGGCAGAATTACTGAATATTTAATAATGATGACAAAGTAGAGTCAAAACACAGATTCTTTATTGAGGTGAAAAAGTTAGCACTTAGGTAGCAAATACACACCACAGTGCCTTCAAACTGCCTCATTTAGGAAATTTAGTACCTGATTAATGTGTTAAATATGTGGGACATATTTGATCAAAGTTGGGGTATAAAAGGTTCATTGAAATGTGTTGAATGGGTTATAGTAAGAAGGCTTTTAAGCATGAGCCTTTTATTTTGGGATCAGTATTCCAAATTAACACATTGAAAGCAATATTTCTGTCACTGCAGAATTGCATTAAACAGGCAAGCTATATTCTGTGTTAGGTAGCATTGCAGACTGATTGCAGAAAGCTCAGGAAAATGTGCTACAGTAACCCACATTTCCTTTTAGATGCTGCCACTTGGGCACTGTAAAGCATCCACAGTGGGGAGGAGGAATCTGGTGCTTACTTTGAAAATTCTCAGACAGAAGACACTCTGGTTTGTGTATGTCTAGAAAACCACATAATTCCCTGAAGTGTTTTCTGTCTCAAACAGAAACATTATTCTTCCTGAGGAGTGGCCTGGTTTTCAGCATGGAAAAGGGAAAAAAAAAGGTTGGAAAGTACACTGAGACTAAAAATAATGACAAGCAAAATTTGTTGACGTGCATTTCCCTGTTTTGGAGGATGATCCTTTATCCATGAAGGCAGGCAGGTTACATTCTGCTGCAGGAGCCAAATTGTCCCCTCCCTCTGTGCCTTGAAGGAGTTAGGTGCAGATCTAAAGTATTTAACTCTATAGCCTGTGTGAAATGTTAATTTGGAACAGAGAGCCCAGTGGGTGAGAGTGGCAGTTTGAATTCAGGGGTGACCATGGCAGCTTATTCCATCCATGCCCTCCTGAGAGGCAAGGGGCACAGGGCACAGAGGTCATTGCTGGTGCCTCCAGCAGCCTCTTGCCCTTTATTTTGCCATGGTTTTGTAGACATTCTCTGCCATCTACATGCTAATGCAATTACTTATTGCAAACATAGCAGGAACCTCAGAGGAGCTTGTCGCCAGGTGGGGCTGATCTCTTTCCCAAGGTGACAAGTGACAGGAAATGCCCCTAAATTGTGCCAAAGAAGGTTTAGATTGAATATTAGGAAAAATTTCTTCACTGCAGTGGTGGTCAGCCATTGCTTCCCAGGGAAATGGTGTAATCACTGTCCCTAGAAGCATTCAAAAACAATGGAGATGGGGTGCCTATAGACATGGTTTAGTGGTGGACCTGGCAGTGCTAGGTTAAAGGCTGGACCCAATGATCTTAGAGGTCTTTTCCAACCTAAATTATTCTATGATTCTAGGAATTGCCTGGCTGCAAGTGACCCTTTAGCCCTCAACTGTAAAAAGTATTTCACAAAGTACTTTTTTTCTTTTTTCTTCTTCTTTTTTTAAAGACCTTTAAAAATATGCAAGAAAACCTGAGTTTTGGACTTTAATATCTTACAGATGTTGTCATTATACTTACTAAACCACATCATTATTGTTGGAGCTCATGCTAGTGTTGCAGGAGCTGCTAGGCCACTTCAGTAAAGCAGGTGGAGAGGAGCTGGAATTAAACCCTCTGTTTCTGTCCTCTGGCCTGCAGGCATAACTGCATACCTGCAGTGCACTTAGGGGACTAACAGTAATAGCTTGCCAAATATATTTTTGATTCCTGGTGATTGAGCAGATAACTTAGGGGTCTTGCACTGATGTTTTCCTGCTGTTCCACTTTTTAAGTGATTTGTTTTTCTGTGCAAGCTTTGTGTTGGTTGGATTAATATTTTTTTTTAAAGCCCTGGTTACAGACCAGTGGTGAGAAGGAACTCAGTCTTCAAAATGTTCACAGCTGGAATTTGTTGTTATGATAAGGGGAAGAGTAGGGAGAGAGCAGAAGACAGAGGAATCTGAGGGGTTCTCTGTGTAGGCACTGACTTGCAAAGATCAGATCTGGAACCAAAATTAAATTCATATAGTCTCTTTTGGTTTCTTGCACAGCAATAATCTATTATTAACACCCACTATCTGTAGCTCAAAACTAGTTTAATTAGCCTAACCTTAATAGGATAGATCTAAGTATTCATCCACATTGTCCAGAGAACACCTAAATTAAGTTGATTGGTAAGTAGTTACAAATTGCACAAATACATTGATCCTTTCTGCCCACCCTTGCTGTCACATGGAGTTCATGTGCAGAAAAACTTCTTTCTCATTAAGCCAATCCATGTGCTGAAGCTGCTGCAGTCAATACATTGACAGCACATGGCCTGTGCAAACAGATGAGGAGAGCTAAGAAGTCAAATCTGTTTTCAGGAAAAATAAACTCTCCTGGTTGATACACACCATTGCTGTGCTCCTCACTTCTCTGGGCCCAGCTCATTTTCTCACAGGTTCAGCTCCCTGTTATCAGTAGAACTGACCAGAATTTTAACACTGAGAAAAGCACAATATGTAAATGCATTCCTGCTTCCAAATCCATCAGTGACAGTGTTTAGTCTTTGGGCAGGAGTGTAAGGCACAGGAACAAGCCCTATCCCATGAAAATGGGTCTTTAATTCTCCTGAACCAGTTCAATATCCACTCTGAATACCCCTGCTGGAAGCACTCACCCCTCACGCTGCTCACCTCTGAGCTGAGGCTCGTTATTGTCATGACAGAGCTTGCAAGGGTGTGACAGCAAAGAAGTGGACATTTTTAGGCAGGTAAGTCTCCTCTGGTCCCATTATGGAGGACATAAACTGCTCAGGCCACCAGAGAAACAGGCCTTGAGTGCTGCTGGGCTCTGTGTGAGAGCCAGAGCTCAGCAAATGGCAAGGCAATAGCATGGGGTCCTGAGGCTGGAGGGAGGAGCTCTGGGCTAGCTGCCACTAGGAAAGGAAATTCCAGCTGCCTGGGGAATTGTTGGTAGGAGTACAGGGGTGTGGAAAGGAGCCTGTGAGTTTCTTCCCTAGCACATTTTCCCTCTTTTCTATTAGACCATGGTACAGCTCCAAGCACTTTGAGTACCATTAACTCCTCCATGCTGCCAGGAACAATACCAGGAGCAGTTCAAGAGTGGGAAAGGAGAAATCCTGCATATAATAATAATGCAGGACCAAGATATATAAACAGTGTTTTCAATACTGAAATAATTCAAATATTTCCATTTCTTTCTTCTTTATTTATTCTAGGTAACTATTGCTGCCTTGCCATTCTTGCTGCATATGGAAGATTAGATATTTTGTGTTCTTGATCTCTCATGGTTAATTTAACCACTTGGAGACATAATGAAAATTAAAATGGGTGAAAATCCCATAAACCATCAGAATTACACATCTAGAAGCACATGGAGTTCAGAGTCAATATTTCTGCTGGAACAGATGTAGAGCACATTGCCATTTTCATTTGGTTATACTGACTTTCCAAATTGCTGACATGCAGTGGTATGAAAAGCATTCCTACTGCTCTTTGTGTGAAATCAAAAGATCTTTTTCCTATCAATTTGTTTTTCAATTTTTTTTTTCCAAATTCATACTTCCAGGAAGTAATGAAATCAATTTTGTATACTCCAAAGTCGGTTTTGATGCCTTGTTATCAGGAATCAAGCAGTACTTAGTCCCCAACTGGTGAACTCTCCCAACATTGGGGAGGCGGTAAATGGATTTCTGAAAACTGAAGCACTATCTAATGTGCATTTTCTCAATTCTTGCCAAAAAAAAATTGAACAAAAAGGCATTCAGTAGAGCATTTTAGATTTCCATATTCAGAATTCAACAAAATGCTTAAAAACAGTATGAAAATATACCTAGATAATAGTAGACTAGGAAAAATGAAAACGAGGGAGGGAGTTCAGTAATGGAGTGCTGCTTTTTCTTTTTTTTACAATTAATCAAAAATTTTCCATGTAAAAAAGGTTTTATATTAGAGTTTTACAATGATAGTGATGTTATCCTTGCTGGGATAACCCTGACTGCTATTCACTGAAGTACTGATAGGCTGCAGGAGTACCCATGCACCCTACTGTGTATGTATTTATTTCTCATGTGTATCCCTGTTTAGAGAGAGATTTAAAAAAAAAACCAAAAAATTAAAGTACAAATACTATCAGGAAAGAGGTTTTGTGAGCAATGCAGAAAACTTATTAAAACTAAAAAAAGTCTACTTACTAGCTCTAAAACCAGATGTGATAGGCCCCTATGAAATCATTTCCTACTGCTATCATGCTGATTAGCTGCACAGACTGTGTTCCTGGGCTCTTGAACAGATGGTCTATACTTCTCCTGCAAGCTCCAGAATTACCGGATGACAGAGGCATTTAATTTTGAAGTCCTTTGAAAAAAAAAAAAGTTCTGTTTCAGATTTACTTCTTGATGAAGATTCACATATTTTTACTACAGAGTAATATTTCTCCAAAGCTTAAGTCCCTACCACTTTATTTCTGGAACGATTCACAGGTTTAGCCTCCAACTTCTGCTGTGTTATGTTGGTTTGGCTCCCAGCTCCAAAGCTTTCTTTTCTGTCCAGTGCCTGCTACACTTCACCCATCTGCCTGTGTGATTGAAAGGAAGGCAGCATTAAGCAATTTTTGCTTATGACAGCATCTTCCAGAAGAGCTCGGACACTTTCAAACCCTCTGTGTTTGTTTTCCTGGGTAAGAAAACAACTACTGTTTTAATGACTGCCTTGAGAATTTCTAGGTAAATATGAATAGTTGCATGGACCAACTTTATGGCCAGTCTTAGTCTGACACAATGCAGCAATCAAGTACACAATGCAGCTCTTTCCCATCTGTCTTTATGTAGCAGAGTTTTGTCTGGCAGGGTGGATCGTGCATATATTTATGTATATATGTAGGTATGTGTATATACAAGTATGTTTAAATACTTCCTGTCAGTATAAGACAGAACTGTAACCACTATAATGCTGCAAATTGCACTGACCATTTTATGAACTGAGAATTTATGTTACTGTTTAGTTTTGTTTTGCTTTTCTGCCATGTGTTTTCTTAGAAAGGCCTCGAGCTGACAATATATATACCAAGTTCTAAGTTAACACCTTTACTGCCTTATTTTATATTTCTAAAAATTACGTTGGAGAATTTAGTACCTGTGAAACTCTAATAGCTTTAGGGCTAAATTCAATCCAAGGATCTACAGCAGCACAGCTAGCACACACCATGACAGATGGATAAAGAAGCTGCAACTCCATTTGTTTGGAAGGAGTTGCATGAGTCAAACCCGAGTGCAAAACCTGTGAGTTTCTGGTAACACAGACAGGCACAGTCTCTCATGCACATCAGGGCTGATCTGAGCACTCTTCCAGCTGCTCCCACCTGGACCAAGGGATGCTTGGTCCCTTCCTCTCAGACAAAACTCAGACAAGCAGCTTTCTAGACACAGGGACCTCAGCTGTCACAAGAGTGTAACTCATGTCTCTCTCTAAATGACTGCATAATTTGCCCACAGCCAAACTCCAGGCCCCAGAGTCCCTCACCTACCACCTTCACATCAGATGGCAGCACCACTGCTTTCTGTCCATGTTTGTGGATGACAAAATGAGTGGCAGATTGGACAGGCGTATTATTTGCATGTCTGAGATCATCCAGCCTTCGTAGATCTGACATAATGAAACATTAATTCATACCCTATCAATTTTTTTTCAGTTGACATTATATTGATCCTGAGTGTTTGTTCACATCTGCTTGAAGGAGTTGTATTTTGCACTTCTTGCTGAGCACATAATGGAATGTAAATTCCCTGACTCACCATGTGCAAAAATGGCTTACACAAAGGATTTTCTCTTTCTCTGTCATATAATTCAACAAAGCCAGGTCTCTGCTCGCTCTTTCAGCTGATTTAGCACCCTCTCACTCAGGAGAGGAGACCAGGGAATATACCTTTCCTACATAATTTTTATTACATTCTGAACCAGCCTCTTAGCATCCTCCCTGGGTTTAATTTTTGACTGAGATAAGCCATTTGAGACAGATCTGAAGACAAATTTCTCCTGACCCCAGAGCCTAGGGAGCCCTTAAGGAACATCTTGATCTTCATGCTCTTCACTCTGCTGTCCTGCAAGCACTTCTCTCAAAAAGGGTGCTTAGGCAGTGATTGCAGGAGTTGTAAGCTGCTTCACATATTTTTTTTTCACAGAAAGCAATGACATGGTTCCACTGCATTTCTTTTCCACTTTGTTACCGATTTACAACCTTTCCCTACAAATCTCTGAAATCTTTATTAGGCAAATGGACATGCCTGTTCTGCAGCAGAGGGTCTGTCTATGCTTGCAATCAGTGAGAAATTATATGAAGTATTTGGATGTTAAGCTATTTTTTCTAAGGCAGAGAAGCTCAGGGAAAGGATGTGCCTGTTTGTTTTATCTACAGTGGCTCTTGTATGCTCCTTGACATCACTGCTGCTCTCTGTTCCTCTCCACAGGGAAGGAGTTTCAATTGTAGACAGGTGACCTTATGAATTGTTATTAATTAACACTTCCAGATGTAAATTAGCACCTCCATCATAGGCATACAAAGAAGCTGCTACTCCACGACAAATGGGGGCGCACAAGTTACCAGCAGCTCTGTCCAAATATGAGCAGTTCCTTCCTACATCTTCTGCCAGGCCAAGCACAAGGACATGAGTATACCCACCCATGAGACAAAGGAATGTTCCTGAGGATGATAATGGGAAAGTAAGTTATATTGCCAGAACAGGTCGTCAACAAAAATCACATTTACTGGTTCTCTCAGAATACCAAGAGCTTTCCAACTGTGTGAAGCTTATGGTCTGAAAACTCTCCTGGAATTTCTAAATACAGAGAAGTTCAATTGTTTTTGTAACTCTGGGGCCCAGAAGTTTTCCTTTACTCTCAAATATTTGTTAATTTTTTCAGTCAATCTATGTGGTTATCTCTTAATACTAGAAAATTTAGAAAATCTTTGGGGTTGCTCTACAATATTGTTTGAGTTTATATGCTGTTCTGGCACATAAATTAGATGCTAGAGGGACCAGCTATCTTAGAAATTATCTCAAGGCTGTGAGAAAAAAACAATTATTTTTGAGTACAGCTGTTCCTTCAGCTTGATCACATGGTGTGGATTTATAACCTCCTTGATGCTAAACATTTAAGCAAAAGCATTTTCAATACTGTCTGGAAGAGGACCATGGATCTGCCTGCTACAGGATTGATCAAATTATCTTGCTGATAACTAGCAGGCAGATGGGCTGCCAATAGTCAAAAACAGTGCTCAAGGAACAAAATAAACTGGCTGTAGAAGAAACGTTGTCCTTTATTTTGTAAAATTAAAAGTGAAAATATTTGCATGGAATATCAACACTTCTGGATGCTAAAGCATTTATATATAAAGAAAAATGTTCCCTGGCATATAAAGTGCACTATCCAAGAAAAATTTTAAAAAAACCCCTTACTGCTTCAAATACTTTTCTGACTCATATTAGTGTCACTGCTGCATGGCAGGAGGACTGGGGGAGCTGCTGAAGGAGGTGTAACCAGCTGGCACCTGGCATTAGGTTCCTTCTTTCTTATGGTTAGGGAGCCACTGGAGTGCCCTCAGATGTTTTCTTCTGGGCAATTAATTTTCCTCTACCTTTCCTTGCTCAGGGATCCTCAAAGGCTTTGCTTTTAGGGCTTTGGCTTTGCTGCTTCGGGGAGCTCAACACCGAGGCCAAATCCAGAGACACAAGAGCCTGAACCTGAGGAGCAAGAAGGAAACGATTCTGGTGCAACCTTTACTCAGTGAGTGTTGGATCTGGGAGGTCTCCATGTCCCCTGGGTGGTTGTGGTGACAGCCTTAAGGAGCTGCAGGAGCCCTGTGCTCAGCATCCTTCCCTCTGGGAGGGAGGCACACACTCCTGGAAAAGGAGGCTCCATCTGTACCCTAGCTGTGCCTCCCAGGACTCTGCCTCTTCCAGTCTCAGGGGCTCAATGTTTGCTCAACCAATTCTTGTGAAATTTTAAACTCTGGCTGCAAGAAGGGTTTTTATTTAATGTATATTTAGACTGGGGAATAGTGCCTCTTTTCTCATGGAAACAATCTTGCTGTACGAGAGGAAATGGCACCTATAAATTTAGCCTTCCTAACCTGTAAATCTTATCACAAATGGGAAAAAAAGTTTCCATCATGCTCCTTTTCAAGCCCTTCAAAGGAGAAACAAATTTGTGGTGAACATATATACAATCACGAGCCCTGTGAGCTTGGCATTGAGTGGTGTTGTGCCAAAGGCAGAACCACAAATGTATATGTAGCAGCTCCTCTTACGGAAATGTCATCCCCTGCACCCTCCGAGAGCCAGAAATGTTTCCATTTCGGAAAAACAGACCATCAAGTGGTGTGGTGGAACTCACCACCACAAATGGAGATCTCTGATGAAATCACATGGATAGGTCTGTTCTCTCTGTGCAGGATATAATTTGCCTGCTCCACAAATGGAAACAAAAGAAATCAGTGTCAGATGGTCCTCGTGGCCTGGTGTGTATCACATTGTTTATTTAAACAGATCAGTGATTCTGGGCATCTATTTCACAGCTTAATTCATACTGGAAACAGAAAATGGAAGGTAAATAATTCAGCAGCTGAATAGTAAAAATGCAAATTTTTGCGCTTTTTTCACCTGCTTGCGGGATGTGGTTATGAGTAAACATTTCCACTGGGACCTAGTGACTGTAGCTGGATGCAAACAGTTTGCACTGGCAGCACTGGAAACCATCTAGAAGTAATCTGTTTAACAGCTCAGTCTGAAGCCACTATCAGTACAACTCATCTCAAAAGATATTTCTCATGAACACTGATTTAAAAGTAATTATTTAAATTACAAATACTGTTCTGTTTTCCACAGAGCCTGTCAGAAATCCTGCTTGGCCTCCTTATACAGCCAGGCTGGGAAGCTTTCTGGGAGTTCAGAATCTCATGGCAAGAGAAAAATCTGCAAAAACTTTCAGAATTCCCTGCATTCAGTGCTGTGAGTACTTCTGGGTGGTTAAATCCTACAGATTCTTTTTTGAAACTCATTATTAATACAGCTTCAGCTTCCAGGGTGTAGCTGACCTGCAGAGGTACAGCACTCAAAATGGGTAAGAGTCTTACACTAATTTTGGACATCTTAGAAGAAATGCTGTAAAGAACAAGTAAAAGTTGTTGGTTAGACGCTAAATTTTAGACAGAGCAGGTTCTAATGAAACTTGATTTTACCAGAAACATAATTTAGCAACACAAGTTGGTTTTGGTGAAAAAAAAATAAAAAAAATCCCAGCACTTTTTAGGTACTGATCAAAATGTTAGCCTGTTAATCTGTGAGCAATTAATAAATAGTCTTTATGATATACAGTGGCTTAAGTTCTGTAATTAAGCATGGGAAACACACCACTTGATTTCAATTTTAGTAGAAATTTGCACTGCTGAGAATGTGATCATATTTCTAGCTACTGTCTTTTTAAAGTGCCTTTCCTACTTATCTCTTTAAGGTGTAGTTTTTTTATCAGTAACTAGGCAGAATGGCCCAAACCAAAAAACTTACCTGAATACTTCACTAAATTTTTGATAGGTAATTTCAGAAAGGCTTGGGATGCAGTGGCTCTTTACCAGAGCTTTGTGGACTGCCCTATGCTAGGAGTGCAACTGATGGAACTTTTCTACTTTTGCTTGTATTTTATGGAAGTAGCAGACATGGAGTATGGCTCACACAGACAAAAGTGTGCTATTCAAACCAGAGAAAACTACAAGCCAGTTTTCTAATGTTACCTTGAAGTGCTTCCTAAACCTCCGTGCAGCTTTGTTAGCAAGTAGTCTCATTAAACAAACATCAAAACCAGGGAAAACAAGGCAGGCACAGTAATGAACTGAGTGAGCTGGGATGAAAATCATCTGGGGCTGAGCACAGTGGTCATGAGCTGCTGTCTCACTGTGCAGGGAAAAGCAGGGAAATGCTGCAGCCCCTGGGTCTCCTGCTCAGCTGTGCAGCCTGGCTTCTGGAGTGTGTTGGGGGAGCTGTGTGGGTTCAGCTTCCTCCTTTGTCAATGTGAGTTTGCTGCACAGAGATGCTGAATGGCAAATCTCAAAGCAGGAATTACTCCTGACCGTCCAAATGGATATCTGCCATGAGAGGTGTCTGCTGAAAGTGTGGTGAGAGCAGTTAGCAGGGGACACATCATGGGACCACAACACATCAGAAACACTGGAGGCTGAGAGCAAAAAGGAACACCTCTGTGTGCACTAAACCAGTTATTTTATCATGACAGGCCAGAGCTGTAGCAGAGCTGTGAGCTTTGTCAAATAAGGAACACCACAAAGTTTGAGTTTTGGCCCTGCTTTTCAGCACACTGTGTTTCAATTACGTGAATAAAGGCTTAGATGGAAGTGACAGCACAGGCAGAGCCATGACAAGAGCAGCCAGCACTGAGCCCCCTGAGCCAGCAGGAGATCAAAATCCCTGAGGGGTCAGAATGGCCAGGGGTGCTGTCAGGAGCGAGCACCCCACTGTGACTCTGAGCTTCAGCCTCTCTGATGGATGTCTCAGCACGCTGGCTGCCACCAGCCTTGTCAAACATATCCCTGCACCAACACAGCTGAGCAAAAATAGCTCTCTCACTTCTTGTTAGATGTCCACAGCCAGAATATACCTGTCCAGATTAATAAGTCATTACTAATTTAGAAAAGCACAGCTCATATATCTCTTTACACATCCTGCCCTGCAGTGGTGGCCAAGCAGCAGGATGTTTTCAAGCACCACCTGTGCAGCCTGGCTCAGACCTGCCAGAGGAACACGGGTGGTCTCCAGGCACCAAGTGCAGTTGTGCTGGCACAGCACGTCCAGCTTTACTTAGAGGGACTTGGAAATGTGTAATGCTATGTTAGTGAGTAAAGCCCCTAGTTAGGCTAACGTAAAGCAGCTTTTAATCTTCGCTAATGAAAATCTGCAGTTATGATCCTAAGTCTTTTTCCACATACTTCTGCGGCTTTGGGTGCAATCCAACTGACTTAAAAGTCTGACCATAGAAGGCCACTTCTGCTGACAAACCAGCCCCAGAGGCTGCCCAGCATGGGAAGAGTCCAAAATTCAGCAGGGGCTCCCCTGACAAACCTAATGGTCCCCCTGTGCTTGCACAGTCCTCCTGCACACGTCATGAGCAGTGCAGAGCTGCACAGTGCATCAGCTGTGGCAGGGGACAAAATGTCCACAGTTTTCTTGAAGCACTGCTGCCACAGCTCAAGTGCTCCTCAACTAGTTCTTTAAAACAACTTGAGGTTTTTCACAATCACAGCTTCAGGTTCCAGTTTTTATAGTATAAGTTTCCTACCTCTGGGCTGAGGAAAGATTGATCAGATTTGCAGTGGTTTTACTCCTCTGCTTAGCCAGAGGAGTTGAGCCTCCAAGCAAAATAATCAGCCTGGAGGGACTGCTGGACTTGGCACTCGAGCTTCACTTCATAAGCATCTCTTTCACCAGCATGTCTGAGCTGGAAAGAGCAGAGCTGGACTTGACAGCTGAGGGCAACGAGAGCAGGTTAAGAGGCACTAATGGCTGTTGTTCACCTCCAGACTCCCCCACACCTGAGAGAACTGAGTGATGAGGTTTGACTGCAGCAACATTAATGCCTTTGTGGCTTTCCCTATCCTGCAGCCCCAAGGCTGCCTTGCCTGGGGCAGAGTGTGGCACAGGATGGCTTGCTGCCACTCAGCTCATTTTCTTTACCTTGGGAAGATGTCTGTGCAATTTGTTAAGTAAATTCAAAACTGGTAGCTCTGCAGTGCAGGCTGAGAAGGGTCAGCAGTGCTTGGAGACTGTCAGTGCAGGGACATGGTGACATGTGGGGGAGCGACCCTCAGGCTGGGGCTGAGTCTCTTCAGTGAGAGCAGTGACAAGTTCTGAGGAAAACCACTAAAGTGCCATTGTATCTCTATGTCACACTTAGTGACAGGGAGGAAACCTGCCTTCAAACTCTTCAGGAAGAGCCCAGGTGTGCTGGGATACAGGAGCCCTGTTTGTGCTGCTGCAGCCCCTGTGCTCAGCCCTGCCTGAGGTAAGGCTTCAGCAGGCCAAAAGCAGCCAAAATAAACCCATTTAATGAGGTCCAGCGGGCACTGTGCCTCTTGCCAGCTCCTCATTAGTGAACGGACTGCACTACAAAAGGCAAACCCCATCAGCCTGTGCAGGCTCAGCGTGCTGCTGGGTCTGGTGCTGATTTACAAAGCTCAGCTGTTCTGGGTTAAGCAATCGCATATGGGAACTTGTTGGGAGCTTCCTTGAAGTAAGCCCTAAAGTAAGTTACATCTTTATGGGAAAATGTTTAAAAATAAAACCATATGAAGAAGCATGCAGGAGTAAAGGCTGGAAGGGGAAAGACAGCTCTGTTTTCATTCTGCTGTAGCTCACTGTCTGCATCTGGTAAACAAGAAGAGGATGAAGTAACTACTAAAACTGAAGTTACTATTTCAGGGTGAAGAAAATGGAGATTATTCCAAACTTAACTTCGAAGATTTTTATTGATCTTAGCTCTTTTGTTGGCTTGTTTTTGTTTTTTTGTTTGGTTTTTTTTTAACACTGTATGGGCAACAGAACTAAAGCCTTTGCCTTTATTTCTGTTTCTCCAGCTGTGAGAAATTGTTATAGTAGGGGCAGGCAGTGAAATAGCATAAGCTGGAGTTATCATCACTCTCCTGTGACCATGAGTATTTCAGTATTTGGTTTTCATCTGCACTAGATCAGAGCAGATCCTTTACGTGGGATGGTGATTCCAAGGTCATGTCTTTAAAGAGTTTCAGTGCAAATGTAATAATTTTTTGACTACTAGAAACATATAGCATGGAAATATGACTTGAGCACAGCTAGACTGTCGGTAGGAGAGAATGTGTGATGCAGGGCCCACAGTGGAGTCCATCAAGTGTGACCTGTGTGTGAAGGATGGAAATTCATACAGTTTGTTCTTCCCCTGGTGCTGAGGAAGCACTAGGGATTTTTGCTGAATTTTAGTTAGGAAATGCAATTACAGTTTACATGGGAGTTGACAGAGGTTTCTCAGGAATGATGGGCTTGTGGTCCATGGAAAATTGTTTAATAGTGGCAAACAAGTTGGCAAAGCAATGGCTTCTATTGGGGAGGCCCAGACTTTCCCTTCGTATAGTCTGATTTCATATACTCTGAGTTCCCATCTTTCACACCTCCAGGAAAAGGTCTGTGAATATCAGCTCACAGTGTGAAAAATTAGTATTACCTACTTATAGCCTCTGTTATTTTCCAGTGTGTTTTGCCACAATATTTGGAGTGTTTTCACAATCAACAAGGGTAAAGAAAAACATTTTGAGAAGTTGGTAGAAACATGCTAGCAGTTTAGCAGGAAGCTGAACACTCTATTTCCATGGAAGTGTATAAACTGAGATCTTTTTATAAGTAGGAGGAAATGAAGCTTATGTTTTGTGGTTTATAAAAATAAGTTACTGTATCTACCACATATTGCATTAAAATAAAAAGTCAAGGAATCTAAAGTTACTCACATATGCCCAAACTGGCACACACAATTTCATCTATAAATATCTGGAACTGATCCATTCATTGATAGCTAAATGGTATCATTGTCCTCTCATGTTTGTGTGGCTTATTGGTCCCATCTTTAAACTCTGTTTTCTAATTGTAGTGAAGGCTCAGCCTTTAGAGACCTTCAGATCTGCCAGGAGGGGAAGCAGAGGTGATGGGAGGAGGTGAAAACAGAGGAGCACAAGTGCTTCAGATGCTTGGCTGGGATGCTCCTGGGTTCCACAGCATCCTCAGCAGCCCAAATGGAGCCTGCAGAACACAGATATCTCCACATCTTCGAAAAATAAAACACAGCAACAAAAAATCTTTCAACTTTCAGTCAAGGATCAGTTCAATGACTTTGATGCAATTGTTCACTATTAATAGCATACTATATTTCAGTTTCTCCTTTTTTTTCTTTACTTTTTTTTTCATATTCATCTATTTTCTGGTTTAACTTATTCTGGTCTTCATGCTCATGACATACCAGCCAGTGTTTGGGACTGCAATTTTTCCTTCTTTGTATACAGAAGTCCTACTTTTGTTTTTCCTCAGTCTAAGAGTTTCTAATTATTTTTGCAAGTGTTTTCTAAAGGATTTTATGTAAGGTGAAAAGAGTTGCTGAGATGACATTTGAAGTAGAAATGGAGAGGTACAAAATAGGCTTATATAAGCTGATGCTATGTCAATTTTTTTTTGGGTGCTCATTTTAAAAAAAATTTAAAAATTTTATTAATTTTCCTAGAAAAAAATCCCATCTAGAGTTATGCATATAAACAGCGAAAGGTGATAATTTCCTCCCGTGTAATTAACACTCTGTGTAAGAAATATTCATTATTTTATAAATCATAATAAATATTTTATCCTTGAGAGAATGGACTCAGCATTCAGGTGCCGAATGACTCACACCAAAATCCTTTCAGCTGCAAAGGTTTTACTTACTTTTATACCTGCAAGAGCCTGAAGAGAGGGGCAAGGTTTGAGGCTTGTGAATTCCCTGGGGAGTGAGACAGTTGTAAACAGAGACACCAAAAGTAGGAAAATACAGCAGAAATTGCAGCTTCCTCTCTGCAATGCTTGTTTACATCCCCTGGATGTTGTCTGGGGACAAGAGCTCTGTCCCTGCATGGCCTCTGCAGGGTTTTGCTGGCCTTTCCCTGTCTCCAGTCAGGACACAAAGATGTGCATTCAGCGCTGGAGCTTCCCTTTGGCACAGGCAGTGCCCAGAATAACTCTCTGGAAAAGCAGCTCCTGAGCACAATTCACTCTGCTCCTCACTGAAATGCTCACAGGGAAAGGAAGGCTTTCACACAGAATTGTGTGTGTGCACAAACACCTGATATTCTCCTTAACAAGTCTGTGGGTTTTGGCTCTGATGGACTGCTGGGGTAGATGTTAAAACACCAGAGGAAAATCTGTAGAAATAAGGTCTCCCAGAAGAGGCCCAGTGGGAAAGTCAACAATTGAGATCTAGGTCAAGGCATCTGCCCAAAGTATGGGAGAAAAAAGGATACAGAAGAAAAAATTCTTGTTAAGACAGAGAGAGATGTGGGAATTGCTTTTGCCCTTAGAAAGGCCTTTCCCTCCTCATGTCATAGCCCATGTCCCAACACCATGACATTTCTCACACTCTGCCTGAAGCAATGGGACACTCACCTTGTCTGAGGCATCTATTACTCCAGGCTTAATTGCTTAATTGGACTTCAGTCCCAATGCTGACATTTACTTTCTGTGGGCCTGAGTAAACAATTGCAGTGGAGCTGAATCCAAGTTCAGCAAACTATAAATTGAAGGATATTATCTCTATTGGCATCACTGAGAGCTTTTGTGAAAAAAAAAAATTGATACAGAAATTTCACAAAATTTTTTTCACAAAATTTTTGTGAAAAAAAAAATTGATACAGAAATATTGTCATATTTATACTGAAGTTATAAGAACTCTCCTACTCTTTTACTTAATATCACATTGCTAAAGAGGATCCAAGACCATTCATTTCACTGGCAGCTTTTTTGCTATACATGAATCTTTTTACGTCAGGATTCATATTCAATGTTTGTTATCCAAAATCTGGTAGGCCAAGTTCTTTTCCTTCTTACTTAGATCTTTGCCTCCCATTTGCTGACATCTACATGTATGTTTTCTACACCATTAAGTGCATTGGACTCAGGAGCCAGTGCAGCAGCTTTTACACAAAAATATCTTTATTCCCTCCTAGCCCTTTTCTGTTTTGGCATTATCACATAGTGTTGCTGCTCTGACAGTTATGAAAGGTTAATCATTATGACAATACAGGTATCAAGCAGAAATATTAACCAGCCTATTGCCTGCTCATGCATTCACTAATTATACAAAACATGGGGACTTTTTACATAACAACTACGCTTCACTAATCCCTGTTCAGCATTTTAGGGAGAGTGGAGAGAAAATCCTTTATAGAGCAATGGATTTCTTAGGATTTAGGTTGTCATGCACTCAGTCATAGCACCTCAAAGACTTCAGAGTTTGCCCATCCTTTAGAGACCCAGAGATAGAGGTGATGATAAATTTTGAAACTTTATACACAATTTTTTGTGCTTCAAAGCAGCCTGGAAAACATTTGCTGTGTGCTGGGGTTACGGAGCACTGCTGGGCTGTGCTGGCAGCCAATTCCAGTTGGCTTCTCCTGTCCAGTGGAGATCCAGGCATCTGAAAAAATGGCACAAGTGCTTTGTTCAGGTACAGTGAAGGCAATGCGTTTAAACCTGATCAGATCTAGGGTCTTAAAGACAGATTGGCTTAATCATGGGCTTAATGACTCAGAGTAGCAAGGGGATGGGTAATCCATCTTTTAAAAAAACTGGTCTGGGAGCAGATTGTAGATCAACCAGGATTAAAATTTAGTTGTGAAGCAAGAAAGGAACTGTCTCCAGGTGACACTGTGACATTGATGCCTGGGGCAAAGATGGAGTGCAGAAACAATAAAAACTTCAGCCTGGTGATTTCTGTAGAGGTACATAAATCCAATACTTGCAGCAGCTTCTGATCTGTTATCAGAAAGTTTAAAGCAGTTCCTTAAGAAGAAAGTGTGGACAACAGAGGTTATTGAGTCAGCAGATCAGTAGAAGTTTCAGGCTTAAAGAAAAATGAAACTATAAAAAGAGCAGTGGTATATAGCACACCAAACAGATGCAATGATTAAAATAAGGACAGCAGGTCTGTCCAAAGGACATTCCTGTCACTGAGCAGCAAACACCACCATCTTTCTGGAAGGTTTCCTCAGCATAGATATTACATCTAACTGGAGCAGGAATTGCCAAGAACAGTGAGATAGAACAAAAATGTGTGAAAGAGGCACAAGCCTGCCCTGTGCAGGTGGAGTGTGGCTCAGATGGTCCACAAGTGCTTAATGGCAGAGATGCTCCTCCTCAAAGGAAAGGCAGGGAAGCCTGGCACTGGCACCTTCCTGCATGTTTGTTCTTCCACATGGCAGAGAGTGAGTGTAACACTGGGGGTGCAAACAGGGAGCTGCAGTGCTGATAGCTCTCCTGGGGAGTCCCTGCCTGGCCCAGGTTCAGGTGCCTGAGGGAGCAGTGCACATGTGCAGGCTCAGTGTGCTTTGGCCAGACACAACAGTGTGATGCTCTGAAAGCAAATTCTGCTGAAGAGAGACAACTCTATGGTTAAAATGAGGAATTAGAGCAAAAAGTAAATATTCAACCTTCAGGGGCTATATAAAAGTGCTCTGGAGGACAAAAGAAAAGTAAATTTAGTCTTCTGGCATGATACACTCTAGGCAACCTGTCTTGCTGTGGTTGATGATAGTTTTATAGCTATATCCTTTTAGCCATTTTGGGTACCTGGAAGCATAAAATAACAGTAGCAGCAATAAATAACTCATTAACTAATTGGAAAATGATGAGTTTTTTTAATGGCTTGCAAGTAGATAGCATGATATTATCATTATTCTGTGATCTTTTAATATTGATTTAATTCTTGCACCTCAAGAAATCCTTTCTGCACAGGAACATTGTAAAAAAAAGTAGCAGAATATCCATACTACTCACCTTTTATTTGGTTTTGTTTTGATTTTCTCCCTGCACCAGTAACATTGCCAATCAGATATGTGTAATAGCACCTTCTAGGCTTAGCTAGCCCAGAATTGCAAACATTGCACAGTGAGCCAAAACAAGCCTGCTTTAGGTTAAGATTGCTGCAAAATAGATTTTAAAAACTGCCAAAAATCTGTAATTTTTCTTTGTCACAGCTCTTATCTCCTTTTCCACCTTGTTTTCTCTTTCTTTAAGAGAGCACCTTTCTTTCTTAGAAAACTTTAGTGGTTCTTCCACTTAATTATCATCATGCTGTTTCAGTAGATTATGTATCTGTTAAAACACTGTAGAGAGACTTGGTCTTTCTTACTACATTTTGTGAACTATTTAAAGATGCAAACTGAATTTGTTTGAAGAGAAATGTGACTGAAATAGCTAAAAATGTATTCTTAAGATTGTATTGGGTGCCTCACCACTCTATCTGGGTCTGAAACAGTTTAGACTGGTTACTGAGCTATATGAATTAGTGCTTTTTTCATGGTTTGGGAACAGTATAATCTTAGGCTACTCTGAGCTGCCACTGAAGTAGACTGACCATATGATTGGAAGGACTGAAGAGCTCAAATTCCAGCCAGAGAGACCCTGACAGGCTTGAGAGAAGGGCAAAACCTCATGAAGTTCCATAAGGGGGATTGTCTTTAAATTGAAGGAGGGCAGATTTAGATTCAATATTACGAAGAAATTTTTTCCTGCGAGGGTCTTTAATGAGTAGTGGAGAACTACAGTAACTATAGCATTGTTACTGTCTTGAGGAATTAAAAGACATTTGGAAAAAGTTAAAAATACAATATTAAAAGATGATAGCATTTTTTATATCTTTCCTTAGCAAACAAAAGGAAAGAAGATTTTTAAAAGACATGGAGGAACAACTAGGGAAGTTAGAACACCATTTCTGGAAAATGAGAGAGTAGAAGTCAGGGTGAAAAAAACCCAAAAGTTAAGAAACAAGGATTTTATAGTCATTTGTGTTCAGCATGTCTGCAATAATCCCAGCAGAAAATCCCAGGACAATTTTCCAGCAGATTAATACAAATCCTTATTTCAAACAGCTTCATTTTTCAGAGCCTTATGTTTCATTAAAGTATCATTTTTCTGGCCATACAGCAAATATTGCTTCCTCTAAAAGCTTACAGTGTTTCCTGGAGTAATGGAAGCTGATTCCAAATAGAGCAATCCTCCCTTTGCAATTCATGATGCATGAGAATAAATGTGTTTGGAACAGCAGGAGGGATGCAGTGCAGGTCTGGGGTGCACCAGGCATGGTGGGAAAGAGCAGCAGAAAAGTGTGCTTGTGGCTGCTGTGATTATATCAGCACCTAATGAGTGTGGCAACATTTGTTTTTGCATTGAAACAGAAGTTTGCAGGAGCAGTTTTCAACTTTGACATTCCATACAAACGTACTGGCTGGTTCAGGTTTCAGACAGAAATTTATTGAAGCCACGTTTCTCAACTCACTCCATCCCTTAAGGAAGGAATCCGATTTACCAAAGGGCATCAGTATGAAAAAACTGTGAGCTGTCTATGTCTGATTTTACTGTAACATATTCCAAAGATCACAGCATTTTTTAAAAGACTGTTGTTGTTTGCTGTGGGATTTTAAAACTTCCCACTCAGTAAAAAAGACATTGAAAGGGCTGAACTAATGAAGGATTTAACTATTCAGCTAAAACTATGTCACCTGTCTTGCAAACCAAGAAATGTATCTTGCCAAAGGTTTATAATGTCCAGAGCAAAGATTTACAATAAATCCAAAATCATGTATTAGGTCCTTGCAAAACACTACGAGTTTCTTCTGTCTAAAGCTTGTTTTGATAGAATGGGAAACCTGGGCTGCTCTACCCCACCTCCTCTCTACTGGCTGATATTTAAACCCATGTTTAGTTAATCAGCATATCTAACTGAAAACCAATGGCTCCATTAAACAATACAATCAGTTCTGAAAACATATTTTCCAGATTAAAACCCAAAATTTACTTTTTGCTCTCCTCATAGTTACTTTCTTGCATTATCTGTGTGCATTTTGTGATACTTGGAAGCACATGAAGTGAACATGAGGACTTGATATCTCACCAAAGTTGTGTTCATCATGAGCATAATGTTAACATTAAGGCCCAAAATCCTAATATAAGGCCCCCAAATAGTAACACTGGCATTATAATGTATTAATATTACATTGAAATAGTATATTTATAGTTCCACGGTCCTCATTTTGATATAAACTAAGATGATATTTGGTGTGGTGGCTTTGATCCATGTGTGTGCAGTTTAGCATTTGGATGCAGACTTTTGACCAGCCAAAACACAGCAGGCTTTATTTTAAGGGTGAAGAACAGACTCCAAGTGACCTCCTTCCAGGAGCAGCTAATGCTAAAGTCATAAAACTCCATGAGCTTTGCAGCAGAACACACATCAAGGTACATCACAGGGTGTTTTACTTTTGCAGAAGAAACAAATCCTATCACACACAATATATTTTTGAAAGTAGGTTAAATGTGCTTTATACATTCAAAAAAAAGACCAAATGTCAAAATAACATAAATGCAGTGTATGTGGTGATGATTTTTAACATATAAATGAGATCAGGCGTGTATTTTGGTGAAAATCTGTGAAAGCTTCTAAGTTGAACCAGAAGGGAGATTCTGTGCCAGTTTGAAATGTGACATCCATTTCTACACAGCTATTTCTTTGATGCATATAGAAAGCCATATTTGACACCTTATTTAAAAGATTCCACTCTGTATGAAACAATTCTGTGCTAAGTGGAAAATGGTTTAAAATGCACCCTTGACTTTTCTATTGGAGCAACGATTTCAGCAGATGGTTGAAACCTTGTCACATGTTGCTGTGATTTCCATAACCAAAAGGCAGCTGAGGAACCATTCCACAGTTCAACATTCTTTGAAGACCATGTGGGTCCTTCAACAGATTTGGGATAACAATCAAAATTTTATTCAAATGCAAACTATGTTCATACCTCATTGATTTTAGATCCAACCATGATTTTTTTATTTTCCCAATACCAATCATAAAACTCAAACTGTAGAGCAGATTTCCCTTCTTATATCCCACATGTCCCTGAGACAGTGGTCTCAGAAGACACAGTTATAAAGTCCATTGACCTCCTCAGGAAATTGCTGAACTCATCCAGGAGAGCTTTCATAAAAGTGATGCAGACGGAACAGTGACACTTCCTGCTGGATGCACCCAATCCTGGAGAAAAAGTGTGGACTTCTATGGTAATTAACTTTTATATGTGGAAAACCATGAAATTGAATACACCCCTGTCTCCTGTGAAATTTTTAACAGTAAAATACTGTATAGCAGAATAGCTCTAATAAATTGTTTGATGTAAAACCTCGGGCCACCATTCTATTACATAAATCATTTCCTGCCAATTGCTGCAATGCTGACCACCAGACTCTCTGTTGCGAGAGATCATCATGGAAATCCTCCTTTTCCCACCATGCAGATGAGGAAAAGTCTTTCTTTAAGGCTGTTGTGCAGCATGATATGGAATAGGCCAGCACAGGGCAGCATGTGTTCTTTCAACTTTTGTAGGGATTTTCGGATATAAGAATCTCCTCTATTTACAAGAACACCATTTAATTCTTATTTTTTTCAAATTTGAAATCAATAAGAAGGAATGAGTGAAAGAATTGTTTGAACCATTACTTGCCAGGAGGAAAAAATACAAAAAGTTTTAGGGGAAAAAACAAGGTTGAAGGAGTTCTAGAGGTTTTTTTCATTTACACAGAAATTTTTTTTTAAATTTCTTCTTTCCTATACTTGTATATGTTCCTGGTTTTTCCTTTCTCTCAACAAAATAAAAACTGACGAATTAAAATAATGACACAAAACCTGTTCTTATTATAGTAAGGGTTTTCCTTTCTATTTTTATGTTTTTTGAAAGAGACAAAAAAGAATGAGCGCAATATCTGGTCATAAAATACTGACATTATTAGGAATGCTGTCCACTGATAGCAGCACACTGCTCCAACAAACATCTCACGTGCTTCCCAGAGAGCTGTTGTCCCCTTATTTCCAATGACAGTTGGACCTTGGGCTGCTGCTGACTTTTTCTGCTTTCCTTAGCCTTGGCCACAATGTGACTTCTGTAGAAAATACTGGGAGGATACTGTGGAGAACTTACTTTCTCATAGTTGAAGAAACATCAAAGGAATTCCTGTATTTATTCTGCTGTAGTGGTGAAATCTGCCTGAAAATGTCTTGGCACATATAGGAATAATTTATTTTGTTCCAGTTAACATGTGGAGCTCTTTGCATTATACTGCATATTCATTGAGCTGTCATCACTGTGGGTGGGTTTCCATTTTCCATTTTCCATTTTGGTAGAAGACAGTTCCTATAGGAACAGAGGAAAAAGTGATCTGTAGTAGCCGTAAAAGCAGGCAAGGTGGAAAGTGGTTTTACCTACAAGTATTGATGTTTCATTGCACACTTCGATCCCTGTTGAGCAATTGCCCATAAAAAGAAAATGCTCTGGTTAAGCTGGCAAAGGCTAGAAATGCTACATATTACACATCCCCAGTAGCATCCCTGGCCTGGAATGAGGATGCCCATAAATGATAAATATGACACAATAAATAGATGGCAGAAAAATCAGAGATGTGAAGATCCTATGTCCTGAAATGGAAATAAAACTGGAATTTTGTAGTGAGAGATTCCTATTATCAGATGGAAAAAGCAAACCTCCTAGCCCATCATTTTTGGCAATATTCTGATGAGTCCTTTAACTTCTTCCTGCCCTTTTTAGAATTTCATTGCTGCAAACAGGGATGGAGCAGCACCAAAATAGTTGTTTCCTGTGCAAACAATTAATTTTTGCTATTTCTTAACAGTACAAATTTAAGTTATGCAGCCAGTTGATTTCAATTACACTCATGGTGATGTTTCTTTTGCTGGGCTTGCTGTTTATTGTCTGTGCACACCATGGAGTATAAAAAATACTCATCCCATATGGTGCCAATTGGGCACTGCCATTACAAATAAATAAGCATTTGCCCAGACAGAAAATTTTGTAATAAAAGATTGCAGTATGACCACAGAAGCACTGAAAGTATACTTTTTTTCCCTGAAGGTTCAGAGGGTTTTCTAATTATTTTTTTAGATCTTACATTTTAGAGGTCCAGAAAATTGCAGGAAAAAGTTTCTAGTTTTCATGTGGGTTTTGCTGTGTTCTGTTTTTGGAATAGATATTCCAAACAACACGAAGCAGTATTTGCTAAAGATGTATGTAGCCAATAGAGCTCTACAGGATATTTTCATTCCTCCCATGATGACATCACTTCTCAGCAAGCCTTCTATATAAACACCTCACTGTTTGGAAAAACATTTATTTTGGTGTTCTGTATTCTTTGCTTTATGCTACTTGTGTGGCTGAAAATCTTTCCTGAGCAAAGCAAATTACAAAGTGTCATTGGAATGGCTAAATTCCATGGAGAAGGTCCCCAAATCACAGACTTAGAACAACCACAGAATGTTGACCAAAAAATTGCAGAGAAGTACTACCTTTTCTATTCTATTCTATTCTAGATCAAGCACTGCTGTGCCAAGGAAAGAAGGTGGATGCAGAGAAATGCAGCAGGTTCATCCTGCCATTAAAGAGTTTCTACCTCAATGTTAAATTCTGTTCCACAGACACATTACTTTGTTAAAAAAGATTGTTGTCCTCTGCTGGAGATTCAGAGTAAGATAAAGTTGAAAAGTAATCTTGTTGGGGTAAACCTAGTAATTGGGAATAAGCAGTAGGGGATTGGGAAGCTCAGTTACCTGTGTTTGCTCCCATCCAGCCCTCAGGAAGAAAAGCAAGAGGAGCATTTGCAAACCCTGCCTGCCCTTTCTGCAGCCTGAGTGAACTGGAGCTCTCAAAGGCACGAGAAAGATGGAGAATAACTTGGCAAGAACCAAGACAGACCCTGATTTATTATGCAGATAATGTTCTTTGGCAACTTACAGCACAGCGATGAAGAAATTTTCCAGGCTGGGACATAATTTGATACCAATTTCTCAATTTGTTTAATTTTGAGCTATGCATAGGAACATCTGGAGGAGGACACTGCTTGGAGGAGCTCAATTGTGTATGCTTTGCAACTAACAAGAAATGCATTATTTCTATGAGTTTTTATATGCTTGCAGATTTACCTCATCAAAATGTATTTTAATTATTTGTCTGTCTCAGTAAGCTTTTCTTAGCATATTTGCAAAAGATGTGTGCAGTGCATTATGCTGTGCCAATTTCTTCCAAAGCAGATGATGAGAAAAACTAACTTACCTAGAAATAATTTTTTACTACTATTTCAATGGTCCAGTCTTCATTCCAACCTTATTGTGAAATATATAATTATGAAGGTGTATTTTGACAGCTCTTCTGAAGCTGAGTAGAGAATAATTAAAGCAAATAACAATTAACCTGTTTTAGGGAAAGCATCATAATGTAAGTGCTGCTTCAGGGAAATTTGTTGTAAAATCAAAAGGATACACAGGGAGAGAAAAATAGTATTTGAGGCAAGCTGCCAGTCAAATTATGTTCAGTATGGTTGATTTAATGTTCCTTCATCTTCCTAGTCAGAGTCATGGTCTTGAGGAACATATTTGGAGCTTGCAAGGAGCTATAAATATGGAGGCTATAAAATGGAATTAAAAAAAATTTACAATTTGGGATTAGAAAAATGAAACATATATATACATATATATATACGTATATACACACACACCCTTACTGAAAATTAAAACAAGATTGATGCAATTAGGCTCAGTTCTGTTATTAATAAATTATGGGGTTTATGCTTTTTAGTGAATAAATTGCTTAATACACTGAGGCATGTCAGTAAAAGCTTTAAAATGGCTATACAGGGTAAAACCAAAGTTCTTAATATGCTGTCTCAAGCAATGAGTAAAAGCAGATGTCCAAGGCAGACCAAACATGAAATCAGAAACTACCTTAGTAAGAGAAATTTTCTATTTTTTTCCCTGTTCTTAATAATTCCTAACATTTGTCTTTATTTGCTGTTCTCTGAGCTGATGTTCTCATGGACTGTGTATTGCTCTGCAAGATGCAGTCTGCAGTAACTTAGAACACATCATGGTATATGTGAAATGATGATTTATCTTTCCCTCAACTATAACAATTCACATTTATTTTGTTGAATTGCATCTGCCAGTTAAATGACCAGTTGCCCATCTCAAAGGTTTTTTTCTATTTCTTTAGTGAAGCTTCAACTGCTGTTCCCACTCTCTGTTTTCAGCTTTTTAATCCTTCTCTTTTGGCAAGGGAGAGTCTGAGAGCCTTTTAGAAAGCCAGATCTATTATTTCAAGTGGATCTTCTTTATCACAGACCTTTTGTCTCCTTCAAAACACCAAAGAATAAAGATTCATTTATATTTTCGTTTATCTGTTTCAATTTTTCTTGTCCTTTCTAATGCTTTTTAAGGTGTTGATATCAAATTTACTGGCTTATAATTTTGTGTCCTTCTCATGACACACATTTATCGTATTTTCTGGTTTATAGCCCTCCAGTACCAAGGTGGTTTTGAGCTAGAGCTCATGGAACAGAGCCAGGTCAGTTAGTGCATCACAGATAAACTTCAGAACGGCTGGAGGAGGTCCTGGCAGATCTGCCTCTTGCACAGACTGATTTTCCTGATGTTTATGTTGATATGTTCCTAACCATCCTTAGATATTCTGAACTACTTTATACTCCACAGAATGGCAACCAAACTGTGCTATAAATTTAGACCTTCTCATACTCTTGAGGGGAATCCTACCTTCTGCTATTTTGAGTGGACATCTTGCTGCTAATGTCAATTGATATAAGTTGCCAAATTCCAGAATTTACTTTTCCAACTCAATAGCCAATGAATAGAAGCAACAGGAAAATCACTTTTGCAGACAGAGGAACAGCAAAGTGCTGTTTCCATTTGTCTTTCTGCTTGGTATGGAAAGCAATTGTCTGCACCCACAAGTACAATATTGCAGAAAATCTAGTATTGAAAATCCATACAGTTTCTCCATAAAAAAATGTGGACTCTTCTCAAGAAATTCTGGAATTGCTGACAAGAAGAAGAGTATCCATCTTTTATTCATCTGCCTTCCTTGAGCAGTAACAGAAGGTGCATCACAGAGATCTGATCCAGCAGGATCTGTACTCCCTTTAATCAAGAAAACCCTGGTGTACATCTTAAACAGAAGAGTTTTGCAAGGACGCAGACAGAAAATTTTCAGATGCTACACTGACTGCATGAAATAGTAAAAAGGGTTCTTGTTGATATAAAAAATATTATTGTTCAGCAGCAGGGACCATAAGCTACTGAGCTGTAATGTCACCCTATTAGGTATAAGGCAAAAGGAACAACTACAATGTTTGTTTACTACAAAAAGATTTAAAAAAAACCCAAAACCCTCAGGAGAATAAAAAAGTAGCTCAAGTTTCTGCTGCAGGATGCATTAGACATTGCAGCACCAGCCAAGCCATGACTGAGCCATGGGCTGCTGCCATGCACTGCTTGGGGAGCTGGTGAAAGCTGAGTCTGGAGCCAAAGCACGTTGGAGAATTACTGCAGATTAATTTCTGTTGGTGTTGAAGGGTGCATCTGTCCTAAATCCCTTGCTTGTTATGACTCTCCTCTGCTCAAGTGGACTGGAAAGAGATAAAGCTGGAAAGACATTTTAGTAGGGAGATAAATACTGCTGGGATCACTGACATCACAGGGTAATATACCTTCCCAAATGCAGACCAGAGAACAGGTATTGTCAAAATGGTCCAGTCAATGCAGCTTGTTACAGGCGAAAGATTTCAGCATTTCCAAAGCAAAATGTATTTTTTACTCTGCCATGAATTTTAGTGAGGGGATTAAGTTGAAACTGATAGAAGCTCACACATTAATTTTGCTTAAAAATCAACAAATAGTAAATTTTGTTTTCAAAAGGCCAGGCTTTTAGAAAGCAAGAGAAACAACTAATAAAACAGGATGGAGATGTTAGGCTATTTTTAAAATAAGGGCAAAAGTTGTCTGAAAACTGTATCCTAATAAGATGTGAAAATTAGTAGTTGAGAGATTGTTGGACAAATAACCCCCTCTTGTAGGGCAGAAATGAGCAAGCAGAAAAAAAAAAAACCCAAACAAAAAACTGAATCTTGAAGAGTTAGGCAAAGGAACAGATGAGGGAGAAGATGTGAGGAAGTGAAAGTTGCCAGACTTTGCAGAGGAAATGGAGAACACTCTGTAAAGCTTGGACAGCAAAATGAACGAGAGCAAGGGAAGGTGGGAGATTGAGGGGAAGGCAGAAGGACCCTGCAGGGTATGGACTCACTGTGCTCTCTGCAGGAATAGGAATGTGGTTTGTGGGTGTGAAGATAGCAGAGCTAATGCAGGAGGGTCTCAGTGAGGGAGTGTGACAACAGAGCTGGCAGGCAGACACAAGGAGCTGCAGACACTCTGCTGAGGGATTTACTGTTCCACCCCCACGGTGATGAGCAACCTGGCACAGAGCACTGCAAGACTCCGAACAGCATTTTAATCATTCTTTCAGATGTGGTGTGAGGGGAAGGTAATACCTTTTAGCTGTGTAACTGATAGGGACTGAAGCATGGAGGACATGGGGAAATGGGTGCAAGAGACAATTAGGTGATGCCTGGCCCAGGCAGGGCAGGGAAACAGAGGGGGACAGAGACAGGAATGAAGATCCAGAGGGAAGAAGGCTGGAAAAGCAATGCTGCGAATATGAGAGCAATCCAAAAGAGTCTCTCAGACATCAGTGTGGTAACTGCATTTGAAATAAGGCTGTGCAATGTGGCTGTGCTGGTGTGGGAGCTCAGGAGGGGAGGGGAGCTGAGGGGTGAGCCTGGGGGAGTGGGGCAGGAGCTGCTTGGGTAGGGAGGGCATGTGCTGACCCCATTCCCTGCTTTGCCTGCAGCACCAGCAGCTGGACACTGACCACTCAGCCCTTTGCCTTTGGGTGGGTTTTTTGGTGCTGCCTCAGGTAAGAAAATTATTTTAGGATGGAGTGTGAGCTCTCCTTTTCCATGTATTAAAGAACTACACCCATTCTCACACTACACAACACCTTCAAATGTGTATTCACGTGGACCAGATGGTCACAGACCCTCAGGAGCTGACAGGCAGCAGCCAGGATGATAACTAAAAGGCAGTGAGGAAAGTTCAGTGCTGAATATCATACAAACATTCACCCACTAAGGTGGAGTGCTAATGTTTATAGCCACTGACGGTGCAAGCATTTTATTTGGACTAGAGAGACACTTATCTCTTACATTTGTTAATTTATTATGGACATTGTGTGGCAAGAAAATATGTAAGAGTTACAGTACCAAGTTCAGCAATTATTTTTTTTTTAATCTGTGGATTTCAACCTATTTGTCATTTCCCATTCTGTAGTCAGCAGAACCCAATAATTTTTATCAGCACTTCGAGTGCTACAATACACCATCAAGACTGGAGAAAAATGGGGATATAAAAGTAATCTCTGCAACAGGTAAGGGTGTTTACATATAGATAGCATGTTTAGTTTGATAAATGCTTCTTCATGTAGTCAGATAGTTTTCTAAATATCTGATATCAAGAAAACACACAGAAGGTGACAAGTTCCATTTTTGTTTTCTAGACAGAACAAAATGAACTGAATTTATAAATGCCACTGGTGTGCCCCTCATTTACTGACATTAAATGCTGAAAATTGTGAAGAAGGACAGCAAAAGAGAGGCTATTTCATTTTAATAGAGAAGTGACAGTTCTGTGAACTTTCTTTGTCATTTCTCATATGAGCTTGTCAAGCAGCATGAGTGAAAATGACACTTGGAAAAAGAGGCCAACATGGTGAATTTAGTGACAATTTGTTGTTTTCTGTTTTTCCCAGACACCTCTTTTTTGAAAAAAAGGGGAACTCTGAAAGTCAAAAACTTGTGAATAACGAATAAAATTGAGTAAAACCTTATTACAAATGAACTGTGTTTGTTCACTCTGTCAAAAAAAAAAAAAAAAGAAAAAAGGAGGGGTGGTAGATTTCTTTGTTCTTTGCTTTCTTTGCATGTGTGTGATGCTGCCACAGGTCATGGAGCTTTCTCAGCTTCACCCCTGGGCAGCCAGGAGGGAGCCTGAGGTGCACAGCAGACAGAGAGTCAGGAAAGCATCAGCTCTGCTCTGCTCTGCTCTGCTCTGCTCTCCTCTGCTCTGCTCTGCCCTGCCCTGCTCTGCTCTGCTGGGCAGCACAGAGCCCAGAGCTCCATCCCTTCTGCTCACACTGCCCTGCAATGAGAGCTTTCCCCCAGGGTGGGAGAATTTGCCTCATCTTGCAGCCTCAAAACCCAGTACTAAAACCCAGTAGAAAAATTGACACCTCTTTTTATAATAAAACCAGATAGGTTATTTTCTCAATTTCCAATAAAGAATTAATTGAGGTATCTATTTTAACAGAGTGTAGTCTGCCAGCACAGGCTACAGCTGCAAAAATGTATTAACAGCCTTCTCAAGTTAAATCTTATTTTTCACGGCTCATTAACTTTGGTGAAGTCTGCTCCAGGCTGAAATTTTACAAGATTCCAGGTCTAAAATGTTTTCTTTAAGAACTGATAACTAAAAATGGCTGGCAAGTTCAATGCTATATAAAAATAAGTAAGTTATTATCTTTAGACACAATTTACAGGGCTTGAAAATGTCAGATAAGTAAAAGGTGGCAGACAGTTCTCAGTGCTAATTACCTTTCAGCTCTCTTCTGGATATATTTACAACAGCTCAGAATGAAGTGGTGCACTTCAATGTGCAAGAAATAGACTGGTATTATTTTGTACAAACTTCAGGAAGAATGTGTTTGTCAAAGGTAAAGGGTACTCAAATTAAAAGCAGAGAATTATCTTAGCAGCCAGGAAACTGTCCTTTCCCAGCGCTGTGCAAGAATAGAAGTGAGAGGAATCCCTGGCAAGCTCTCCTCATTCCTGTGCCAGCTCAGTGGAGGCAGCAGTCACCCCTGGGTGCTCAGAGCCCCACAGCTCCCCAGCCTGCCCCAGAGAGGGGCACAGCCCTGCCTTGTCCTTGTCCTTGTCCTTGTCCTTGTCCTTGTCCTTCTCCTTCTCCTTCTCCTTCTCCTTCTCCTTCTCCTATCTCCCCCTCCTTCTCCCGCTGGTCAGTGTGGCCAGGCAGAGCCCAGGGCTGTGCCCTGTGTCCATCACCTGCTGGACACTGCCTGTGCTCCCCAGGGCAGCCCTGGCAAAACAGGGCTGGGAATTTGCAGTGCCAGCAATGTTTTAAGGACTTTTAACTTCTAATTTTCATGTATCTGTAGTTTTGGTGTGTGGCTCTAGGCTCCATATAAAGTGCTAAAACCCTCTGTTCCCGGCGATTTAGACAAAACTTGGCTTTATATTTACAGTCAGAGATATTAATAGCTACAATTTTTTGTACTCCTTTTCAAAAAAAGAATTGGAGTTTTTTATCTTGGAGGGGGTGGGGAAATAACTGCCTCACTTAAAGCAAAAAGGACCTTTATTTTCACACAATATGGGCTAAGTTTCTACTATAAGGTCAGTTAGAAAAACGTGTTGAAAGAAATGTCGCCAGAGGATCCAAATACAAGTTAATACATTGCCTTATCAACATCCACTCTGCTTTGTAAAGGAGCTACCCATTTCACAGGAATGCAATTTGTTGATGAAATAATGGAAGAAAGGATGTTCCAAAAAATAGATATATTTCAAATTTTTTAGATTTTTTTCATTCTATGTTTGCATTTTGAAAATGGGTTTTATGTTATACCATATAGCATATGACTGAAACTGCTTCAGAGAAAGAAAAATGGTTTCAATATGTATGAAGAATTTCTTTCCATATGTCATGAGGGGGAAAAAAAATGTTTTGACAACTGTTTTCTCATGAGACAAGATTTGTGTTCTGAGGTGCAGTAACATGTCACCAGCTAAGCTGGTGAACATCAGAGTTTTAAATAGCCAGTGAGGATGGCTGGTCCAAAAGACTTTTTTGAAAAAAATCAGCTGCAATGTCATTTTTCATTTAGCTTGTGACTGGCAGTCCACATTTCTTTTGGATTTGAATAGATATTATCTGTATAATGATTTCTTAGCATTTTAGTGTCCATTCTTCCTCTCTTGTCTTGCAATTCTAGACTTTCTTATGTTCCTGACTGTGATGTTTGGGACTTGATTTCTTCCTTTCCATTTTTAAAGATGACCTTGGTGGTAAATCTGCTTTCAAAGGTCCCTCAGCTCCATTTAAAATCCAGACCTTTAAACATGGTCTTTAATAGTTGTAAAATGTTCTCATAAATTCCAAGCTATGTATTTTCTATATTGTTTCTTTATGGTTCATTTAGTGTGACATTATATAAAAATTTTAAAGAGGCATTTCCTTCTCAATCACTTTTGAGTGAAGTGTCTGGAAAAATCACTCCTAAAACTTTCTGTTTGAGCCATTAATTAGCACAGTTCTTGTTAACTGCTGCTGTAGCTTTTGATTCACTGGCATGAGCACACTTCTGGCATGATGGATGTGCTGTAAAGGCTCAGATAGAAAGGCTGTTTGCATGTCATAGTGAAATGAGATATGGCATTCACTTTCAAAATGAACTTTATGGGATAATACTTTATGGAAGTGGTGATGTCGTCCTGGATACTGCAGCTTTGTAAGTAAATACAAATAATGCTCCATGTGTTTTATTAGCCTTTGTCAGTGTAACCTTTAACAGAAAATTAAGACAAATTTAGTGCAGTAATTTAAGATGAAAGGGACATTACCATAATGGCATAAATAACAACCCAAGAATTTATGTAGGCAGCTATGAATAAAGATACCAAAGTTTCCTGAACATAGGAGTCTGCTGTAAGGGAAAATCAAAAAGTCTCAGGGAAAAGAAGGAGCTACTGGAAATCAGAACCCCTTGAGATGGGGAGGAATTTAGTGGTTCTGGTTTTATTTTGGTTCTGCTATAAAATAAAAAAAAAGTTTTTATACTGCCCAACAGTTTTCTATTATGTATAAAAAACTGCAGTGTAGAAAGCTTTCACCTAATGGGAATTGATGACCAAGGACAAAAACCAAACAGAAAAAGAAGAGGAGATGTGTGGAGTTAGCCCAGCACTGGTCACCGTCCTTTTTTCTTGCCCTTGAAACTGCTGAGGGACTAAAGGCAGTGAGGTGCTCAGATGTCACTGAGCAAAAACACCAAAACAACAACAAAAACAAACAACACACCCCCAAAAAAAACACCCAAAACCACCCACAACACAAAACAACCAAACCAAAAAAAAACAAAGAGAAAATGCTGTCAATTTACATTTTACAAAATTTGGGTGGGTTTTATCAGTCAGCATTAAATGCAACTTTGCTGTGTTGCTGTGCATCATCTCAGGACAAAAATTATTATACAATGCTTGTATTTAATGTATTCTTATGTCAGTCAGTAAATGATAGCATGTCCTATCTAATTAAATCCAGATTTCTGTGCATCTCTTCATTTACTTACTGTGCAAATAATGGAAGCTAGCATTAAAGTATTAAAATCAGATAAAATTGCATTTCATATTAATACAGAGTGTGGAAATTTATAATTTAAAATATATCTTACGAAATGTAATCTCCTTTACATATTGCATAGAGCTCTGATACTGATCAAGATATTTCCAGGAGTGTATGATGAGAGGAGAAAATGAGTGTGTTATCCTTCCTCTAGGGATAAGCTTGCTGCTTGCTGATCTCTCACACTGCTTCTTTGAATAAAACTACTTCTTGTTTGATCTTTTTTCTTCTTGTTATTTAAGGGAGGTTCATTTCAGAAAGGAATATGGGAATGCAGTCAGGCTTTAGGCTACTTTTCTGAGCCCTGCATCCTTCAGGTTGGTTCCCATGCTGCTCACACTGATGGGAATCCTCTGAAGCCAATGGGAATTTCCTGGACAGAAATGCAGTAACAATGAGGTTATGTATATAAACATACAGGATCTTGTCTTTCCCAGCATCTGCCATACCAATATTACCTATTTGTGACTAAGGATTTGCTTTTTAAATCACAGTTTTTATTTGTATCAGAAACATTCGAATATAGTCATCCTCTGCTACATACAACACATTTGTGACTGAAACTCTTTAAAATCATCCCATCTTGTTCCTTATGACAATATGTCTAATAAATCCTGCAAAAAATCCATTTAGGTAATCTTGATACAGGTGCTATTAAAATTAAGAAGGACTTTCAAATTTAGGAGACACTTTAGGATTAGGGCCTTATAATTTAAAATCCAACATCAATGCTGGAAAGAAATTAATTCAAACCTGGACACCAGCAATATGGAGTTGGCAGGTGTCTTCCTGTATTGTTATCTGCTGGCTGGGGACCAAAAAGCAAAAATTAGTGATGCAAAATCTGAAAACTGAAATTAAAAATGAATTCATAAAAAGATGACATGAGCATTGCCTCTATCTCTGGAGCAATAATTGTTACAGTTGTTCATTTTTTTAGCTTTTTCATTTACCAGGCACTTCAAAATATTTAAAAAAAAATCTGAGAAAAACAGAATTGCAACTTTTTTCACTCAGTGTTATGTTTTCCCTTGGAGAAGCAAAATTGTCTCCCAAATGTGGGATGATTCCTTTCCTTAAAATCTGACTGGCAGGAAAAAAAATCTGCTCTCTGCTAAAGTTATCTAATTTTGTAGCTGTCTCAAGGATATGTCTCCTTTTATCAGATGATGTCCTTTCTTCCTTGAGCAGAACACTCACCGTGCTCCATAAACAGTCACTTTGCATTATGTAGATTATTTCCCAAGAAAAGCAAAGGAGTGGCTTTTGACAATGATGGAAACAACGAAGCATGAAGAATTCAGAGCAGATCAAAGGCACTCATTAGTCTAGATGGTCGGAAATAGAGCTGTTCACAATAACACAATATCTTTCTTGTTACTCTTTCATACAGTATGAAATCCCATAATTGTGGCATCAGAAAATGCCTCATTTACTTTTCATGAATCAAATATTTAACAGAAATTCTTATGCTTCATATCACACGTAGTAGAGGGGCCCCCTCACTTATTGTATTACTTTGATGTATTTTTTCTATTACTTGAAAGGCTAATTCAGATTGCAGAGGTTTTATGAATATTTGATAGACTCGGTGTTGTGAATGATCAGAAATCTCTCTCTCTGATGTGCTCTGGGCTTGCAATTCAGCTGTGCTCAGATGAAACCCAGCAGAGGAATAGGCTGTGGAAGGAAAACCCAGTTGAATCATCTTTCACAATTCTGCATTTCTACTCAGAGCATTCCTGTGGCAGCTACAGGTGTGTCCCATGTGTCCAGAGCTGAGCACATCAGTGCTGCAAAGTGATTTCTTATTCATGGCTCTTTGCTAAGACATCACTAAGAGAACCTAACTCAGGCAACTTCATGTTATAACCACTGACTTAGTTCAACCTAAAACTGGTTTTGATCTTATTTATGTTCTTGCTTTAAATCATAAAGGTCTGCAAATCTAGTGTGTGGTTTAGCAGCTCTAATATTACTTTTTCCCTGCTCCACTCCAGGTTGAATATAACAATAGTACAACTGGTTTAATTAAATTTTTACTGCTTCTTTATGTCTGCTTATGCTTGCCAGACTGGTGCTGTATAGATACTGAATTATTTTATTTAGAAGCACATCAATAGTTATTAAATTTTATTCACACTGGGCTTTCTCTCTGCAAAAGGAAAAGGGATGAGTGTGTTTAAAATTTTGTGATGGAATATTTAGGGGAAGGCAATGGATACACCAGTAATGCAATGGCAGAGGATAGGAGAGGGGGAGAAAAAAAAGAAGACAGATTTTAATGACCTCTGCCTACTCCCAAAGTAAATGGGTAGTAAAAGTATCATACCTAATGATATTCAGCAGCATGAAGATAGGTTTAAAAAGTAATCTTTAAAATGATGGTAAGAAATATAAATTAAATACAGCTTGTCTATTTGAAAAGAAAATCAGCTCCTGCTTCAATTGGTAGGAAGCCTTAGCTTGCTCCAGAGAACAGGGTGTAAAGCCACAGTATTGAATTGTTAAACAGATTTGGTATTCCAGTTAGGTACTAAATTTCCTTTAATAAATATTAGTACTTGGAAAAAATTCTGAACTATGTAAAACCCACAAATTCAAATTCCTTTCCAGCACTTTAGCTTATGCAAGACTGACACAGAAAGGAACTTCTGAAGCCCATAACAGCAAGGAGGTTTAAGTTCTGTTTTCATTTTTCTTTAAAAAAAATATTAAAGCCATGCTCGAGTAATCATTTTTAATGAAAGAATGTGACTCTGTGAGTTAAATGCTCATCAGAAGTCTGATCTTGTGAAAGAAGAGCATCTCAAGACCATCATGAGTAATTGCTGCATATTTTCAAGATATCATTATTAAGATGAGCAGCTTTTAGTGCTGGTTAACTGTGACACTGCTGATTTGCATGTGTGTGCAACTCTTACATTTTTGTCATGCTATCTTTCAGTACTTCCTTCTCATTTTGCCTCAGTACCTGGGAAAGGTTCCTTTTCTCAATGGGGTTTATTGTCTCTCATCCTTGAAACTCCACTAGCTAATGGAAAAAAAAAGGTGATGGACCTCTGTCTCGTGCCCTGAGATATACATACCACAAGTTTTTCTTTAAGAGTTTTCAATCATTTAGCACATATGAAGACTATGCTGAAAGGTGAGATTCCAATACACAAGCCAGCTGTGAAATAGCAGACATAGTGGCAGTTTTTCTTCTCAACCCATTGGCTCAGATACTGAAGGGACAGGGGAGGGAAGAGAAATTTGCTACACAATAAAAAATCTCCCACTCAGCCTAAGGGAGGAGAGGTTTTTCTAGTTCTGTGATCCAGTTCACTCATGGGCAAGATCAGACCAAGGCAGATGGATCAGACAGATGCAGAACAAGCCCAGCCATAAAAACCTCAAACAAATCTTCCAGTCTATGGCCCAAGCTCTTTAGTATGCTCAGGGCACCATTACAGTGTAGGTTTTAAAAAGGAAAGCACAAGAAGCTGAGCCATTTGCCTACCTTTTTACTGAATCCTGCATTATACTTTCTTTTATTCAAAGCAGGATAAATCTAATGACTGCAGCCATCTAACAATCTGCAGGCCATTTTCTGCCTGCAAGCTGTGATCAATTTATAAAGTACAGAGGAACAAAAGGCAGCCCAGAGCAGGATGCAAAAGCTCCTGAAAGCTGCCAGCCCTCTCTCAGGTGCCCTCTTTGTGGGCAGCAGCACCTCCACACTCATGGCAGGGGTGAGAAAGTAGTTGGAATGAAGACATCTCTTTAGAGAGCAGTAATGTCATCCCTAAAACTTTCCTTAAGTCACTTTTCTTAAGTTCCACTTCACTGATTTCAGGGCTCTTAAAATTTACTTACCAGAATTTAAATAAAAGGCTCAAACTCTGTCAACTTTTAAATGACTTCTTATTCTTCAAGATACTGGCAACCTGATACCAGAAACTCCACATCCCTTTATCTGTCTTAAGAAGAGCTTATAGACTTAGAGTAATTTTCCCACTCTATCAGAATTCTACAAAGGACATGAGAAAGGTCAGAAGAAAAGCTCTGGTTTCTCTGACTTTGACCACAGAGCTCTCCAAAAAGCATATTGAATATCATTGCACCCAAACAGAGAAACATCATACCATCACCTTTTTAATCTATGCTGGATGGCATTATATGGCAATAACAGAGCAACACAATGGCAACCTTGTCTTTTTCTGGGTTTCATGTAAATCAAATCCCCCAAATTAAGCCAAATTTAGAAAGAAAAACAAAGAACAAAAAAACAACAAAAAAAACAATGTTACTACAATATTACCATGGCAGTCAGAGGGCTGCAAGGAGTTTCTTTTCATCTTAAAGCACATTCAAGCTCAAAATCCAGATTCAGATAAGCAAATACTTTTCCCAGGGTGGTCTCTTTGCTTTGGTGAGTCTCAGGCTACTAATTATTCAGATCAGGTGTCAGACCAGAGAGATAATGTTGGAGCCTGTGTGGGTCTGGCTTCATTTCCCCTGGAAACCACCGTGCAGGGACCAGAAAGAAAGATCTTAATAGTTTGCACCAGATTTTCTTTAAATAAAGGTGTCCGAGCTGAGCCATGCTTATTTTATAGCTATGCTGGAAAAGCCTTGGACATCTCTACTTGGAAAGCACAATGTGAAATGAGGGTTTGGTGAGGTTTAGGAGTGCCATGAAAATGGGTTCTGTCCTAAACAATGACAATTCTTTACGGCAGAAATAGTGAGACAAATTAATTGGTATGTTCTAGGTATATTTTTTGTTTTGTGATCTTCAGTTGGGTGGATGCACAGCTACACATTGTTTATGAATGGTTTAGCAGGAAGATGTTACCTGTATGCAAGATGAAGTGTGCCAGGGAGAGGAAGAACTTCCCTGTGAGTCTGCAAGATAAGATGGAGATGAACTGTGGGTTAGAGAAGTCTAATACCACAGCAAGTGATGGTATTAAAAAAAAAAAATGTTTAAGTCATAAACCATGAGAAAAAAAATGAACTGAATTACTGAGCAGTTTAGAAAAGAAAGAAAAAGGAATCCAACCCCTTGGATCAAGGCAGTTAGAAATGGTTTATAGTTTTAATATTCAAGACTGGCAATGATAATACAAATTAAAAAACCCTACACACTGTGGACTTTATCATTCTCCCCACTTACAGTCATGAAAGATATTGGTGCCTATTGGGCTTTTGTCAACACTCAGTTTTCTGTAAGGTGTAAATATTGAAAAATATTCCTCAAGCTCCCACCTCAGAAACCAAGAGCTCTGTACAGATGGCTGCAGCCCAGTCACAGTACTACTGGTGTGGAATTCCTCAATGTGGTGAAAAGGGATATCTTGTGGATCTTGCAGTTCCCCTGAAGTATGTTAAATTCACAGACACCTCTGCAGAGTCCAGTGGCTCAGATCTTCGTTCCCTTCACCACAGAAATCAAACATGATGCACTGAAAAGTTGAACTCTTCACACAACAGGTTCAGTACTGAACAGAAAAGCAACTGTTTGCTTGTCTTAAAGTAATAACCAAAACCTCTCTAATGTGTACATAAGTACTCAAAGCTTGAAATGCTTGTGTCTAGGTGTGAAACACTCAAAGCCTTGGACTTGTACAGAGTAATTGCTCAGCCCCATGTAGAACTCAATAATTTCTTTGATTGTGAGCAGAAATGCCTGTCAGATGTGCATCATCACAATGCTGGAGGCAGAAGCTCTGTGGTTGCTTTCTTTTGAGGAAATAAATGAAGTGATGCCATTCACATTTTATAGATAAGGATGTTAGCTACACAGAGCTGAAGTGTCTTGCCTAAGGTCACAGAGGAATTACTTAGTCTGCGCTGGTTATCATTTTAGTCACATAAAAGAATTTGGATCTCAGTTATCAACTATTAATCATTAAATATGTCATTAAGCAAAGAATAAAGACAGCATCACTCTCATCATTCAAGGGAAAGACATTTGCAAGGCTGAGTCATCACCAAGTGCAGTGCTGCAACAACAGGATGTTTGAAGAAGAGCAAGACTAGAGGCTAAATATTAGAGTTACAGAAAGCATATAATAAATACAAGATTACTGGAAACTCATCGAGTTCCAAAAGAAGTGGATATGGTGTGAATTACATCACAGGTTTCAGATTCTCACTGCTGCCTTGGTATCAGCCTTAGGAAAACAGTTCTGATTTTGGCTTCATGTTGTAACCTTGTGAAACTCCCCCCTTGTGCATTTTGATGTGAAAACCAGCCTCACTTATTTCAATTTTTTGAGGCTTTTAAATTCCCAGACTCACATAAAATGTCAAGACAGATAAAACAACAACACTTAAGTTCAAAGCAAAATTTTACAGCAGACTCCATGTGACCAAAGACAGCTGAACTTAGCAAATGTCTATGGAATATGCAAACCTGAGTTTTTAGTCAGAATTTGTTCTATTCCACCAAGCATACTTGCTCACCCAAGCTGAGCTATAAGATTGATCTGGCACAATTACTTATTGCTGCTTTATTAGAATTGTTTTTGTCATTTGCAAATTTTACTAGCAAAGATTTTATATCACTTTTCAGATACTTGCTTCTGGTGACTCAAGAGATTTAATTACTCTGAATCAAGTGTGTTTCTGTGACAGACGTTATAAAATATACTAGTGGAGATTTCTTATTGAAAATAAGAGTTTTTAATAGTTGATCATGCCAAATCTACTTACATTAAGATATATTTACTTGGTAGAAATTTTTTTTAAATATATCAACACATTCCCGTGTCATTAATTTAAAGTATTTTATTATTTTACATGGGTTGGTCACTCAAAATGGATGTTTGCTTTGAACTTCATTATTCTTACTAATGGGTGTTTGCAACTTGATGATCAGATACACAGAAATAATTGACATTTTTATTCTTCCATTAAGTATTAATATGAATGGCCATAAACAGCTCAAATAGAAAGCTTATTGTTAATTTTAAATTGATTTATGTCCTTTTTAGAACTATGGTTTTAGTATCCTCTTTAATTTTTACAGTTGGTGGTGAATTGTGGTAGTAGAGGTTAATTCCTCTGATAAAGAAAAAATAGCATGTGCAATACAATGTATTTACAGAGATTAATTTTATTGCAGAAATGCTTCATCTCCTAAACTTTACGACGAAAAATATCCAGTTAAACTGCAATGAAATACAGCTTATTACCTAGACCAGAAAATCCTTAGAGTGGGGAGAAATGGGAATCCATTGGCAATGAGTACTTGGTGATGGATGGGAATAACACCACTTTTCCAAGCACTTCCCAAGGCTCACCCAGTGCTTCTTGGACTGAAATTCCTACATAACTAAGGAGGCAACAAGGTAATTACAGAAGGAACACTTAAAGAGAAAAAAAACCAAAAAACAAAAACCTTCAAATGCTATTTAATTAAATATTATGTTATTTTCATAATAAGTTTTTAATTCCTTTGGAAATCATTTTATCAGGATCTGGAAGAAGGTCATTGACAACACCAGCATTGCAGAGCTGGAATCCTTTCAGGTTGTTTTCATAAAAATAAGGAAAGCTCTTCAAAGGATTTCATTTCAAATGATGTAGTTCAGGGTAGGTAATTACATCCCAGTTTACATCTATCAAACACCTAACTATTAATTTTGATTTAGTCTCAGAATTCTGCTCTGAGTCAAGAAGTTCTGGTGTTACAGTCTGTGCTTTTATCTTCCAGCCCTTTCAGTGTGTAGATGCATTCAATGCTTCTGCAAATCAGCCTCAATTCTAAAGAGCACTGAGGGATTATTGTGGCTTTTATTTGTTTATTTGGTTTTGGTTTTCTTTTGTTTTGTGGTTTTTTTGCCCTGTCCATTCTTTCCAGGAAGAAAATTAGTTTTGTTAAACCAGTTAATTTAGAAATGGGCTGAGAAGCTACTGAATTGACAGTAACAGTGTATTGTTAAATTTTTTTATTTGAATAACAAACCATTTTTAATTCTTGGTGATGAATAAATGGTCATAGACTATTGTAAACCAATGTCACAGCCCAGAGAAAACTACAGAGCTGAGTGCCAGCTGACTGAAAACCCCAGTCTGTTATCTTTGTGAACTCAGGCTAGTAGTGATTTTTCACTGAATTTTTGATAGGTCAAGTACAGTTCAGATGCAGAATGATTTTTATTCACCACATTATCCTACAATATGTTATCTTTTAGCAGATTTTAAGCTAGAAAGAAAAAAAAATTCTCCATACACCAGAAAATAATATCTAAAAATATTCAGAAAATACTTCAAATAATTTTTTAGATACAGTCAGAGAGCTTGGCCATGGTGAGCTGTATTTAACCTAAGGCTGAACAAGTACTAAGAAGACATGGTGGCTTCTTACAACATAACAACAACTTAATACTTACAACAAGTATTGTGTAAAAACAGGTTCAGAGCTTTTTAGATCACATCAGTGGGATTTGAGAGGCTGTACAAGCCAGACACCAGTAGTGACACTTGACTGCTTCCTACACATCACAGGGGGATTTCTGAGACACTCTTAGAGGTCATTGGTTCCCAAATGCTGAGCGAAGTTGACGGCAAAGAGGGAGAGGTGGAGGCAGGTTTTCCACCCATCACTTTCAAAAAAGTCTAATCTTATTACATAAAAATATATCTGCTTTAAGTAACAACTTGACATAGCACTAGTTATGACCCAGAAAAATACAAATTGGAAAGCACCACATTTACGATTTCTCTCTGACTTTTTATTAATATAAAAGTAAATAAATGAACCTCAAAGGGTCATAGAAGGAACTTCTGAGCAACTGACTTGTGTTGGTTCATCAGAAGAACACTCTATGATAATAAAAGCAAGGTATTTTCAAAAATGTCTAGCAGCTTCTTGTTTCACTGCCTTCTCACTTTTCCAAAACAACATCCAAAAACATTTCAGTCTAGCCAGGGTATGATGCAAGGTATCATTCATGAGAATGCCACAGGAAGGATCATGCTCTTTTACAAACCAGGAAGCTTATCAAGCATCCTGGGATGCACTCTGAATCAAGCAAGCTCTTTTTGGGATGTTTCTCTTGGTTTTATCAAGCAAATGAGCAAAAAGGCTTTTAAATCCTTTTTTATTATGCTCTAGCTGTGCAGATTCTATACAAGAAAAATCTTACATTCTTTAGTATTTAAAAACTTATAATACCTTTGCTATAGCAGACACAAAGATCACTGTACAGAAAGGAATTTAGTGCATTCTCCTTTTGCCAGTGCTACATTGCATGTGGGAGGACCAGGAGGAGGTAATCTGTGTTTAATCATTTCTTTAGCCTAAAAATAATTGAAAATGAAATTAGAAAATACTTCTTCAGCTTCTGCAACAGTATAAAGGAGTAGAAAAAGACATGGTTTTGCAAATCCTCGACTATTTTGGAGAGCAGGAGGCACAAGTAAACTAGCACATTATATTTAAAAATGTGTTCCTATAAAAAAGGGATAGCAAGAGAGCAAAATCAAATTGAGCATAACAGGGATGGAAGAAGCAGCTTACTGGAACCACTGAGTAGTCCTTGTAGGATAAATGAAATACATTAATATTAAACATTTCATAATACCATATCTGAATTTTGCTTTATTTTTCCATTAATTCATTTCCTATACTCCCCTTTTTGTCCCTCTTGAAATGGAATAAAAACCAAAATAAATAGCTGAATGATTTCTAACCAAATAACTTCTTATTTAAACTCAGGTTTCTAACTAAATTGTTTCCTCTTCCCCACTTACTATAAGTTAGGAGAAAATTGGCTGCTTGAGTTCCAATTACAGGCCTCTGCTTAAGAAAGATCTGTATAATTTATATACTTGCTGAGACAACACAATAGTGCCTTAGTCCCTGAAAGTCTCTGAGCTCAATTAGTATTTTCCAGACGAATGGTATTGTCACCAGTGAATAGGGATTCCCAGTGCTGATCTGACAAGATACACGCCAGGCACTTGGACAGCCAAACTGGGAAAGTCACCAGTGCTCAGCAAGGCCCCTGGAGTCAGAACATTTGCAATAAATGTTGAGATTAATCTTAGACCAGAGGAGTTCCTTCTCCTGGCAAAACAGTTTCCTGCAAGTGAACCTCAAATTTCAGGCTAAAGTGGCTCCAAGCACCTACCTGCTCCCCACTGACCTTTCATGTAATTTAACAGGATATGCAATATAAAGAGTGTTTTTCCCTAAGGATCAGCATAAATTTCCTTCTGCTTGATTTTGTCCTGTTACTTATGCTTAGGGTACTTTAGATTATCCTGAACTCCTTCAGATTATCCATGTTAAGTATTGATAACAACACCCCAGAGAAATTTCCAACTGGTGTTCACTCCATTCCATTCCACCCTCAATGCACTCAAGGTGAGCAATGTGTGTGTCTGAAATCCCACAGCAGTAGTTACCAATAAAGTAAAATTTTTGCAAGAACCAGATTAAAAAACCCAACAAACCATCCAACCAACAAACAAACAAATCCACCAAAAAAAAAGCAAACCCCAAACCACTTGCAGAAGTAAATTATATTTGAGCCTGAAAAAATAAATTACTGAACCAGACATGTATTCTTCCAAGTTTTTATGGAGACAATAAAGCAAGAACTGGGTAATATGTTCTGATCATCTGTTTTAAGCAGACTTGAAGTACTTGCCTAGTAAAATTATTGCTTTATGTAACAGTTTGTTCTCTTTGTTTTGATTAATGACCATGCTAGTCTCTAGGCAGCAACACTTCCTACAGCTACATTGGAGAAAGCACATTTTTTGGAACTGCTGTTACCTGCCAGTGAGAAAATGGTTGTCCTGCCAGTGCATTTTACAGAGAGCAATTAAATCTCATTCTAAAATAGAAAGTGTCTAGTGTTGGTTTTAAACTTGTAAGAATTTTTAAACATCCTGTTCTTGTTTTTCTAATTCAATTGCATTACCAACTATGTGAATTTTCAGACAAGATAAATTGCCTTTGTTTGAAGTTAATTTACTATATAAACATATATTCTCTCCAAATATCTTTGGATACACTCATAGTTCCTCACAACTCCTTTTGGTAGCTCAGACAGTTTTTACACCTTGGTTTTTTTTTGGGCTCAGTGCAGCAGAAGTACATCGTGCACATGTCTTTTAGTGTTTAATCTTTTTCATTTATAGAGTTTGGTCACAGAACAAGGACCCATGAAAACGGAGCTTCACTTCACAGCATATAAACCAAAATGGCAGCATTCAGATAAGGAAACTGAAAAGACTTTGACAGCTGCAGAAGCTTGAATACTGTTGTGACTTTCCCTGTCTAAATCAAACACAGAAAACTGGCACAGCTAATTTTGATCGAGAAGATGAGCTGCTTTGAAATGTGGTGGAAAAACACAACCCACAACCCACTGCTTCCACTTCTGCAGCTCTCGTGTAGCTTAGCAATCAAGAGTCAGACCAACATCTGCAACCAAGGACAAGCTGCTGATCCAACCTGACTTTCAATTACATTGAATTAGGACAGAGGAGCATTAGGCAAAATGCTGGAGTTTCCATATCTTTTTAAAGGAATGTCTTCAAATGTTTAGCTTGTCTTTGAAGAGCAGGAAGGACTAGGAAAACCAAACAGCTAATTTTTAGGTCACTCTGCTTTGAATGCAAAAAACTGTGAACCAAGACTTTAAAAAATTATTTAAGGTCTATAGTAGCAAAGAAGGTGCTTTGATTTCCAATTGCCAAACATTAGAACTTCATGGGCAAAAATCTCTTAAAAAACCGTATGGGATGAAAAATGCCAAAGTGGTAGCCAGATTTTGAGAGAGCTTCAGCCAGAGACTCGTGTTCAATTGTATGAATTGGACATATGGATTTAGTTATATTATGTGAGAAGAATTTGGAGCACAGAAACTGTACTTCTGTAAGAAGCCAAGAAATATAATGCAGAGGGACCAAGCAAAAAAAAAAAAATCTTCCAAACTCCAGCAGAAAGTGAAAGACAAGATCAGAGACCTGTGGGATTTTCTGTCCTGTAATAAAAGGAAAGTAAATTTCTCAGAGCATTCATGAATAAATCCAGAGTTTAGTGCTGTATTTCAAAAATAAATTACAACAGTCTGTGTACAGCCAGTCTGCTACTATAAACTTATTTGGTTTTGTTTCTAAATCCTGTTATTGTGGGTTTTAGTTGTTGGCTTTGTTGTTTCTTGGGTTTGCATTTTTTCTTTTTAAGAAGAAACTTCCTACTGCAGAAATGACCATGCCAGAGACAACTCTATTAGCACGAAGGACATTCCAGCAAACACCAGAGGCTTTTCCAGTGAATGTAGGGTGGAGAGGACACAGCCTTCCCACCAGAGAGGCAGCCAACACTGCAACAGCTTCCACTCCCAGTTCAGCCACGTGGTAGGTGGGGTCTGTTTTTCACTTTTAACATCTTGCTTGCTGAGATTTCATGTTGACTTTTTTTCTTTGAGCCAACTTTTCCCTCAATTTCCCAGCTTCTGGCTGCTGTTGCACACTGATGGATGTCTCCTTACACTTGCTCTTCCCCAAACTTTCTGGCTCTGGAAGAAGATGAGAGGTTCTCTCTGCTCCTTTTCTCATGTGCAGAACTTACAGAGTGATGAGTTGCTGTGTTAGTTGATTATCGTTCAGAGTGGTGCAGCCCAGAAAACACCTTTCTTGGAGTCTTAAAATTGCTTAGGACTTTCTACACCCATTATTATCCTAATTCCTTGCAAAAGATCCCAAGCTGCTTGTTTTCAATCCCCATGATCTACAGATGCTGCCAGATGATGTAATTGACTTTCTTATATATGCTTGGTCTGATCAGGATGAAAAAATCCTTGATGATGCTTTTCTTATCTGAATAAACACTGATCCAAATTCTCCTTGCAGTTAGATCTCTGCTGTATTTAGGTATCAACAGAGCTGAAAAACATAAAGGGCAATGTAAACACATTGTTATAAACACATAAAATATTCCTAATGGGACCTTTTAGTACTGGCTGCTAAATCACCTCCGTGATACTTCAGTCACACCACCTGTGTCAGCAAATGCAGTTTCTCAATAATTTCACATTTGCCTTTTTTCCTGAAATCACTGTCAAAGAACTAATTAAAAATGGTAAAAATATCAGGATCCTAAAAATGGCACTGCAAGACAAATTTGAAAAAAACTGCATGTTTTAAGCTCTCAGTCAGATTCTTTCAGCCTATCTGAGGTTCAAAAGCAATGTTGTGTTTAATAAAAAATCTTAATGTTTTTCTGTGTGTTCTTCATGCACTCACGAGGTCTAAAAGGAGATGAAGACTTGGAGGAAGACAATCAAGCAAACAGGACTGGCAGTGCCCAGCAGAAGGCTGAGGAGCTGTGACGCAGCTCAGGAAAACTACAGAGCAAGTCTGAGTGATGCCTTTAGCCAACTCTATCTTTGACCTTTACTCAGTCTTTCTAATTATTGTGATTTTCTTTGGTTTTATTGTGGTTTTTCAAAATGTGTCTGCACTTTACAAAAGCTCTGTTTGCTTCAGTAGAAAGAGTCAAAACAAACAAGCAAAAAAACCAAGCCAAAAGTACAACCCCGAAGCTGGAAACTACATATTAGCAGGAGGAATGGCCAAACTGCTCTCTCAGACTTCTCTGTTATTCCCAGCCCTGTGTTCAGAAGGAGAAAGCAAACAAAGGCTGTGCTTCTGTGGCATTTCATGTGACCCTGCCAGCCCAGCCAGAGCCTGGCAGTGTCCACACACACACCCAGGCAACCCTGGACCAACCTCCCCGGCTGGCTGGGGCTGCCAACAGCCCAAATTCCTTGGGAGCTGCAGGAAGAGCTGTGCAAACAAGGTCTGGACACCCAGACCTTCCCCAGGAAAGGGTTGATGTTGAAGTGAAAGATGAACTTCTTTCTAACCAGCATTTCTGTATCAACTATAAAAAAAGGATAGAAAGTTTGTATTACTTTGGAAATAAAACACAAAAAACTGAAAAAACATTTTTGGTGTCTTTGGTGGAACACTGCTGTATGAACTGAAATCAGCATCTGCCAAAGAGGCTATCACTCACATGTACAAATGAGCTGCACTGCAAGACCGAAAAATTAATTAAACCATTGTTTATTCAATTATATGCTCTGTCCCTGCTCCATCTAGATAAACAAGCTGAATAAACTTCTGAAAGCTCTCAGCCTGAAGAGCCTGAATCCTATTATCAGCTATTAAATTAAACATTTAGAAGGCCACATTCCATGAAAGGATATTTCCAAGGACCTGTGGTTCTTCTAGAAGGGCACACTTAAAATATTTTGGCATTTTAAAAATGAAAATTTCAAGATCTGAAGTAGGCCTGCTAATCATCTAACTTCCATTTAATTTTTCCCAGTAATTTTTATGTGGTAAAATATATTCTTTTATATAAACTAAGGGGAATATTCTAATAAAGAAGAGATAGTGTGTTTGGTTGTGTAATAGTTTATTACCTGATATCACAGACCATACAAAAATTCCACAAAAGGGTGTGAAATTCCTCTTTGCCTCTCTGCAGATCACTGTAACTAGGTGTAATTTCAGAGCAGACTGCAGAAATTTCACACATTATTCAGTGGTGAATCTAGCAGGGAGACTCAAGCCCAGGACCAACAGCATTTACAATTAGAAGAAGTTGTGAGAGGCAAAGCAGATGTACTTGAGCACAGAAACCACCTGGCAAGTGTCACTTTACAGTCCTGCATGTGCAGAAATGCTTTTCAGAAGTGATGAAGTTTACAGCACCACTGCAATCCTATACTTTCCTACACGAGCAACTGGCAGCAGCAGCAGCTGCAGGACAGAACTTCCCTGGGCCAACTACACCTTTTTGGAGGGGGCAAAAAGGAGCTCATGTAGTCAGAGGTTTAAACCAGAATGTGATATGCATGTGTCATTGGGATAGCCACTGGTTTAATAGCTTCAGTCATCAGCACTAGAGCCAGTGTTTCAAATTTATATTTGGCTCTTGGACAGAGATTTTATTAAAAAGGCTAGCCAAAAAGAAATAGTGAGAAAAAATGTATAGCACAGAAATTTTCATCTTTTTTTAAGAGGCACCAAGCATAAAATAATAATACATGGAAAAAAATATTGGCCCTAGTGAGTAACAAAACAAACATAAAATAACTTCAAAATTAGACAAGACTACCTACTCTGTCTGAGTAAGCAGAGTCAGTATGTGAAATTTTACATTCATTCCACTGCACTCTCGTGTTATTTATCTGTAAACAAACTCATTTTACACAATGCTGAAAGAAAAACAGCAATTTTCCCCATGACTGGATAAAGGCCTCACAATCAGAAATTTGAGTCCTGTGTGAGCCTGTTCCCAGTTTTTCTTTACTATTTTTGTGATTTTGCCATGAGGAGGAACATGGCATGGCTCTGTCCCAGAAACAGACTGGAGACTGACATGGGAAGGTTCAAGAAGCTTATTTATGCAAAATAACATTTTTCCAGTATAATGCACCCCTTGATTTAACACTGGATGCAATAACTTTGCTCAGCAGTGAGAGTGCCAAAGCATCACACAGCTGCTAATGTAGTCTGAAAAATAAGAGTTGATTTTTGCAACAGCAAAGACAATACCAAGGCATGTCAGGACCCTGAGTGCAGAGTGAGTCACAGCATTTCTCTTCTGTGTCTTCTAACAAGAGGACACATCCTGCTCGGAGCAGAGGTTGACATGTTTAGCTGGGACTTTAGCACCAGCTTTGAGCAGAGCCAGAGCCAGGGGAGCTGAGTGTCTTGGTGAGCAGGGGGTCCCCAGAGCCATCACTGTCCCCTGGTCCTGTTGGTGGCAGTGCCAGACTCTTGCTTTGCACCATCAGGCCCAGAGCCCAAGCTGTGTCCAGCACAGGATATTTAACACCAGTTTTGAAAGTGAGAGGGTCCCTTGCCAGGTCACAGCCATGGTGTCACAGATGTGTGACAGCATTTTCCTTTGCAATATGTGGTTCAAAGGCTTGCTGATCAACGTGGGAGAGACGCCTGAGTGTCAGGAGGAATATATGGGTTAAGCCCAGATGCACAGAGATATTGATTCTGATGCTTGAAACTGAGCACTGTTTAAATTACTGCTCAAATGTCACAGCACCAATATCCTTTGGTCCTTCTGGAACAGAGCAGGCAGAAATCTGACCTGGGTGATTAACTTATATTATTAAAATTCAGAAAAGAAAATGAACACAACCCAGCTGAAAAACCTCTGGCTGTGACTGAAACCAAGGATTCAATTGTGCCACTGCTCTGCAAACTGAGCAACCAGGGCTGTGCCCCCATGACCCCCAGGCTGCAGCAGAGCTCTGCACTTGCACTTGAAGGCACTGTAAATCATCTGCCCAGGGCAATATTGTAGAGCTCAATAGATCAGATTAGCCCTTACTGTCTTCAGAGTAGATTTACTAGGGCACTAATGGGATTTTAGACCTTCCATCTCACTCGCTGACACTTCCCCAGCACAGTTATGCATATTTCTGTATAAATGGCATACCATTCAGAGCAGAAGCTGTTGTGCAGCAGGCCTGAATTTGGTTTTCCTTGCTCTCTGCAGGTGTGTCACAGAGTTCAACCAACAGCACATCACAGCTGTCCTTACCTTACTGTGACTGCCCACAAATTTCAGTCTTATCAGAGGCTGGAATGCTGTTCTCCTGAGAGGCCAAACCTCTTCAGACATGATGCTCTCTAACTTCCCCATTCAGCAGAGAAGGAAACTAAATGCAAAACAGACATGGATTTCTACATAAGCAGGCTTGCAGCCCAAGTCTATAAAGACTGAAATTTCTATGGCTCACATTAAGAAAAGCACAGACACCTGTACTACAAAAAGCTACTAACTTTAAAACAAGAGCTGTTTTGGAAAGGGGAAAATGCAGTTAGAGAAATTTTGGAGACCACCTGCCCAAAGCCAAAGAACCAGTGTCCCCCATGCTCTCTGCTCTGCTCCACAACCAGCCTGGCAACCTCAGCACTCTACACAGGCACACTAAAACTGCCTAAGAGAATGGATTTTTTCTGTTGTTTTATGTAATTTAATTTATGTTTTATATAATTTAGAATCTTTACCATGAATTTCTTGCAGTTCTGCAGGCTGAGAGGGATAAAGAGCTTTAACCCAAATATAGAAGTGCTCAAGGAAGTTTGTCTGTGAGCTGCAGAGAAGCTGCTGGCAGAGGTGTTTCACCAAGGCTGCAGTACTGAGTTGTCCTGGCCCCGGCAGGGGCTGCACAGGCAGCTCTGACAGCCACCCACAGATGGCCTGGAGCCTGTGGGGGTCTGCTTTTTCCTGGATGCTCTGAAGGTTGCCACTCTCTTCCTTTCCATGCTCCATCATTTTTTGAAGAGCTCTGGTTTACATGCAACGCTGTGGAACAATATTGATCCAGTAGTAGTGGGTTTTTTTCCACAGGGGTAACCTTTGGGACTCTTTCTGGGTCTTGAATAACCTTTATCACTAGCTGAGCAGCATAAAGAAGGCTTTATGATACAGGCCACTGACCTATTTTTGATATTTATTTCTACAGAATGACCTTTTCTTTTGCTTGAAGTTTTACTCTACTTATTCCAACTATTCTCAAAGCATTGCATTAGAGATGAAAATCAAAATGGATGACGATAATAATAAAGGAAGGTATGGCATCTCTAATTTTCATAAAGCAAAAAGAGTTAATTTTTAAATTCTTTCCAAAAGAAGAAAATCTATCCCTTTTTTTCCAACTCTGACTGCTCTAAAAGACAGGGGAGGAGGAAGACAGCTGGCAAAGGATATAGCTATCTACCTATTCTCTTCAATCTACTGCTCCGGGCATCCATTTAAATGTCAAGCTTGTTCTCAGCAATAGGTACAAAATTACTATTGTTGAATTTATCAGTAGATCTCACACTGTCTATTTATGAATGTGTTTTTTTCCATAACCAATGTTTAAAGAAATGACAGAAGTCTCCATATGTGCATGCTCAGTTTTCTGAAGGTGAAAATATTACTTTTATTCTTGAATAGTTTTATCTTAATCTGTTTGAGGTCAGTCCGGTCCTCCTCTTTATAACTCCACTGTCATCCTGGAGAGCTTAAAGGACATCTTCAACTCTTTTAACCATTCCCTTGTGATTGAACTTTCATATAACCTGTTATTTTCTTGAGTTTGCTTTTTTATTTTCAGAAAGGATTCAGAAGTAAACCCCTGCCCAAAGCCCCTACATGAAAACCATTGAAAAGACAACTGAAGTTGCCCCAATAACATTTACTTTTGGGTTTTGTTTGGCCCCAAGAAGCCTTACTTGGGAATTAATTTTTCTCTATTGGTTAAAAATTGCAGCACATCCAGAGACTGCACCTAACAGCCTAACCTGCAAAAGGAATGGCTAAACATCCCAAAACCCTGAGCAAAATAATGTATTTAATCAACAGGTCCATTGTTTACAAAACAACATGAGAGCAGTGACAAAATAATTCATTACTTCCTTATCTCTGCTTCTTTATACTTTTCTTGAGGCATACCTTTGCCCTGTGGAATGGGAAGCTTCCCTCTGGGAGCTGTATGAGCAGGTTTTTTGGATGCTGATGCCAGTCAGGGCTTCCAGCCTCAGTCCCTGCCCTGCACTGCTTGCCACCCAGCACTTTCTGTGCCACAGCACTCACTGCCTCTCCTGCAACACCAGAAGCTCAGAGCAGTCATTCCAGTACCTCGTTTGAGAGACTCTCCAGCTCTGATTGCAGCACACAGACACAAAGCTACTAAATAATCTCTTGCTTAATTTAAGCTGCCAACACTGGCTCAATTCAAAGGGGAGGTTGTCTTGGTTAAATTTTGCACTGTCTGGCCATGAACCATGGCTACACTGCTCTGTCTTTCCTGTTCAATTCAGCTGCTCTAGTTTGATGTAAAACAGGGCAGAAGGAGGCAGTGATCCATCAGAGCATTTAAGCACTTCTTCAGTTTACAGTCCCTGCACTCTTCCATCGTAGTTAATGTTACACCTCTCCATATTAGAACTTACGGGTATGATTTTGTCAGTTGCTCCTTACCTTGACTTTAAAGAGTTTTGACACTTCCTTCAATGCTCATGTAAATTGACAGAGAATGTAACAGCCATAAAATCCAGCCTGCTCTTCATGGGACTTTTGAATATAAACCACAGAGTGTACAGGGGCCTTGATTTGGGCAGAATGACTGCGTCTTCTCCTAAGGAAATACATGAGCTCAGAGTCCAACGTTTTTTCACCTCCCCATATCCATCCCAACTAATTTTACCTTGTTTTTGTTTCTCAGTTTAATAAATCACAGTTGGCTCTGTGGGCTGATGTAATGTCACTGTAACACTCTGAGACAAGTGCTGGTGTGTGAATTATGGAGATGAGAGTGTGTAGACAAGCACTCATTAGCCTTAACTAATGAATCCCCTAACAAAGTCACACACAATTGAGAGGAGCACAAGTTACCAAAGCCTTGAGGCTTATTGCACTGGGTTTCCACTATTTTTTTGTTTGTTTTGTTCTGATTGAGTGAAACTGTTCTCTGCCTTCCTTGCTTTGCAAGAGGCCCCAGTCCCTATGTTTCTAAACTGAGCTGTGGTTTATGGGAGACCTGACTTTTATGTGGAACAAAAGCCAGATTTGCCTGGCAGTGATGTGAGGCACAGTCTCACTGTGCTGTAGCAGTAATAAAACAAGCTGATCCTGCAGGGATATACAGGTGTTCTTTTCTGAATATACGAGTGACTTCACAGCACCACTGACAGCCCCCAAAAGCTAAATGAAGCAGGTCTTTGTACTCTGAGAAACAATCAGTGCCCTGAAGACCTCGGGGAAAGCACAGATGAGCTTTGGTTTCTGCAGAGGCTGGGAAACACAACAGGTTCCAGGGAGTGAGAGTACTGTGGAAAGCTGGCATGAGCCACTCTCTCCTCTTCTGGAGGCTGTTTCCCCTTTATTTTTTACTTAGTTATAGAGATTTCTTCTCAGTGCTTGTTTAGGGAGCATTTTTTTCCTTAGATACAGTGATTTTCTATACCTTCCTACTTGAGAAATGACCTCTGCAAGGGGAGGATTGTAGTTATTTAATATTTGCATTTTATGATTATAAGCTTTTTAAAATTCCTTTTTTTTTAAATTCCTTCCAGAAATCAGTGGGTTAGGAAGAAGAGAGTGGGCAGCATTTTGCTTAAAAGTTGCTGAGCCAGCTCAGGGTAAGAAGCTCCAAGAGATCTCAGGGACAGGGAGCCAAGCTGGAAGCTATTTCTGTTGTTTCCAGAGTTCACACAGTTTGTCTAAGCAGGTCTCCTTCAAAGCTCTGCTTGAATTTGTCCAGGGCTGCAAAGACCTGGCCAGGCATGGAAGGCTACAAAGCATTTCCAGGGAATTCTGTCATGGCAATGAAAGCAGAGAAAAGCTAACGATGGCTCATAAAACCAGTATTTCAAAAGGAGAAAATATGAGAGGCCTCATGGAGCAGGATTTGAGTACAAGAGAGCTGGCCACAATTTCTAACTTCACCAGGTGGGAATTCACTTAACCCATCTCTGAGTCTGTGCCTCCACCCATGCACTGGGGATGGAAACTCTACTTTCTTGGACTTTTTTGTTAATAACATGACTAACATTGCTAATTTACTGATCATTTGCTATTCCTCAAAAGCACTGAGAAAAGGAGCTTAACTCTTTTAAACCTTCCTAGAAATCCAATCTCCTTTCCTCTGCAGCTTCGGTTTGGAGCCATGGAGTGAGCAGAGCCATGGGGTGAGGAGAGGTGAATTCTCCCTGCCTCACTCATCCTCAGCACAGCAGGAGGAAGGAGTCGTTTCCCTGCTGAGCACACGAGGATGTGTGAGAAAAGGATGCATCTTCCTCTTTCCGTCTTATTAAATTCACACCTAAACCAATCTATTTTTCCTGCCAAAATAGTTTTTCTCTTCTCTAAGTATGGCAATCCTGTTTTGGCCCTGGGGGAGTAAGAACACTGGGGAAATCTGAGGGAATAAGCACAAGCACTGCAGAGCCAAGTTATTCACAAAATGAGCGACCTTCAGGAAGATGATTGACTTAGCACCAACCTAGGAAAGTACACGATGATTAGGATAAATCACTGCCAGCATACATGGAATAACATACCAAGTGAACCACTTACCAGCAAAAATAAACGAGACTTCAACATTAATAAAATACATGAAGAAGAATACCTCTCACATTAGCAGGCAAATGCTATGTTCAATCTGGATTTCATTCAGGATTCATTTGAGAATTTGAGTTAGAAAACTAATCCTGACATCTCGTCTTGATTGAGTGAAATTTTCTCCATTCTTCCCTTTATGTGACTGGAAAGTTATATGTTTTAGTTAAAAATCCTTCCTAATCAAGACAATTTGCAGTATAAAGGAAGGAGAATTTAAAATAAAGTTGTTTCTTGGAACAATGGTTCTCACTAAGAGATCCTTCACTGCCCTACACTTTAAACCATTTATGAAACCCCAAAGTAGATCATGGACCACTTGGGTTGACATTCTGCTCTAAGGAACTATTCCCATAAACATTCATCAGTGGGCAATGAGCCCATAGTGTGACAAGGATAGGAAGATGGTCCCCTCCATCTTCCATGTTCCTGGTATGGCAAAATGTACCATTTTACTAAAATTTCTAGGATATATTTCTTAAAAAAACATAAATTAAAAATGAAATGTTAAAATCTTCCCCTTCTTTTAAGGGGTAAAGAGAATAAATACAGTATCTGGCTGTCAAATCAAAAAATAATAAAATCTTCATGCAAATAAAATAATTTATAAGTTGCCTGTTTTTATCCATCATCCCCATATTTTACAAACCAACAGAACTGGAGCATAATGTGAGTTACAAAAGGGCCAAAAGCAAACTGAACAGCAGCTCTCCAGTAGCTTCAGTTTAGGACAGAGAAGGCTCCTGGTGAGGACACACCTCCCTAGGCTAGCAAAGAGCTCCACTTGCTGGCAGATGCTGCCCCTGAGTTATTGCTTCCCACTTAATTAACCAAACCAGAAGTAAACAGCCATCAATCAATTGCCCAGCTGATCAACTCAGAATATAAGAGTTATGTTGCTTAAAAGTACCCAGTGACAGCTCACATACCTTCAAATATATTTCCTGGTCTGAAATGAAGCTTTGAACAAGCACATGAACAAAATGTAAAGTGGTCCTTGGGCAGAGTTGTGAAAAGGGTGAGGAATGATTCCAGACCCACTGGAATCTTTCCCATGCCATGGATAATTCTTGGCTGAGCTCCAGAACAAAAGAAAGGCAGAGAGATTTTGACACTACCAGTTCTTTCTGTGAACCCCAGATCATTCTAGTCTGGTACAGTGATATTTTGTGGTAAGAAAATTAATCCAGATTAAGCATAATGTCCCTATGTTTTGCTCTATTGTAGTGCTCCATATACACAAGTTACAGGCTTTTTTCCCAAGGCAGCATAATGCTGCAGAAAAAGATGGTGTTCTCTCTAAATTCTTTTTTAAATGGCCTTTATGAGTACTCTCCCACATCTTTATCTTTAATAATAACATTATTCTTTTCACCTTTACAGGAAAGTTGAATATGGCTGGTAATTTTTGCTAACAGTTCTTCAAAAGCACCTCATCAGCATTCACTCATGTGGATAAAATTACATTTCATGGTGTACAAAAGGATATTTTGCACAAAATGAATTATCAAAGGCTATTTTGCTCTATGCCAGAAGTATAAATATACATACCACTCCTCATATTAATTTAATTAAAAAATTTAAATTGATTTTCAAATACCTGGTAGGATCCCATGGAATGACACAATCATAGAGGGCTACAACACTTTTCTACAAAGGAGATAAGAATGACAAATGTTCAGGAGAGGAAGAACAAGGACCAGAGATGAACCAAAAATAATTTAAAGGGCAAAGTATTTTAATTACAAAGTATTTACATACCATCAACTCAAATTACACAAAGTACATACAAAAACCTTGGCAGCAAGCTTTCTTTGATGGATTTGACCAAGATCACTATGACAACATTCTGATTTTTTTCAGTTAGCCACCTAAATCAATTTGAGGGGTTTTTTTGTGGCGAGGTTTTTCAATCAATCAATGAAGGACAGATTGTGACACATTGCCAATACTTCACTCACTTTGTTCACAGCCTGTTGTGTCACAGGGGGTGCTGATGCACCAGGGGAATCTCTATCCTTTATGTCCATGCACACACCCCAAAAAGCAGGTTATCCTGCAATAGCAGTGCTCTCAGTCTCAGCAAGCATTTAGTTTTAGTGGAGAAATTATTGTGTACCAGAAGCAATGGGAAAGGTTCAGAAAGCTCTGCTCCTCACCCTGCTGTGTTGAGCACTGCTCCTTTCCAAGGAGGAACTCTCTGGGCTATTTCCTGCAGGTTTCCACCATCATAATGGCCTGTCTTGTCTCTTACAGGATTTAAGGTTTGACTTTTTGCACAAAGCAGCATTCTCACTACACCTGAGATCAGAAGCAATGCACACAGATGGGAAAGTAGCTGAATCCCTGTTTAATTAACTCCTTGACAATACTACCACAAATGGCAGCCTAACTTCCTGGTGCCTCAACTGGTTTCTGACACAAAACACTTGCTTTCTAAAAATTGTTTTCAAGGAAATATGCCTTTAGGAGTTAATTTAAGACTCTGAATCAGTGCATGCAGAAACTCCTGCTGCATTGCTCAGTTCTAAGGAAGAACTAGTTTGAAGGAGAGAAAATACAGTAATTATGCAGCTTTCACCACCAGACAGGAGCATGCTGGCATGATAATAAGCAACAACATGAGATAGATAAGCTTCCTTTATTTGTAGACAGCGAATTGGGAGACAAGTTCAAATCTTTTTTTTCCTACCAAATATTACACAAACCGCCTCTAGAGGGATCCAGGTTATTGCTTTTCTGTTGAAATCCCTTAAGCTTGGTTGTCATTTTTATTGTTGTTTTTTTCTTTCCCCTCTGTTACTTTTTAACTGGAGAATCATTCATCTAGAAATAATGATGCAAACAATTTGCATTAAAACCACAGAGTTCATGACCAGGATGATGCTTTTTGAAAATCAAGAATTAAAAACCCTGGAGGGCAAGGTTCACATTCAGTGGAAGTCCAGGCTCAAACAAATCAGCACTCAGCTCATATAACATTCAATAAAAAATACAAACCCAAAGAAATGCCTGGGCATTCAGCTGCCTATGTGAAATGCAGCTGAACTGGTGAATCTGTACAGTTAGGTTAGGAATGTGGTAAGAATTGGGCTCAAATTTCTGGGGAATGAGTCAGTATTTCCCACTTGAGCTCCTAGAATACTCATGAAAAAGTATATTGCTTCTAAAATACTGTATCTGGCTTGTTTTTTTCCCTGAATTATTTCACCTAGTTAGAATTTTCACAGCTAAGTTTTCAATAAAGCAGGAATATACTTAGGAGCTCCAAGTTAAACAAAGAGCAAGAATTTAATTCTATGGTGTCTATACTCTACACATTCTGGGTTCACCAAAAAATGGGTATAACAGGCAGCTTCAAGCCAGCTTCAAAATTCAATCTAGTAAGCTTTTTATTTAATGCACTCTTCACACACAATCAAATGTAAATAAAGGAGATTAGTGACCATAGGCATGGGGAAAGAACTGTGTACAGGTGGGAAGGGAAGTTGAAGACATGTTCCCATTTTGTTTGAAGGTTTGTTTTCAAGGTCATATTCTGCAAAAATTGCATTTTCAGGGACCCTCAGGCACCCATAAAAATACATGAAGGCACTCAGCTAACGTCCTATTCTTCTGTTTGGGGGAATTGTTGTTTGGTTTGTGCAAATCAAGATAGAGAGTGGAAGAGATAACAGAAAGGTTATGCCAGGGCCTGATTGTTTTGGAAAGAGGTCACAGTGCTGCCAATAGAGATGCTTTGCTGAAACTGGGCCCTGAAGTCAGACTCCATTGCAGTTTGTATAATAGAGCACCACATAAAGCCAGTCCAGAACCAACCTGGTTGACTGAAATTAAATTTTTGTTGAGTTCCATCTGTCAGTGAACTAATAGACATCCTCATGGCACATCACAACAGAACAACACTTTTGTGGCAGAGGCATTTGGCTGAGGAACAGGAGGTGTTGCTCACTGAGCACGGCACCACATCCACAGAAATATTTACTATTTCTTATGTGCCTTGTTCCAGCCTAGAGAGGGCAAGTAAATAATTTTCTCCCAGACAACAATTTTGTGAAGATTGTTCATTAGCAACTGCAGGAGCTCAGCTAAGTGACTAGACCACAAACTCAGACAGCAAAACTCAACAAATTCAAACAGGTTTTAGATAAAAAAGAAAGACATAACCTTTTTCTGGTCAAACCCATGAGAGCTTTTGTCTCCAGCTCAAAAGAAATGTTGAGCAGTTAAAATCTCCTGCTGCTGATTTTTGATTTGAATTTTGGTTTGCAATGAAAAGAACAAAACATTTAATTAAACATGCCAATATAAACTAGGTAAAGGTGCCTTATGCTTTACTGTGGACTTTGTATAAAATTAGAAAAGCTACGGAATTAAACGTTCAAGCTTCTTCCTGAGGGTAAAACAAGAAAACAATCAACCACAAACTCGAGTCTAAACTAACATTTCTTATTCCTAATGACTAAGTCATAAAAAGTGCATGGGAGCATATTAAACCTTCAAGCTAGTCTATATACCTTCTTTCTCAATTAAAAAAAAATAAACAAACCAAATAAAAAACCAACCAACCAAAACAACAAAAAAAAAATGCTGTGAACAAAGTAGAATTTTGAGCACTGGATTCAAAATAGATTTCATTCTTTCCTTCACTCAGAAGATAGGCAAATTTCAGTAGTGTTTTCTATGAAGCAGTGGCTTCATGTCACTGACATGCATTATGACAATAAACTAAGAACAAGTAAAGGAACATTATTATATTAGGCAAAGGTAAAGCAATATAGCTACTCACATGCTACACAACATTTTGACACATTCCCTGGCATAGCCAAATGCATTGTTTTCTCTTTCTACAATGTACCAAGTGCATTTGCACACAATATATCTGGCAATTCAGCTAGAGGTGTTTTCCTAATTACAAAAGCTCACTTGATTTTTTGTTCATAGAGGGAGTAAGGAGTCCTACAGTCTGCACTGTTGTATTTGCCTGCCACAACAGCAGTTTGACCCTTCATATTGCAATGGAAAAGGTTGCTGTAAAATGTTATATGCTCAGGGCTACATCTGCAGCTATACAACTTTACTGTTAATATTATTGCTCACAAGATAGCATGAAAAGAATTATTCTCAGCAGAAATGTTTGCATGTGTTTATTTTTAGCTCCTGAGCAGAGGAATACATCAGCAGGGATTAATGTTGAGGTTATTTCACTGACATCAATCAATTCTTGTCAGATGACAAAGCATCATGACCAAATGAAGAACCAATGGGACTTGCTTTGATGGGTACACACACACATTTAATAACAAAAGACATGGTGCTGCAGCAAGTGTAAATGCTGCACAGGTAATACTGTACTTCTACTCTTGAATAGCAGACAAGAACATTCTGTGGGTTCTAAATCTTCTATTAAGCATTTAACTGAATCTCTATGGTTTCTATTCTTGCTAAGTCAGCACTTTTAATTTAAAGAGGACATCTGAATTCCTCCTTTCGGTGATATGACTTACCCTCAGGAGTTGTTTGCATTTTTATTATCTTCTAAAATTATACTGAAGAAAATGTGTCCAACCTGAGTTTGAACCAATGTCTTGAAACTAAACTTAGCCACTTGAACTGACTGTGACTGGGATTTTGAAATTATCTACTTCCTCCTGCCATAATAGTACTGTTCATTTGGGTGCACACAAAAATAAACAGAACATTCTTAATTAGCTCATCTGAAAGAAGTGCCTCCTAAGTGTGTCTTTCCAAGCTCTGTTTATAATTGTGACGTTGTCACCCTAAGGGGAAAAACGTTACTGTTTTCATGTTTCTGCTGCACAGTCTTAAGCTAATGAGTTTGCATTTGGATTTATTAATTAATATGTTTTATATTCTTTGTATAAAAAGCTTGCCCAAGACTCTGTTAGTCAGATTTAAGTATGTGAAGACTTAATACTTTTAATTGTCTAAAAGACCATGGTGATTATTTGGCTGAGTAACAATGTCCGTACTGTGATGAATTTTGGATGCTGCTGCAATTCCCACTGAAAATGGGTTATTTCAAGCAATCACACTGATTACATCTACTTATATATTGAGCTTGAGAGAGAAGCCTATAATTCTAAATTCCTGTTAGTATTAAGGTAAATCCAAGTCTTAATTGCATGACTCTTTCACCCCCAAGTTTTAATTGCATGACTCTTGAGAGCACCTATTTTCCCATTAAAGAACAATTTTTGTTTTTCAAGACCAAAAAAAGTTTTAAAATTAAGATATTTAAGGTGCAGGAGGAAACTGTAGATAAGACCTTCATACCTTTTCAATAAATAAAATACCTTTCAAAATGTGCCTGGCTGTAGAAATGCAACACAAATTATAGTGGTCAAAGATCAAATAAATTTTCTAGATGTCAATACACCTTGGCTCAATCTGACTGTCACAGTAGAAACAACAGCATTAGGCATGAAAGTGTAAAGAATCTTATGTGGTCATGGGCTTGATGAGCTGCAAGTGGTGTATGGAGTTAGAAATCTCCAGAAAATCCAGTGCTGCACTGGAAATGGACACTGTTCCCAGCCCTAGAACACAGGGAGTTAGAAGAAGACAGTTGCAAGTGTCTCATTTATAAATATGGGTTTTGGCAGGGTCTAAACACTCTCTTCATTAAAGTGAATGAGAACCGTCTCCACTGAATTTAAAGGACTTACTGAATTTCAGAGATGGGTCGGAGTAAATAATTGAATTTAAGACTTCAGCTATTGCCTTGTTTTTAAATGTCTGTTTTAAGTTCTTTGTTCACATTATTAGTGCATTTAAGAGGACTGCAAATGAAAAAAACAATGTTCATGGAATGTCTGAAATAACCACATATTTCTTAGCTGTTCTCCACTGTTAAAAATAAAACTCAATACAAATACAGAAGGGAGGAAAAGAAACTAAGCATGATAAGTATGCTTTTTCCAGTCTGCTTGCTCTCTCTGCAATGTGATGATTTCTCATAGAAATAATGTGTCTGAAAAACCATATCTGTGTAGCTTTACATTTGATCACTTTGATTGTTGCAGCTTTACACCTGAAGGCTGATCGATATCAAATTACCTTGAACAAAGTCAAGTCTACAGCACAGTTGGACCATGGTTTAGTTTTCAAGGTAAAGACATAATCTGCAAGTGCAAATGAATCGCCTTTTTCATTTGCCACCTCATCACTGAACTTGTACTTTATTCTAACATGTGGCTTCAAATCTTTCTCTGTTATTCTAGAAAAAGGAAATACAAATCACAGACCTGCTTCAACATTGCCACATAACATTAATATCACATGTCTGAAGTAGACTTTTTCCAGTAAATAATGTCCACACCTGTCTGAGGTGTTTGTAAGAGCAGCTCACCAGGTCCAGCTCAGGCACTGTAGGTCTCTGGAGCCTCTTCTCCTGATATAAACACAATCTTCAAAGGAATTGTTCACCTCTTTGTTAAAGTAGAGTTGGAATGTTATGTATTTCACAGGATTAAGCTCATCATAGATATGTTTAATTATCCTGTTTCAGATTCAACTGTATTTTTAAGACAGACCTAGCCAGCCCTTGCTGATAGGAAAATCAATATTGGTTCCAGTCACTTGCTCTTTGCATATCAACTTCACGAGTCACCAACACTGTCATGCTCGAGTTTGACACATTCACAGTGAAACAGACTTCCTGGTAGAATCCTAGATGATACAAACATGTCTTGAATATAAAAACTGAAATCCTAGTTATTCAAACAAGAGCTCTTCCAAAACCTGAGATTACATCTGGAGTGAAAACTGATTTATAATTAATTATGATTTACTGATTCATAATCAGTCTTCACACTATTTAAAACCCTGCTAAAAATAGAAAATCACATAATGTTCAGGATTCTTACACACAAATATATTATTTGTTTTCTTATTCTCTCTTCTCACTCCCCTCATTGTGAGTATGAAAGTGTTGGGTATGAATTTTTCTTTAACTGCAATTCAGGTTTTCCTTCACTTTGGAAAATGTAGCATTCAGTGTGACAATGAATACAATTTGGAGGGGGGTGGGGAGCGTTTATCTTACTACTTTTGGTATGTCATTATAATCACACAGATCTCCATTCCCAGTTTGTTCACCTTTGAACATTTCACAATTGTTTTGATTGCACTACTCGTTAGCAAAACTGTGGGCAGTCTCACCTGACAGCTTATTAAAAAATCTTGCACAGATCAAAGTATGTTTGATTTTTTTTTATAAAGGTTTCTAGTGCTTTTACAATTTTCCTCATGCTTGCACTGGTAAGAATCCAGGCTATCAAAGCCTTGGAGCCCAGCACAACTTTGTTACAGACTTCAGCATCCTTAAACACCTATCGTTTTTCGAGGAAAAATTCAGAGGAATTCCACTTGTTGGTTGAACTTTATCCCATCCAACTGCATGTACTGAAAGGTGAAGGTTAATCTCTACCCCTGGTGATTTGAAGTTCCTCTTATGAGAGACACGTGGGATGAATTTGCCTCTGGAAGTGCCTGTGTCTCCCTTTTGTAGGACTTGGATTGGCAGCAGAGAGAGCAGTGCCTTCACAAGGAGACTCTTCTCATTTGAAGATTTAAATTTTTGCAGTAAGGTGAGATGAGAAAAGCACCTCTCTCTTCCATAACAGCTGCTCCCAAGCTGTGGTTTCAGGTATCAGATTTTTTATCAAAGATTTAGCTTGCCAGCAGCTCCTGACACAGATGTGAAAGGCAGAGATGCTCTGAAGAAGCGGATTGTCTTCTCTGGATCCACATCCTGTGAAATACTGCACACCAAAAGTTACATTTTGACCATCAGAGGCTGTGCAGTGTGTACAGTCCCTGGTAGCTACACAGAACATTTGGATTGTCTCATCTGATGATATAACACTACCTCTTCCCAACACTCAAGCTTAAAAAATGATGGTGGCCTCACCCAAACCATCATCTAGTTTCTGTGTATCTTGCCCCGTATTTTTATGTCATTTTCACTGCTCTGCTCTTTGTTAATATGAGAATTTAATAAAGACCCTAGGTGAGGCTGGCCAATGTAGGTATTTTTTATTGGTAAATTTCATTCCACAGACTAAATAAAGAAATAAAACTAGGGCCTGGAGTTGGCTATAGGGTGTCTGAAACCTGCTATTGTGATTAAGGTGTCTTTCTTCCTCAAGCAACCTGGAGTTTGTAATATACAAGTCAAGCTATAAATCAGTAGATATTGGATGACTCAAAAGCTATAGAGAGCATAAAATTATGTGGCTTCAGCTTAAAGAATCACAAGCAGAGAGAAATTAGGGATGGAAGGCTTATTAAACTGTCTAGTTCAATCTCTGCCAATATGGGAATATTCCCTGGAATGTATTTTACAGCACGTTATCAAAAATTGTTTCCATATGTGATTCTGCTCTGAAAGAACCTATAAAAGTGGTCTGGTATAGTGCCATTCTGACTAAATGCATGATTTCTTTCCTTTCAGAGAGTTCAAAGAAATATCTTTTCCCTCTCAGTTGAAGACATCCACTCTTTCACTATCCACTATCCCTTATAATAGATGCTCTGTGAGGCACCCTTGCCTTTATTTGCATTGTGTAACTCCACATTATGCCCAACTCACTCCTCTTGCCTTAGGCACATTGTGATGCAGGGAAGAGGATGGAGGTAACAGCAGAGGTAAATGCATGATCAGAGATAAAGTGATACAGATTCTGTGTATTATGTGCATGTGCATTGAGGCTTACATTAATACTGTATCTTCCACAGCTGTTCCTCTCCTATTTCTGAGACCACAGATTCTGAATCCTGACTGAATGAATCCTCCATTACTCTCAACTTTCTTTCTGATGTTACAGCTGAAATCATTCAAATATTACTACCACTCTCCCCAAGAGACCTATCCTTTATAGCTTGAGGTGAAGGAATGGGTTGGTTACCTGAAGCTTGAAGCTGCTGAGATTATTCTTCTGCCCCAAAGAAAGCTCATTTGCTATTCATTTAGTGCTCCTTCATCTTCTCCTTGACTCTAAGTGTGACCTTTTCATTTTTGTCTTTGATTTTATTCATAGTTCTTTTCTTTTTCCATTTCACAGTTTTAAACTCCCTTCTAGGACTGGAATATCATTTTGATTTCCTTGACTGCAGTGACCAAACAGGCCACACTGTTTAACTGGATGAGATTTATCTTTGTCAGCTCCATAGGATTCATGCCATGCTTTCTGTAAGTGGTGCTCCTCTCTCTGTTATCAGTTTCCATGCTTTAAGGTCAGACTCAGGCTGGCTGTGGGAGAATGAGGCTTATGCCTGCTGACAGCAGAGAGAGCCTTGCCCACCTGAGCACCGACTGGAACAGCTCAGCTGGGATCTTCTCATGATTTGCAGCCAATTAGCTGTTTATATTTAAGTTTTTCTCCCTGTTATTCATCAGATTCCTGTTCTTTGAAAGTTTTGCATGTCCTAATTTTTATGCTGATTTCAAAACAGTCCCAATTCTAATGCCACCTAGCTTCTTTTCAATTATTCACACTCTCACCACTGCCAGAGGATGTCAGCAGCTCTGTCGCCATGACTTTAACAAAAATCGTGGTTTTTTCCTCAATCTTCTCCACTTGCCTGTCAACATTAGCCTTTCTGAGGCTCTTCACAATGTCCTTATGCTGTTTCCACACTGTGGCAGGCAGACAAGCACAGAGCATAGCACAGACATCTTCTGGAAACCTGACTTGCCCTCTCAGCTTGAGGCCTTCCTGCCAACAGCCTGTTCAGGCTCTCTGGTGCAGAGAGATGCTGGCAAATGTCTGATGTTGAGATCTGAGGCCCTGAGAGATGCACTTAAACATGCCTATTGTATATTTGTGCTTGCTGGGTCTCTACAACCAGCCAGGCTTGAAAATGCAGTCTAGGTATAATGGTCATTATTTGTAGATTGCCTGCCACCAGAGCAGAGTTCACACCTCTTGAGTTCACTGCAATCATCTTTTCTCACAATCACAACAGCATCTGTGGGGTTGGAGCACTTACAATCCCACTTCACAGGAATCCTGCTTTGCAGAAATCCCACTTCACACTTTCCCACTGTTTTCTAGGCTGAAACTCATCTTGCCTACTGCAGTTTCTTCTCCTCCTGTTTTATATTTCACTCTGCCTCATCTTTTACAATTTACAGAGAAAAATTAACTTTGTCAGTCCTTATTCTTCATGCAGGCTGTTCTACAGCCTGAGGCTTCCAGATGCATTTCAGAGAGAGAGGGCAGTGTTGACTGCAGCAGCCAAAGCATTAAGCAAGACACCCTGGGAACCTCAGCTTTATTTTTACTTTGTCACAGTCTTGCTGAAGGACTGTGGCTATCACCTGGGGCCTTCTTCTGCTTTGGTTTCAACATTTTTCATACAGAGAGTGAATCACAGAATTTTGGTTTAGGTTGGAAAAAACCTTTTAGATCATCAAGTCTGACTGTTAACTGAGCACTGCCAAGCTCACCACGAAATCATGTCCCTAAGTGCCATATCTACATGTCTTTTAAATACCTCCAGGAATGGTGACTCAACTACTTCCCTGGGCAGCCTCTTCCAGTGCTTGACAACCCTTTTTGGCATCAAAGGTTTTCCTAACATATAACCTCCTCCTGTTTGTTCCCTGTGCTGTGTGCATTGGTGCAGATCCACTTCACTAGTCTACTGATCCCACCACCTTCCTGGGGGAGAAACCCAAATTCCTGCATGACCTTCCAAGTACTTCCATGGTTTCTGACACATCAATAACCTTTGCATCCTAGCTGCTGCAGTGAGCCCTGCTAACTCCTTTCCCTGTTTGAGACAGTTGTACCCCATCTCTTGCCAGCAGGCCTGGTGTTGTGTAGACTGACCATGATGAAAAACTCCAAAATTCTTCCCATGACACCAGGTTCAGAAACAGGTATTGATGTTATGGCTTTTCATGGTTTTTTCCCTCATCATTTCCTGCAACCAGGAGGATAGAAGGGAACACTACTTGTGCTCCTCAAACCTGATTATATTGGCTCCCTTTATAAAATGCTTTCAGGCCTATTGAAGCAAAATAACGTGGAAGAGAAATGCTGTTAATGCTTGGCTGATGCAGTCCTTGCTATTTTCTCATCACAATCACAGGAAAAGAAGTGTTTCACAGCTACAGCCTAAAAGCTCACCAAGCCACAGAGGAAGTTCTTCCCAAACACAGGAGTGATGGCTTGGAGCCGTCTTAGACTCTGGCATCTCACCAGAATGGCAGTGGGTCTGCCAGAACTGAAACTTTTTTATCTTTCAGTTTTCCAAAAGCTTTCTAGTCCAAGTGTTTATTTACTTCTTATGCTGGAAGGGAAAAAAGGAGAGAAAATAAAAGTTGGATAATTTTCATGTTCACATATGTTATTTCTGATCTGGTTACAATAGCAAACTCCTCCTGTTGTGCCACCCAAAAAGACTGGAAAATGTCCATTCTAATTGTTTTCCCTGGGCTATGCTGAGTGAATGTTCAGCTCCCTGAGGCTGAAGTGTACTGATATAAATTTACTGTGATAGAGCAGCACTGCTGCTGATTGTTGCAGTACTACCACTGAGTAGTAAATGCTTCACTGCTCTGTTACCCGGGGGGGCTGAGCATTAACTACACTATTGAACAGCAAATGCTTATCATCCCCTATAATTCAAACTATATAAATCACTGAAGAGAGACAATGTGCCTACAGGGAACTCACATGGTCTATAAAAATGTAAAAATCAGAACTATATTTAGCTGACAGAGCAATACTTTAAAAAAGAAGAAAGTATTCAAAAGATAATCTCAGACATTAAACTCATCTTCATTTCAATCTACACACGGTTTGGTGGAGTTTAATATTCTCTGAAAACATTTTCATCATTAACAATATTTTAAAAAATGGGATTAAGAAATGAAAGCTATTACTCTTCTCTCTCCCCCATCCTCCAACCATTCATGCAGTATATAGAATGACCTCTTTTAAGCCCAGCCTTAAAGTGAAGAGAAACACCAGCATTTTTTATTCACAAAGCATTTCTACTTTGCTTAAAAAAATAACAGAAAGCTTAAGCTATCTTGGTTGTAAACCATGTAAGCACTGAAAGTGGAAGACACAGCTCCCTTTTGTTTAAAGACAGTTCTTCAAATGTAGGGCTTATGCAAGGTTCATTGCACTGAGGAGAAAGGCAAGTAAAAACATTCCTCCAAGGAACTGTACTGTGACTGAGGACATAAACTTTCATTCCTGTGTAAGCCAACACTTTATGTGAAGTGGACAAAAGTCATTCCATTACTGTCAATGAATTACTCATGGCTGTGAAGTTAAATACACATGAGCATTTGAAGCATCAGAGAATAATGGAATCATTTTATAATAAGCTGGTGCTGCATATTCCTTAATGTATACATGAAATCTGTTTTCTCTCTTGGCCTTAACCATGCAATAACCTCTGGACAGGCCTTTACCATGTATTCACAAAGCAATTTATTGCAGAGCCAACGCCTTCAATATATTCTACATTACAAAACAAAACCATCCCCAAACATCTATCTGTAGAGAAATAAAACATGGTAACCTTTAATACACAAATGCAGTTACAGAAAAAGATAAAGAGCAAAACCAGATGAGAAAGGCTTCAGGGGACAAGTGGTGTGGGACTTTCTGGGTGCTCCATGCAGCATTCAGAGAGCTGATGAAAGAGACTTCTGAGAGCAAAGCTGGAAAATGATCACAAGCAATCAATGTTTCAAAGAGGTCAGAACAAAATCAAATCAGGGTACAAAGCTTTATTCTTAATCCACAGTCAGCTTAGTAACATCCCATTAAGATCTATCCTTCTTGAGGATGTTCTAATGAAACAAAGAAGATTTTGATTTTTTAATCTTATGAAAGATGATGTCATCAACAACTTGTGTTTGTTCTTTTTCCCCTTCACAGAGAACATACCTGGACTTGATCAGCATGTGTGTCCCACCATACTTTGTGAGCCTGGACTAACCAGAAGTAATGAGAGACTTTAAACAGAAATGTAATTAAACAGGGAAAATATGTTTGAAACACTGAGAGAAATAACATGAGGTATGATTTAATTAGACAATCAGAAAAGAGTTCTCCCAGCACACAAAGCCATGTACATACAAGATTACTTTGTAGGAATGCAGCAAATAATGCCAACATTCTCCAGATGTGCTATCAGGGCACCTCATTATCTAGCAGGGAGATAAGATCTTTCTGTATATATTCCTAATGTGGCTTGAAGGTGCTGGTTTCAGTTGTCTTGAGATGAAGAGCAGATAATTCACTGAAATCAAGGAAGCTCAGAGAGAACCAATGAAATCTCTAAAGGCAATCTGGTCTTCTAAAGGCTACTATTTCATACAGTCAGTGGCTTTATCACCCATGGGCTATTACGTGTTCATCAGGAGGTCAACACTGAGAAGAGAGCAGAGTATACTAAGAAACTGTAGTGAAAAAATGCTTAATTTGCGATTAAGTGCAGAAAAATTAATGTGATGCAGCAGTCGTTTAATATGCTGGCTAAACGAACACTTACAAGTAATCCTCCAAGATGTACACCAGCTGCAGAATTCCAGATGAATTTAAGATGTTCGTCCCACTGGACTACTCCATGAAAATGAGCTCATGCTTCAGGATTTTCAGATCAGAGCCATATGCTGTACATGAACACATTTGCAATATTAGTACCTTGCAGTAAATTTCTTAGAATACTATTGAATGTAATTTCCAATGCCCACAGTCAGCAAACTTCTCTCATTTCCCTGTGGAGATAACCTGGATCAGCCAGATTTCATGTTTGACTAAATATTAAATATCCCCAACTTCTGGTGATGCAGCATTTAATTAATTTTAAAATTTTTCTCCTGATTTTACTGCTCAGTTGGTGAAAACTGCTGCAGTGCCAGGAGAAGAAATGGAGGATGACCTTTGTCACCTCGGAGGGTCAGCTGGGCAGCCTGCAGTGCCCACCACCCATGGGAAGGCTGGCATGAGTGTGGGTCAGGTGGACACAGACCCTTCCTCTGCTGGCATGTCAGGAAGTCTCATGCATTAGAAACAGACTTTTAATTTTATTCAGTTTATTCGGCTCCTAAAACATTTTAGCTCTCTGTTGATGAAAAGTAAATATCTGTAAGTGAAAAAAAATAAAAATTAGCCTCTTAAAACTTAATCTCATTTGCCTTATGTTCAAGACCCACTATTACACTCCATGCTCATTATGTCTGACCTAAGAAGAATATTAAAAATCTCATTATTTTGTTGCTAGATTTTCTACTTAATTATTACCACAACAGGCAGGTAATCATTATGATGATTAATCAAGACTGAGATGTAAATAGCTCACATAGGGGTTAATAATCAGATAATAACAGTAAGCACTGTTTCTGTATAATTAACTCAAATGACATGATTTATACTGGTGCAAACTTACCTCCAGAATGTAACATTTAAGGATTTTACTGTCTTTTCAGTCTACACTTTGCAAGCCTACAGTATCTGAAGGTTGCTTAAACTCTAAACTTTTGACATAGACAGAATTTGAATTTAAGTGGGACTTTTTTTTAATACTCTAGTAATCTATTTGCCATCACTGTTGGCTACCATTAATTAAATTTTCCCTTTCAACAGCTCACACTTCACAGCATCACAAAATGGCTGAGGGTGGAAGGGATCTATGGAGATCTTGTCCAACCTCCCCAGCTCAAGTAGGGCCTCACTTATTTATTGCCTTCAGGAACTCCATTGCCTGTGCATCTTAATATTCCTGTAGAAATACGTTGAACTTCTAGTGTGGCCAGTGACAAACATCTTACTGATTTTGTAAAAACAATATATGATTTATAACACAGAGACTTTCTTGCACCGACTCATAATTGGAAGGAAGTGTTAGCTGCAATCCTTAATAGTTGTGTAATCACCAGCAATGCTACATGGAAAGCAAACTAAGGCATTGCCCAATCACATGCAAATTTAAAACAGGAAGGAATGTTCCTTAAAACCAAAGGTTTTCTCAAGCTACAGCCACTCAAGGAACAGCTAAGTATTTTTATATTAGTGCTAAAATAACTTATATTGCTGTCTCTATTAACTCAAATCTCTTTTTCAACTACGTGGAAGTAAAGATGGTAAATATCCCTGGAGATATCTGGTTGAATGAAGTTGTATCCATGTTTGAATGCATACTTAAACTGTTAGTGTCAGCCTTCCACCCAGCACTTACCTAAAATGTTCACTTGCAGAGCACAGAACCTCAGCATCAAATCAGAAACTGTCTGTTAGTGCCTATGCCTCATGAGCTAGGGGTTTTTAGCATTTTACAAACTTGCTTCCTTTTTCTACTCCACATTTTTCACTGTTTCCTCTTATTTTATTAATGCCAGTCTGCTTGAAAAGGGCACAGGGAGAAGCAAGCATTCTGCAGGGTAAATGGGAAAAGAAATGGACAGAAGCTTTTCTTAAAATGTCACTGCTCACAAAGAGCTTGTGGCAGCCCAGCGTTATATAAGGCTGGGTTTGAAAGAGGTGTTCTTAAATATGCCCTGATCTCTCTCATGTTTCTAGCTTGAAATTTTAATCCTCTCCACAATATGTCTTAATTTAAAAGCATTTTAATCTGCAACTTGTTACAAAACTTTGTCGTGTTTTGGTTCCACACATGGCTCCGCTGGAGCAATGCTGTCCTGAATCAAGACAAAGTAGGAATCAAAAGATGTATCTGACAGAACCATTCATTGCTTTAGCAGAAAACCTCAGAGCCCTCTGTGCATAGCCTGATCCATTTCAAGAACCTGCTGTGATGATATTTGGGGTGCATATATTGTTAGAGTGTCTTTTATTCTATTTCCACATGGACTTTATTGTCCCTTGGGGTGAGCACTCAGGTTGTGGGCACAGCTCCAACTGTCATCTGAGAAATGGCATTTAACATCAGTGTGTCCTGGCACCAGGAGCTTTATTCTAGATTTTATGTAAGGCAATGAATAGACTTAGAGGCAGATGAAATACAACTTATACATAGACATGGCTTTTGATGTGTTCAGGCTGAAAACTATAGAGAGGGTCTACACCACAGTTTGAGTTTGTCTCCTCTCCACACATTTTAGCTAGTTAAGATTGTTTAGACATCTTAAGACCATTACAAATTATTATAAACAAAATTATATGAGGTGCTATTAAAATAATTTATGCCTCACTATAAATTTTCAAAAGAAAATACTTTTTAAAGCCTTCCTCTCTATAATGTATCTAAAATGTAACTCAACCACACAGAAAACAGTAGATAGGAGTATTGGGAATCTTCCTACTCTAAACAGTGATCAGCTAAGAGGAGGTGATTATTTTCCAGTAAATGTTTAGTATAATAAGTCATTTAACAGCTTCCTTAACATCAATGTGCTGTGACAGCCTTGTCAAGCAGTCCTGAGGGCTGTGCCTCTCTGGAGTCAACTCCTTGCTCTGCTCTGGGCACTGGGATCTCCTAAAGGAGAAATATACAGGGAAAGGTAAGGCTGGGGTTTCCTGAGTGCAAAATCAAGAGGGTGAGAGGAAGAATGGGCTCTGGAGTGGGGCTGTAAAGGGCTCTGTCCTGCCTGCACTGCCGTGCTATTGAAGCTTTTCCTTCCCTGCTTCCCTTTAAAACCAGCTGATTCTTGCATTTGGGTTGGGGCTTGGGTCTGTAAGTCAGCAGGAGAAGATATCCAGTGAGGTTTATTCTTTGAATCGTCCCCAGTTTTCAGACTGGGAAATTCAGGGATTGAGACAACTCCAGCAGCAAGCACTGAAAATGCTCTGGGGGTTTTCATTCCTGTGCTTTGCTCCTCATTTGCCTTCCCCAGCACCAAGAGAAGTCCTGTTCTAATTGTAAATCTAATTGTAAATCAGCTGCACATCGATCCCAGGAGGCCTGATTATATTTGTCCAAAATAATAGAGAAGTGTAGCTGACTCTAAAGAAAACTCTAAACTTCCCCACCTAACAATTTAGATCTCAGATTAATGAGCCCTAAAGTAATTGGGTCAGCCATAAATAGGGCTGTTTGCAAAGACAAGAGTACATTAATCTGGAAAGGTCATATTGCTCATATCCCTGAGAAGTATTAGAGTATTTAAAACCCAGTTTTGAGGATCAATTGCTTGCAGTCAGATTGCATCTGTTCCTTTAAAATATACTCAAACTGAAGAGTCCTCTGGAGGTTTCTTCCATGTAGTCCACAACACAGAGTAAATACTTAGGTTCAAGGCAGAACAGATTTTGTTTAAGTATCTCCTGTGAAAAGTTGCAAAAACCACTATTGATTTTTGGATGTTTACTTCAGGAAAGAAGAAAATGCTTTCCTGGTGTTGGAGGTCTAAGGGATTATTATAGACAAGAGGAAAAACCCCAGGATCTGCTTCTTCAGTAGCTGTCTGATAAGGGATAAAATGCTTTCTACAAACCCAGGTGCACCTTAGAGCCATGTAGAGACCTCTGCATTGTTTCCCATGCTGTTGCAGCAGCCTTTCTTTTCTCAGCTCTTACAGGAACTCTGTTCCATGCTGAGGAATAAATGATTTATTTGGGGGCTTCTGCCTTGTCTGACTGAACCTGCAATCCCAGTGGTCTTTGGGAAATATAAGCTACAGTGAGCCTCAAAAGGATGTGATTTCACAGCTTTCCTTGGCTGAGCTTGTGTGGGAATATAGGAAATACCAGCACTGTAGCCCTGTGGATTGGAGTTGCTCACTCCCTATTTACTTAGCTCAGTACATGCTCTCCATTCCGTCTTGTCGCTTCCTGACCTCCTTGATCAGGTTATTAGAGAAGGAGAATTGAAGTGCTTTTCTAAGCCATTAAATTAGAAATAAACTGTATAATATACTGCTGTCTTCATCAGATTTCTGGATGGTTTAAAGCACATTGTTGTAGTCCTTATTTGATTTATACAAACAAAACCCCCTTAGCACAATATGCAATTAAAATGGGATAATTTATTCCATTAATCTTAATCCAAATACAATTCTGCTCTGTCATTAAAAAAAGCCCAGCTTAAAGCTCCACCTGAAAGTTTCATGTTTTGCATTGGGATCACAGGGGAAATGGAAACTTGAAGACAGTCAGGAAATCTAATTAAGAACAGAGGTACTAAAATAGGTCAGTCTTAAAAAGTGCCAGAGGAAAGACCTGGTAGCTAAATCTGAGAAAATACTTCATCAAAAATAGTTTCATTATTTCTATATAATTTTTGCTATTTATAAAATATGCATGACTTGACAGGGAAATTCTTAGATATAAACTTTATTTAAAATATATATATATGGATCAACTTCCGTGAAGTCCACAGGCATTATCAACCACAAGGGAATGTTCAACAGATAACACTGAGTGAGGCATTTGGACCAACAGGTGACTTTAATCTGGCATTAAATTTATTGCTAGATAATCTATGTAGTCTTATTAAATTTAAAATGCAAGAATTATACATTTTCCATTTCAAAATACTTTTCAATACCTGAAATTCGGTTTAAACACCTCTAGTATAATTACAGAACAGAACGTCTGTAACAGAAATAGATGAGATAAAGGAAAGCAATAAAGTCATATATAAAAGCAGAAAATTCAGCCAAATCCAGCCAAAATAGTAACTAATCATAGAATCACAGCATAGTTTGGGTTGGAGGAGGCCTTAAAGCTCATCTTCTTTCCAGCCCTGTGCCATGGGCAAGGACACCTTGGAGTAGTCCAGTTGCTCAGAGCTCCATCCAGCCTGGCCTTGAACACTTCCAGGGATGGGATATCCACAGCTTCCCTGGGAAATATGTGCCAGTGCCTCTCCACTCTTACAGGGAAGAATTTCTTCCTAATATCTAATCTAAACCTTCTCTCTTTCTGTTTAAAGCCATTCCCCACTGTCTTGTCACTACCTTCTTATAGAGCAGGTGTCTTTAGTCCAATAGTTTGACTTCTGGAAAATGCAGTTTGGGGTTGATTGAATGTTGTCAGTGTTCAGTGGACTTCTGTGTGAGATATTTAAGTGATGGGTCTTGATTTTACTTCTCACTTGAGGACCTTCAGTCCTGGAGGCACCCCTGCATTTTGTCACTCTCCTGAATTGATTCATTCTCATTCCAATATTGGTGAGTGAGGAACACCAGACACCAAAGACATCTTGCCAAGAATTCATTATTTTTGAAGCTATAGCTATAATTTTCCAATTCTATAAATGTGCACATAGTTGGGGGAGTGAGGAAAGCCCAAAATATTCATCACCATGTGATGCTGGCTGCTAGGAACAGAGAAAATGGTGTCTGTAACCTCCAGGGAGGCAGCTCATCATTAGATTAACCACCACTAAGGTAAGGCCATACATCATTAGAGATGACAGGCGCAGTGTTGGCAATACAAGAATAATAAGCAGAACAACTTGCACTGTCACTGTGCATGGGAATGCAGAAGTCTTAGAGATGCTGCTGAGGAAGGGGAGGGTGAAGAGGTAGTCATTACCTCGGGAGAAAAATGATAAACTACATTCTTATTCAGCAGACATGTCTTTGCTTATCAAGTTTATCTGCATTTACAGTACACCATAAGAACCAAATACATCAGTTACTCAATGTCTAAACATGCTTTTCCAACATGAAAAATATGTTGCCTATCCTGATAAGAGCTTAAATGCTTTTCATTTAACCTTAGCTTTCTCTACTTCAGTTTTAATGACAAATTGCTACCTACGTGAAATGTTTTCCAGCAAAGCTCCTCAGCACAACATTGCTAGGGAATACTACAGCATGAATCTCCCTGTTCCTCACTGGAGTGCTGTCCTCACGCACTTGGTGCTGCTCTGTTGCATTGGGAAAGGCAAGCAGCTGAGGTTCTTTTGCACTCAATAGAGTTTAGAGCATTCAAGGATGAAATTCTTCAGAACATAGGGTGAGCAGTTGGTCAATTTTTTTTTTATTTTTTTTTTTTGCTAATAGGAGGGGAAGGTTTTATTTTGAGAGTTCCCCACAGAGAGCAGACATTTATTTACTAGGGACAGGACAGACTCCCGTGGCATCTAGTGTTCAGCATCCTCATCTTTAGTTTAGTTTCAGCCTCTTTACCTTTTCCATTTGCTTCAGTTTCATGAATTGAAATGAAATTACATATAGAGAGTCAACATAGGTGAACTCTTCCTTCAGCAAATTAGGAAGCTCTGTTCTGCTCAGATCTTGGCCTCTCTGCCTCCCATGCAAAGCTGACAGGTCTGTTTTGCACACCCAGTTCATGTTGGTCATGGGATGTACCAACAAATAAACATAGAAATCTTTCTCTGTTTATGCCTCTTACCACTCTCTGAATCTGAACTCTCTCAATGACCTTTTGTACTCTCTGTCTGATAAGCTTGTCTATTCCACGTGTAAAGTATCAGAAGTTTTAATGCTGTGGCATGTGATGCTCTGGGAGCCTTTGAAACCATTATTTCCTTGGGTCAAATCAATGCAACCTATTAAAAAAATCTCTAGTTTTAGCAATCCAAATGAACACTTCAGTAGAATCCTTTTTTCAGCAGAAGATCAGAACTAGAGATCAGAGTATGATGATTGACTTATTAATGTGTAAAAGTAAATAACTTGCATGCATGACAGTAATCCTGTGCATTACCAGCTTAATACACCATTCCATTTCTCATGTCTGCAATTCCATGACCTTCTGAAAACAAAGTATGTCTTCCTCTTCCTATAATGTGTCATAGCTACACTACTGAATCAGTAAACTTTACAGAATGGGGACAAAAATAAGCCAGCAATTTGTTCTGTAATCTTTAAGAGTTTTGATTTTTGACAGAAAAATAACATTTACATAGTGAAATCTATAAGCACATTCATGTAATCCATTTAGAAAGTCAATTTTGGTGCACTGGCAAAAACCTTCATCACTTTGTCCACTTCATGCTGTCACTAAATTCTTTGGGTTCAGGACACCTAAGGAATGTGATCCTCATGGCCTGTGTCCTGAACGAGGCAGCTGAGCCCAGGAAGGGTGGCAGTGTCCCCTGCCATGGTGACCTGCCCAGGGCACCACATAACCTACAACAGCTCACACTCCATCCTGCAGGAAGCTCTGCCCAGGCAAATCCCTCCCACACTTTCACAAGACTCTACAAGGAGTGATAGCTCTTCCATTTCCGTGCTCCCTCTCTCCTCCTGTGTAGCCTCCTGCACACTGGAACAGAGAACTGGGCCTAAAAATGGAGCTCTGACTAAATAAAATACACTGAATTAGTTCAATCACTTATCAATCAAGAAATTATGACTTACTGCTATGAATATTAACCAGCCAAAACAGCTGGAGTATTAATGAAGACAGTGCAGATGTACTTTTTAAAAAAATAATAATTTTGCAGTGTGAAAGATAAACAAGACCATTGGGCAACTTCTGAAGCTTTAGTAAAATGAAAAAAATAAATTCTTGCATACACTGTTCTCAGTGTGGAGTGGCCAATATTTTCAATTAATTTTAAAAATCGGGTAAAAAGAAACCCACCAAAAACATCCTCAGTAAGTGTATTCTGGCAAAAAACAACCCACTTCTAATTAGAATAGCATATTATTTATGTATTTAGATTTTAATTGCACTCACTTGATATACTCATTAAAATTATATTCATTACAATCAAGCTTTTTACTCCTTTCTAACTCCATTAGAATCTACTATTCATGGAATATAAAAAATAAAAAAAGTTTCTGAACAAAATTATGGCTCCAGACATCCCTTGAATCTGAATTGAACCTAATTTCTTCCCATAGGAATACTCATTTTTAAATGAACACCCCTGTGCCCCTCAGCCCATCTGAGCTCCCACAGAAAACATGCCAAGGTCACCATGAGACACAGAGGAACACACTGTGGAGCTGACTCTGTTCCTTCAGGATCAGTGTCTCTCCAGGGCTTCAGGGACACTCCTGCTGCACAGAGCCTTTTACAAGAGAGGGATATATTATAATTCTTATTCTGTTACCTTCAAACATCACATTAGTTTAGGTATATTTTTCAGAAATGGTCCCTTGGCCATTACCATTGCTGCCACTATGGAAATAAATCAAATGGATCTTGATAGAACTCAACATCAGACCTCAGCCAGGCAAAGTAGCTAAAAAAACCTCAAAGCAAGAATGAAACTTCCCCACAACACTTCAACTGTTAGAAATAAGCAAGTGGCAAACTCTTTAGTGTAGTAAGTCCCCTGGATGTGCTCAGTATTTAATAACTGTCTCTTTTGAGTCAGTTTGTTAAGTTTCTTGCATTTTTGAAAGAGCCAAAAATCCTCTGAAAATGTGTAAAATATTTCTGAATCACTTTTCTTTTAGAAGTTATAACACAAACTTAATTAATTTCATTAACTTTTGTATTAGCTTAGTTTCACTTCATTGGAACAAGCCTTTATTCTCCATTTCTACAGAAATTTAAAAATAAATAAAGGGGGGAAATAATATAAAGTAAACTCACCAAAAGCAATTAGAAATAACCTTTGGACCAGAAGTATTTACTACAATAATTAAAAACGCTAAGTAATTTTTTTTCTCAGGAATTCAGTTATTTCCAGCATTTTTGGGTGCTGAATTATAAGTAGCACATTTGCAATTAGTTTAAAAATATTTTAGTGTTCATAATTTCAACATCTGGTAGTATAACTAGCATTTTCTTCCTGAGGAAATTATATTCATTCCTCTTTCTTCCCCTTACAATGAAACATGCTATTTTCACATGTTTATTTCTGTTCACTTACAAAGCACAATACAAAAGAGCAATTTTGGAAATGTCTTTTCCCTTTCTCATAAAGAGTTTGATTTGATTTTATTTATACAAAATCCAAAATTGCCACACATAAATTATATACTATAATAATTCTAACACAAATGCAAGAATAAAGTTGAAAGGTTTAATTTTTTTTTTAAATCTTTTTTGTATAGTGGAGCTATGAGGTTTTTCTGAAAGTTAGGGAAATTCAGATCAAGACTGAGATTTTTAACCTCTGATTCTTCCCAAAATACCAGAAAAACATTCACCAGCAACAACAAGGTTCCAGAATTGTAATATTCTTCCTCTAGGAATAGGAGATAAACTATTACTCACACGAACACACCACTAATTTCATGTATTCTTAATAACCATGGGTTTTTCTGATCGGTGCTCTCCCTGACTGTCATTCAGTGTTCCCCAAATCACAGGTGTGTTGCTGCTGGGAGATCTTGGTCATGAGAAAATCTGACCCTCAAAGTTATTCCATTTCCCAGAGCTTTGCTTCTGTTTGGATAGATATGAGAGATGCATGGGAAGCATGCTCCCATTTTGTTCCCTTTTTTTTATTTAGAACACAGTCCATGCCCATAAGGACAGTCATAATATTTGTAAAGTAATTCTCAGCAATGGCAGATCAGGGGGCTAAATTCTTCTCAGCCAGATTTTATTCTACCTAATTAAATATATATTAAAGTGTTTTTTCCTTCCCCTGGTACACACCTGGGCTGCCCATCAGTGTCTCAGTTCACAGCCTGACTCAGCAGTGTGTGCTCTGTGCCAAACACTCACACAACTAGAGTTATTGCATTGGAATTCACAAGGTCAAGGCAACTTCTGGTTGTGAGGAGTTCTAAGTGCTACAACACATGAATGGGAAGTTCCCTGTCACATTTCATCCCAAGCTGTGCCTTTCCTATTCTCTTGATTTCTCTGTTGGGGAGCATCAGTCACAATGTGTCCTGCCTGTAAGACACAGCAGTTATCACTGCCTGAAACCCCACTGGCCTAGCCACACCATTGTGAGTGGGCACTGAGCAACTCTGCTGTGTCAGGAGGTCAAATAACTCTTTCATATTACTTATCCAGCAAGATTGAAAGGATTTATTGTCCATCCTTTTTGAAACGCAAGTTAGTGGGAAGAAAGGGATGGTGGCATTTTCCTCAACTTTCAAAACCTGTAGAAAATCCTTCACAGAAAACACACATAAGCGGTTTCTAATACATCTTAAAGAATGGATATTTTTGAAGAAGAATCTCAGTCAGCATTACCTTTAATGGCAGTATCTTGAAATCCAGCAGACTTCCCCTTCAGTCCAAACCTGCTGAACACAGCAGTGTTGACTTGAGCAAACCCCCAAACCCCTTAACTGAGGGGAAGTCCTTCACACTCAGTGGAGAAGGTTTTAAAGATGATTCACAACTGACATGGTCACTCCCCAAAGAGTTTTATCTCTGAAATCACCCATCATCTCTGCTGATTAGTGCAGGCTTAGGAGCTTTGGCAACATCTCTGGATAGCTGTAAATCAGAAGACCTCATTAACTATAAACATTACCAAAAGTCCAGGATACAGTGCAACATAATATGTCCAAGAACACATTTCACTGAATTTATCTCAATGCTAAAATTTTCAATTGAAATGCAAAAACCTGTTCCTGTGTATTTATAACAAGTATCTGTAAACCCAGCATCAACATTTTCATATTACAAATGGCACACAGAGCTTTTTTAGTTTAATTTCTTCATCTACATCTTCCAGGGAGCTATTTCCTCAATAGTTCTCTCACTGAAAATATCCAAGAAACAATGATATTTTAAGATATTAGTAATTTTGTATAAATTTTAATTCCTCTGAAATATACTGCCTTAATAAGGGGAAATTATTGCATGATACAGACAGAAGAGAAAGTGAAATAATTGTCATTGAGTATCTATGTTCCTTTGTGTTCATTCAGTTTGACTGTTGGTGGAGTTAAAATTTCATTATAGAGTGAGTTACTAGTTCCAATAAGATATTACTGAAACATTATTTCTAGTTTGAAATCATGTTTAAATGATGTACCTTAACAGCTTTACTTTAAGGGCTAAACCATCAGGGAAAAATGTTAAAAAGTAAATCACTGTAGTGGGAGGTTAAAACTGCTTCTTGGCCCAGCCTGAGCAAGAGCTTGTCTGGAGGTTGGTCAGCATGGGAGGCACACTGACCAGGGGCTGAGTGGCTGCTGCCCTCCTGCTGCTTGTGAAAGGGCAGAAATGGGCCAGGTGGACTTTCTGGCACTGCTCAGCAAACCCTGCACCTCCTGTGAGCCAGGATTGGGCACCACAGAGGGAAAAGTGAAGGTATTCCTGTTTCACACACACAGATTAAAAGACACTTAGCATGCAAATATTAATGCAAGTGAGTACACTCTCATTTCCTTTCCCTTCATGGTGTGTGTCTGGTACTATCTGCAGTCTACTCCATATAATTTAGAAGGTCTGACATCTATTGCCCTGATCTCATTCATCACCAGCCCATCTTCATTTTAGAAGCACAGATACTCAGTGTACAATTTTTACTGTAAAATTGAATTTGTTTCTTGTGACAGAGCAGGCTTGTTGAATTTATGATTCAGCATTGAGCATCTTTCACCTTGGAAGGAGCTCTGCTGCTGTAAAAACGAGGCATCTCTCTCATGAGGACAGTATAACATCATGATACAGATGCCCATCCTGTTTGACAAGGTCGTGCCAGGAGAAGCTAAACTTAATTTTCTGAGACTTTACAACACTTAGCCCTATATCTCACTTTACAAGGATAAATACTGGGAAATACTTTATCCCAATGTAACAACTGTCCTTTTCATCAGGGGAACAAAAAAAAATGTTTGATGTTCAGTTCGAAATGGCTGAGAGAAAGATAATACAAAAAAGCATGCTGAAGACATTTTCCTTTTTTATCTGATAGTTGCTGTCTTTGTCTTTACATCATAGAAAATAACCAAATTATCTCACTTGTATTTTGGAACCAGATGCTTCACTATGTGTGGGTATTTTACTCAAGACTGTATTTTTTGACTTTCTCAAATCCTTTGTCACTGGGTTCACTGCTTTGCTCTCACCTTAGTCTAACCACTGCAATTACTGTCAAGTTGTCAAGTAAAACTACCACTAAATTGGTCTTAATTAATTCACGTTACACAGAAGCAGGGACATCTTGCTGTTTCCATCTTGTCTTCAGACTTTCACCACCTACTTCAAGCCTGCAAACCATCATTCTTCTTTCACAGCACTTCACAGCACTCCACACCCTTCTGAGATAACCAAGTTCTTCACTTCCTCGACCCCTCTGTCATGTGGGGACAGCATTTTGACTCATCCAGCTACAGAAGCACAATGAGTCCATCTGGCTCCATCTCTGAAATGCAACCCGAGAGGTTGCAACTCCTCACTTTCCAACAGGAAAACAAACCTGTGTGTTTCACATCCTGCCTTGCCTTCCTCCCCTGTTTCACCTCACCACGATTTGCAGAGTCCCCAGCCATCCCCAGCTCAGCTCCTCCGTGCAGGAAAGCAGAAACCACCATCCTTGTGTTGCACTTTTGTAGCTCATATTCCTTCTCTAGAGAAACTCTGCTGCTGCCAGCTGTTAAAGGTGCTCAGTAATTTTCCAGCCAAAGTAAACACCTACAGGCTGTAATTACAGCCTGTCAAAAACCCTCTCAGCCTTGAGGAACGGAGATGTTGCAGACTAAAGCTCCTCAGATCTGTCTGGATCCTTTTACAACCCCAAAAAGGGAACTGGTTCACAGCTGGGGAAATATTTTCCCAATTATAATTTAAATTAGAGTCTGTGTGTTCTGCATTTGAATGCACACTCCTGGGAGAGCAGCTGCTTTCTGCTGTATTTGAGAGATTTTATAGAAGAGTTAGTTAAATAATTTTTAAATATATATATATATATATATATAAATATATATATATATTAGGAAAACAAACAAACAAAACCAGCAAAAGCAGAAAAAAACAAACCCAAACAGAAAAACCCCGCCAACTAACAAAAACCTCACATTCTAATGTTTTAAAAATTACAACTTTTTATCTATTTTGCATTGCTCTAGATCATCATTCATAGCACTTTCCTAGACCACAGCAACAATACTGAGCAAAAAATGCATGGTGCTTGATGTCCAGGTTTATTCTTGCTTTTAAATTCATTAACTTCTGTGGTTGCAAGGAATATTAGAGCATCATGGACCAAATGTTCCACAGCATAAACTTCCACCAAATCATCAAAAACCTTTCAAAGGCTGAGACCAAAGTGTAAAGCCTCTTTTAAACAAAGAAACTGACAGCCTCATGATGTATTTACTCTTCAGCTATAAGAATGTGCAACCTTGAAGAGACTCTGGTTGATTATGCAATTGTATCACAAGGTATTACAAGCAAAGGATGTAGAAACCTGCATTTATCTGGGAGAAATAAAGATTATTGTGCTCAAATCTTCTCAGATGTTTTGGGGTTTTCCCCCTTCCTCAAGCAGTTCAAATTCTATAAGACCTAATTCTGATTTTGATTCCTTTTCTACTAACCATGTATTTCTCCCTCACTAAGAACAAATCATGAGAAGAAGCTAGTTTGAAAATGGCCTGGACATGTTTTAACCAACAAATCCAGTGTAATCAGCAGGCTCAGATTCGCAAAGTTGAAGGTTTATTTTAGAGCAGCATGCCATGTTTAATCAGTTTTACTAATGCTGCACAGTACTATCTGCTTTGACAAGAATATGTTGATCATATTACAGAATGATTACTGCTAATGGAGATCTTTTAGACAAGATTAGATTTTGCTTCTGTCCAGATGCCTCAAAGAACATTATTAGTTTTTGGTGTCATATTTTCGTAACATTAATATGATCAGCTTATGGGCTTGCTCATATGCTATAACTGCAGCAATTTATCTGACAGTTAAGCTGTCAGGACCATGCAGCATCCAACCCAGTGAGCACTGCTGCAATGGGGACCGAATTAGGCACTGCCCACACCATCTCATCAGGCTGTGAGGTGAGCAGTGAATATTCTGATGAGCCCCCCACCTCTGAGGTTCAGAAATTTGCATTGTGCAGCTCAATAGCTGCTTCCAAGCTGATTACTTCAAGGAAATATTCCTAAGAGTGCATCTGCATACTTTTAAAGGAATGTAGTTTGGTTTTTTTCCCAGATAAATCAGCAAAATGGGATTCAGAGCTGTGCTGCTTTCACAGCTAATTAATGTGGCACGGTGGGCTATTAGTATAACAGCAGTGGTGATAGGAGATTTTCTATATACATACAGAAAGGATAAACTACTTCAATATAAAGCACTTTTCTGACCTTCTTTCAAAGTTCCTGAAGATGTGCAAGTGCCTTGCATGACCTGTATTTACTGGTTAGACAAAAATAATTATAGAAGCTGAGAAGTATAAAGATTAGTTTTAATACATTTTGAGTAGAGAGCCTTACAATATCAACTAAGCAATACTATTGCCCTTAAGTTCAATCCATACTGATATGCACTCTGATGGCATGCTTCATCCCTTTTGATAATATGCCTTTAAAAACAATGTCCTTTAGGGTCCAATGGACCATGAAATAGTCTCTACAAAAGTACCAGTGGTGCCAATGCTGAGACAAACATTCATTTTGGCTGTCAGCTTTAAGGACTGTGGAAGAAATGAAGCACATTTATTATATACTGATGTATTCTGACCAGATAATCCTTTTCAGTTGTAGGCACTATAAAGACAAGTGCAGATTACTGTGGGGGAACATTAAAAAAAAATTGGGATGGGCTGAAACAGTTGTGCTTCCAATTTCACAGTTGGGTAATTTGCCTTATAAACTTGTATTTAAAGGAAAAGTTTTACTGGCAATGAAGTACGCTAAATAAACAATCTGTAATTTGAAAATGAGCAAGTTGGAGATACACAGAAACTGTATCTACTAATGCTACATTTATTAATTAATGTTGGAGTTAGCTTTTCTATGCTGCTGGTATTTTCTGGGATTTTTCTTGGATAACCATTATCATTGTAATTCTGTAAAATGTTAGTCCTTTGTCACCACTTTATGGTGTTTTGATAGCATTCTTAGTTCTGTACAGACTAATTAACTCATCCTGGAAACCAACAGGACATCAGTATCCAGAAAAAAATACTTAAATCACACAATATTTTCAGAAATAAGTATTGGGATCAGCACTATTGAAAAACATGTCAGTGTCATTGTCAGTGGGATTGAGTGCACCTCAGCAAGTTTGATGATAACACCAAGCTGTGTGGTGTGGTTTGGTGTGGTTTGGTGTAGTCAGTGTGCTGGAGGGAAGGGAGAGATTTGGGTTGCTCAGCCTGGAGAAGGGAAGGCTCTGGGGAGACCTTAGAGCACCTAAAGTGGACTCACAAAAAGACTGCAGAGGGACTTGTTGCAAGGGCATGTAGTGACGGAAGAAGGGGTAATGGCTTTTAAGTCAAAGTGGGGAGGTTTAGATTAGATATGAGAAAGAATTTTTTCACTGTGAGGGTGGTGAGGCACTGGCACAGGTTGCCCAGAGAAGCTGTGGATGTTCCATCCCCAAAAATGTTCAAGGCCAGGCTAGATGGAGCTCTGAGCAACCTGGTGTGGTGGAAGGTGTCCCTGCACATGGCAGGGGCTTGGAACAAGATAATCTTTAGGGTCCCTTCCTACCCTAAAATACCCAAGTGCAAACCAAGGGAGAAATAAATCACCTTTGTGAAGCTTTATGCACATATCACTGTGTGATAGTGGCACACAAGGAAACTGTTCAACAGATCCAGTCTTCAAATACTATGAATGTTAATGGATGTTGTTAGATACACTGTTCAGGCACTCAAACCAGCTTGAGTTCTGGTATGTGAACTCCTGTATACTTTTTTAATTCAGAAGAAACAGTTTATGTAAGTTTCTTTAATTCAAAAAATACAGACCATCTGTCAGTTTATGAAATTCTGATAATGATTATATTTATTGCTTCTCTTGCCTGTTTTTAAATGTGTCATGACAAAACTCTGGTTCCTTTAATAGCTAATTAACTACACAGCATATAGAACCATAAGCCCAAACATTTTTTTAAGAGTTTTGTTTAACTACCTAAAGTTCTGTGTTTGAGGGAGAGTGGAATTGACTGGAGACAGACTGCAGACTTCTACAACAGCACAGCCCTGCTCCATGGTGAAAAGCACATCGTTTTCTGGCTGCTCTGCTAACACATGCCACAGCCAAGGCAACACTCACTGCTGAAGAGCTGCCTGGATCATCTGCTTCATTTTGCTGGCAGGACACATTGCAGAAAATGCATTGAACTGCAGTACTTTACCTATGCATTGCTGCTGTCTTTATGAACACTGAGATCACACATAATACTGATGAGGACTGGGAAGAACTGAATGCCATTCATCTACATAGTGAATAATGCACTCAGAAGCTGAAATTTCTCCCCATTTCTTCAATGCAGAATTCAGTTGACAGATGCCACCCTACTTTAAAATTAAATTGATGCACTGATCTCCCATTGGTGCTAATATTATTTAGATTACTAGATTTGGGGTTGAGTTTAATCAAAATTCTAAAGACGAGCTTTAGAATTTTGATAAAGAGTTTAGGTGGGAGTGGCTCCTTTGAAGCCAACTAGAGGCATAAGAAAATGCATTTGACCTGCAAAAAATATTAAAGGCAGTTTCTGTAAGCCAAGTTTGGATGCTGGACTACAAATACATAAGGCACTATGGTTCTGCAAGGAAGGATGTTTGTACCATGTGGGGCTTTGGTCTGCAAACCTAAAAGATGAGGAAATCAATTACTTTGCCATATTATTCTCAAGTGATTATCATATATTTTGGCAATGTGCAAGACAAAAATATCACAAAAATACTGACCCACATTATTCTAATCTCTACTAAAGCAGATAGTAATAGAAAAAAGTAAATATTATGACAAGCAGCTTAAAACTTTTAGACTTTTAACAGAAATATAAATTTCCTGACTGTATATGCTCACAGTTTGATAACACTCACTTGGCAGCAGCAACAAATCTAACTCAGATTGTTACCATGACTGCACTGAAACAAAATTAACCCTCTTATAGTAAAGAAACTTTACTTTAAATTTACTTATTAAATTTATTACAACTCACTTTGTAATTAGGGAGCAGTATCAATGACAACAATGGGAAATTTTAGGCTAAAGTCTGGCAATTTTGTGTAGCACTGAGCAGTGCTCAGTGCAAGCATTTGTAAAATAAACTTGTTTCTTACTTGGTGGGGTTTGGAGAGCAACACACTCAGAGAAAACAATCTCTTTGAAGCACATCTGAACAAAACTACTAGTTTTGTTTCCTACCCAAATGTATTAGTGAAAAAAAACCACTAAAAGTTGAAAAATATATTTTGTTCTGTCAAAATATTTTTTCCAAATTTTCAGGCTCCTTAGACACTGAATTTGGTTAAATATTATTTTAAAATGTCACAGCAAAATGAAAACTTGTAACATATGGTTTAAGAATGTCAAAACAAAATCTATTTTATTTTCTGTTGTCAAAACAATCTATTTTATTTTCTGTTACTGAACATTATTTTTCCTTTGGTTAGTATGAGCCTCAAAACACATTGAAATTATTTTGAGTATGGAGCCTGAAATGGAGTTATGTGAAAAACTTTATCTTCACTAACTGTTTAAATAAATCTACTTAGCCAGTCTGTTTTTCTGTATTGCATGTTCTCTCAGCCAGGAAAATCTCCATGGTGTTTATTTTCTGTCCCACTCTCTGCATGTCATGAAGCATATGTTGTAGGAGACTGATTGCTTCTCAGACTGACAGCTGCTCTGCTCTTCCAGTTCTCTGTCATGAAGGAAGATAGCTACCATTTAAGCAAGGAAATTCTTCAGTAATGTGTTTGGACACTTGCCTTTAGAACTCAACCATTATAAACTCTGGGGTTCAGTTTGCCTGAAATCACGATTCTGATTTCCTAACAGGCTTCTCTGTCAGATTTCATGGAGGTAGAAAATTATAATCCATATAAATCTCAGTTCTTCTGGGAAACTCCATCCTATGCCACTCAACTCATAAATTAATTCCTTCCACTCATTTTATTTGCAATGCTCCTGGCAAAGCTGGAACTGCAGAGAGCACACTGCTAGATCACACATGAATACAATCAGATTCTTCACTTGACATCACACAGCCCATTCAGGGGGAATTCTCCATGAACCATTTCTTTCTCACTAGAATTCTAGAAAGGGTTGGAACATAGCAGGGCATCTTACAGGTGACTTATTGACAGACCTCTACGCAGGTTCATATCACTTAATATTTCATATGAACTCTGAATTGCAGCTGTTACAGTGCCATGATTGCCGTAATTAAAACAATTAGCATTGGAAGAGGTATCATTAAGTTAATAAAATACACAGTGTTTGTTATTTGCAGAACACAGGGCTTTTTGACAAGGTGAAAGAAGAGAGAGGAAAACACTGCAAAACATTAAAGTGACCAATCACATCAGAAGTCAGAAAGATGTCTCTTGGGAGAACTGCAAAATTCTTACCATACAAACCAGCATAGAATCTCATGGGTTTTCCCTGTCATCTTTTAAAATTTATTTTTGTGAGTATATTACGTTAGAATCCCACACTTAGGTGTTTGTATAGGTCACAACATCTTGCAAATGGAACAAAACATTTTCTTTAACAAGTGCAGATTTTCATTGTGACATTTCCTACACTGGCAAGCTAACCAAAAGGATTCAAACACAAGTGGTTATCAGAAACAATCAGGTAGAGCAAAGTGCTGTGATGTCGCTGCCCGTTTTCTCTGCTGTGAGGTGACAACAGATACAGCTTCCAATAATCAAGACATAAAAGAAAAAGCATTTCCTGTTTCATACAGATTGGTAGATATTAGTATCCATATGACAAACAAGGAAGAATATCATTGCAGAGTAGCTCAGCAATGACGAGCACACAATTAGTCTAATTATTGCCTAACTTGCTCAATGATCTTAACTCTTCTCGGTGCTGTAGTAGCTTTCCAACCTTTAGGTTATAAGAGTATAATCCTGCCTTCATTTTTATTTTTATTTATTTTTAATTTTTATTTTTATTCCCTTCTTTTATCCTGGTTCTGTTCTCCTATGGTAATCCAGGTAAATTTTTCACCACAGGTTGGAAATTGCCATCGGTAACCCCTGTATTTCTGTCCTTGCACTGTACAGCTGCAAATGTATTCTCTATGCTTGTGCTGGGAATGAAAAGAATTGGAAGCAGACCTAACATGCCTGCCAAATTTTTTTAAGAAGGGTTATGCAAATATATATGGGTGACAACAAAAGAAGTTCAGAAAACCTTATTTTGCACAGTTGTCTAACTGGCATACAAATTTATTATTTCCTTTTTTTTTTTTTTTTTTTAGTCCTGGCCTGTTCTGAATATTCAGTGTATTCAGCTACCTTCCTGTATCAACAATGAACTAAAAACTATGAAATTATAGACTGCTTATAGAAGCAAATACATTCATTTATCACAATTTTTATTTTGGTAAAAAATTAGAAATATATATTTTGAATAAAGGCAAAACAAATAAGGTAGGTAGTGATAAGATTGTTTAAGTTGTGCTCTATAAGCCACAACTCACTGATATTTACTTTCTTACTTTACTTATTTACTATAAACAGCAGTAAAGTACACACATTTTTTTCTAGGCTTCAGACTAACACATAAAACCTGCCTGTCTTTGCATAAAATTGACTCAGATTTTAGAATGCATTAGATGAACTCATGTTTTCCAAAGGTTGTTAATACTTGTGAAAATTATTTTTAAAATTATCAAATTGATCTATAATTTTGTCCATGTTGATACAATGGATTTTTATTAAAATTGTAAGACTGTAATAAATGAATCTTAAAAATGGGAGAAGGAAGCCAGTGATTCTGAAACCTAGTGAAGAGTTTGGGTTGCAAACCAATTCTCCTTCTGCAATAAGCAGGGTTCTGCCTGTGTTCACTGAAAAGAGGCCTCTGCTGCTTATCTGGGAGTAACACCATGAGATTCCTATGAATTATAGAGAAAGAAAAGCCATTTGGAAGGTGCTATTAACTTTCATTCATGAATTCAAGATGCTTCATTATGAAACATGTGTGTGTATATATATATATAATTAATACATATATGTGTGTATATATGCAATGAATATATGGATGAGATTGATTTACATGACAATAGGAAGACATAAACAAATATTTGAATGGACAGAAACAGAAAGAAACCAATTAGGATATTTTGGGTCTTGAAGTGGATTCTATTCTGGATTGGTTTTTGGCTGAGTTACTGACACTGATTATTTCTGACTCAAAACTTGTGACCTCCACTGTGTCCTTTTCCTGCTGGTCATGCTGCATTACAATTGCTGCATAGAGGTGTGGAAGCTTATCATTTTTATACAGCAAAGCTTCCTAAAGGAGTAGAGTTTTTATGTTCACATTACATATGTCTTTGCTTGCTAGTTTCAGGCTATGAGTATTTGCCTTTTTACAGCACTGCTCATCATCTGACAGCTTCAAAAACTGACTGTTCGTGCAAATAAAGCAAAAGGTGTTTGGCTTTTGATGTCAAATGATACAACTGCTCTTATGATTAGCACAGACGTTCAGCCCTGTTGCCTGTCAAAAATGCAAATACTTTTCCCTATATTGCCACATGAAAAACTCCTCTGTACATTACAATGCAGTCCAAATCCAAGCCAATCAAAAATGACCATAGTTCAGTGGAAGAATCAATGTGATCTGGAAAAGAAATTGCATGTTGGAATTCCAACCACTCTTTGCCAGGAGCAGTGAAAACTTCTGTAATTCAGTAGAGGTTCCAAAAGAATTCCTCCTTCCACATACTTAGGAACACATGAAAATGCTGGAACAAAATAACATATTGCCTTCTGAGGAGCATCTGACATTTCAGTTGAATGTCTTGGGGTGAACTAATGCTGATGCATCTGTGGGACAAGTGAGACCACAGATGCCTCTTGTTTGTATCAAACATCACAAACTCATATAGCAAGAGTAAAAGAAGGACCTGGTATCTCATGAACCTCTCAGTCCAGTAAGCAAAGTTTTGTGGCAATCCCAAAATTCCTCCCTCAGCCAAAGACATGACAAGGGAGCACCTGGCATGCCAGCTGATAGAATGGAGCTGCTCTGAGATGACAGGGAAAATCACTATTTTACAGCTACTGCCCATGCTATCACATACTCAGCCAAGTGTATGTTGTGAAACTGGAATGTGCTAATAAAAAAGAGTGTTTGCAAACTATAGCAATTTCTGAGGACCTCAAGAACATGCTGTCAAGACAGCATGTATTAAGAAATATGACCATGATAATGAAAGATCCAGAGCAGAAAATGACATCCTTTCAACTACTGGAAACCCTTTTCTCCTTTAGAAGATGAATCAATTTTCAATTTAGGTTGGCTTTTTTTTTTTCCCAGTACAGTCTCTGAGTATGCAACGTTGAATAATGCTGGAATAAAAAATTGTGTCTGAAAAGAATTAAATGGTCTACCTTTACCTTGAGGTGTAATTTTCTACTGAATTGAGGTTCTTAAGATACACTTTAATCTCTCAACTCTTTATTTGTCATTGACAAGGAGAAGCAAGGGAAGAACAATAAATCTCTCTTTGTAGATGTAGGATAAAATGAAACCACTCCAGCACTTGCCTTACACTACCAAAGAGGAACTTCAGCTCCTTAGGACCCATTTGCAGGACCTCTCCCCCTTACTTATCATGCATTTGCCTAAAATTAATTTTTAGGCTAGCTTAGATAAATGCTTCTTGCACGAAAGACATTACAAAACCTTGTCTAGATTGCACAAGGAGAACTAACAGCTTTTTTTTTTTCCTTTATTTGATATAGTGTTAAAAGAATGAATAGGTTCAGAGGTACTTGGATGGGTATTTACAAAACCAAATCTGCACTGTAACTTCTAAGTCCATATCCACCTCATGCAGAGGACAGACAGAGTTCATGTACATCCTCTGTTTGTGAGTCTGTGAATAGGTGTGAGGATATGGATAATCCTGGTTTCCATTATCAAAACACCTCACAGTCTTTACAGCTCTTGCCTATCAAGCAGAACAGCACCCTGAGCTTGCAGGCAAGGAAATGGAGCCTGAGATTACATGTGATTTACTCAAGGTCAGAGAGGAAATCTGCATTAATGTTTGAACTCAAGTGTTTTGACCCCTAAAATCCAGCTAATTCAAGCATTATACAATCCTTTATCTATGCAGGCTATAAAGTTGAGCACATCCCCATGGTGCTTTCTGCATTAGAGTGAGAGCCCTCAATCTCCTGCATGTTCATATGCTGCAGGAAAATAAATAACTATAAGGAAAGTTTGAGAATGAAATATTTAAGTGTGCAGTCAGGTGCATCAAATGTCATTCTTTACATACAAGCCAAAACCCCTCAAATAAAACCAAATAAAAAAAAAGATTAAAAAATAGACTCTCCATACTCAACAGACTCTTGGGTACAAGAGTATCCAATTCTGCAGGTTTGGGACAGGGACTGACTGGATTCTGTAAGGAGAATTACAACTCAGCTGACAGTTAAAGCAAACACCACTAGGCAATCAGTTGCAATGTCCTTGTGGTCTATCCAGTTTTATCAAGCCTGTGAATTTATTTCCTATTAGTTTGAGATGAATCAGGACCTTGAGGAAAATATAACAGGTTTTTTTACTGTGTATTTAGCTACACCTCTGTCTTCAATTCTTATTCAGTTCCCCCAGTTTTCCTTACAGTTTTAGCAAAAAGGATAATTTTCCCTTCTCAGTACTTTACTGGCCAGCCAACCCCTGGATAGCTTCTCTATAAATCTGCCTAAATTTTAAAGAGATGTTTTGCTTTCCTGGACTTTGTAGGCAGATTCTTATTTTTACTGATATTTTCCATCACCAAGTATCACAGAAAAGACATAAGGCTGGACAAAGCACTCACTTTGCCTTTGTGGAAAACCTTAAACACGCCTATAATGCCTCTGGCTTGAACCTTGGAACTCTGTTGTAGGACTGGTAATGTTTTTCCCTCCCTCAGAGGAAGCTGAGGCAGATTGTTCCAGCCCACAGTGCTGCCAGAGCAGAGCAGGATGTGACAGCAGACTGTCCTCCAGTGGAGAGCACCAGAACTGACAGCCCTGCACTCTGCACGGTGAAACCTTTCTGGCCAATTTACAGCCCCGAGCTTTCACAGATGAAAATGGTGCATTTTATTCTGTATCTCATTTTATTCCTCTGCAGACCGCCAAATGGAAAGGGCCTGCAGCAGATGGATCACTGACAGAGTTGCAGGGACTGTTTAATTAAATGGTGCCCATTAGGGCAGCTTTCAGGAGCCTGAAACCCCACAGCTGGATTTTCATCACAGAAACATGGAAGATGCCAATGAATTGGCATCTCGATTACCTGTTAGTCTAGAATGAATAAGTTTAATGAAAAAATATATACGTCTTTAAAAGTGTATGTTTAAGTCTTCTTTTGTTAACTGTAAAACAAAAAAGATCTATACTACCTTTCAGGCTAAGTCCAAGCACCTTTTCAGTCCATTTGATCTTCAGAGAGGCAATCATGGAGATTTTAACACTGTAATTGGTGTTGCCTTACAGAAGCACCTGAGACCTAGTCTTTAAATTTAGACATCCTTTATGCACCTTGGTAATAATTCCCAATAATCTCATTCCATTAGAAAGAGGCTGTTTATTATTTAATTTTTACTGTCGGAGGAGACAGAAAAAGAGGGGGCTTTGCCAAATTGATTAATATATCTTATCTTGAATCCCTAAAAATTGCCAATGCATGTAAAGGCCTCAGTCTGGCTCCTAACAAACTCAGAAGTTGCAAAGCCACTGTTACAGGGAAGAAAAGGAGACTGTGAGACAGGTGCTCTATAAAGGATGTCAAATGTCTGTACAGAGCACAAAGCATTCTAATATGTTAAGATCAAACCCACTGCCTTCAAATAATCAGCCAACTCCAGAAATGAAAAGGTCATCAGTTAGGAACACTGCATGTATTTTATCTTCTTTCTGCAATAAAGAAGTGGGAGAGAACTACTTCAGGAACTGTGTTAAAACCATCACTCAATCTATTACCAAACCTATTGATGCAGTTACATGTCATTAGTGGCAATTAGTGAGAGGTTAAATGCTGCATGGTACAGTGATATTGTGCATTAATTGGAAACCACTCACGAGAAAGAAAATTCTTGTGAAATTAGGAGAGTATTTCAGAATAACTAGTCACTCCTTGAAAGGAAGAGGTCCTTGAAAAGACTCCTTGAAAAGAAGAGGTATATTTTTGGTGATTTTATTTCTTTTTTACCAATCTAATTTTATATTTTGCATGTTCAAGCTTGCAGAATAGAGTGGAAGCAGACTTGCAAGAATGAGGTACTCCAGTAATCTAGGAGAGACAAGGAAGGGCAATTCACTCAGAGACAAGTGGATGGGTGACCAGAGTCAGACTCTGAAATACTGAATTGGGATCTGACTCATGACAGTCTTCAAGCAGATGTCTTTTATTGCCTTCAAGCAGATGTCTTTTATTTCAATTCTGTACCTATAAAGGAGGGTAGGTAGTAAAAATAATTTGAAAAAATAAAATGCTCTAGGATGCTGAGGGCTGTGCACATACCTAAATAGATATTGCGAGCAGAAATTGCCTGTAAATATACTTCAGAGGATCGTTCATTCTGATCAGAGAAGTGTGTGCTGTGAGAACTGTAGCCCTTGAGACAGCAGAGCTGCAGAGCTCAGCAGACTAATGCAGCAAAGTCCTGCAGCCTGTCTGCCTGGGCACTGCAGTGCAGAGCTGCCTGACTGGCACAGCTTAGTCAGTCCCTGCATAAGGACATAAGAACAACCCTTATGGGGCTGAGAAAGGTACCTCCAGGCCAGCACTGTGGTCCAAATGTTGGCCAAGGAGTGGATATTTGTGAAATAAATAGATAGCAACATTTTTTACAGAATGCCCTTCCACACGTGAGCTGAAGTTTCGTCAACTGAATGATGAATCTGAATGATGAGCAAATTACATCTGTCTCAGACCTAATGAATCTTTGCCTGAGACGGGCTGTTGTCACTGTGCCACACTAAAAAAGTGCAGGACTATTAGCCCAAGATGAACATAAAATGGGGTTAACCTTAGCCCAGGATGTTGCCCCAAGAGCTGGGAAATTCACCATCATAGACACTTTTGCTAAGGTCGCACAGAAGTCACTCAGCTCTAATGTAAGAGGACATGGCATTATCTCCATGTACCACATCCTAGATTGTAAAATAGGGACAATAATAATACTGTACCCAACTGATATGAGATGCCTCAGTGTTAGAAATTACAGACAAATGAGGAAAATTGGATTTTTAGGGGTTTTTTGCAGTGTGAAAAAGGTAAATAATTCTTTAAGAAGGTTATAACATTCAAGTGATGAATCATGTCATGGACCTACTTCACCTACATTCCATCTGCTGATCTGCCTCTCTGTGCAGCTTGGAACAGGTAGTGCCAGAATACCTCAAAGAGAGAAACAAACAAACCTCCCCCCACAACTGTCATTGACTGAGAGGATTTTCTACTTTGGACTCCTTGTTTAGAATTTCCCCACCAATGTGCCTGTGTTCCAAGAACAGCTATTTTATATTTTATGGCAATGTTGAAGACTGCAAAGTTAGAAAAGTGCCTCAACCCCCAAAAATATATTATGTTTCACATGAGGAAGACACATTTTATTGGATGGTTAATAATGTGCTAAAGGTTCTGTCATTCATGAGTAATTTGGTTATCAAAATGGAAAGGTCACGAGATATTTGCTGGTTTCACATATAACCTGTGCCAACTATATATAAATGTAGATGTATGTACAAAGTGAGGAAATTTATGGGCTATGGCCTGTATGATAAGTCTGCTTTATCAGGGTGGTGTGAACAAAAGTTTCTGATCAAGCTTATTTGAGTGATGTGAGTAGCATCCTAGGCTGGAATAAAGAAAACTACGTTTGTATAAATTCCTTGGCTCCCCTGATTGTGTGCTGGACATTTAGGGCAGGATGATGGAAATTTCCTGGATTGCTAATCCAGTCAGCCACTTCTGGAGAAGTGGTTCCCAGGTGTTCTGTCACCTGAGAGACAGAGACTATTTCGTGCTCCACACCAGTTAACTTCCACCCCTCTCCATCCCGTGCAGAGCAGGCACTGCTGCCCTGTGGCTCCATTCCCCCTGCAGCAGCAGCAGCAGCAGCTCAATGGGCACAGGAGAAGGTGATTCTGGCCCTGAGAATGTCACACTGAGACCACAGAGGTGAATTTGAGAGGTTTCTCAGCAACTACTTCACCTTTTCTCTCAATTGCTTTTTTATCATCAAAGATGGGAATTTAGTTGCAGATCTTTACAAAAAACCCAACCAAACCACCCCTCAGAGCTTAAAAGGTATGAGCCCATTTAAGAACTTTGTATACTGATATATATGTAGGGCAACTACAGGTGTGTTACTTGCCCAAACACTGTGTCATGCCTGATCTAAGATGCTAGAAAGATGTTTTCCAGGCTGTTGAGATTTTCTAAGAGCTCTGTTGAGAATTCCTCTTGTTCCCTATTGGTTTACAACTGCATTAAAGGTGCTATTATTTAGGTCCAGCAGTGATCCATACCATTTAGCTCCTTTGAAATAAACACATATTATCTTTCCAAAAAAATTATATATCAAATTATATTTGTGACTTCTATTGGGGTTGTAGGGTTTCACAATTTTTGTCCACAAACTCTGAAATTGAAGTCATTCACTTATTTATTGCAACATATTTTTCAAGTTTCAAAATTTGGTGTATTTTTTTTCAGACTTGACAATATCAAGCACTACCACCTTTACACCAGTTGTTGAACCTCTCTGCCATCCATATACTGCCAAATATAAAAAAGGTAGATAAACATGGAAGATGAAAATGAAATGGGAACAGATGGGCTCATCTGCAATTATACCTCTGAAAAGACTGAGAGCCTCACAGAGATTTATAAACCTTCTGGAGTCCAGACATTTGGTGATCTCATAAAATGATCCTGAAAGGGTTTTAAATAAGTAATTGAAAATAACAATTTTATGTGGAATACAGGAAACTTCTCAAATCAACACTGTACCAACACAGAGAAAACAATTAGGGGCCCAAAGGCTTTATCAAGTGTACATAGCAAGTAAGCAAATGGAATATTCCAGGAAAGGTGCTCTTTCCTCTAAGATTTCAGCTAAGCAAAAAAGCAATTTTAAAATAAGTGTGATAAGATGACTTGACTAGCATTGATTCTGTTCTGGTCTGTCATTAGGATGTGTCAATTTCTCAGGTTTTCTCTGTAAGAAAGGACATAATGTTTCTTGGTCTGGGAACAGCTGCTCCATCAAATCTGTGAGGCTGTTCCCTTTCTGGACTAAATAAAACTGAGCAAATATTCTGCCATCCTCCTCCTCCTCTGCTTCTCCCATTAAGTCTTGGTTTTGCTCCTGGATGTGTTAAAGAAGCAGTAATGCATGAGGTGATGACTCTCTGCCTACAAAGATAAATCTGTTTGTCTATTATATGCTCAGCCACTTGGTGAAGATGAAACTAAAGTCAATGACATTAAAAATTCAGAGAATATCTCCAGCTTATCTCCCCACTTTCAGCAAAGTTCAGGGCACTGATTTTCTACAGCCTGCTCAGTTGGAGTGGCTTTCTTTCTAAAATATCCATTATTCTCAGTAGGATGTCAAACAGCCTAGACAGGGATGACTTTAGCTTGTAAAGTGTTGACCATGAAATAAGAACAGAAAAGTATTAAAAAATTTGTATAAACTGAATTTAAAATAGCAAGCTTTAACTCTATGAAATTTCATACAGCAAGGACTGATATCTCCAAGGCAGTCATGTGTAATGGATTCATTCACAAAAATCCAAGTCAGTTTGCTAGGAATCCAAAAGGAAAATTAAAGCCAGTGCCTTTGAACAGGACCAGCTGAAGCAGTTGAACTGAAAAAATTCCAGGAAATTTTATTGTCTGGCTTCTAAACTGTGTGAGATGTAGGAGATGCTCAAAATGGAATTGCTCCAAGGACAGAGGTCAGAAAACATCCAAGAAATAAGTTTGAAACATTTTCAAGCAACAGAAAGAAATATTTTGAAAAGGAAATTTTCTAGTAAATATGAATAAAAACCACTGCCACACCAGCTGTCAATAAATGGCAACAGAGAGACCACTTGTTTATCCAGTAATAACATTTACAGCAACTCATTTCCATGCCTTCCCCAGCATTAACCAAAGTTTTGACCTCAAAGGCATTGAAAACCCTTGAGAGACTTTGTAAGGAGGAGAAAAAACAGGATCCAAACCTCAGAACCAGCAAGGGACAATGAGAGAAGGAACTGCCCTGCTGTGAAACAATGACTTATATCCAATTTCTCCAAAACTGCTTTTTCATTCAGCCATGGAAAGAACTTTTCAGGCTAAAAAAACCAAATTAACTTAGCTTGCAAGAAATACCATTTAAAAGAGAGAGGAAAGGTTAGAGGTTTTAACAAGTCAGCTTCTAAAACTTGTTTTGAGAAACAGAATTAACACATGTGCTTTGTTTTTGCTTTGTTCTTTCCCATTAAGTTAGGGGTGGAGAGGACTGGGTCTCCTAAAAACAACTTGAAAGAAAGTCCAATATTAGCTGTGTGCAGTGCTTTTGAAAGCCTCCTGGGATAAGAGTTTCACAGAAATTTATAAAACAATGTAAGATGTAGGACTGGGAGTCAAGAAAACGCCATTAAATAACCATTATTTGTTTCTTCCTGACCATTTTAATCCTGTAAATATAATTCTAACCTAATTGCTTCAGGCTTAGTGTTCAAGCTGCAAGCTGGGCTCCATTGCAAGGTATTCTCAGAAGAATAAGAGCAATGCTTGCAGTTCAACAAAAGAATCAAATGTCATCCAGTCTTGTTTTCCTAAATACAGCCCAGAGCAACATGAATCATTATGACATGGTGAAAACAAACCCAACCATTTCTGCATGAAACCAATACATTCAAGTGATTTCTATATTTTTGCTGCCATTTAAAAATGAATATAAGTAAAGACAGGAAAGTCCCTTTCCAGCAAACTGATTTGTTGTGATAATCTTCAAATTTCCTTTACAATTTGTCTGTTTTGACCTTATCTTCTCATCAGGTATTTTGGAAAAAGGACCAATGAAGTTCATCTAATTTAAGTCTAAATACCCATCTTATAAAATATATGACTATCTAGGGAGGGAGAGTAGAATAATGAGGTGACACAGCATAGGGAACTTAAAAGAAATTAAATTATCGTAATCTGTTTTCATGGTAATTTGGTTAATTTCTTAGAGAGAGACATTTATAAGTGAAAAGTATAAAAACCAAGAGAGAAAGTCTGGAAATTAAAGCTCCATCTAGAATATGCTACATCCTTTCACCTTGAACAGATAAAAATTTTTAGAATGTTTTATCAAAAGGAACAGGCTTTTCAGAACTTCAAATTTTTAATACTTAGTTTCTAGATAGATGTTGTAACACTGATACCAGAAGTATTTAACCTGTAATATAATAAAAGACAGACTCAGTGATTACAGCAGACTCAGGCTTGAAAGTGATGAATTTGTTAGGAGAAATGATTTTGGGATTAGGTCAGGAAGGAAAGTTTTAGTGCAAAATAGTAAGAAATGTGCCTACTTGATTTTGAATCAGCTGTAGATGTGAGAAGTTACTTGTTTCTCTGGGAAATATTTTAAACAAATATTTTGGTAGATAAGCAGAATTTGCAATCATATTTTTCTCTGCTGTGTCAGCTGTGGTGAAGCTCCAAGTCTTGTTTTCTTTCCAGTATTTCTGCCATCCTCTCACTTGGTACAGATCTCCCTTCTTGCCCCTTTCACTTGTGCTTCCAAGGAACAGAACTGCCAACTAGTTCACTTAATCCTTGCAAACCACTTTGTGACCTAAGCAGTTTTATTCCTGTAATGTTGAATCATGCAGGGAGCCTTCCATGCAGCATTTATTTGCAGCAAGGAAAATACTATAAAGTTGAAGAGCTATTTGAGCTCTGAGGACATTCAAAGCACAGTGGAATTAAAATTGCTCTCTGCCACAAAACCCTTCAGTAACTGAGGTATGGAAAAAGGGAGAGGAAATTGAAAAGATGGAAATGCATGGGGTATTTAGGGCTGAGGTTATCACCTCAATTACACAGAAGAGTAAAACAAAATGAACATAGATAGATAAGGTCAAAATGTAGTTTGATAGTTCTGTGCAGCTTAAAGGACAAGGAAAAAGGATTTATTTCATTTTTTTTCCTTACAATTCTCTATAAAGTATTCTCTCCCAAACACCCAGACAATATAGGTTTAGAAACTGGAAGTGTGGGGATATATATGAATGCACTTCAAGGTGCTACAGCTTCCCTGCCACCAGCAATGCCTCTCCACAGCCTTCAGGGAACATTAATTTTCTCTTAAACATACACACACACAGACACATATATACATATACATAGCCATAGCCATAGCCAGAGACAAATATATATGCATGTATACATATTTCTTGCATATTAAATTTATAGATCTTATTTTAGTTGCATTTTTATATGCAAATTTTCCCTATGCAAAAGATAAAAACTCTTAAAAGGTCAAGGAAGATGGAAAGAGTCAGAAAAGACTGGAAATTCAGCTTCTCCCATCTGCATGTGCTCTGCCTGGATGAAAAGGTCTCTGTACCTTTTCACTTGGACATCCCAGTGTTCTCTCACAGCTCCTACAGACACCTTTCCATGCAATGCCAAGAACCAGAGATGCAGTGCAATGGAGTAACAGATTTCCTCCTTTCTCACATCAGCCAGTGCACTTCCCATCAGTTTGCCCTCTTCCTTAAGTAAATCCAACCCCCATTCTCTCTCTTTTCCCTTTGCAGAGCTCGTGTCCTTTACCTCAGGAAAGGAAAGGAGAAGGTTATCTTTGGAGCCTGTCATACAACAGGCCAGCCTGTCTAACTTACAAGGTCAGGAGATTCAAAAAGTGAGGTTTTTCTTCTCTTTCCAAACGAAAGGGAGTGATAAGTGCTTACTTGATTAAACCAGTGGATAAGAACATCTATTGTAATTCTTTCCTCTCTTTTCATTTCTTCCTTTGGCTCCAAGAGATAAGAATGGAGAACTTTTAGCCTGGCATTGATCCAAGCTTTGAAAGGACTTGCTGATTATGGATAATGTTCTTATTCAAATGAGCAGTCCCCTTGAAGCAAGTACTGATGTTGCCTGACTGTAATGAACAGGATTTAATCCTATGTTTTAAATGAATTTTTATCACATGAAAGTAAATTTATATATTCCCATCTCTAATCTGACTGGATTTTACACTGACTTTTGCTAAAGAAGAATCTGCACCACATGAAGTCACCAAGTTAAATCACAGTTAGAAATCTCCCTTAAAAGTATTCTTCCATAAAGAAAATATGAACAGTCACAATAAAGTACAAGAAAATTAGGAATTTCAAATGTTCTATTAAATATATATGTATTTATAGACTAATTAAAAATTTATATACTGAATACAAATATATTGAAATTCTCACTCTTATGTGTCTTCCTCACAGCAAAATGTCCCAGCAAACTTAGCAATATCAAATAAACAAGTGATTTAATCATCTTTATCCTTTCTTTAAAGTTTTTAAATTTCAACATACACCTCTGGAGATGGGAGAGACACCAGAAAAGCACAAGGCACTCACCACTGTTGATTAACAATGTATTTGTACAGAGATATATGATTTTTTTATTTTCTATTCTCTCCCTAATAATTCCTAATTTTAGCCCTGGAAGTGTATCCTGCTGCTGCAATGTCACTGGGCCTTCATTTGGCATATTTGATTTAAGATAAATAAATGATAACTTGCCAGTATAACACACCACGTGTGCTTGTGTGAGTGCACATACAAGTACTCCTAAGACTTCTTAGGAATTAAGACATAAGCAAGTTTTTACTTGAGTAAGACCCTAGGGGTACTAGTTGAAAGCTCTTTTTTTTTGTCTTTAACACAAGATTTTGTTTTCAGAAAAATTCAATCAAAAACTCTTTAAATGAGAAATGCAAGTTCATTTATAGAAATCTGAGTCCTTATATAGTTAAAAAATAGAGCGAATGACATTTCACAGGGCAGCAGAGAATTTTTTCCATGAATACACTCTTATTCATAAGCAAAAACCTCCAGTCCTTTGTAAAGCTTGAATATGTGAGAGGACTAAAATGCTGGCTTATTCAAAGTGTAAAAGTTCGTTGGTTCAGCTTTCTCAAAATGATGGTGATTTTGATAAGTCTCATCAATTATTGACAATTTTTTGACAAAGTCATTTTTCATTCCTAACCTAAGAATAATCAGAAACCACAATGAAATTATTTATTCAAAGCAGGAGCTGATGAAAATTATTCTCATTATACCTAGATAGGATTTGAAATCTTGTATTCAATATATTTGATAAGAGTTTGAACCTTTTTCTCAGTTCAACAATTATAAAAAATTTCCCATAAAAGTGAGATCCCATAATAAGCAGAATTAACTCTTTTGGGTAATTTTTAAAGTTATGTTACATAGTTCTTAAAGGCAGCTAAGGATTCAGAGGTGTCAGCCTGAAAACCACGAGTCAATGCCTTTATTGCAATTAGTCCTGTTGAGAGTGAGGGAAAGCCAGGACAGCAACAGCTCAAATGTGCAATCATCTCCACAGGATCTCCTGGAACTCACACTGGCTGAAGTTCAAAATGCTTCATGTGAGAACAAAATGAAGCAACCTCACTGGATATAAAGATATAAAGATATAAAAAATATTTTATGTAATGACAGGTCATAGACCCAAAAGCTGAATAAGGTTATGAATATAAAATATACTTAGTGTGAACTTCAAATCCTTAGCTAGAAGGTAAAAATGAGACAAAAATGGAGCTGATGACATTTCAGTCAGACGAGATGGGAATGGGATAGCAGCTTGGAAAGCTGAGAGATAACTCATTATACTGTAGTCTTTATCAGTGGTTGCAAAAAATCTTTCTTGAACCTTAAAATTCCAAGCACTCTTGAAATACCTTTCTTTGTCACCTAGACAGGTCAGCCAGAGCACAGAGACATTTCTCAGACAGCCCAGAGCACATCCTTCAGCAGACACATGTGTGGCTACACAAAAATATGTGCAAAAGAGTTTGCATTTACAGAATGATCTATTAAGAACCTCCATTTGGAAATCCTGTTGGAAGTCAGTCTCTAAACTTTCCATAACTTCTTTCCAGTAACTTCCCAATCTCTGCAGTTACTGGTAAAGGCAGCATTCAATCATGTGGATATTGCACAAGTACTGCACTGTGCCTCAGAGAGATGTATTACCAGTGCATGCATATGAAAATATTAATGCGAAGAGTATTATTAAAGTTCACAGAAAAGAGTTTATATCTTTTTGTAGTACTGCATATTAAATACTTTTATAATGCACCACACATATAAAATCAATTTTAGCTCTTATAAAGGTGTAAGGAAAGCAGAGTGAGGCAATTAGAGCTGTAGAAACAGTAGAATATTTTTGCTTCTTCCACTCTACACAAGGATCAAACCTTTGAAAGAAATATCAGCATTTATGTGAAAATGCCAGGATATCATTAGCTGGTTTTTGTTGGGTTTTGTTTTTCTAATGAGGGCAGTAAGGCTGAAGTAGATGGAAAGGGTTTTTTCCTCCTAATTTTCCTTGCTGTCTTGCCTTGATTGCAGCAATAGCAACTACAATGATGTACAATGATACACTTGACATCCTCATGTTAATAATTGGCGACTCTGCTCGTTTTCCCCAAGGCCTGCTGGGTAAATTCCCTGAGGTCAAGTTATTTTTATGGAGGTTCTCAGCAGGAGGGAGGGCTCTCCACACCCTCTTTGAAATTCACAGTGTGCTGGCTCATGGCAGCTGCTTTCCAGACACTGGGAGAATAATCAGCACTGCAGGACCTTCAGTGCATATCGGGGAAAGCTGTGGTTTAGCTCTCCCCAGAAGCCCAAGCAAAAGGTGTTTACTGCATGGGGCTGAACCAGCACCCATCTTTTCTGCAGCCAAGGGAGCTCAGAAAATGTCCAAGTCTAACCTGGATCTGGCAACTGTTCAGAAAAAAAAAGTCCTGACCAAGACACCAGTGTCAGCCGTGGTTTCTTTAATTTTGAAATGAACCAAGTAAAAAATTCACAGAATACCTCACTAACAGGACAAAGCAGGGAAAGCAATGGAGCCAGGACTAGCTGAAATGTTTATTTAGCTAAGTGCCAAAGCCTCCTTCATATGGGTTATCTGTTCTATTTTTATATTGTAGCTCTGGGGTTTTTCCTAGCTGGTGTAGGACTGGGCTGAGGGTTCACATCTAAATTAGAGAAGCAGCTGATGTGGAAGTCAATGCATCACTGTATCAGCAGTGTTTCCCTGTCATGTCCCAGGGTCATGGGAGCTTTAACAGATCAGATGGGGACTGTGGAGCAACTAAGACACACACACACCCCCCTCAGAAACAGAAAAACAACAAAAGAAAGAAAATGGAAGAGATGCATGGGTTCCCATGTACACACAGAAATGACCAACCAATAAAGGAAAATAAAAGCAAGAGTGGTTATCCAAAGGTCACATAATTTTCAGTTATAAATGAAAACCACAGCAATAACACTGGCCCTGTTGAGTGGTTGGCTTTTTTTTCCTGAAAAGATTTATAACTGTTTAATAAATAAAAATTTTGAAAAATACATCCTAATTATCAGTGGATGCTAATATTGGTTCTACAACTCTTTGTAGTTTTTAATCATTCTTAAGTTATCATTTTCAAAGGAAGCTACAACTTCTTTAGAGAATTTATTATTTTCACTCAAAACTTCATCTCTGGACACAGACATTTCCTTTTCCCTCTGTCCTACATGGCTTTGTTCCCTCCTCCTTCAGAGGGTCTTTGTATTTTAAGGCATATCTGAAAGCTCATTGGCTATTCTGTTTACAATGTTATTTTGCAGAGCTCTAATTACAAATGTCTTTAGTATTCTAAATCTAGAATTTCAGCCTGCTGACAAATTATTAATCACAGATATAAGAAGCTCAAAAATAAGAAAACGAAAAGCTTATTTGTGGCCATGGGCATGTTAATCTTTGTTATCCAGCAGTTCTGTGTGTTGACAGGAATACTAACACAAATCATGTAATGGGAAAATTTCTGCATGAGAACTTTATTTCCTGAGTGACATGGAGATTAGCAGGAGCCCTCCTGCTACTCTGAGCTGTGCATCAACTTCAGCCCAGTTTGTCGAAACAACAAATCAATGTCAACTTACTTTACCCACTGATTTGGCCTCCTCTAGTCTGTTTATTAGAACTCTGCAGGAAAAAATAAATTCTTTACATCATATTATTTGGCAGAAGAGAAATAAATTTATTAAATTTGATATATTAAAAAAAACAACAAAAAAACCCAAGCCCACCACCCTAAGATCTCATAAATCTATGTGGGGAAGCCCTGCTTTTCTTATTCTCTCCCTTAATATTCAACAAGGAGAACAGAAAATTTCTCTGTCTTTTCAATCACAGTGCTAAGCATTTCAAACCTTAGGAAAATTTTACTAAATTTTACTTACAGGCAAAGAAAATAAATGTAAAGAAAGCAATTCCTAAATCACAATTATTCAATCTCACTTATTTCTCTGGCAAAAGAAAAAGAGAAGGGGAGAAAGGAAAAGGGGAAATATGTTAAAATGAAAATACCCTTCCACAGACTTGGAAGATCTATAGGCAATTGATGTTCAATTATAGTTCCCTAAATTGACTGTTCCACTGCACCTTAAATGCATTTTCTCCTGTCTGTATTTCCATCAATTGCTCACGAACAGTGAACAGGATTCTAAGCCTTATCCAAATTTGCAGCACAGCACATTGACTGCTTCTCCTTAGAGCCTGAGCTTTCCGTCGAAGAGCAAAATCAAATCAGTTTGATACTATTAGTTCTTGCTAAATCCATTTTGGCTGTCTCTTATAGCCTTATTAGACTCATAAGTATCTGGTCACTGTTAACCTTTTTGCAAAGACAGAAGAGGGGCTTAGCATTCCTCTTCCCTTGCTTTTACTCCCTGATTAATTGAGAGCCTCACTAATTTCATTGTTCTCTTTTTCACCTAATGCATTTGTAGATCCTCTTCCTTTCTTTACCCCTAGGAAATATCAATGCACTCAGCATTTTATCCTGGCTGATTTTTTAACCTAGAGGATTTTGATAGCCTTTGAGAGACAACTGCTCTTTTTTCCATTTGTGTATATCTTGTTTTGTGTTAAAGACACCACAACATGGCCAAATTACCTTTCATTGCCTTCTTACATTCCTCTGCTCTTAGTCAGTTGGCTCTTTTGCCACTACGATCTGAGTTAGCCATGCTTGGGTTCATTTATCTGGGCACTTTTATACCATCAGTGAATCTTGGTTTGTCAATTTTTCTAATAAATTCCTCCTGCAGCACTGCCTGCTAACTCAGTGGCAGCTGCTGAGCCCACCAGACATTCTGAACAAACCTTTAGACAGCTGTGGTTCAAATCCCTCCTGTAATGATAATTTCACCTGGGAAGCAATGCAATTTGTGACATTTTCAATTCTCACTAAAAGCACAGGCACATTATGATACTATCTGGAAATGAAAATTTAGATTGAAGAAGTGTGACTCCTACTAAAAGCATATTACAGGCCTGGCTAATCGCTTCAGTCAGGGCATTACTGGTGCTTTGAATGTAAACTCCACACTAATTAACTGTCTCTGCCAGCTGCAGGTTTTGAACAAGGTACAAATACTATGTATTTTCTACTAATTTTAGCAATTTGGATTGCTATTGTTCAATGACTGCAAATCATCCCAGCCCTTGAAGCCAGACAAGTAGTTGGCTACATACAGCAATCACCCCTGCTAATTCCTGGATTTTCTTCCTTATTACTAATACAAAACCTACTGGGACGGATAAGGTGACCACTATCACCAGGCACACACAGAGACAGATAATTTTGTGACTATAAAAACTTGCTTTTATAGTCAGGGTTTCAGATGATTGGGGTGGTTAAACAAATATGATTCAGGAACATATGTTAGCTGTTATTTCAATGCAAACATTGTGAATATGTGAACTGAAACACATATTTGGTGTTCATAGACTGATAACAGCAGACTCTCAGATGTAAAAAAGATACAAAGCACTTCAGTCTATTGAAGATGCTCTACTGCAAAGGGCTACTCAGATGGGACTCAGTAAACATGGTTTCTGTTGTGCCAGTGATCCCCTCTTTAACCTGTTGTTGTATTATTTCTTTCCACTCACTGACTTTGATGAAGGGAAAAGGATTACTTCTTGCTATGAATTTGTGTAACACAGGATCTTTCAGGCCCTGATCGCAGAAAAAACAAAACAATAAAAAAATCCATCAAAAACATCTCCCCAGCCATACAGAAATATCCAGTCTGTGCAGCTTTACAGCATTATTGGCTGTTAGCTGATAAACCCATGGTAGCTGCTGTGTATCTACAATACACCACAAATAGGAGAAATCCAGTTATGTCCATAGCAATCCTTAAGCACTGCTGTAGATGCTTGAGCTAAAGCACCTGCTTCTGTCTGTGATGTGTAGAAAAGCAGCAATTACAGTCATTTAAATGAGCTGATCCAAGCACAGTTCTGGAGCTCACATATACAGAGATATCATCACCCAATCTATTAGGGCAGTATTGACATTTGCAGGAATTGCTTTCTGAAGATTAAGATGAAACAAAGTTGGGATTGATTTAAGTATTCAAAAGGGTTTTATTCGCTGGTTTTACACTGTAGCAACTGTCATTTCTGAAAGTCATATGGATTTAAATTGATTTGAAATAGAGTTCTTATTTAATTATCTGGCACAATTGCAGTTTATGAAACTTACTGATTACTGTGAGAGGCTCTCTGTGGCAGAAGCTTACAGCAAAGAGAGAAGGAAGTCAACAGATGAGAGGAGGATTGTTAGCAGGCTGAGGGAGAATGAAGACATACAAGGCTAAATCTCCAAGGAGTGTGTTTTGAAGTTCTTGTGCATTTCCAGATTGGCTAAGGATTAAGAGCTTCATGCAAAAAATAGATTGAATAATTTCTAAGAAAATGCAATCATTTAGACTTCAAAGTGGAGCAGCAAACTTAAAGCCATAAAGCTGTGGAAGAAATTATGCTTTTTCAGAGCAACACTATCACAGCACTTTCAGAACATGCAGAAGTCAAAATTTTACACTCTCCTCTGACCACAGGGACACAAAACCACCTTCCTCAGCCTGTACCCCTGCAGAGGCACTGCTGTGGTGTGCTCTGGTCCTGACTCCCCTTCTCCTGACTGCTTTTCACACAGGGGCATCAGCTTGAGTGGTCAGGTGAGAAATTCACCCAGGCCAGCACAATCAAGGAAGCTTTGGTGTGAGGATGTGTGGGAAGGGAGGAGGGGGGAAAGGCAGCACTGGAGTGTTTGTGGTTTTCCTCCCCAGGTTAATGGTTGGTCTCATAAATATTGTCAGTGATGATACTGTACCTAATTCTGCAAATCTGCTCTGCAAGACCTCCTAAATTTTGAGCCTCTCCATGTTTTAAATGACATCAGACCTGGTTGGGGTTTTTTTCTGGATTTTTTTTTTCAGTCACAAGATGTTCCGCTTTTTCACAACTGAGGTAGTTTGGGACATACCAAAAATTAAATGTGAATATTCTAAAGAAACTCTCATGGCAGAAGAGAGTCCTTTGAAGCTCTGGGGATGATGTAGCAAGGTGGTGGAATTTGCAGAACCACAGTTCTGTAGTTGCTGGCTAAATTTCAGCCTTTTCCAGGTCATGCAGAAACACTTGCAATTGGTTGCAAAAGTAGTGACTGAGAGCTGAGCTCTGGAGCATGTGTTACTCCACCGTTTCTAAAATCACACCCAAAGCTACAAGAGCTGAGCGCCTTAGGGAGAAACATTAAGCTCCTCACAAGTGCACAGGAGAGATCAGGCATTTGTATCAAGTAAAACAAAAGTCTGATATGTTGCACACCAGCTTCCATATGGTCAAATCCTACAGGATTTTTGAGGTCAGTAGGAATTTTACTGAGCCAGAGCTCTGAAGAATTCAATACATTTCTGGCTATGGGACAAAACTCTACTCAACTTTAAAGATACACTTGGCCAACTGAAAATGTAAACTCAGAGGTCTGAGAATTATCAAATTTGCTCTGGCAGTATTTGATTCTGCAAAAACAGCTCCACAAACCATGTGGCTGTGGTTGCTTTTGCTTGAGGCTATGTTGCCTCCTTCAAGTTTGAGGAGATAAGAAATAATTGTCATTTTTCAGCCATCACTGGAAGCAGTCCCTAACACATAAGGCCATGGTATAACTCCTAGTATTCAGCCTGGTGGTTATTCCTGGAAGAAATAATGAATCCAACTGTGGCTCCCTTCAGCTATTCCTCATTAAAAATAAGGGAACAGGAAAGATGCTGCTGTTTGCTGTTTGAAGGGATAAGACATTGGGTTTAACAGCATTATAAAGGAAAATCTTTAATATCCTTTTATTTCTCTGTTTATTTCTGGAATGAGGTGGAGGAATTATTCAGCAAATGGCTTTCTAGATCAGTTGGTAAACTACCTGATTCTGTGAGCCTCATAGCAAAAGTTTCTACAAACATTATTTTCTAAAATCTGAGACACATGACTTGGGGAGTAAAGCACTGGAGATTTGTTTGTAGTTAGGCAAACTGAGGAGCTTATCCAAAAAAATCACACTGCTTTCTGAGGAAAAACTAATAAGAAAATTAGGGATGCATTTTTATCACACTTCAAATTACCATGATCAAGATAAAACATGTTCTTTTGACTTTTTTTTTTTTTTGCAAATTCAGAAACAACATAAAGCAAACGAAACCTCAGATCTAATACAATTAAAATTTTGGCAACATTAGTTTCCCTTTGATCACACAGTATTGCTTCAAGGACAGTTCAGCAGAAATGTTAAGATTTGGTTGAAATTCTGCCTTCTCTCCTTCCTATGGTTTGCAGTGAGCTAAATTAAAAAGTAACCAACTTTGATGTAATTAAAACTATGCTCCACTTTGAGGAAATACACATTGCAGAAACTGAGGTAAACTAAAGTTCTCCAATTTTTACAAAGCCAAATAAGCTTGACGCTTTCCAGAGTTGTACTGCAAGGGTCAAATAAAATTATTTTTAGACCATCTTAAGTTCATCCATCACTGATAAAATAATATGGGCTTTTGCAGGTCACTCTCTTGCAACAAATCATAAATAAAGGGTGCAGCTCCATAAATCTGCATCCCTTATATGCCCTCTGCAGTTTTATGCCTAAATTAAAAAGTCAAAATCTATTTCATATTGTCAAATGGATCTTTAGCAACTGGGATTTGTTTTCATATTGTTGTACCTAGTAAGCATAGTGAATACATGAGCTTTTTCACTAAATTAAATGAAAAGATTATTGCTTTTGCCCTAAGCAGACATTACAGAACATGCCCAGGAAGATAAATGTAGAAAGCAAAATATAGCAGAAGATTGAGTATTTGTCAAAACCAAATTGAAGGCAGTAGGCAGCAAATTGGATTTTCTTTTACAATAACATGCAGTTCACATTCTACTACTGTAATGAATATTATAATGTGTGCTTTCTAATATAATATCTAGTGATGCATTTCTAGAACTATTTCTCTAAGCTTAAGGATATTCTTGTTATATCATGGCTCAGTACATAGTAATGATAAGTTTGTTCAGCTCACTGCATAGCCTTAAGGACATCTTTTTCTAAAGAAAGGAAAGTATTAATCTCTAGATTTCTCTTGCAGTTACAGTGATTTAAAGCTCTGAAACTCAGCAGACTTGCAACAATGTCTTCACACTGTCCAGCCTGCAAACACCTATGGCTGCTTTGAGAACCAGCACAAGCACCATAAACAAGCATTAAATCCTCCCAAAAGCTTACAAACACATCTGAATTCTGCAGCTGCAAACCCAGCTTGCAAATTATGGGTCCAAGCCAACTTGATCCTTCTAATTTTAGGAACAATTGGGACGGTGGGTGGTGAGGACACTGTGATCATGAGTCACAGACCCTGTGCTTTCTGCTGCACCAGTCAGGGCTGAGAATGCCCAGGTGGGCAGGTGACTCTGAGTGACATTCCCAGGAAGGTCAGCCTTTGACCCAGAACTGAACCCCATTCTACACGAGAGGATAATTTTTACATTCATGAGAGAATCTTTTTCTGTTGTGCTTGTAGATGATGGAAAGGGGCTGGTGGGTGCATTGCATAGAGAGTAAAGAAATGGAAACAGAAAAATAAAGGATTTTTTTTTTATATATACTGGATATTAAACTTTACTATATATTACAAAAGAAATAAGTATAGGCAAAAAAAAGCAATAATGTGAAATGAGACAGGATCATGTGGGTGAGGAGGGATGCTTGGTTGTCATAACAAAGCAATACCTTCCTGCACAATTCAGATCTTCAGGGAACATTTCTTGCTGAATTTAGCTTAAAAATAAGGCAATCAGAAAACACTGATATGCTGAGTCTCAAAGTGATAAAAAATGTACATGGATGCCAGCCTTGGGGATTACTGTATGTGTTCCATTTCAGATAATAGCTGAAATAGTTGTATATTGTGCTGTCCAAAGGGTATTTAAAATAAAGAAGCCAAGGAGCTCTGCTATTACCATGCAGTCAGGAAGAGTGATGTGGCTGCCTGTTGGTTCAAGGGCACCCATAAAATGCTTCTTTAACAGAAGCAAACTAATGCAGGGAAACAAGATAATCACTTTCAGGGCTTTGGTGAGAGGAAATTTAAAACTTGACTGGAAAAGTTATAAATATCCTGCATTTTTTTAACTCCTATCAGGGAAGAACAGATTTGATATTTAAGAATATATTAATTTCTGGTCATTGTGACAGAAAAAGAAGAGTACCTTGACTCTGTTTAATCTGTTTTTTTCCCCAAAGAAGATCCTACATTTCTTCAACAGAAGGAGGCTTGAGGGAGGTGTGATGGCCCAAACCCACACTAAAATTCAAATTTTTCTAAAACTTGTAATACATAGAAAATGCTTGTAGTACTGTTAAAATAAGCTTAATATTTCTGTCTTGGAGAAATTTCTGAAGTTATTAATATTCTGTGTGATATCCAATGTTTGGTCACTGTTCCACCTCTTTCTTTACAATAGCTTTTATTGATTCCTGTGGATTATTCAGGTCCCATGTTTAGATTGTCACAAATCTGGTGTCTAAGACTTTACAGTTTCCATGAGTTCCAAGATTTGGACCAGTTTCTTTTCTAATTACAAGTGATTACTGCAGACATTATTCCTAGTACTAATCCTAGTACTAATCCTTCTTTGGAGCTAATCTGACACTGTGTCATTATTTATTTATTAGATATTGATCATAGGATTTATGAAGTACAAGAACCCAACTGGAAGAATGTTTCTTTTAAAACAAAACTAGCTTAGCATAAAAATTACAGACAGATGAAATTCCTGGGAAACATATTTGGATTCGTTACTTTTTTCTACATAGATGACCACTTGATTGAATGCAACTGTCAATAAAGAACTATGAAATATTCTGGGAAATCATGATCAGATCCAAGGAAGGATACTATTCTCTAAGCCACTGGTGGCAATCCTAGCCTGGCACAGCTCAGATCTCCTGGTGGAACCCAGGTGTTTGACATGGTAAAGCTCCATGTGGTATGAGATTGGATAAGCTTTTCCCTATTTTTAAAATGTGGAGCAGGAGGACTAAGAGGACCAAACAAGTCCCACAGGTCTTGCACAGCTCTCCCACCATGACCACAGAGAAGCTTTGTCTCTGGCAGAGCCAATAATGGCAGCAGATCTGCCTGAGGAGTTGCTTTGGCCCCTGCAGCCTTCATCTGCACTGGAGTAGGACTCCAGTGAGTCAATAACCCTGTGAGAGGGAGAGAGAATTTAATAGGTTCAAAGAACTTTGCTCCAAACTCCTCTTTTTTGTACCAGCTTCCTGGCTGAAAGTACAGTACATGCCTATTTTGCTCATCATAGTTTTATAAGTTCCAGCAGCCTGAGGCAGTTCTTCCCTCCTCCCTCCTCCTCAGATGGAATGAGTTCAGCCACAGGGTTTTGCGGCATCTGATCAATATTTACTTAGCAAGACAATTTTAACAAGAACAAAAATATTCCTTTTCATGCACTGGCTTACTTTTTTTAAACTTGCCAAAATATCTGTCTTGGTCTGAAGCAAGATGTAAAGACTTTAATAAGGAAAGGGAAGTAACAGAATTGGAATTGATTCATTTTGGAAAGTTCACAGTTATTCAGACTACAGCTCACACCAAATAGGGTTCATATTCAAAAATACATATTTTCCTTACCAAGCTGTAAAACCATTCAAAAAGTGTTGAAAATTTATCTCCTGGAATAGATATATTTAAATTCAACTGCTTCTTTACGAATTGCTTGTGGCAAAAATGTGATGGCAAACAGTTGCAATGAGTTATCACAATGTCTCTATTTTTTTTTTTCATTTTTGTATCAGATATGCTGTATGCACATATTTAGTCCTTCCAACACATTTCTGCTAGGTAGCACTGGTTAAAAGAGTACAAGCAGCCTGTGCACCCTCAAACACCTCCTGAGCTGCATCCCCAGCAGGGCAGGGAGGAGAGTCAGAAACACAAACCCCAAAGACATCAATTCTGCTTTCCTGCAGACATGAGGGAGAAGTGACTGTTGTTGAAATCTTTATTAGTACTTATGAGCTTGTCCTCCCTAGAGATACATTTCTTGAAGAAATTAGGGACTTGTTGAGTCATGCCTTATGCTCTCAGAGACCTCATATAGATTTTTGCATCTTATTTATTCTAATAAACTGTTCTGCAGAACTGCTGAAACAAATCTTTTTCAGAATAAGGGGATTTTTATGCAAGGTTTGTTGGAACTGAAATGAAGACCTAAAGTCACAACATAACAAAAAAATTTAATTTCTAGGATTATGTAATTAGAAAGAACATTTCATTTCAGTTAGCTGCCATCCATCTTTTTTCCCCTTCTTGCCCAGCCAAAGCTGAGGATGCAATGTAATTGGAAACATTACCAAATAACTGCTTGAAAATAGAGTCTTAGAAAAGCTTTTAGTCAGGAATTTTCTGAAACCATGACTGCCACTAAGAGGTAAAATGGGAAGGCACTACAATACCTCATTATTTGATTTTCAGTCAGTGGCTAAAAAATGTACATGAAACATTTTCAGGGCTAGAAATGCTAGGAAATATATACTTATATAAAAGTATGTCTCAAAATACTGCTGTAGCTAGATACATTTACATCTTTTTAAAATGCAGTTTATTCCTTTCATGCATGAGAGACTGAAGGTGTCACTTTCAGAGTATTCAGTCACTGTAGTACATGCTCAGTCATAAGCCATGTAATCACTGAGGTGACATTCAATTGTGTTTTAAATGTCTGTGGTTAAAATGACTCTGTTAGTTTATGAAAATATTACAGTTGTTCTGCAGAAATATGACTGTGATTTCTCCTTACCCAATTTGGGCTGCTACTATGTAGTAAGTTAGTCTATTTTTTCCAGTAAAAGAATTTTTAAAAATTATTTCTTTGCACTTGAGACTTTCAACTTGAAACTTCTTTTGTTCTATCCTCCCTCCTTGTGCCTTTTTCATTGACCTGACATACTGAACCAGATAAAAGCCTTGTTGATTCACTCTCGTTGGGAAATTACCCTCTCCTCTCTGACATTCCCAGAACACAGTGACAACAAAACAGAAGAACAAAGCAATGGAAAAGAGACTAAAGGTAGAACTTTCCAACTGCCTATTGACAAAAGCAAGGAAAGAAGCTTGTTTCCCCAGCTTGAGAGAAACCCAGGAATTCTAGTAAGAACATTCATGATCTGTCTTAGCAGAGCCAGATTAAATTGTAGTTTAAATTAAATTGTATTTGCTAGATTGTGGATTTATCAGTGAACTAAAGGACAAGGCATTTTTGTAACTCATTAGATTTCAAAACCATAAACTTAAAACATGGGGATCTTATCTTTAGAGTTGGAACAGTTCTTGAAAGCCAAGGGTAAATTATTATTTAGACTATACATCTTTACCACACAGAGGTATGAATTATGGAAAACAGTCACAACAGTCTATTCACTGTAGAAAATGTCCAGCAAAAACAAAATCTTCTTTAGACTTTTATATTTTGAAGAGACATTCTTATACTAAGAAAGAAGAAATTAGTTTACTATGAACAGGATTTTCTGTCAAATCCAGCAACCTGGATAACACAATATAAATTTTGTACTTTTAGAAATCCCCAGAGACATCTTCCCCAATGTTAGTCACTGTCCAGTAGTCAGTAATGAAGGTTTCTACTAATGGGAACATGTTCTACATTGTTTTCGAGCTATAATATTAGATTGGTATGTTGATGAGAACTTTACACAGTTCTCATACAAATCTTGAATGGTCACAACCCAGGCAGGGTATATTGTATGACTGGGATAACATTGGACAGATAAACACTAAGATTTTCTTAAGTCTGGTGTCTGGAAGAGGCATTCAGGGGACATTTGCACATCAAGTGCTACCAGTGCAAGAGTAATAATTCATTAGTGGGCAGGTTATAAGTTACTTTATTGATGATTTTAATCATCCAGAGTCAGAGTAACCCTCATTCCCCAGAGATACATTCCTTCTCCCAAGATCTCCAGGAAGAAAACCTTCAAACAGCATTTTATATGGAAACAGAATTCCTGAGAAAGGCAAATTATCTGAGAATCAGTTCCATTTCTTACACCTGAGCAGATCCTCCTGATAGTTCAGTTCGCAGTGCAAAGCAAACAACTTGAAACTAAGCCAAAGCTGCAGGTAGCTATTGCTGCTTCCCTGCACAGCACCTGCTGCCAAGCACAGGGGAATTGCTTTGCTTTGGATTTGATTACAATGAACTCGACTTTGCTTCATTATTAAAGTGTGTTTGGGGGGAAAAAGTAATTTCATGTGGGTTTGGTAAACACTTGTCCTTCCTTAAGGGACTGGGAAATTTTATAGTACACAATTCTCTGTCAAACACTCTGGGAAAGGTTTCTGTGAGTCTGCTAGACCTGCTTGGAGACTGATTGTACAAGCTGGCAGACTCAGGGGGAGACTTGGGCCTTAGATTTGCCAGGCAATAAGAAAAGCTGATTTTTTAAACAAGAAACAGGAAGCAGAGGCAAAAACCAGAGACCTCAGAAGCTCATATATGCACTTTCCCATGGAGACAGTTTTCAGTGTATATATATATATATGTGTGTCTATATATATATATATATATATATTTCTATCTTTGTTTGTTTTTAGTTTTATTATTATTACTACCACCGCTACCGAGGCTCATTTTAAAAATGTCAACATTCAGACAACCAGGCTGGAAAAAACCCACCATGCTGATGTAAAATAGATACAGAATGGTATCAGCACAAGTCTCAAATGCTTCATTTTCTAGAGGATCTCTTGATAGTTATTCTGGGTCAGCAGATTTTTGCCATCCCAGTGAAATGAGCCATACACCACTGAAAGCTGTGTTTGCATAAATTCCACAAGGGCTTCTCAAAGCTGAAGCTTGCCAAGGTTTTGTGAGAAGAACATGCTCAACATGACAACACAGCAGAGAGGAGAATAAATCCTGTGGTTGACCTGTGAAAGATGAGGCCAAATTCCAGACATACTGATATCTTTCAGCTCTGACAGGTGAAACATTTAATCAGGAGCTTAAATATAGCATTTTATATACACCTGATAAATAGACTGTGGTATTCGGGGTTTTTTTTCTTTTTTCTTTCCAACACTTAATTGTTAATTTTAATATTTGTTTTATTGTATTGGGGGTGGGTGAACATGCTGACTTTGCATTATCTTTTAAAGTGGCCTCATATTTATATTTTTTTCCAACAAGAAGAAATTTTATCTTTCTGGTTATTTTTTGATATTAAAAGTCTTTGATATTTTCCTGAATCAGTCATCCAAGACTCAGAAATATCTGTACTGACAGAATTCTTTCTGGTTACAAGTCACATGCTGGGAATTATTGCCAATATTAGAAATAATAGCTAATATCAAGGTGACAACTCAAATTAATGTTTTAGCAAACAAGTATGAACTCTTGCAGCATTATCTGACTGGAAGATGAGTAAAGAATTTGGCTCAGTTCTGAGAGAGAGACTTCTCCCCCACAGAAGTTATCTTTTCTGTTATCTCCCACCATAATAGCTCAGCAAAAGAGCTGTTTGCACAAGTGATAACCTAACTGCAGACATTGCCTCAGACCAATTTACCTGGAGATGGAAGTGCTTCTAAACAAACAAAAAATTATAGCAATAGTCTCATATTCTGGCCTTTCACTGTGTTTCAGTCAATTTCTTCTGTACATTTCCCCTTCTGGTTTTGTTATTGGTTAGAAAGTTATCCCACTGGCATCTGGGGAAGAGGTACAACTATCTGAAAGCCATTGTTCAAGAGTTACTTTATCAGCAAATGCTTACAATTTTACAGCATTTAGAGCAAAATAAAAATATTACTCATGGAGTTCTGGTGAAAAACAGGGTTAAGAGGCCCCTCAGGAGCTGATGTAATTCATTGCTTTGTGCCAGGGCAGGACCAGCAGGAGTGTTTCCACTGCTTGGGACAGAAATCTCTCACTGCTGGTCACCTGCTCCATGCAAAGAGACACGCCCAGCTAGCACTGGTATCAGTTGGGGAAAAAAAAAACAAACCCAAAATCAAAGAAGCACACAGAAAGGACAAATCTTTCAGCTTGATATTTGGAGCCACTAGGTGTGAAACCACAGCCAAAGTCATCATTTTGGAAAAAACATAAAGAAAACAGTGTTTATGTCACAGCAGCTCTTGAGGTTCAGGTTATTTGAATCCAGGACTCTCACTTTTCATGTATGTATCCTATCACAAGGACCATTTGTTTTCTAAATAATACTTTTCCTCACCAAAACAAGAGTTCTTCTCTAAAGGAATTATCTGCAGAAAATTCTACACCTCAGTAATATTGTGAAATCCTCCCAAGGACAGACAGTTCCTACCATGGACAAGCTTATACACGAGATGCTTCTGTTCCTTTTCCTTGGCTGGATCTTTTAGTTGACTCAAGGGAATCCTAAAGAGTGACAAAGCAGTGGGGGAAATGATAGGATCCATGAGTGGTTTAGTCTTAGTTTTATTGGTCGTGCTGAAAATCCAATTCTCAGTTAGCAAACTTTCTTAAAGTATAAAAGCAATGAAAAGAGGGTATTTCTGAAAGGTTATGTCATTGGGGAAGAAAAACTGAGAGTAATGAATTAACTCTAAATGCTGCAGCTTTGAACTGTGGAACAGCATTTACTGTGCACAGGACTGGCAGTTTCATACATGCTCAATGCTCCACTGCAGAAAAAACTGGAATTACAACCTAAATTGTAGCTCTCAGCATTTGGAAATACATGAGGTTTCACAAAAGACTTGATTCTATCTTTATACCTTCTCTGGAGCTTTTAATAACACCACTAGGATTTGCAACTCAAGAAGAAATTCAGAAAAGGTCTCCAAAGGAAAAAATATGCAGCCCATAAGAGAACTACAGCAAACTGCTCATCCCTTCCTCTGAAGCTGTAGCTCTTTACACTGTTGGTGAGCATGCAGGTTGAGGAAATAACTACTCATAGACATGCTTAAATACAAAACATATAGCCAATCTTAAATCTACCAACTATAATCTAACCATAATGTTAAAATCATGCTATACTTCTATTATCTCTGTGGAGGTGTTCAGTAAAATATAGTAACATTAAAAAAAAAATAAAAAGCTGTTTTGATTAGGTGTGACACAGGGATATTTTAAAGTCTTTTTTGGCCCTTATTCCAGTCCTTGTGATTTCCAAAAGGTACATACATTCAGGGTCATAGCAAAAGGAATGATTAATAGTCGAAATTCTTAATTTTCCAGTTCATTACCAAGTCCTCATTTAATTTAGTACCTTATTTTCCTCTGGCCAATGCATTATCCTTAGTGTTTCCAATTTTATATAAGTATACCATAATACCCACTGAACATTAGAAATAACTATGTGCAATCTCTCTGAAAATCAAATCATTACAAATTACCCACAGTTCCCTGATATATAAAAAGAAAAAAGATGAAAAAACAAACTCAATATCCATTAATCTACTAGAAAAACATATATCTTTCTATCCAGATAATTAAAATGGCCCATTTCAGGCTTTAAAGAATACTACATAATTTCAGAAACAATAGGAGTACATTAACATGAAATTTTCTATTTTAGATTTATATTTTAAATAGGAAGAATTATTTGTAGACTAACTGCTGACTTTCTGGATACATTAGCTCATTGGTAATGTCATTATATTGCATTAAACCATATGAACACATACTTCAAATAGAAGGAACTGGCAAAAGAAATTAAAACACCAGCTAGGAAAATTTGTTAATTTCTTCAGCACAAAGAGAGCTCTTTGGTGATATACTATGCCAGGTAATGTTAGATAAAGGATTATTATGAACCTTGCTATTCAAGCAATTCCTCTGCTTCAGGATCAGCTGCCAATAAATGTCACCACTGTCCTAAAGAGCCACAGCCTGGACTTTCATGACACAGTGCAATGTGTGCACAGCTGAAGAATGAACTCTATACTCCAGAGTCCTATTTACTGGCAGATTTGCCCCCAAATCCATCTATAAATTATTATTATTCGTCCTAAAATATTAATGATCTATAAGACTAGCTGCCTAAAAATTGCTCAAGAAAAAAGATTTCAAAATCAATACAGAAAAAGAAAAATATGTGCCAGATGTTTGAATTGCCATATCCTCAGATGAGAAAAAGATAATTACCTTGAATATTTCAAGAGATGGTTTAAAAGAAATACAAAGAATACACAACACCAACACAGATGCAGCCGAACATAAATCTAGTGGAAATCTTGTTCTATTAACAGGAAAATAGCAGATAAAGTATCTCTTAATACCTGTGACAATACTGTTGAAGCTAATATGCGATTAACTAATATAATATTTTAAGGGGAAAAGAGCACTTAAAATTAAGGGGGAAAAACCCACAGAGCAAGGCAAGTCTCTTGGAACCCTGTAAAAAAGTTAAAATCCCAGCCTGATGTTCATTATCCATCTCAGCACATGCTGTAGTCAACACCCTTAGCACAATTTAGAGAGTGATGCCTTTTCAAAGACAGCCATGAATTGCCAAATGCCACTCCTGTTTCTTGCTGTTCTCTATCATGACTCATCATGGACCCAGGACTGAAGGAAAAGTTCCAAACCCCACTTCTCCTGCAGAAGTACTCTACAGAAACTGTCTCACTGTCTTCCCTTTATCCTGTGGAAGTTCCTGCAAATTGCCTTTGCAAATCTCAGCTGTGGCTAATATGCAGCAGTCAGAGGGGAAATTCCATGGTGTGGTAACTCCAAACCATACCCAGTTATATGCCATGATTTGGGTTCCATCCAGAAACCAATTAAAACTGCAGGTCAAAACTCACCTATCTAATATTTTCTCACTGCAGCTATTAATGAGCTGAAGGAAATACCCTGCACAAGCTGCTGAAGCTGAATGCAGCACTGATGCATTTTCTTTACAAATTTCATCTCTGTGACCAAATCCTGAGCACAATCAGACGTGGATAACTCTGCAGCAATGAGAAAACTTCACCCTCAGCCCCACAGCATGCAGTCATTGCAGATGGCAGCACTGGGCCATGAGCTCACTGTGTGAGCTGGAGCACTGCACAGGGCACTGTCTTGTCTCTGTTCACACAGCAGTGTGCCCCAGCTAAGATAACCCTTATGGGACCCCAGCTGGAGCCCTTCCTTCATCCTCTCAATCATTACACCTAAAAGTCAAAATCAGTAAAAGGTGGATAGCTCATGCCAACTGGCACCAGTTTCTTTTCTGCCTGTTCCCAGTAATGAGCAACATTTTTTTTTCGTGATGTGATGGTGAATGGCTCTCTGATGTTTTCTTGTTTTCATCATAAATCTCTGGCTCTCTTTCCTCATCACTAGATATCATCTTCTACTTCCAACTACTCCATCAGCACATCGGTGGGAATTGATGGTTCAAACATTCAGCATCTTCCCTTTCAGACCCTTTCTGTACATACTACAGACCCTCTGCAACAGAGGAGTTTATGATTTCACACAAAGTGTGTATTTCACTGACTTGTTAATTTTCTCTCATGGGGGGGAAATATTTTTTTAAAAATAGAAGCATTTTCCTGAAATGAATATGCAAATGTGAACAACCAACTGATAGACTTGTGTAGTCTATCTAAATTAACTAAATTCATATGTTGATAGAAGGGACACTTGTTTTTAAAATAAATCCAATTGAATCACAGGATAATTAAGGTTTGAAGGAACACTAAATATTATTTAGGCAAACCCCTGTTCAAAACAGTTGATATTTGTCACAGCTTTGTCCTGACAGGTTTTAAATACCTCCAAGTTACAGATCTTGCTTGTTTGACATCCATCTCCACAGTCTGCAGAGGGCTCATTTGCTCAAGATCTCCTCACAAAGACAGACACCTCCAATAATTCCAGCCCTGGCTGTGTGTCAATGGAGCAGCTCCATACATTGAGGCACAGCCCTCCTGATGCAGCTGTGAACCAAAACAGGTCTTACTATGTGCAGAATAAAAATCTCATACGCGTAAGGAGAAAATTTTTTGTCTCCCCTGATGCAATCTGCATGAATTACAAAATTAACCCCAGGCTCTCAGCCTCATTCACACCTTGCTATGCTTCCAGTGTCTCCTAATCTACACTGCTGAACAGATAACAGAAACAAATCTTTAATCAATAAAACATCATGAACTTTGCCTTCACTGCAGGCAGGCATAGGAAGAATTCAGATCTATCTCTCAATAAAGCAGTGTGACTCCACTTGGACAAAATTCTTATGTCATCACAGGTGAATCCATAATATTGGTTAACTCAAAAGATCCATATTATTCCTATTTGTATGTTCTCCATATACAAAAAACATTAAGAAAAAATTTGGTCTAATATGTCAATAGAGAAACATTTTCATTTCAGCTTTCAGATTTGAACATAAGAACTTTTCTGTCATGTTACTGAAGTGTATGCCTACAACAGCATTTTGGACACTACAGATATAGTTTCTAAGAAGAGAATCAAAACTGCTCAGCTTGTCATATTTTAATACTTTTGGGGTATATTAATCTGACTGATAGCACTGTGAAATAGCTTTTTTTTCTTACCAGGAATAGACCATTTGTATGTATTTATGATTGGCTCCATTCCAAAGCTGCTAAGGTTTTATGTTCCCTCAGTTACTGCCATAGTTATGGTTTATAGATCTGTTTGGTGAAACTTAGGGAAATATTCTTCCCATATAGTGACAGTTGCTGTAATGCCAAGAAACATGGAAATTGCTACTCTCATTCATCATCATAAAACTGATATGCCCTGAACCACTTGATATCACACAGGATGTGACTGGTGTTTCTCCAATGCTACCTGAGGGCTTAAAAATGCACTTGGCATTTTACAGATGCCAACGCAGATTGGCAGGTCACTGACCCAAGGTGTTTATGCCCCAACAAGGACAAAAATATGCAATTAGAGGATTATACAGGAGGGTAGGAGGAGATACATGCTTGGACAATAAAGATGAAAAAATCAGTGGGTGAAGAGGAAGAAAAATAAAAATCACTTAAAAACCACTCAAAGAAAATGGGAAGATGATGCACAAAGCACCACTTCAGTGTAGATATGGGAAGAAACAGGGACAGAAACAGGTAAGATCAATAAAGTGCTGGAAGGAGAGAGTACATGATGATAGAATAATGTAATCAAGGAAAATATTCAAAGGAACAAGTGATCAGCCTGAAAGAATAGATACAGAAAAGCATTCTGTTTCGCAATCTGTGAGATGGGATTTGATAAAGCACATATAAGGAGATTGATGTAGTTCATGGAATGCAGTAATAAAATGAAAGGTTTCTTTTAGTATGGTTTTTTGTTTAGCAGACAGAAATAATTGTATTTTTGAGCTGTTTTGTGGTCAAAGTGACAATAGTGACACAATAGTGTGCAGAAAAGTGTGCAAGTTTATTTAAATTTTAGTGAATAAAAAATCGAGCAAACCTCCATTGTTAAATAGCTAAAAAGGAGAAAATGTGTAGATAAATCATACCTCTCACCAGTAATATGAACTGGAAGAGGACTCAAATTCCATTTTGCGGTGAAAAAATGAAGAAAATATTTTACAGATAATGTAGAGAAAAAGATGGGAATCAATCAAGTTAGGACATGATTTTAAAATATAATAAAGGAATTTCAGCTTGTGGATTTCAGTGCTCATAATCGTAATTTTCCTGATAACATTGGCAGATGTTGTTTACTACTAGAATCAATACACTCTGTGAGAATTGCAAATGCAAATCTCAAACTAGTTAAAGTGTGCTACACAGTGGATTTTTCCTCTAAGACACATTGCATATCTGAGGTTGAACTTGCTTTTAACAATTTAATTACTCAAGCATGGAAAACACTGTCCATGATAACTTAATATACTGAGGATCTGTGTATTCTAGCACTTAAGGCCGTCAGGACTTGTATTAACTTTCATAATTCCTTTTTAGCTGGTAGAACATCGTTCTGTGCTTGGAGACATAAGAAAAAAATGAAGTGGTTTTGTTGGAGAGTAGTGAAAGAATATGTTTGGCTGAACTCAGAAACATCCACTGAGGTACTGAGCTATGTAATGGTTTCAAGTTAAGCAAAACTTACAGCACGTCTAAAATTAGATTTCTTAATCATATGATGGTTATTAAAGTTGTTATAGCCAATACTGCATGCTTGCATGCAGAAATAAAAAGATCCAAGGGTAATACTATCATGAACATAAAGGAAAACTCCAACCATTATGCTCACTCTTTTTCTTGGAAAGGATCATGGACATAGAGGTCTCATACCATTGAAACCACTATTCTCAAATATGTTCTATCCTACAAATGCAATTTCTATAGCCATGTCCTTATTCATAGCTCATATACTCTACAATCCTGCCTGAATGATTCTTTATTGAATAAATTTACACTTATGCCATTCATATACAACGTTATCATTATAGTCTCAATGATGTCAAGCTTAATCTCACAGATAACATAAGTTTACTTTCAACAAAATCTGACTTTGCTAACACCACTGAAGAGGCTATGTATTCAAATGTTATTTTCTGAAATGACACACTTGTCAAGCCAAAAATAGCCCACCATGAAATTAATTATTCTTCTTACTCTGAAAAACAGAAAAAAAAATCAAGCTAGGAAGTGAAAAAGTGCAGCAATGCATTCCTATGGGTCTATGTAAGTAAATTCATATTCTGTCATCTTCCCCCTGTCACTGAATAGAAAAAAAAAAGACTAATTATTCACAAAAAGTAAGGAGCTATTACTTTCTTAAGAGGGTCTCATCAAGAAAAATTTTATGTGGCTGTAATAATTTTGGATTTGTTCCATCTGGAGCACAATTATCATTATGATTACTCCTGGTCAAAATGGACAAAATAAAATATTATTCTTTAAACTTTATTGTCTCATTACTTGCCAAGCAAGTTGGACCATATTCCTCAGAAACAACAAAATACAGACTATCCCAACTTTGACTTTTGGCTTGAAGAAAAAAAAATTTGATTTTCCTAAACAGCAGAGGGAGGAGAGAGCAGAGAAATAAGAGAAAATATTACTTGGTTCCTTTTTCTTTTGTCAGAAGTTGGATCCCATGTGCTGCTGGTACAGGGCAGGGTAAATTGCTCTCCCTCCCTCTCAAGCAATGGAGGTAGAAGTGGAATTTTACAACAAAAATTGTAAGGAGGTAAATGAAACATTGATACAGCACCCAATATATATCATAAAGCTTAGGTTTCTGGTTTTAGATGTTATTTTTCCTTGAATGCAGTCAGTGATATTTCTTAGTTCATCAGAGCAACTGCTCTTTGAAATGTAAATGAAGCTGCAGGGACTGATGAGTGTTTTGCTGACAACTCTTTTTCTATACTATATCTTGCACATAATGTTTAAAAAACACTAAAATATGGAATAATGTGTAGACCGACACTTGCTTTAGGTGACATTGTATATCACACAGAGGTATTAGATTTTAAAAGGCTGACAAAATATGAATAGATGTAACATATTTAGACTTTAAATAGAATTGCATTGTATGAGCAGTAGAATTTATCATTAGTAAAGCAAGAAATAATAACCATTGCAACATACACTCCCCATTCTCTAGGTAATCTGGCTTCATTCAGTTTTTGTCTGGAAACATGAAAAAAATGAGAAAACCTTGAAAAAATAAATTACATGTATCTTATAGGCCCTTTGGACAGGCAATACCCACAGGGAGGCGGTGCTACAGCGTTTTAATTACTACTATTACTCTCTGCTCCTTTGGAGTATGGTGGTGATCTCTGAGATGTTTCCACCAAGAGCAGAGAGAGAAATCACAACATAAATGTGCAGTAGAGATAATAAAGTGTTTGACTTGAGACTAGCTCATTTGATGTGCTAAAAAACCAAAACCTCTTCCTGGGTTTTAGTCTAGCTTTAGCAGTTTTGATTAATTTGGCACTGATGGTTTTTGAAAGTGGATGTTGTTCTCTCTTGTGCTATACTTTTCTTCCATTAAAATAGTCCTTTACAGAACTGATGATTATTTTAAATCCTGTCTTTATGCCTGTATGTCTTCTTTCAGCAGAACATCTGAGGCAATTATTGTCTAAAGGCATAATAATCTAAAAGGACTTTTTCTATTTCAGACATCTCAACTGGTTTTATTTTGTTTAGTCATTATGCCTTCCATTCCTAGAGAATGAAAGCTGCTATAAAATTGGCAGCTCCGATGCCAAATTTATACAAAGCTTTCTTTTCCCTCTTGCTTCTGCTATAACTGAATGTGGTTTTGATGAGAAAGGTATTTCCACTAATATTGCCTATCAAAAAGCTGGATGTGCATAATAGAATTGCTTGAATTACTATTGCAGGACTTAAATTTTATACAGCTGAGGACCATTTTAATTTCAGTCTTTCAGCTGTTTGGGTTTTTTTCTTAAGCAACAGCAATAACCTCTCTATCGAGATTGTACTGCAGGACAGCATAAGCTCTATTTTTGCAGAATCTGTAAATATATAGTTTGGTCTCCTGCCAGCAAATGAAGCAAACGACAGTGTTAGAGCTTCCTCGAGGCACTTGATAGACACCTAGGGCTGCAGTGGGTTTTCAATCAGGATACAAATATTTACTTTAGTCCTCAGCTCATCTCATGTAATCTCCCCTCTGCCTTCCTGGCTCCATTTCCTTCTTGGTTCTGCATCTTTCTCCTCCCCCTGAAATCTGTCATTAAAATAATTAGACATATTTTTTTTTTTTCCCCCTGTGAGGCTTCTATTGCTATTTCTGTACTGGGAAGAGTGAGAAGAGTTTAGGAACAGAAGAAAGACTCTTCCAGAGGATTAGTTCATAATTCAACGGGATATTGGGGAAGATATGCCTTACATAGGAGAGTTCTCAGTGAGAGCAGAAGTACTTCAGGACTCTAAATATTTCCAGTATCACCAGGAACAGCATCAAGACAGAGTTAGAGGGTAATTCTGGGTTTACATGGTTCCAGCTTTTTTAGGTAAGAATCTGTGACTGAGGAAGTCTATTTCCACACACAAATTTTGCAGCTTTAAATAACTCAAGATCTCCTCTTGTAGAATTCCCCCAACACACACCACACACACACTTTCTCGCCCTACTCGGTTCTCATTTCTTTGTAGCTTGGTTTTCTTTTATAAGACACATCGGAAACGTGTCTGACTGAAAATAATAAAGTACTTAGTCTTTTATCTGTGTTCCCTCTGTCACTTTTCATTACAGAATTCCTTCATTTAAGGATAAAAGGGACCTGCTTGAAACAGCTGAGGTTAGTTTATGGCATTGTTCTGTTGCTTTCGTCTGTTGCCTGTCTCATCCTAGGCACTGAACCCATTCATCCTCTCTAAATCTATGGGCAAGTTTGGGGTTTCTGCTTTCAGAACAACACTGCTGCATTGCAAATCCACAGAACTTCTGCACAGATACACGAGAAGGGAAAGTCAATAGAATGCTCAACAGCTGCAGTTTACTGAGGATCCTTTGCCCTGTAGGCAATCCATTTGTGGAGAGATGGACTACATGTGATTTTCTGATAAACAAAAATCTACATCTATGTCTTTGTACTACAATTGAAATATTTCCTTTTTACTACAGATGACAATTTGTGTTGGGAGAGAAAGGGTATTTACCCATTGTACTCTAGACCAATAGAACAAGCAAATACAATTTAAATTTGACCATTATTAAAATATGGCTTACAGCAGCAGGATCAGTTGTTAGCATTAAACATATTCAAAACCAAAAAATGCAGAATTCCTTTCAACAGAACATTAACAAAATAATATTATAGAACAATGCTTGCAATTTGATTGTCTAAATAAAATAGAATTCAGATTAATTTTCTATTGCTTTATCTAAGCTTAGTTTTATCTGTTATTATTGATTTAAGTCATTAAAAATACATATAATGAATACATTAATACTGACACAATATTTCATCTTTTTATTGCAACAGGCAGTGAAAGACACATTGGTCCTTTTCACCGAAGTTCTAATGAATAAAGGATACTACTTTGACATAGAAAGATTAATAAAGCTGCAGAATGGTGCCACATATTAAATCCGTATTTTACTATTTAATCACACAGCATAAGCTGAGCTGGTTATGGTTGTTCTTGTGTTGTACTACACAGGTATTACTGGGGTAGCTAAAAGGATTTAGAAAAATCACAGTATTGCTAATTTGGACATAACCATTAACTACTATGGCTTTATTACTGTGGTTGAAAAGGCAGACAATAGGCAGGATTTATCATATTTATAAGGAAGAAGGAATCGTTTCTCTGCTTTTCTGGTAACACAGTGGTGTTCAGTCAAACAGCACTTGCTTTTGAAGTAAAATACATCAAATCACTCTCTGTATAGTGGGAGATAATATCTGGCAGTTAGTAAAAGACAGACAAAAAGGGTGTAACTCAGCAGAGAGAAAGGACATAGATCAGACCAAGGAGAAAATAAAAGTGGAAGGAGAAAAAAAGAAAAGAAGAAAGAGACACCAAGGAAGAAAAGACCAACATAAAAATGTTATTTTGAGGCCTACTTCCATAGACCAGAGAATTAGCAATATTATTTTATACTTAAAACATTTGTTTTGTCATCAGTCTAAAAACTCTGAAAGCCTAACTCAGAATGTGACTGGGTAGAAACCTGCTCTGCATATTACCTCCACCCTTCACCTGACCCAGTCCAGAAAGACTCAAAGAGGGCAAGAAGCAGCTCTGTGTGTGTGTGACAGAAAAAGGCTTTTTGTCTTCTGCAAAGCACAGAAAAGCAGCAGCTGCCTCTACAAACACATCATTTGTGGGAGATAGAGTTGAAGTGCATAATAAGCATATCAAGATCACTGGAATGCTAATTAAACCCAAAAACCAAACAGGCTTTCCTGATGCTGCTGAGGAAATTGATCCACCTGTGTGTGAGAAACATTCTTCCTGAAATATAGTTCATGTCTCATGATGGAATTATGTCTGAAATTGCTTCAGCTCTTCTCTTGCAATATAACCTGACCCTTTAACAAAGTGCTTTGACAAATTTGAGCTCAAACCCTACTGGGTCAGATGCCACATAATTACAGGTGTGTGGGGTAATCCATTCAGCCTGAAGATGCAGCAACTGGAAACTCTGTCTTGGTGATATTTTAAAAAGTAAAAGAAGACTTTAAGCTGTATGCAGGCAAATGGAACAAGTGAAGTCAATACTGCAGGCAGCTGTGGAGGCTTTCTTTTGTTATGTTTTTTTGACATAAGTGGATATTACAAGTCAAAATATTTTTGCACACACCTTTGTCCAGGGAGTATGTCTGCAAAGAGGGCTATATCTCATGGCCATCACTGGAAGTTCTGGACAAGGACTCTTGGGTGTGGCCAAATTTATCCAGCAGCTTTGTAAGGACTGTCCCAGGGACATCTCAGGTCATCAACACAGTCACAGTATTAAACTATTCATCGTCACAGTATTAAACTTTTAAATGAGGGCAGGAATTGGGACAATTATAAAGCAAATAGTAGATAGAATCAACATTTATCAGTTTGGGTTTTTGCAATATAACCTAAATAACCTATCTATAAGATAGAAAAAAAAAAAGGGGGAGGAAAAAAAAGAGAGAAAAAAATGGAGGTGATCCAATAACTGAAATATTTTCAGAACCTCCAGAATGTTTAATAAGAGCATGTTGCAATTTACATCGAGATCTGGAAAATTCAATACGGTTTACACCTCCCAGAATTCTGGAGCTGCCAGCTCTGAAGGAATGGAGCACATAAATAATGTATTTCCTGTTATTCTTGGTCTGCAGCTGATCTCCTGCTGAGCACTGAGAAAGAGTTTTAGAGCCCTAGGAGACAGCTGGTGCTGTCTAGCATGTTTGACTGATTTTGTGAGCAGAGAATGAAAGGCATAAAAAGCAAAATAAGAATCAAAAACTCAAGATGTATTTTCTCCTGAAAGAAAACTTGGAAGGTTATAAATCTGTTCAAGAAGGCACAATTAAGAGTAATCTGTTCTAAAGAATTACATTATTTGAAAATGAAAAACCTCAAGTAGATCAGATGGAAATCCAAATGTGTAGTTTTCTCTGAAAATAAACAGGATCATGTTGTTAGTAACCCATAATACTTTGCATTTCGACATAAGTGCCAGAAAGCTAATGACTAAAAGATTTGGGTCACTCGAGATTGTGGACCTCAAATGTGATGCCATGAGAGACTCAGCTGCAGTTTTGTGAGACTGAAGTTCAGCTATTATTCAACACAACCTGCAGGAAATGAAGGTTTTCAATACCAGGTAGGTTTTCTGGAGCAGATACTAAACTCATGGGTGGTTCTTCTCTTTTCAAAGAGCTACTCAGCGTGCAGCTGGTAGGCTCCATTCCTGTTCTCCAACAAGCAAAAATCATTCATCCAGCTGCTTTCTCATCCTGCTACTAACCATTTATTCTCCTTGTAGAGTTTCTCTCTCTAAGTAAAATAAATATCCTAAGCCAGAAATATACAGCAGAAGGGCTTTCACCTGATGGCTCCTGTTTACAAAGAGGCCACCAACTGACAGCAGTGACAGTGTCCAAACACAAACAATTGCACTGAAAACGTACTTTTCTCACAGGCTTCCTTGATTTGACCTGTAAGAAGGTTAGAGGTTAATGCTGAATTTTGATTCAATCATCATTCAGAAAATCTGAAAAACAGTATTCACACAGATGAACTTCCTGTAAATACATTTAGAAATTAAATTCCTTTCTGGAAACAATTCCTTTTCTGACCAGCTCAAGAGCCCTCCAAAACACTGAGGGGGAAACTTTTACATCCCTAGCCACACATGTGGCATACTGACCAAGTCTCTTGGTCCTGACTCTCCTTCTGCAAGGGCAGCAAGCAACTTTTTGCTTTGCAGCTCATCTGGCATGTTTGGGAAAGGGTTGTTGTGCCAGGAAACTGAACAGAGCCCATGTGAATATTTCATGTATCACAAAAACCTTTCAGGGGTGTAGGGGGGTGGGAGTGTCCCCTTGCCCTTCCTCTGCTCAGCCTAGAGCAGACTGGCATGAGATATGATAATGGAGAAGTTTCTTGGGTCTGATGAGTAAAGCCCTGTCAGACACCAGGGTTCACCAACAATGTATTTTACAGGAACTTGGTAAGATGATACAGAAATTAAATCACTGCATCCCCTCAACTAACAGGTTTCCAAGATGGAGCCATTGTAATTCTGCCAGCAACAGAGGTTCCAGCAAACTCACACAATCTCCATGTAACAGCCGATTTGGCAGAAACCCCTCAAAATATGTCCCAGCTTGAAAAGTAATTTCAAGAACTCAAGAAAATGAGACAGAAACTGCTGCTTCTATTCAGCCCTGAATAGAGCTAGAATGTATAAATCATGGTTCATGAAAGAAATATGGGGAGGAGAATTTCTCTGCACCACAGATGATGAATCCTGGGCAGATATCCTTCAAAGATGCACATATTGCTATCACAGTGAGAGAATTCCAGTGGAAAGCAATTTCACACTCTTTGTAGGCCACTGTAATCAGCCAGGAGACAAATTAGTATAGCCCAGAGGACAAGGCACTATCAAACTGGGTCTTGATCCAGTGGAGCACTTCATCTTATGCTTAATATTAAGCACCTGAGCTGTTCCATTAAGTCACACATGCACCAATCAAACTTGGCCTGGAACTAAAAATAACTGAAATGATTTCTAATAAGTTATCTATTGTATCCAGTATTTTGTTCTGTTCATGTTGCCCATGACAATACTTGCATTTTTCAAACTATTTAAATTATTTAGCATATACTTGCCTATTTCTGCCACTAGTGCTTGGGCTGGATGCCATTCACCCTTCAGGAAGCTGTGATGAAAATATTGATCCATCATATAATATTTACAAATAATGAGTCATACTTTCTTTTCAATGACAAGTAGAGATTTTAGAATAAAGTTTCTGTTTTGCATACATTAACAGGTTCAAAATTCTCTGATACCTTTATGACATTTTCTTTTCCTGAAAAAAAAGCATTAGTCATTATATATATTTTTAAAAGTTGCATAAAAGCAATCAAACCATAATACTTTTCTTTTATCTGGGCAGCAAGTCAGATGTATTTATTTTTTTCAAATACTATTTACAACACTCTACATATGTTGTTGGTTAATAGACCTAAAAATAAAACAGATTTCAGAGGCAAACTATGAAAAAAATGCTCTCTAATCATCAGTACAGTCTGGAAAAACAAAGAAATATTGACAATGGAGCATGAAATAAGACTTAGAAATCTGAAAACAAACTTGAGGTTTTCAATATATCTAGATAGAATGCCAGTTTGAAATATGAATTGGAGGAAAAATAAGATTAGACAGTCCTAGGACTTGCTTGAGAACTATTGAGCTTTAATCAGTAACTTGTATCATCCACAGGAGGCAGACACATAACTTTGAGATAAAATAGTGTTATAGCACAGAGGGGTCAACCTTCCTCTAGCTGGAGTTAGGTTGAGGCCATTTGGATTCAACCCAAGGTGATTCAAGTCTTCTGAACAATTTTATCTTGTTACTTCAAGGGGCAGAGCCTTGACAAGGGGAAGGTAAAATGAGAGCAGAAATGACAGAGGGGGAAGGAAGAGAAGCCCAAAAAAGCAGGATTGTGGCAGGGTGGGAAATAAGGAGAGTTCTTGGCACCAATGCACCTGGACAAAATACCACCTACCACTAATACAGATGATTCAGTATAACACTGCTAGATAAAATTCTGTCAGGACACCTGCAGGGAATAAATTACAACTGCAAAATTATGCTATCAAAATGCCACCATTTGCATTCAAATTCACCTGTTACTTCTAATAGCATAATTTCCTATTCAAGATTGCATATTTAGTGTATGTACTAAAATGTGAATAAAACCAACATACATTTTTCCTATTTACTTTCTATTACTTCATAATCCCCTTCCAAAACTGGTATTTAAAGATCCACAATTTAATGAGATGACAGTTTGCTGACTTCTTCTAAATAGAAGTTCATTGCTTACATATATTGTGAGTTACATATATTAACTAAAACATTGACCTACATTACCTTATCAGAAAAAAAAACAAAAACAAAACAAACAAAAAACATCTTGAATATACAGGGAAAGCCAAACCAGTTCCAGTTGTCGTAGTCAATTTCCATTTGCAGTGGGATTACAGAGCATTATTTAAGGGACTGCAGCACACATTCATCCCACAGATGGGAACTAAGGGCCTCTTTCAGCAGAGTACTCAGGGAAATATTTCTCTTCATGCTTGCCAAGTTTGTTAAAAGTGGAATTACACATAAACGCTAATGGCATTATTTCTGACTTCTACACAGTCTCACACTCCCATAGAAGGCACCAAAAAGAAAAAAAAATTCTTTTGGATTAATAAAAATTGTATCAAACTGAATATAGCCCTTGTCTTACAGGTTTGCTTTGCATGTACTTGATCTAACTAAAAAGACCTTTGGACATAAAAAAGCCCCTCATCTTTCAATGAATTTTGTATTAATTCACTTCTTCAAGTAATTAAACATTAAAGCCTTTTAGAACTGTGACTGTTAGAAAAGATGTATAATTTAAAAAAATATGTGAGGTAAAGAGATGAAGTCACTCAAAACATTTTATCTTTTTTTTCCTGCAACAGACAATAGGACATTGCTGGATACACAAACCTGTGTTACTGCTTTAAAAATTAATAAAAGACATACTTGCATGCTAAGATAAAGATGGTTTCTCTCTCCTCTCATATAAGTCTGCAGTTCCTTTCACTTTCAACAAGTAAATGATGAAATAATTTCTCACTGCTAGCACTACTGTGAGTACTGTTTGCAGTGCTGCTGTTTGCATACTGAGTGACCAACATTCACTGCCTATTTTAGCAAAAAAAGCTGAGTTCCATTTTATGCTGTTTGTCTGTCAGAGTTCTTTCCTTAGCCTAACTCAGCACTCCCAGTATGCACCACAGACACTCAGAAAAGGCAACTTATATCTGAATACTCTAAAGATTTCTATATTTTTAAGTATTTGTCCATAAAATGCATTGGGTTAGCCTTCACAACTCATAATTTTGGTAACTATGGTCAAGTGGAGATATTAAGTTGCTTTCTCCAAAGCCAGAACTCTTTGGCAGCCCACTCCAGACAACCAGTAATTAGCATTAGACTGCTCACAAATGAGATTTTATTTATTGCACTACACACTGCAAACCTATCAACCTTATCTAAAAAGTCCACGTGAAGGAAGAATCTATAGAAGAAAAGAAAAATCTGAATTTCCAGCAAACCAAATCAGAATGCTCCTCACCTAGTAATTTAAAACATATTTTACTGCAAACAAATGTGAGAGCAGAGCAGGTGCTCTGGTACCAAACATGAGAAATGTTCACTTTCAGTCGCTGACACAAAATGTCCCCTTGCCCCAGTTCCAGACCGATATTCATTTAAACTGAATTTTGGTGGCTGATAAGAGTGCACTTGCCAGGGTCTGCAGTGGAGTACAGAGAGTAACTTCAGTTATTGTCTCCAGAAGGACCAGGACTCTCTACAAGAGGGGCAGCCTAGGTCAAAATCAAATTCAGGAAAATCATGGGTCATACAATCTCTCTTGTCCTTTCTTCACCATTTGTGAACAACATGAAAGGTTTGCTAAAAGTTTCTACATTGTTGCTATTCAAGGAAAATGTGTCAACACTTAAAGGAAAAAGGAAAAAATCCTGAAAGACAGAGTCTGCCCATACCATCAGCTGGATGTCTTGTCAGTGTTGGTTGCTCTCATTCTGTTTCGCTTGGCCAGACACAGAAATCTCCAGTTACAAAAGAGCTGCCTTTGCCTGAATGTCTGGTGTGGGCAGGTTTTTGATGTAATAAACAAATAGCCATGGCACAAAACATGACCATTAGCTACTTGATAATTAGACCAAATACAGCCAGAATGCTAATTACTGTCTGCTGACTGGTCTCACTTCTAATCCAACTTCTGGCTTAAATACGTAAACCTTAGATCTGCTCCTGACAGCTTGATTTTAATTCAGAGTCTGACCATGGCAGAGACTTCATCTCTTCTCTCTTCTCATGAACTTTAAACTCCTGTGACAAAATTGAGCACATTTGCTGACAGAATGGTTTCTGTGAAGGACTCTTGAGACGAACAAACAGATGAGGTTTTACTGGGATGACCTGATTACAGACGGATGCTGAGAAATTTTTTGGCCAGGATTTTAGAGCATGACAAACACTGAGTATGCCTAATCTGCAATTATTCTAGCTATATATAATGGAAGCATAGTTAGGCCTGCAATGGGCTGTCTTGAAATAATTGCATTTGAAGCAATCAAGTCTTTAAAAAGAAAATGAAAGTCGCCAGTGAAATTCTCAGTGTAAAGGTCAGATAAGTGAAGCACTTACAATCACAGCAAGAGGTCTACAGACTGTTAGGCAATAGTGGAAACATGAAAGAGAAATCTAGAGACTCAGAGAGGAGCCTGGGAGACCTCCTTTGCCACTGATTTTTGCTGCTAAGACAATGGGATCAGAGCAGCAGCTTCAGAGAAACTGTTATAGACAGAAACCATGGATATCCAGGAAAAAAAGAACAACGACAAGCAAGAAACATTTGCTGAACTCTGATTTTGTCTCTGAACGTGAAGAAGCAGAGAAATCTCCTCCACAGCTCAGAACAACCAGACAAAGAAATGAGCTTGATGCTGGGGATTTTGTTTTTACTGAAACTCAGCAAACTTTTTGGACAATATTCACAACCTGCCTGGAAAAATTTATGACAATTCAGCTGTACAGGGAAATTAGAGTAAGGCAGAAGTGCAACTGCTCAAAAAGAGTGGGGAGAGAAATAAAAAACGATGTGCTTATTTCTTATTCAGCATTCTCAGCTTTAAACTTCCTCCTAAAAAATATTTCTGCTTACAAATGCAAAAGGAACACAGATAAACTCTGGAGAAAGCACCCTTGGAACAATATGTTGAACCACACTCTATAATTTATATACTCAGAGTATCAGCACAGAGAAAGGTTATCTGAGCAATCTGAGAATTAATTCCAGAAGATTAAACAAAGTTGTTTCTGCACTAAAGTCCAAGCAAAATTTTTAACAGATCCACATTCCTATATCATTTCTTCCCAGGGATTCTCAGACTGTAAAACTGCAAACTGGGATGAACTCCTCAATTCTTTTGGCAAAGAAAGATTTTTTAAAAAGGGAAAAAAAGAAAAAGTAAACATGTATTAATATTTTAATATTTCCCCTTGCAGTCAAATTCAGATAGCAGTTACCTTAGCCAGCTGATTTAGCAATTAAATAATATATTTCCTGACATTAAAATTTATTATTTTTTTAAATTAAACTTGAGAGGGGATTATTTTTGGGTTTTCATTCTAGGTTTTCTTTTCCCTTTATGGGTCAAAAATAAAAATATGCTAAAGTTAGCAATTTTCTTTATATTTTATGACAAATAAAGTTATCAAAATAATTAGCAGATTCTACAACATGGTTGATGAAAAGATGCTCAGGCTAATAAGGAAGTAACAAAATTCAATAGTAAAATTGCTACTCAGAAATTATTACATGAATATACCCTTGAAAGAAGTAAATGCAGTTTTCTCAGATGAATAGCATTTTCAAGCTATATTGTGTTTTATCTCTGATTTTTCCTTCTAGAAAATGTTCATAGTGTCACTGAAAATCATATCCTTTTATAAAGCGCTTCAACAGCTTAGAGTAACATTTGCATCTTCTATTTAATTCTCTGATTTCTTCACAGCAATTTCTGTTGAGGTAAATTACATTTCTAGTGAACCACACAGGCTTAGTCTTCACAATCTTTAAGCTTTTTCAATAATGTTACACTTAGAATGACATACTTGAAAAAATATTAGAACAGGGTGCCATAAGAAATTTCATTCCATGTGAAGAAACAATAAGAAAATGTGGATTTTTTTGGCTCTGCTCCTAAACAGCATTTATGTCAGTATTTAATACCGTATTGCAAACCCAAAGTGAGATTGAAAGCCCAATTGTTATGAAATTGACATTAAATTTTCCACTTTTTCTCTGAGAAAGTCTTATCAAACCAAAATAAATGGCACATAAGGCAGATATCTTTATTTCCCCTCTTGCTTGAATATGAGAATCCAAAGGTAAAAACTCACTCCCACTGTGCCCTGAGCACAAGTACTTATCAACAACCCCAGAATACAAAACTTGTCTATGGATAGAAAAGATGTCCACAGAACCTGAAATACCTCTGGACATCACACAGAAAATAGAGTCCAATGATCCTGATTATAAAACTGAACCTTATTTTGCTGGTTCTTGCCCAGGAAACAACCAAGCTTGACAAACATAGGCTTTGAAAGTGAATATTGCCATTGTGGTGATTCCAACACATTGCACCTACAGCCTCACCCTGTACCTACAGGAACACTGGAGCTGGTGTAACGAGAGTAGGGCAGACCTATATTTTGTGAAGCAATCTACCATGAAATCTACTGGCTAGATCCATTTTTAAGCTGCTCTAAGCTATATTGAAGAGCATTTTTTCAGTACCAATGTGTAGCATAAGACCTGGTAAGAACAGACTTGGCTTTGAATCCCCTTCTCTCATCTCCCCTTTGTTGCACAAGTGCAGGCAAGCTGTTTATTTGAACCCCAAGCCCTCTGGACAGTCTCAGCTCGACAAACAGATATGATATATGGGCACTCACACTCCTCCTCATCTGTTGCTATGGCATTCTGCCTGCTCACAAGGTGATTGGACAATTTTGCAATGAAAGTCAGCAGCAAAGATCAAAAGCTCTCCTGTGGAACAGTGCTGCTTCTGCCATCTGTTTTGCATGATGCTTGACAGGTCCTGGGAAGAATGGATGAGAAGGCAATACCATGTCATGCTTTTACCTATTTTTCCTCACTAGCTGACATTTTGTCCCTCCTTTCTCCCACCTGCTACTTGAGAAAATGCAGGAAAAAAAACAAACTTCAAAACAGAAGAGAAAAAAGTAATCATCCTCCTATAGCTGAAGAACTCAGAGAAGTTGCTGAGCAGAGGCCAGCAGGTATCATCACAGTTCTAACATCTGCCAGCATTTGTGGGGAAGTGATCAAAAAAATTAAAGCTACCAAAAAACTTAAGAGTTTTCAGCAATAGATGGTTAGCATGACTGATACTCTGTTATTAACACATACTAAATAATGCTAAATAGTCATGCAGAAAAAAAAGGTACATCCAAAACCAATATTTCTGAAAGAAAAGTATTGGGAGAAAAGTAGACAAGATTTACCAGCTTCTTATAATCAGATTTCCTGGAGGATAGTGTTGAAATACTTTTAAATAATTTTTAAAAGGGTCGAATGAGTGTCATAAGATTTAACAAAATTAAATATCAACTTACTGAGAATGTGTCAGACAACTCTAAATTCAGGTACATAAGCAGTTGTCAAACATTTGCTTCTTATCCATTACTGTAAAAAGAAAAAAGGAAGATACTTCCCTTCATTAAAAGATGAAAAATGGATTGTCTAAATTGCAACAAATTTTGTAACATTCTAGGTTTTGTTCTTACTGAGTAGGGCAAAAATCCACAGATTTCTTTTCCTGTCTCACAGCCCTTATTGTATTCTGCTATATTAAAGACAAATAAGTACAAGCACTTGTATAATATCTCATTTGTGTATATATAAGAATATTACAAAGGCATCCAATTCAATTTGGAAAGCCTTCAACAACAACAGCTTTCCAGAGTACACTCTAAACCACAACTGATGAAGATTTCCTATTTATCATTCCTGACCCTCTCAGGTTTCCAAATATTCTCTCTGTAGGGACTGCAATGAAGACAGAAATATTTTTCTCACCACAGGCAGTCCCATCCTTGCACCTCCCTAGGTGAGAGTGTTCTTATGTTACTGAAGGATTTGCCTGCAAATCAGAGCAGGGAGGCATTTCTTGGGTCCAGATGAACTGTTACTGCAATGCAGCAACTCCCAGCCCTGCTCAACACAACAGCTATTATGATGAAGCTCATCTAGCAAGTCCTCCAAAGAGCAGCCTCATTTCTAAATTATTTACACATGTTAATTTTTTCTCCCCATGCTGTTATGCATTTGAATTGCTTTGCTCTCATTTATAGCAGTACACATTATGGCTGAGATTTTCAAAGCCATGAATCCCTCAGGTGGCTTTCAAGATCTAAATGTAACCTCTTAGTTTCTGCTCATTTATAGTGGATTTCCAAAGGAAGATGCTCTTTCATTCTAGCAGGCAGCTTATGCAAATTAGTTTTCGTTATCAGATGCCCATCCTTCAGTATCATCATTAATTAGCAGACTGGATACTGTGAAAACTGTGTGCAGTTGGTAATTATAATGGCCAAAAAGGGAAACAGGCTTTCTTTGCCATAGAAGCAGCAGATATTGTATAATCAATGCATTTACTGCAAAATATTTCTGGTGGTGCAATGTCTTATTTTATATTAACATGATAATGAACATAGACAGGAAATTTCATTAGTATTTTCACATGAAAAAGTATAGTACATTTCACATTAAACCAATGTCATAAAATGTTCAGCTATATATACTGAGGAATGCAAACATTAGCCACAGTGTGACCTAAACTGTGAAAAATTTGTTACAGGTTTTTACCAATAATTACAACAAATTCATGAGGCTTCTTTGAAGGAAAGATGCCCTTTTCTTTTGTTTGTTCATTTTTTTTCAGCAGGTCTAGCAACAAATGAAGGAAAAAACAACTTGCAATAAAAGTACAGTTTCTCAACACCACACAGAATGACCTCCTCAGTTTAGGATTGTCACAGCCAAAAATTTGTTTTCAAAATAAAATCTGGCAATGTGTCCGTTGGTTGAATTGGTTAAATAACAAAAATGCTATTTATCACGTAGCTCACAATTCAAAGAATAGTGCTTCAGAAAATATTTAAACCATGCAAAAAGCTTTATCTTGTAACTGTAATTGCTGATTCCAGCAAGGAAAGGTGAATTTCTTTGTTTTGTCACCGAGGGTTCATTAAGTATAGAAGGAAGGAAAACCTTCCTGGGGCTGAGCTGCTGCAGGTTTCAGGTGTCAGATTTGCAGCCTCCCTGTGCTCAGGCAGTGCTAACTGGGATCCATTGGCTGTCAGGATAGCTGGGGTTTGAAGGAAAACCCATTCCTTACATCAGGCAAGCTCTAAAGCCTGCAGAAGTGCACATCCAGTCCCATATTCCCCCCTCTGCTTTACTGCTCCTGTTGGCTTAGGGAGACCATGGACCCTTCCTCCTGTCTAAACAATTACTTATCTGCTCCAATCCATGCTGCATCCTGGAGAATTGTTTCTGGGGTTTTCTGTTTCTACTCCTGACATGCGTCATTAAAGCTTGTTCCAGTTACTGATCCACTCTATCCTTTCTCCTTTATTTGAAGCTTTAAATCTTTCTGCTTCAGCTCTGAAATGTTCTCACTTCATACTTTCAGCAGTCATGATTTTCATTCATAATCCTGAGTGTGCATATTTTAACAGCAAATTTTCATCTCAGACTCCAATCCCAAGAAAATGCAACACAATTAAAGAAATATATCAAGCAGATGATACAGGTTTAGTCAGTTATATCCACTGTAAGTGTACCCAGCCTTGGAAAGTAGGAGTCACTACCAATAACATACACAAGGTCTTAACATCTATGAAAATGGAAGGGAACAGCCCTTGTTAGAGAGGTCTTAGCAGGAAAATACCAAATTTAGTGGCAATATAATTATATAAATGAAGAATGCTTTATTAAAGCATTTAGTAACAACAAATACAAGAAAAACAGCCAGTGGTTAAGAGGAAGAAAAAGGCAGAATAAACAGCAGTAAAATAATTAGGTCATATAGATGTCAACAGTTTTACTCTGTCAAAATATCTGTGCTAAATCTGACAGCATATCCTCCCCTATTGCATTATCCCTGGCAGATGGATGTAAGAAGACATTCAGAAACTAAGCCTTACTATACATGACAGTATAAAACTGATCATGTAATCAATACAGCTTCAGGGTACATGGAATTATCTGAGCATATTAGTTAAATGTGGCTTCACACATGGAAGTGTGTCAGGGAGACAAGGAGACAATGAGTGTGATTTACATGCCTGCAGATATATGCTGATACACATGCCTGCAGAAAGCAGACCAATTGAGAATTAATCTGAATTCTAAAGAGTCTAGAAAATGAAACACCAGAGAAACAATTTACTTATGCCAACATCAGCTAACGCACACATGAACAATTTGAAATAACTATGAAAAGACACACTATTACCATTTTATTTTCCCGAGGCAAGTAAATGTGATTTAGAAATGCTTAAACTTTTCACATTAATCCTGATGCAGGAAAAAAGAAAAAGTAAACACTCTATGGTGTTTTGTAGTTGTAGTTAAACTCAGAGAGATTACAACATTCACTTGCTTTTACTTTCTCCCTGCACTTCTGAATCACCACTCTCATTTTTGTACCGAGAGTCAAATTTTCCCTTCTCCCTCCATACTGACAGTAAAGGCTTTCCACCTCTTCAGCCTCATGAGCTGAGTTTCAATCATGAAGCGCTTCTTTACAGACCTCCCTGCTGTGGCAGTGACCGTGAAAAACAAGCCACATGCATGAATAGGTGTGGATGAGCCTCCAGCTGAACCCCTGTGTCCCTGAGGAGGGGAGTCTCCAACTCTCATCATTCAGCCATTTGGCCACTGCCCCTGTTTAAAACAAGAGGCACCAGGCCAGCTGGAAGGCTCTCAGCGTTGGGATCCAGCTTCCTGGCTGGCAAAAGGAAACACACATGTAGCTGTATTTTGGATGGAGGCACTCTCCAGCCCCCACGTTGGAACAGTGATGCATTAACATATTCCAGATTTGCTGGAGTAAAGAGCAGGAGCATGGCTCTCTGCATGTTAGCAATTGACCCTTCCACTGGGAGAGCAAATCCAGAGCTCTGGTCACTGAGCCAAGCCTAATTCTGTGCCTTACATTACACTGCTACTGTCTCCTCTTATTCTGAAAAATTGCTCCGAAAGTAAGTCATATTCCAATGTCTGTCTGGACTGTATGTTTGCTGCAAAAGCCTGCTAAGTGGTCTTGCTCATGGCAACGTTTGTATCTCAGTCTTGGAGTGGTGACATTTACAGAAACTGATAAACAATCACTAATGAGAAGAGGCATCTACTACCCATCACAGATTTTCCCGTGGGCAACACTGACAGTGCAGTAAGCCTTAATTCACTCTCTTTGGGGTTTTTTTGGTTTGTTTTTTGTTTCCACACAGAGCATACTAATTTACTACAGCAGAGCTGAAATATCTGTTTGCAGGTGCCACAAGCACTGCAGGGATGTCAGGAGAGGCACTGCAGGGTCTGAGGAGGTTGCTCTCCACAATGTTCCAGGCAGCAAGAGGGGAGGAGATAGATCAGCCCTTTACAGATGTTTTAGTGCTAAACAAAATGCAGCAACAGAAACTCTGCTTCAGAGAATAAATGTGAACTGTCAGGGGTGATGAGCTGGATGAAGCAAAAGCCTTTCTTTCCATCTGTAAACTTGGTGATAATCACAGTGAGATGAGGGGAAAAACAAAAGCTGTGGGCAATGCTTTTGTACTGAGTGGCTCATTCATAAAATCCTATTCCTGGGCCAGAGACCTTAAGAAATGCACATTTTCTCTCTCATTTCTGGATGGATGACACTGAATAGCTTCAGAAAGTAAATGTGCAACTTAATTTTGAGGAATCAATTACTAACTCAGAGTAGCAATGTTGCAGAAAAGTTGGAAGAAAATTCTCTTTCCCAGAAAAAAAATACATGTACCTAATATTATTTCATAGTTCAACAAATTCAAAACTTTTTGATTATTTAGAAAATCTAAAATCTGCAGGGGAATTGATATTTTCGTGAACCAATACAATTGATGTAATAAATATTTGCATGTTTATAGCGCAGTTAGTGAACTACACTCCTGAAAAATGAAAAATCCATTAAAGATCTCATATTTCCTGGTTGAGAACCTTACCTTTGTTAAAACAGTAAACCAGTGAAGTAAATGATCTAGCCATAAAAGAAATATAGAAGTTTCATCTACCTCAGATGTGCATTTGGCATTGATCTTCGAGGTCATAAAAAGTTATTTCAGCTTTCTCCCTTCTTTGCTCTCTTCAGCACAAATTATTTCCTTTTAAGGATTTCACGACACAGGATAGAATAATGACATTTCCACGAGAAGATAAGTAAAATTCAAATGAATACAAATGTTACTGCAGCTCTCTTTTATTGTCACAGGCACAAAAATAATAACCTGATAGGTTACATTTAAGAATAGGTGACAATGAACTCTGCTAATTTAAGGGAAAAGACAATACATATTCAGGCAGGGGAAATTAAAAGTTAGTATAAAATTATATTCTAAAAAGTATTATTGATACATCACCATACACTGTTATGTCAAAACTGTCATTACAGAGAAGTCTCAAAGGCATATGTATTAAAAAGACATTTGACCTACATTTTTTTAAAAAAAGAAATTCTTCAAGAATTGCAGGTCTTATTTCTCAGCAGACCAACACAAAGCAATCTCCAAAAAAATCACAGAAATCTCATGAGGGAGGCCTACAAGTTTGTCTAATGCAGAAAATGTTCTGTTTTACTGAGTGTTTTGTCAAATTAGTTAATTAATTAACTGACTGGACTCACAACCGAAAACTTCCCTTTTATGAGCATTTTTGCGCCTGTCTTTTAGCTTGAATCACAAACTCTTTTTTTTCTTTTTTTTGAATCCTGACCACCAGTGGTGCTTGCACATGTATGGAAACCTTTCCTGTTTTCATTCCTGATCTCAGAGACTTGTGAACATGTGTACAAATTTGTCCTCCACAGAATCATTTGCAGAGGGGAAGTTTGAATACCTCCTTGCTTCATCATTTCTGGGAATATGCATTCATGTCTAGTGGAGCCAGAAATACTTTCCCTTGGCTACAAGAGAATCAGAAAAGAAACTGGATGCAGAGACCACTGAATCTTGCTCTCAAGAACATTGGTCAGGTCTGTTATCACATTGTCTTCCATCCTGCCCTGTGAAATAAAGCTCTGTGACCTTCCTAAAATATAACCAAAATATGTCCCTCTCTGCTCCTCACACCCACTAAAAGCCTTACTTTAGGCACATTGACAAATCTTGGCCTTTTTTGTTAAGTCGAGTGACAGAATAGATATAAAGTATTGATTCATGTTCAAGAATAGGGAAAAGCAGCAGTGTGTAGCATTTAAAGCTGGTTTTGTAGAGGACATTACATGACACCCACGAATTCTTTCTATTGTCTCCAATAAGCATTAGATTAAGTTATTTGGAGTCTGTGTCTGCAGACTGCCACAGCTATTGTATCATGAGGAAGAACAGCTGAGTGCTAATGGATAACAACATTAGCAGTGAAAAAGAGTGAAAAGCACACATAAGGAGCTCCATAAATTTCTTATAAAACCCATTACTAAATGTTATTTAGCATTTGCTCCTGAGGCTTAGTGCTACACTAAATTAATAGTGTTATGGTTTCTATTCAACAGATTGCCTTAAAGTATTACATAAAAGATTAAAAGCCACACTATAGTAACAATGGGAATCACTTTTAATCACATCAAGAACAACAGTCTGTGTTTAATGTCTTTATTTTGTACCTTAAGACCCTACATTATAGCCCAAAGCATAGTCTGAACATCTTACTAATTCTTGGTTCATCAACATATATGAATAGCTGCACAGATGTCTATACATAATAACTGGAGAACAATAAATATGTAAATATTAAGAGAGGTCTGACACAGCATGAAAGTCCACAGTGTAAAATACTCTGGTCTGTTAAAGACAACTTCATTAATCATTAACTTCAGTTGTGTGGCACTCAGGGACTTTAGGGCCACCAAGCAAACTTGCAGGGAAGGACTCTCCCATGGAATGTGGAAAAGATTTTCTGTATTGATGGTGGAGCTCATGGTTGTGGGAATGACTAGAGAACTTGAAAACCTTCTAAAGCTTTTGGAGGGGTAAGGAAAGAAGGCAGAACACCCAGGAATCAGACTCTGATACATTCAGGCATTTGAACAAAAAGATGTCTCTACTCCTCAATTCCAATTTAGGGATACATTTACTTCTCACATACACCTAACAGAGAAATTAGAGACTCACAGGGAAAGCCTCTTCATTCAGTCCAACTCCCACTGTCCTACTGCATGCCAGGGCTGTGCTAGGAGAGTCTTCTCTCTAGAATTCATTCCTTCCAAAGCACATCCCCTGCTGCATTTCCAGCTCCAAACCTACTTAGCTGAATAAAGAATTGTCCCCTGCTCTCCTCAGCATCAGTGTTGGGGTGCTGCTCTATCAATCACTGCTCCTTCCTGACTAAAATGTCAGTGGTTTGCAAACATCACTGGAATCACTGCAAGTGCCCTACAGATAAGGAGTAAAGAATCTGAGCTAGAAAGAACTAAATAAACAAGCAAAAAAGCCCAGAGAAACAAAAAAATGGAAAAGGTTTTGCAATAGGAAAATACATTGCAACAAAACTAATAGAGATTTTGTACAAAAAAGGAAATTAAAATGCAGTTGTTTCACAAGGAATTTAAACAGCTATCTGTGAGCTAGGATTTCACTGCCAAGCAAGACCTTCATCAGGAACACTGCTGTCACTAAAGGTGATGCAATGTGGGGACAAATCTGTCCTTCCCAATATTGCTGCCCTTTTGCGGATTTCCCGTGACGTTTAGAGCACATTCTTACCAAGACCTTAAATTAGGGATTATGCCACACATCTTGAGAAGTGCTGGCATTGCTATGGCACAAATAAACAAACTCTGATCAGACCCATGGTGATCAAATAGACATTTCAGGTACTGCTTAAAATGTAAGCAAAGTATTTATCCCTTAAAAAAAAAAATCTGAAGTGCTGCCACAATGTCAAGTATAATTTCCGTGCATAAATTTTATTTCAGCCTAAAACCCACCCTGACACTGAAATGCACGGCTTACTCTGCTGGACATAAATTGGTAGTGATTCCTTGAGTCACTCTCTGCTTTCCATGAGCACAGGCAGAGCAGCACTCCAAAGGCTCCAAGATTAACACAGGTTTGGAATTGGCTGCCTCCAGCTGCAGTTTTGGAGGATCCCCTGACAGCTTCTCTCCATTCTGCCTGTGTCCCTCTCCAGCCTCTGCTCATACATCAGTATCCATATCCAACACATCTACACCTCATTTTGAAAGTAATTTCAGGTTTTTTCACTTTCAGCTGAGTAATATCTTGCTTTTACACCATGCACCATAGTGCACTCCATGAGATTCAATTTTTAGTATCATCTGAAAAATATTTTAGTCTTTTAAATTCTAATTATACAGATTTGTATCCTCCAGGTAGAAACACATTGGTGATCCTTAATAAACGTGGGCTCTTCCAGTAATAGAAGTTATATAAATTGAGTTAAGGTGCCTTTGAGCTAAGATGTGGGCAATACTTTCCACTCAGTTCTTACTGAATGGAAATCTCATATGATCTGGCCCATTACATAATATAAATTTAATTTCTGTCCAATTTATTTCAGACTAGCTCTCAAAGTAATGAAGTTTTCTCTGTAAAGTCATTCAATCAGTTCAACTTCAGTTCACCCCCAAGCAGACAGCTGCAATCACATATGAGAAAAAGAAATCCTTTTTCTTATGGTTCTGATGCTTTCTTTTTACTGATTGATGGGGTTAATCTGGATATGGTGTCATGCTACAGTTTACATTCCACTCCTCTGGAAAATTTCAGTTGTGGTTTTCTTACTTTGTTTACGAAAAAGCTGTTAAAAATGCATGATATTTAAACTTGATAACAATAACTGTTGGAAGCACCTGAAGTCATATTTCAGTCTCTAAAAAGCTGAACAGAAGAATACATTTAGTATGATGGAACAGAGTAGCCCATGTCAGGTGATCTGAGAGCAAATGAAAGCCAAGAACCCTGAGGTTATCACTAACCTTCAGATCTTCTTCTTATTCAGACATATATCTGATTTTAGGGGGAGGGGAATGTAATTTAGGTCTCGAGAGGCTTACATTTAATTACTTTTTAATCCATTTCTACACCCAGTGCCTCAGAGGATGATTTCATCTTTAAATACATCTAATTGGATGTATTTTAATTGAGGGAGCCTACAACATGCATAATAGAACTACTAGGAGTTAAAGAACAGTTTTATTTTTTAATGTGTTTATATTTAATTCAAAATTCAGTAAACAGGGTTTCACTGTCTGCTGGAGTAAACAGGTGAAACCCAATTAACTTCAAAGGGACTGTTCCCAGTGTGCAGCATATGTGAAAGTCGTGCATGATTAGAGTCTAAGGACACCTGCAAAGTGTCATTATAATGGCAGTGAAAAGAAAATATTTCACACTCCTTCTGCAACACCCCTGAAAAGTTCAAGTTGCTTGTGGGAGGGGAGGGATAATTGCTTTGCTGTTCCTTCATTTGAAACACTATTCTTGAATTAAAATATTAAATTTTAATAAAAATAACAGTAGTGAAACTGAGTTTCTGCAATCTTACAAAATCCTTTTTTTTTTTTAATGTGGAAGGACACTGCATGCACCCACACAGTTTTTGTAATATTTGTGTACCATTTCATGAACTGCTTAAATGCAGAAACGTTTTTAATTGATAAAATGTGCATTGCAGAAGTTTACTTTCACTTTCAATATCAAGACTAGCACATTCTGATATGACAGAAGCAGAACAGCTGCTTTTCCATCGGAGACATGTAAATATTTTAATTTCCTGATCATATTTGCTTTTTTGATTATATGCTTTGATTTTTCTTTTTTACACACAATTATGTAGCCAAGCTTGGAATAAACTTTCATTCCACACCAATCTTTTTGGCTGCCAATAAGCTTTGTAAAATTATTGACAGAACTGATGCTTTATGAGTTTCAGACAAACCAAGACAGCTGAAATATGCCCACAATACAGCACAGAAACATGGCAGAGATTCTGGGCAAGCCTTTATGTCTCCACAGCACATCCAAAAGGCAATGCAGCTACCTGAGCGTGGCTTGACTTATTTTCTGTGATGTTCTCCTGCAGTCTCTATAGAAAGGCTCAGGCAGCTGTCCAAACACTAGAAAAGATAAGTGTTTCTGATTCCCTTTTATGCACAGGAAAACAATAAAAGTCTAATATGAATACAAGTAAAGCATGAAAATATCACATCAAGTCCCACTGCCAATGTGCAGCACTTGTCCCATGGGGAAATTCTCTCCCCAAAGGTCAGTATCAGGATATCCCTGCTGCTCTGCCAATGGGGAGCTTCTGCTCAGCTCTGAGTCCAGCAAGAGAGCACAGAGAGCGATTTGACCCTGACAGCTCTGGGTGTCAGTGCTGAGTGCTGCAGACTCAGGCCAGCAGTGCCAGCTCTGAGAACAGCCATGCCAGCAGCTGGAGAGATCATCCCTGAGTGGGAGGGGAAGGAATTACTCGATGAGCAGCAACATTATCGTGTCTTGTTCAGAAAATAAGTCTCTCACAGAGAAAACTGAAGGTTAAGTGGAGCTACATAGATGTTTCTAGACCCTAATTCTATCTAAAGTTAACACAGGTATTCTTAAATATAAACCACTTTCCACAGCTTCAGATGCTCTAAAGATGCTTTTCCATCAGAAACAGGCAACTCCAGCTATTATAATGTGACATGCTGGTCAGCACAAAGGAACAGAAGAGGCAGCCATTACTCATTTCCCCAAATTGTACTCAATTCCCCATGTACTGTAAAACTATCTGTTTCAGGCAAGAAGTTCAGTTGTTTTGCACTGGCACTGAGTTCACTTTAAACTCCAAAGTAATGGCAAAAAGGTTGGGAGAAAAACACATAAAAGACAAGAGAATCAAACACCAATTACTGGAGCAGCTTTGTGAACAACTTTGTTGAACAGAAGATCATAATCTTAACTGAACAAGAATTAGGATGAAAATTGCCCTGATAAGGACATTACAACTCATCTAAGTGCACCAACAAAAATGAAATGAGAACTATCAGATCTAAAGAAGTTGCACAACCTGCAGTAGTATTAAAATTCAAACGGTGGATTCTGTTGAAATGGATGTGCTTCTTCATCTGTAAGTATTCAGGATACCTTTCAGGGGAACTGGAATATTTAAATAACTTGTCAGTTTTAAGAAGTTAAACAGAGAACAGCTAATTATCTCCCGTTATCCTTTTGCTTCTAAGCACACCTTCATGACATATCTTACTACATATTTATGAATTAATGACATAATGTAGAAATGGGTGCAAGTCCACAGTAATTAACACATGGCAGTCAAATCTCTCCATATTCTTAGTGCACTGTGCAGGCACAAGATCCCTCCCAAAAGCATAAATATTCCAGACCTGTATCCAATGATGCTGCACTTCCTGTTGGAAATCCCTAATAAAAATGTGAACTATACAGAGTAAATCTGAACAAGTGCTGTGACACAGAAGCATGTCGTTGCTGTATTTTTAAATAGTTGTTTTAAGCAGTTGTGAACATTTTTCATGACACTTTTCTTCTGCTGAGTATCCTTGAGTTCTCTGATTGGATTTGCTGGATTTCTATAAATGTCACTGAATAAATCAGGACACCAGACCACATTCTATGAATTTTTGCCACAAAATTAACTGCCAGTAATGAGTAGCAGATACTGCTTTGTAGCAAAACAGACAGATGGTCAGTTAATCTTAGGCCTTGGCAAAAACCTAAAGGGAATATTACTAAATAATAAAATAAATTAACACAGCAAATCCAGCCTTAGTTTGAGTATGAAAATTAAACTCTATTCATGTTATTCTTATCCAAATATCATGAGTATATAACACCAAATAAAATTCCCTTGGGAAGGAATATCTCAAGAATCAAATTGTTCACATTGCTCCAGTACTTGCAAAGTAGAACAGATAAAAATATAGAAAACAGGGAGATATTTGAAATGAAGTCACCTTTTAAATTTAAAATGTTCTCTAAAAATTTACTGACATGCTATTAACAGTAAAATTAGACTTAATTTCATTTCCAGAAAAGTTTGAGAAAAAAAAGGATCTAATAAATTAATCATGAAATATTTGTAGAAAATGAAAACAAAGTAGTGTTTTCATGCTTTCCCAATTCATGGAAATGTTGATAGAAAATATTGAGAAATATCAAAATGGAAAAAAAAAATTCAAGTCTGAAAATGAAGTGGTTTTATCTTTTCTTATACTGAAAGTAGGGAGAAATCTGGAACACACAGTTTACAGTAGCAACTTGGATAACTGTCCAGCCATATTTTCCAGAAACTTTGTGAGTTGCTTTTCTGAATTTGAGGAAAAACACTCTGCCAAAGAGAATATGGGAGATGAGATTTCTACCTGGACCAATTCACACAAAACAAATGTATAATCTCTGTCCTTTCCAACCATCAATGAGAACAGGCACTGACAGGCTTTGAGGTGATGAAATTCTTTACCTGTGCACACATTTTCTGAAATTCTTACCCACTTGCTACATGTTTAAATCAAACCAGTGGCTGCTACATTTGTGTGTTTGTCATGGGATGTTGCCATTCAGCCAGATTTGCATGTCAAGCAAGAGAGGTGGAGTAGTTTAATCACTTGTTCTGGCATGCAAGAGATTTATATTAATTACAGTCTTCCAAGTATCATTTAGCTTCTTAGCGTTCCTGGTGCTGATTGCTTTGTAGCACTTCTGTGCAAGGAGCTTGTTTTACATTTATTTACAGTACATGAGACCCTGGAAACATGTCTTGTGTGTTTTGAATCACAAGCCACATGATCTATGGGATGCATAAAACATAAAGTTGGGATCCATTTACCACTAAAATATGCCCTTTAATATAGTCTGAGTATAGGCATATCTTATTTAAAGTCTCTGCACAGAACAACGTGAAAGTCTAGAATTAACAAGCAGTTAATTAAAGTGCCAAAATATATCCATCTAAGAGACAGAAGACTAAATATCCTAAATTAACCTAAGATTTATAAGCAGTTCTTTGCCATTACCCTTTCGAAGCCTGAAGACACGAGTTAATGCCTGAATCTGCAAATTGGGTAGAGTATACTAATCTATCTTCCAAAGTGACTATTCTATCAGGGACTGGGAAAAAAGTAATCAGACAAAACCAGCACTTTCAGCTTCTTCAAAACCAGTGCACAAATAAGGTTTGGTCTGTTTAAGCAGACACAGCAACAGAATACTAATTTCAGAGTGGATTCATTTCAGAGCAGTGACATTTCTGCCATTCATTTTCTAGGGAGTCAGAAACCATAACAATTAGCATGACAAAAGAAAAATGTAGGCCCCTTCCCAGATTTTGATCTATAGTCTATTCCATCACCAGAAAACCAGGAAAAAAATGTCTCCTCACCTGCATTTGGAGTCTCAGAGAAACACTTATAGCCTGATTGCAAAACTGAAATAATCCACATGCCTTTGCACCTGGAAGTGAGTCACTGCTAGAATGTTATAGGAAAATACCTGTACAGAACAAACTACAGCTTTCAGGTTTAATGGTTTTAGGGTTTTAGTTTTATGAAATTTTGCTCTCTATGAGGAAATCAACCAAGTAATGGTCTTGTCAATTTAATTCAAATCAACAAAAACACTGTGGTTTTCTGATGGGGAAAAAAATTCTAAAGGAAAATATATTTTGAAATAGGATAAGAAAATTAGGTGCACTAGGGAAATTAGATCCATTAGGGAAAAATTATTGTTAGGATGATCAGAGAAAGAGAATAAAACTAAGAAATCAAGTTCATTTTATTCTGAGAAGGATGTGCTATACAAACTATTCATATATCATAGCTGAAGGAAGGAACTTCTCAATACCATGCAAGTTTAGCCAATACAGAATTAAACACCCAATCTCAGATAATGAAGGCTAAAAAACTCATTTTAGGAGAACAGTTTCTAACATTCCATTAAAAACCTCAGAATATGCAATAACAAATAAAATTCCCTGGGAAGATGGTTCATGCCATAAATAAAACACTGAAAATGGTGTCCTTCATACAGCTGAAATGTCAGCAGGGAAAAATAAAAAGAAAAAACAATGTTATAAATGGGGACTATACACCAAATCTGGGGATATTGATGAAGGATGCAAATCACTTTTTGAGACACTGCAGGGTGAAGACATGGACCTTGTGTAATAAAGGAAAATGTTCTCTATTACAGAGTGAATAAGAAGATAAAGGAAGTATTACCAGGCATCATAATTTTAGGTTAGCAAAGAGAAGATTGAAGTGACACAGCAAAATTGAAGGGAAAATGAGATCTCTACCACTGATAAGAAAACTAACAACAAGGTTTAAATTGCAGCAAGAAAGGTACAAGACAGGCATCAGGAAAAGCCTTCTCAAAGTACAGAGAAGTAAGGAATGGAATTTATGAAGTCTGGAGAATTTCTTACACTGAAGACTTTTATGGGTAAATTCAGTCATTACTGACAGACATTTGTAGGCACATTTGATGATAGACTTGAGTAGGATTTCTTGTCACCTTTAAATCTCTGAGCTCTAGCCCTGTCTAATTCCCCAGTCATTAACATCAGAATAAGTAATTCTACTCAGAAAACTAAGCAGATACTTCAAGTCAATCATATCAAATTTCAAAAGTCTTGCTGTTTGCATATAAATAAAACTGTATATGAGTTTGTGCGTATATATACAAAATACACATACACACCTCCATGAAATAAAATGACCCTAATTAGGGTTGTTGTAGCTAATCCTTGTCAACGTAAGATTCCAGATAACTTTTCTGAACTAGAGGACATATGCTGAAGTGCAGCATTGATAAGTTTTCCTATTTTATTAAATTACAGCACAGACTTGTCACAGAAAGTTCTCTTTGTTGCTCACTAATCACCAGTGTTGCAAAAAAAAACCAAGAAAAACACCCTGATGAAGTAATACATGAAATGCCCCTCCAAAAATGCTGACCCTTATGGAGATTTTCACATTCTCTTTTCTTCAACAATGCATGCAGCAAAAAAAAAAAAATCTCTTTTATAATTGTAACATATTAGAACATACATTTGTTGAGATAGCAACTAAAAAATGCAGCTTATGAATTATTTAGACTGTTTGGAGGCATAAAAATCCATTTGATTAAATTTCTTAATCAATTTAAAAGAAATAATGCAACTACCAGCAACACCTGGTTCAATAATGTTTAAAATAGCCTGTAAAGGACTTACACTCAGCACATGAACTGCAGTTCTCCCAGCATTAATTATGGATACAAGGACAGCACTGGATTCTCTGAGGAATATCTTAATAGTTTGATGCAAAAGGAACCCCAAACACCTATCTTAAATTAGTAGGGATGCCAGTCTGGTATGTCTCTGCCCATGCCAGCTTTGCAAACTGCATCATCCCAGCCTTACTATAAGTTTCTCGTCTCTGCTGGTGTTGCCTCTACAGCTTTGATAAAGCAGAAGCTGGTGGCTTCATCCATCTGTCCTGACAGGTCCATCCCTGTCACTGAGCAGCCACAGCTCCCCTGGGAATGCTGGGTGAGAAGGGCAGGAGAGGTTCCCCAAATGCAGGTCTCACTCTGATCACTGACACTGAGCCTGAACAGCTGGCACAAGGGACTTGGAAAGACCTTCTTACCAAGGAACTTCCCCCTTTCTAGACAGTCCAAGAAAAGCTCAAAAACATTGGGGCTAGTTTTTACCACCTTTCTTCACATTAATTTTCATTCCTTGCAGCTGTCTTTCCCAGAGGATAATCTGTAGTGATTGTTTATCTACCCTGTCAGACAGACTGACTTCATAAAACAGGCATTTCCTACTCTACAGCAAAAGTCAGATAGGAGTTTTCCACGAGCAATCACTGATGAGTGATATTTAAACAATCAAGGTTTAATAAAAATGTGTCCCAGGCAACTCTTCTTCCTCTAAAACCAGCAGCACAAATATTTGGAAAACTTGGTGGGTGTTCTGACTGTAGCAGGAGACTGTGGGAAGAGAAAGGATGAGAGAAACTGGCAAAGATGATTAATATAAGTTTATGAAATAAATAATGCCTAAGGGTTAGCTGCTGCAAAGATAAATTGCCCCTAGAGGAGACAGAGTCTAGTTATGGAGAAATGAGCTATCACTTTTGGATAGCTTAATTTATAAAAGAAACAAACTTCTGAGCCTAGAATTATTTATAGAGAGATATTACAAGAAATATGTCTAAGCTGTTAATAATCATGAAAGAGAACAAGGAGGTGTAATGGTCAGTTATCTATCAGGAGATAAAGTGGGATGAAATGTATCTTTTTTTTTTTTTAAATCAGCAGATTTTCACACACTGGTTATACAAAAAGAATTTCAAAGGTTGGAATATTGATTCTCTCTGAACTGGTCAGATGATCATATTCATTCCTGATGGCAGTATGTCATTTTTGAAAGTACACTGCAGTACGTAGCAGAACAATGCCAATGAGATCTGTGAAAATTACCTGAAACCCTCATTTGCAAAGGCTGCTGATAATAATAAGATACTCTCCTAGTCAAAGTAAGACCTGAAAGCAATATGCTGTGGAAGAGGCAAGATGCTTTTAATCTAGAAACATCTCAGTAGGTGTCCTTTGCCCTTTAACACAAAACAGGTCTCCCAGACACAGGGAGGAGAGGCAGTGCACTTAGCAAGGCTGAGAACCTCTCACAGACCAAAACACTGCTGGCCTTGTTTTCTTCCACGTGAGAAACAGACCTCAGTCACCTTCTCTGGAGCACTGCACAGCCACCAAAGCCCTTGGCTCTTTCTCCTCCCCATGTCCAAAGTGGAGCTGCAATTTGACAGTGAGACGATGTATGTGAATATTTCACATTGCTGCACAGATGCCCATGGACAGTTGGTTAAAAGAAAACATACTGGGGCAATGGTTTTTTGGGGAATCAAGCCTCTCAAGCAGCATGGTCAGGTGCTGTGTGGATGGGGAGAAGAGTCCCCATTGCAGTGGTCCAGCTGGCTCAGGAGACACTCCCTGAATGTTCCAGCACATCAGCTCTTCTGGCTGTGAGCATTTTGTCGTGGAGGGTGATCTGATCCAAGATCACAAACAGCTCCTGCTGAACTCCTCAGGCCATCAGTCAGCACAGCTTTCCTTCCCTGCTCCTCAACTCCCTCCCTTTTGAGGAGGTCGAGCTCCCAAGAGAAATGGGGATAAATTTCCTCCAGGAAAGCAGACATTTCCCCTTCTGTCCCCGCGCCTGGCTGAGGCTGGGAGGGGCAGGGTGGGATGCCCTGGGGCTGTACAGAGCTGTCACAGCCTGTCCTGCCAGGCAGCTGGGGGACACCGCTGTCCACGGTGTCTTCTGAAGCCACCCTTCATGAATAGAAAATGGATTCAGCTCTTTAGTCTGTTGCATTTTGGAGCATTTAATTTCTTGATACATTAAAAATAAAACAATGAGTAGCTGACAAGTTATTTTAGCATAATTGCCTAAGGTTATTACCATTCTGTCTGACAAAATTAGGGAAAAGTGTAATCATTGCTGAAGGGAAAAAACAGTCAAATTGCAGAACGCCAATGACAGCAAGTTGGTTCATGATTAAAATGTTAAACATGAATTACTTTGTAATACACTTTCCCCAATATTCATGATCAATTTCAAAACATAATGTGCCAGTATCTGTCCATATGAACACAGAAAGATTGGGAACACAATACAGGAACACAGCTGTCATGGTAGAGGACTTCACTGACCTTTAAGTAATAAAAGCTTAGCCTTTTACTTTAATAGACTCTGGCATTATTATAATTCTGTCCTGGTTAACCACAAAATGTGAGTTATTACATATTTTAACCTGGTCAGCTGTGTTAGGACCAGGATTTTAAAACAACCACAAAGAACTTCAGTAGATTACACAAATCATATGCAGGATTTCATAGGTCTGAACAGCCAAAATAATTATTGAGTCCTTTTAAAGGACTTGTGAATGCAAAGTGTGAATGTAATGATTATATTAAAGTCAAAGAATAGAAAAAGATTTGAGGATTATTTTTTGAGCTCCTTGAAGTAAATTTTCTTTTCACTTTGAAAGCAAGATGACTAGATTAAGACACACCACAGATAAAACACCTTGCCAGGCAGGCAGCCTCCAACCAGTCATCTCTGCATAGCACACTCTTGCACTGTGCTGAAAAGCAGCTGCAAATGCACATGCTAAGGGAATCACAGTCACAATCTTTAGCATATTAATATGCCTTGTGTGATGCATTAGGAAGGCAAAAGTTCAGCTCTCAGTCAGACCAAACACATCCTTGTTATTTACAGCTCCTGGTGTTACCATTTGCCACACCAAACAGCCCTACTGGAAGTAGCCCTCCCAGTGATTAGAAAATTGAAGTAACTTTTAATCTGGAATCCCACCCCACCAAGGCTTGCATTAATGGCTTGCTTAGATTAGCCTGCTGTGCAACATCACAACCCAGCACCACCTCTGTCACCTCTGCCAAAATCTGCTGCCCCAGAGTGCTGAGAAACACTCTTGTTAACTGATGCAGGAAGGAAGCAGAGAAAAAAATGTGTTCTGACACTGAAAAAAGTCCATCCAGCACATATCTTTTGCTTCTGGAAAGTAAATATCACCATGTTCTCATGGATGAGAAAATCCTTTTAGTGTGAGTGCAGTGAAGCTAAGGAATAAAACAGGATTTGGCATTTTGCTTTTCTGAAAAAACTGTATTTCCTACTAAATCAACACAACTAGTGAATGCACAGGTTACATAGGGGATTAGGAACATAGCCTGGGGTCAGTAAACTCAGTGAGTTACTATACTAAAGCTGAGGTTGATGTAGGAGGTTGGTTGAGCAGTTTGGGTACTTTTGCAAACCCTGGTTGTGATGCAACTAAGTTGTCATCAAGACAATCACCATCCACACTGAGAAATAATCCACTGTTTGCAATAGCTCCCCTTCTAGATGAGGCATGTTTTGTTAACTGCCTGTCCATGTTTGAGCTGGGCTCCCTTTGATGCAGTACCTGAAAGCAGTTGTACTGGAACTGTTCCACCATAAAATTGCTGTGGAAGATATGTTTGTTAAGCACATGTTAAGACAAGAATTTCTGAAGAGTTAAAAGCAGAATTCAGTAAAGTTTTGTATCATAGCTGAAAAATCAAGATTGTGTAGCAAAGCTAGCTGGACAAAAGTGCTGTAAATTTTACACTAAACTACCTGTGTGACAAAAAACCCCAAACCAACAATAAATGATCATTTATGGTAAGTGCTTCCTACTCAAATGTTATATATTACCTCTGTGATTTCACAGCCTGAAAATGCATCTTATCTACCTCCAGTATTTCAACATCCCTTTCAATAATCTTTTTAAAGTACCAAGAAGGAAACAAAATTTGAAGCAATGAACAGGACAGTGTAGAATGCCCATCAAGCTATACAATGCTTCCCTGTCAGAAGCAATCCAGCATCCCAACATGTTGTACATGGCCACAGAAATCTTTGCTGCACATAAGATCTTCTGCTTGCATTGCTGTCCAAACACATTCTGTCCTTGAGACTCAGTGAAATAAAAAAAACCTCTGAAAAACTCCAGATTAGAAACATTGTAGATATGGTCCTAACATTAATATATTGCTGGAGTCTAAAAGACTCATCTTCCTCTTGCCTTTCCACACATGCAGGATCTTACTGGAAAACTCCTCTAATCTTCAGACTCAGTCTAGGTAAAGCCATGCTACAGATGTCACCTTCATTCAACCCCTCACACTGCAAATATTTGCCCAGGATATATCCCACATTTTATTCCTATAATATCCTTTCTTTTTTACTGGATACCTGCAATAATTCAACTGCATTTTTCAGTATGCAACAGTGGATTCTGTAGAAGTGACAAAGACTAGACCTTGAATCACATCTTGTCTCATTGCTTCATTCAACATCTCCATTGTTTCCCCCAGACTCTCTCCACATAATATTTCGTAAAAATCTGAAAACCCAGTCTGAATTCCAGTATACTCTTGAAGGCAAAGTCAGAAATATGGCAACATTTTCCTTTTGGAGAAATTCCTCACCAAAATCGATGAAAAGGTATTAGAAAAATTATCCCTCATTATGAGGTCACTGAAAGAGATTGAAAAATGAAGGTACAATAGCAATATTGAAAAACTGTCTCTTAGAAAGCTTATTACACCAGTGTAAAAATACCAATATACTGCTTTATCTCCCCATTCCTTTCTTATCTGTTGTCTCTCATCTTTTGCTTCAAACTCTTAGGAACAGAACTCCTTGAACATGCAGTACAGAATCTGGAAAATTCTGAATATTCACTCATATTCACTAATATTAAGATATAAGCATAATCAGCAGATGCTCAGGGAACATTTTCCTGACATGAACATGCAAAAGGGTTTCCCAAACAATCCCCACTTCAGCAAAGCAATTAAGAAAAAATGTTCTAGCTCATACTGATCTTTGACCCACAACTGGAAAGGTAAAAAGGAGGGCTTGAAACTTATTTGCCTTATCAACAGGTCACACAAATTAGACACAGAACAGTATTGCATAACCTCCCCCCCCCCCCAAACTGTACTTATTAGAAGACAAGGAATTTGATCACTGACAAAAAAAGAAATGATTCAAGGGAAGCACATACACACTCCCCCAATTAAAAACAAATAAATAAATAAAACAAACCATACAAAGTTTAACAGTAAAACTGGGGTTTTTTTGACATTACAGAAGATGGTAAATATTGCTGCCATAATGGAAATTTATTTATGATTTCCAGTTTCTTAAAAATTTCTCTTTGATAATGAAGTCCAACTGCCATTGAGTAAGGCTGTAGTATTTTCACTACCCAAGCTGGTGTGTAAGAGGCAATTATTGCTACAGTGACAAGACTTAATACAGATTACAAGAGAATGTCAACCACTGGATGAAATGTCAAGTTTTGATAACTGTCTTCCCAAAAAGAATGCTAATGCCATCACTTCTGGAAAAAATTAAACTGCCTGAAAAATCCCTGGTTTACTTCATCTGGTAGATTGAGAAATCCATCAGCACAGCATGCCAGCATCATAGGAAATTAATGTATCATATATTAAAATGAGAGAACACAATATGTTAAAATTTAATTAAATGACCTTGTTTCTAGTAAAACCAAACAAAGAACTAATTTTTTTGTTTAAGTCCCTGACAGGAAAATGCTCAGGAATGCATATGAAAATGCATAACAAAGCAACAACCAACATATTTTGTCTTTAAATTAAGCTTCTTTTTCCCCAGCTTTTCTCTCTCTGGCACAGAATAGTCAAATAGCTAGATGTGAACTCTCCTTTTTTCAGTATTTTCCATGGGTTACCTTGGAATGGTCTCCACTTATTTAACTGTCTCTTATGTATGACTTCCATGGCACTTAGTTCCTCTTTAAATTGTAGGAAACATTTACTGGGGGAAAGTTCAGAACTTCAGAGTTCATTTCAGATACAATATATGCAGCTAATCCCTGAATACCTTGAATATGAAAAAAGAATTCATTCAGAAGAAATAATTTCACATTCCAAAATCTTTCAGTGTATTTTCTCTCACATTGAAATTATTGAATGTAGCAAGATTAGATTTGTGGAACTGAAAACAAAGAACCATGGAAAATGGTGGAAAATGAGTTTCTTGGTTTATGTGTTTAACAAATCCAAATGAGTTTTCATACACTGCAGGCCCTCATCATAGATAAATATTACACAAAAATGAACCTGAAATAGATTTCTACTCACACTTTGCTGTCAGTCACCTTCCAGCCTGGCTTGGTCTTACTGCTCATCTCTTCTCCTTTTACTCCCTAAATGGAATATTGAAGAAATGATGTTAATTTAGTAACTCTGAAGTGTCATGCAACAGAACTGAGATAAAATTAGGTTTCTATAGTCCCTGTTATCAACCAAAGACAATTTTGCAACATCAAAGCAATGAATTTCAGTATTTAAAAATATTATTGCTGCAATCATTTGTTTACATTGGTCTTGCACATTCCAAAATTTTCTGATTGGAAAGGAGGACAATGTTCTCATATTCTTATTAATTCATAAGGGTAAGATTAATGCGCATAGAAAACCTCTGAACTATGAATAAGTGGCTGAGCTTTTCCTAATGCAGGTTATCACTATGTAATGGCCATGACCTCCAGTTATAAAGTGAAATTCTTCCAATAACTGCCATAATGGTGCCTTAAGATGCCTCAAATTAATATTTTAATTGTCTCTTAGAGAAAAAGAATTAAGATGCTTGCACATAAAATATTATTCCATATTCCACATAATAAGAATCCAAAGTCCTGCCAAAAATTAGCCCTCATTTCTCCCTGTCTTCCAAGCAATGTATTTAAAAAGACTGTACCTTTCTTTAGCATTAATTGATATAACTAGAAACCCTTTGGACTCAATTCTTGACTCGTAACTAGAAATGCAGTATGATAACATTGAATACATGAGTTAAAGATATATCAGTTAAAAACATGTTTTACTAGCAAATAATATTTGTGTCAGCAAAAGTCTGCTGATCTTATTGTGTTGCAGCTTTTAATCTGTTTGCATATACCTTCCTTTTAATTGTAAAAATTTGTTACATCTTTAGAACATGTTCTAATCTACATTACTTACTTATCCCAAAGTATCTATGCATTTCATTTCATTCCATTTCATTTTCCAAATACAAAATAAAATAAAATAAACAGCACTGGCAATTGCAAAATGGAAATGATGAAGCACAGGATAATTATCCTTCACCAAAATTGCTGCGTTGACATTCAAAAATGAAGTTTCAAATGCTAACTATTCTGTAATAAAAATCAAATGTATGTATGGTTCCTGGGAAAACCAATACCTCTTGGTTAGTATTGTAACTAAAATTCTGCACAAATAATGTCACACCTGTGGGATAATTCATGCCTATACCATAAATTAGGTCACATGAAACACACAACAGCTATTTATACGATAAATTCAGAGCTGGAGCTCACTTTCCTCCAGGCATAATACAAGGTGCCTATAAACTTGCTTTTCTGGTCAATCTAATAAAGCTAAAGGTCACTGGACACAGCCTTGCTTATGGTCTTTATCACTGGGAGGGTCAATGGTGCATGGACAAGAGCAGCTAGAATACTTCACATTGACTCTAAAGAGCTGTAGGTGTAGAAACACCTTCTTCAAATTAAAATTTAAATTGCTTTCCATTGGTATTGAATTTATTAGAAAAGCAAGGAAACAGAAGGGTGGTAAAAAGTCTTCAGAACAACAGTTTTTACATACACCTTGTAAATGGCTTTTCATTGTTACTAAAAGCTTAATAAGATCCAAGTTACAGTAATTGCATGGTCTTTCCCTGAACTATGACATTGTCCCAACATATTTAATTTAATTAGAACAAAACAAATTTTCTTTGTTAGAAATAACAAAGTCCATGGTGGACAGTTGTAACGCAGTAGTAACGCAATATTCAGATCTCCATGTGCTCCTTTGTCCCTCTGCTTTGTATACCATTGGTTCATTTTGAAATATGCATTCTGCTGTACCCTGAAATCTATTGGGGGGTTCCCTATGCCTGTCTTCCCTTCAGACTCCCCGGGACTGGCTCTGGGGGAGACAGTCCCTCCCCTTCCTTTCCCTTTATACAGCGATGTCCGAATCAGCTCGAGGTCTCTGCATCTCTGGGCTGGCAGCCCCTATCCCATTCCTGCTTCCCTCCCCTTCGCCATTCCCTGTGACCCTCTCCCCCATTACCCCAAATAAACCTCCCTGCCAGAACAGAGATGGAGTCCAGTTCTTTCCTAGTCTCACTATATTCCTGCTTGAATTGACGTGGTTTGAAGACTCACGCCATGCTGCAGAACCTCGGGGGCTGCCCGCACTAGATTCAGTGAAATTACTCGAACCAGGGACCCCGGATCGGGGGGAGCCAGCCTGTGCAGCCCTCCTGGCCCGTGATGCATCAGACAGTTTCCGTGTTTATTAGGCTGACTGCTCTGGCATGATGAATAGCACATAATTCCTGATTCAAGGATCAGGAAATCCCAGCATAATTTAGAAGAAATGGTTACTTGCCGAACTTGAATAAGCTGGGCATGAGTCTTCTCAGGAAGACACAGTGAGAAAGACATTCTAGACAGAGTACAAATATCCAAGACTGATATTAAATATGGTAATAAGATTGTCAAAAAATGTATTAATGTTAATAACAGAGCAGCAGAACACACCAGGAACCAGGCAAGATTTTGCATTTCACACACTCCCCCACATTGCTGAAGTATACCACAACTTGACTGAAAAAAGACAACTATTACAGAACTAAAAAGTCCACGTACTGTGTAGCAGGAAATAATACATTTAAAGAAAATGCTATAAATAAAACCAGAAGCAAAATGAATACCATTAGCACAGCATGAAGGTCTAACTTAGATATTTTTAAAAAATCACATTAACATATCAAAACAAAAAATCCCAAAACAAAAGAGTAAAAAGAAGCAATATGACAAATAAAAAAAAACAGGCAAAAAAGAAAAAAGAAAAAAAAATCCAGTGGCAAGAAACACACCTAGAAAATTTGAATTCTGCAAAATACAAGGAAAATTTTCAATATCAAATTCTTGTATCACTAACGACTGAATTCCACATAAGTTTCCTGGCCATATTTTGAGAGACAGCACAACACAAAAAATTTCTACTTCATACAATTTTACTTCTCATCCACATCATCTGATGTGGCAGCAGGTGATCAAACAATTGCAACACACCAATACCAGACTTCCTAATGTGACTTACTGGAGATCACTAATGATATTACTTTTATCCTGGTGGCATAAAGGTAGCACAGAAATGGAAAAAACCTGCTCTACATGGAAGACAATGTTTTGAGCCTGAGAGAAAACACCATATGGAATATTGTTTTCTTCTGCGTCATCATCAAACCATTTCTAAATGATGTTAAAAGCTTCTTATGATTCAGAGATTATTTTTATAGACTTTCATATACATGCAGGCACTCCTACATTCTTCATGCAATTGCTAATCAGCTATTTAATTTAATTATTAATCACATATTTAGTTAAATTGCTAGTACACATTGCTAGGCACTAGCAGAAATTTTAACAGAAAAATTCTACTAAACTTGTATTGGAAGAGTTTTTTGCATTTTATGCTAGAAGCATCTTGTATCTGTACCCCATTCATCAGGTCCATATTAGATTTTTCATCCAGGTTGTATTATCATTTAACATCAGAGCATGAAACTTTAATACCTGTCCAGCATTTTTCTGAATGCTTCCCTCAATCTCTTTTGTTAAACCAGGTGAGTTTAATCTGTATTTAACCTTTTATTTGGCCATAAGGATTTTTTAAGTTTTCTGTTGGAAAACAGAAAAATAGCAGCTTTACTTTACATTTCCCTTGAAATAATCAAAATAAAGGTTTAGGGCTTCTGTAGACAACTGAAGAAAACAGACATCTTTTCAAGAGTGTTCAGATCCCAGCAACTTCTATTTTGCTCTGCTGTTACAAATGTTTTTTAAAATTTTGATAATTTAAATTCAATATTTAGAGACGATAGAAATACAGATTACAAAGTTCAATGAAGTTCTACTTTTAGGCTTTTTCACGTTAGGTAGAATACAAGTACAGAGAAAATTAAATAAAACATTATTTTTAGTGGAATAGTGTGTGTAGTTACAAAGGATTATAATCCAAATACATTATTTTTTAGTTTTGAATTAGTTACGAAAATGTGGTGACACACCAAAGCCATACAGAAATGGAGCTTTGTTCACAAAATGGTGCTTTGTTCAGGGAGAAAAGGTTTTGTGGTCATAACAACAGTAATTTATCTGAAGCCCCAGCTAATTTTCATCTTGGTTGTTCCCTCCCCTCTTTTTTCTACTAACTTTGTCACTGGAAATGGTAAATGTTTTTCAGTGTAAGCATCAGAGGATATTCAAGTTCATATACTTCTTTTATACTTCAGATTAGATTTATTGTCCACTTTTTTATGCTTCTGTGAATATAAAATGTCTAACTCAAAAAAAATCCAAAAAAGACAACAAAAGCATTTGTAAATAATAAATAAATAATAACATAACCAGGAAATATGTGACTGTTCATTTATCATAAAAAATTCTTCGAGACATTGTTTTCAATTGAGTGAATTCATTATAATCTGCAATAGATATTTATAGTTGATCACATTGCATGTGATATCTTGGGGTAATCTCAATTTTTATTTGAATAGATTTTGGGATGGTTGTTACTTCAACCAAATCTTCTGTCATTAAGTGTAAAATGCTGGACAATGTCATTAGTGCAATTAATTGAGCAGCTAATGCATTGTGATGAGGATATTCAATTATATCCCCCTGGAATTGCACACCATGAGAGCCATAACCAGGTCAGTTTGAAATGCTTGTATCTATCATTACACCATCATTCAGTTCAACAGAGACTGAACTAAATCATCCAGTGACTATTCAGCCACTAATGTCCAATTTCAGCCTTGTCTGACGTATATATGAATATTATTTCTCGATTTCCTCCTTGAACATGCATCCCAGTGAACACTGAAAGCAGATGAGGTATAATGGTTGGCTTGCAATAGAAAATGTGACTACTTTGAAATGCAATCTTTAAAGTCCTATGATATAGAACTATCTGAAGGTTTAAACCGTCAGCCAATACTTCTTATCAGTTTAAAGGCAAGCAGGTAAGTTGAATGTGTTCATCAAAACTACTTTAAGACAGGATATTACTGCTTTATCCTATTGCATAAGTCTATGAGGCTTGAAATGTTTATTTCACACTTTTTCCAGAAATTATTAGAAACCACAAGAAGTCAGAAATCAGAGAATGTTTAAACAGCATAAGATCAAAGTGATTGAAGACATGAAAAGATTTATATACCTGTTGACTGGAAGAAATGTAGGTTGAAATCACCAAAGTATTTCTGAATTGCATTCAGGAAACTGATTTAGCAATGACATTTAAGCTTTTACAGATTATGCTGAATTACAAAATTAATTTCTGCTTTGTGTGTTAATTTCCAAGACTGCCTGAGTAGAAGTGATGGTTACAAGTTTTCTGGTGTAAAATTCTTCCACCCCAAATATTTTGCCAGTAGATGATATTGTTTGTGATAAATGGTCAGCTTCAAGTAATTCTTCAGTATGTTTATTTCATCAATAAACTTCTAACCATCCCTACTACCCCCAATAAATATTCATGACCTGATTTATGGCTATATTTTAAGATTTCCTGTTTAAAATTTTCAGATTCAGTTTAGGACAGATTAAAAAAATTCTAACATCTGAAAAAAAAATTTAGAAATATAAAGCCTGACCTCACAGACAAATAATTTAATTTTTCTATCATTTATTTAGTCCACAATATGCTTCAATTAAAACAAAGTGGGCACCTGCAGCTGTGTGAATGGAAGAACAGTGCAATGCCAGCTTTGCATTCTGCTGCTACCAAACTTTAGAGAGCAAAAGTAACACTTTGAGGTGCTTGGTTTAATGACAGTAAAAGGAAGAAGTTGAGTTCAGTCAATTCAAAACTGATTTTTAATTATTTCTTTCTATAAATGTCTTTATATTACAACTAGATGTGGCTCTAAATTACGCTGTGGCAACTTTGAAATTACTGTTTTTGGAGCTCTTCAAATGCAAAATGCCCAAACCAGACATTCAGTCCTCAGGAATACAAGACATTTTCCAGTTAACATGCTTCCTGGTGTCTAATTCTGTTTATACAGCCATCAGTCCTAAATTCAATAGCCATGAAATCTTCACCTAATTTAAGAAAATGTACCATGTGCTGATTTCAAGAGGTGCAAAGACAATGCAATGTTTCTTACTTTCCCCATCTTTCTCTAGAACACTGCTAAAGATTTGTTTTTACTTTTTCTCTCACATTTCAATATTATGAAAGATTGACATTGTCTGATTAGTTCAATATGAATTTAGCCCCTCAAAAATATACTGAAATTCCAGTGGCCTGTATATTTATCAACCTCTGCATTCAGCATGCCAAGCAGCATACCATGTACTTGAGGCAAGCAATTGTTACAATCAGAATTACTAGGAGATTCTTAATTAAAATGTGATCTCACGATTCCTGTCATTGCTATGGCAACTCAGGCTAAATAAAATAATCTGAGTGATACTACATCAGCACTCTTTGTTGTTTTTAATGTAGGTTTATGATTGCAATCACTATATTAACAACTGTGCTTACTTTATTAGCATGATTTGTTTCTTCTTGGCAATACTGCCTTAGGGATACATTTTAGGCTGCTTATGCTCCAAGCAGACAGAATTAATTAAATTCAGTCACTAATGTCAAATACATTCATGCTGTATGACTGACCTGTTACTTATTGGTGATCACTTAATTATGGCTCTCTGAGTTTGGTTATCAAGGTCATCACTCCTCTGTTGGTGCAAAGTGCAGGCAACTAAAGAAGCCCATGAGAATTAGAACAGTGAAAGGTCAAACACAGAAACTAGAAAATTTTGCTTAGAGAGATTTCTGCCTTCTTTTTAAGGGAAAAGTTTAGCTTGGTGGTAAATTTCTTCAGACAAAGAGTTACTTACTAAGACAAATGGTTATTTTTTCATTTCTCTCTAGATCCCTCAAATATGTAGATATTTTTGAATCTCATCAATACTGAAAATTCCACAGCAAGACCTCTGGGTGAAACCAATTAAAAACCTCCTTCAGCTTCTGAGAATGGTTGGAACAAGGGTTATTTCTTCCCTGATTAATGTGCTTTCATTGCTCATTTCTTCCCACAGAGTGAAAGAAAACCCTGTTTATAGAATCCTATAAACAGGATTTTATAGACTCATATACAGCAGGATGAAATAAATATTGTGTACATTATGATTTGGAATGGAGATGGCAAATATATGGTGCTGGGTGTAACACCATATAGATTGGTATTAGGTCACCAAGGAAACAACCAAGTATCTAAAATTTGCACATATTTACCATCAGAACTTTTGTTTACTCAAACACTTTGAAGACAAGTTTGTGTAGTAAATTAACACTTATTACCACATACTGGTTAGTCAGTATATTTGATTAAACCTTTACATCATTCAAATATCAATCGAATCTATAACTATTTGCTCTGAGCTTCAAATTTGATTATTTGGCACAAGAAAATTGGCAAAAATTTTTTTTGAGAAAAGTGCAAGTGGTACAGAAATGAGAAGCAAAGAATGAAATTGAATTTCTTCATCTATTTTAGGGTCAAGTAGAAACCCTAACTAAGTTGCAGGGGGGACTATGATTTTGTGAAATGTGTAATCAATGCTGTCGAAGTCACGATTTGAAAATTGACTCAAGGTGATACAGAGTCAGAATGCAGGTTTTACTTAAATACAAATATATTTTTTCAAATAAAGAACAAAGATAATTTAGTGTCCCATTTTTACTGACATTTGTCATCTGCAGGCTGTGATCAGGTAAGCTTAGCAATTCCAGTTGATGTTGTTAACTTCCGGTCAAACATCATAAAAACTATTGTTATACACAGCACTTTTTACTTTTTATATTTACAGGTAATTTACCTCTTGGTTTTTGTGACAACTCAGGGCTGGTGACAGTCTGCCCTTCCCTTGAACTGATCCAATGTTTATTAACAGCAGCCTGAATGCAGGAGGTCAGGGGTGAGGGAACACAAAGATTCACATCCTTTTCAGAAGTAAGCAGTAAACTGCAAACAGCATATCAAATATGTAACAAATCCTAATATTGAGACTTCAACAAGAAAAAAGTATGTTCAATGAAATATTTTCCAAACTAGAATGACAATGTAGCTCCTGGCCAACAATATTTAGCAAAAAAAAAAAAATAATAAAAGAGAGAGAACATTTTTCTAAATGTCGCCATATGTATTTTCAGATGCCTGTTAGTACTGTTTAAATGAAAGTAAAAGTTATCAAGTCAAATGAGATTTTCCTGCTATTCCATTCATTTGCAATGTCATCAGTACTCAATTCAACTACAGCCAATCCAAACTATATCTAAAACACAAGGCAATGGCTCTTCTCCCACTGTGCTTCTGAATTAAGTTTGGAGTATGTACATCCCATGTTTTGAAAAATCATTCACATAGAAATGTCACATTAACACAAATTATACTATAATTGAGATGTTGTCTCCTCTTCCCACTGTCACTAAAGACAAGTACCATGCAGCAAATGTCAGTAGGAAGTAAACTCACCAGCTCTGATTTAAATAGTCCAGGAATTAAAACAACCTACTTACTTTTTTTAGTCTAACTGATCAGCTAGATTTTACATTCCACATTGTTGTATTGGAAATACCTAAGCAGACCAAAATGTAAACAGTATGTCTCTGCAAACACATTCTTTTGGTTTCCAAGAATTTTCAAGAAAAGTGTATTCTGAAAATGGATCCTTCTGTTGAAGCCACAGTTTTATGATTGTTTACATCCACCAAAACATGGGTAGTTGACAAAAATACGGATAAAGGAATCACATACCCATAGGATTACTATGTTCCTAAGAAATCCATCAAGATCTGACACCTACATCAAATATTTTAATCTCTTCCAGTGCTGCAGGAAAGGACAGGGCAGCCAAGGAAACTTGGAATTCCTGAAGAAACTACTCTGCTCTGTTTATAGAAAGAGGACAAAAATAATTCAATAGAAAAATTCTAACCTTGAAAAACTGGGTTCTCATTGAAAGTACAGACTTGTGTCTAAGGTTGGAGGAAAATAAACTGTGAAGTTTTGTGTGGCATAAGCTTGAACTTGGAAGTGATAAGTATGAAATTTAAACAAGTAGATTTTGCTTTGGAAAGAAGATGAGAACTAGACATTCAAAACAGACCAGTTACTGGAAATGAGACCTAATTCTGCAGTGCTGATTTTGGACATCCAATATGCATCTCCAAAGAAATGCAAACAGAAGTCAATTCATGCTCTTCTGAGATAAAAGGGAGCTTTGCCAATGAGATGAAGTCCACAGCCAGTAGAAAAATCAAATATTTACAAAGAAAGGTTTAAACTGTTCTGCCAGAGCCAGCTTCAGTAGGAGTCACTTAATGGATGTTAATGGTGCTTTAGCTGACAACTCAGCAAACTCTAAGACATGAAATTGTATCATCTGTGTGTGTATGAGGATTTCAACATTTTCCTTCTATCCCATTCAGCTGCTCATATTTTTGCTTTCAGTATTACTCTCTTAATCTCTTTAAATCTGTGTCTTCTTTTTTGCATAATAAATTAAAAGCCAATTGTAATGTGATCAGACCTTTTTTTCTTCGACAAAAAGAAACTTAGGAATCTGCCAGCATTAGGAAAAACATTTTGTTCCTTGAAATTGCTGCAGAAAAATTGCCTACTCAAAACAAAAATGCCTGCTGCTCACCAGGCTTCTCATTCTGAATGTATTTTAAATTTGCACTGACAGGTGACTTCATCAATGTCACTATAAGAACTCTGCTCACTCTCATTAAAAAAATGAAAGTAAAAACCCAATATTGTCTTCATCCTTTCTTTAGTCAACAATTTTCAGAAGCTATTAACAAGCCTCCAGGCTTACTTTTTCACCCTCTTTCTGATAAATAGCTTAAAACTATTCAAGGAAAAGTGTCCAAATAACCTAAAGTTGTTTGGATACACTTTGGACATTGAATGAGTTGGAACAAAAGAAACTGCATTGAGTGCTGGTTTGGGTTTGATTTTCACTGTGAGTAGCACTTATGATCGAGACATGAGCAGGCAGAGCTAGGTATTTTGGCTTCATAGAGGGCAGCAGATATCCTCTGATAGAAATTGAATTATGTTTGAGCTGGAGACAAATGCTCTAAATCAGTGCTTAGCTGATTCATCAGACAACACCAAGAAAGTGTTACCATTTTCACCATGTCTAATATGTAGCTATGTCACTATTCTAAAGCCATGGGAGTTATTTTTGAGACCTTTTATTTATTTATTGGGAGTAGTTTTAGATGCATTTTCTAAAGCAGAAGTCTTGTTTTTCAGTGCTGATCTCAACACATGAACAAGGAAACAACCTAAGAACATTACTGAAACCATGACTGAATTGATCTAATGACTCAGAAAAACAGAATATAAATTAGAAATTGAAAAGATGCATGAATAATTTAACTTTATACAAGGAAAAGTAGACAAAATGCCTAAACATTCCATCAAGTTTTAAGAAACACTACTCATGTAGCTGTCCTAAAAGCTTGGCCCATTCTCATATACCACAAGCTGCAAGGATTAAAGAACTCTCTCCTGCTTGTGAAAATCTCTGTATGAATGTGAGCTCAGTGCAAATAAAACACTGCATTATGGCAGAGCCCTGCTTCAGCCCCTATTAATTCAGCCCCCTTCAGCTCATTAATAAACTGCTGCCTTAGAGATTAGGTAAATTGATGCTTTTTATTGCCCCCCCTTTACCTTTTTTAGGGGTAGTAAATATAAGAAAGTTAATTCCCTCTACAGAATTGTTGCGTGCTATGTTTTGTTAAAATCCTGCTCCCTTGATCATCCCAACACATCTATAATTTACTCTCCAGCCTTAGTTCTTGCTTCGAGTTTAGAGTTTAAACTTAGTTACAATGAGTAGTTTCAGTCAGAACTTTATTTCTCTACAAAGCAGTTGAACTTCTGCATAATTGAGGGTGTAGAGTAGATGTTATCAAATTCATTTAGTTGAGAGAAGAATACAAGAAAAGAAATTGATTTGACAAGCTAATAGTTTTCTCAGAAACATATAGAGCTTCTCTCAACACCCTTTTGTCACTGGTCTTTTGTTTGAATCTCCTTAGGTGAGAAAGAGGCTGCCTGGATATTCTAAACTAGATGTGGCATATGATTTTCTTCTGTAAACTCAGTGGGTCCAATTCTGCAAGGCTGTCACATGTCTAGCTCACCATGATAATTATGTTGGCAGAAATAGCTCCTTCAACATTTAAGCCTGTTTTAAAAGGAGGAGTAATATTAGCAAATGAGTTATGTGATTCTTTACACAATTCTCAAGCTATTTCAGTCCATGTCTAATGCAGAGGTGATGTATCCCCGAAGCAGGTTTGCAAAGGGTAAGGCACTGCATTTCACAGGGAGAGAAATAAGCAAAGAATTCATTCTACAGCACAGGCAGTGGCACTGTTGGCATGGCTGGTGGTTGAAAAGTACAATTTTCTCACTATTATTTCATGTTTTCTGGAATTTTAATTATCCTGTGTAGTTCTATAGTGATAGATAAATTTCACATGTATCTTGCAACTGCCTGAGAAGGGATATTAATCCACCTGTGTGCTCCTTGCTCCTTTCAGAAGACCTTTAAACTAATATTAATATCCCAACAACAGAGGGGCAGAATTCCCCTCTCTGCACACACCTCCCTTGCCTCCCTTAAGGCCAAAATTAATAACCAAGAACTTTGGAAATGGCAAACTCAGATCTGGTATTTCACAACTCATTATAATCCAGTGCAGCAAAACTGATGCAAAACTTATTTTTATTTCTATTCTGGGCTGAAAGGGAGCATGGGGGACTTGTGATCTTATAGTAATCTGCCAAAAGCATTCGCCTGTGGTTGGAAGGGGGGTGTGGACACTTCTCCAATGTCCTCTGGAGTAGCTATGACTCTGCATTCCTTCACAACAAATAGATAAAGCAATGGTAAGAATGTGTAGTATTTCCTTCATAGCAGTAAAATTCAAGGTCCACAGTTCCTACCCCTGCTCCACGCTTGAATTTTGCCATACTGCTACAACTTATAGATTCTCTGCTGTTACATGTAACCTGAATGCTGTTACAGAAAAAAAAAATCAAACCATACATTCATACAGAGCTGCTGAAATTTCTCAGCTGATAGGTGCTTTAAAATATTCTCTTATTTCCATATAACTCTGAAATGGAAAAATCCTCAAAATTAATAATTCATTTTAGAATGACATCAGCTTGTTTGTAAAGTACAATTTTTTTTCTGCCTAAACCCAGTGGCTCCTGGGGAGTGTTGAGCACTTTTGCATTAATGTCTATTCTTTACCTCTTCCTGACTCTGTCTTGACTTTTCTCCCTTTGTCCTGGAGCTGTACCTGCCTGTCAAAGTGCTGAGCTGCAGCTTCTATCACCACCTTCTGCTTGCTTGATTTATGCTATGTTCTTCTCTTATATTTGGTAATAAATCTTTGCAAAGAACAATACTCTAGCCACTGACCAAAATTGCCGCTTTCTTCATAATCACATTTTTTCAGTTTCTAAGATAAGATCTGGGACACACAACAAAGGATAAGGGGGCCTTTAAGCAAAACACTAACACAAGTCTTCTCTTAAATAATTCCAGTATTTATGTCAGGTAGCTGAGGGCAATGAAAAGAATAAATCCTAAATTATCACAATCTGTTCGTGTTGTGCCTTTGTTGGGACAACTCTCTGCCCCAAACTGTAGACTATTATTTAAAAGTGGCACTAATTCCCAGGTGAACCAAAAGCTGTAAAATCAGGAAATGAACTGCATTTCATCATAGGCCAAATCTTAGAAAAGACAGGAGGAATACATAGGGGAGTGAAGTCACAGTCTGAGACTTAGAAATCTCTGGACATTTTCCCTTTCCCTTCCAACAGCAGAGTGTGATTTAGGAGAGGACTGATAGCAATGGACTAAATTCTGGATTACTTTTGTGTTTAATTTAATTGATATTCTGCAACACAATTATCCCATTTTCAAAGGGCACCCTCTTAATTCTTATTTTTGTTTCTTTCAATACAATTCATTCCAGGGTCATTTTGCAGTGCATAAGCTGGAAACACCAGGGTTTTTCTAAAATGCAGTGCACTGCCAGGTGGATGTGCTGGAACATTCTCATTACCCAAGAGCAGCAAAACACTTCATTCTGGCTAATTACAAATGTGCAGAGACGGGATGTAATGTTTTTAGTCCTACACAATACAGCATTATTCCATGCAGGATGGACCTGTCTGAATGTAATGTGGCTGTATCCAGCACATGCTGCCATCGTGTCACACTGACATTCTCCTGGATCTGCTTTACGGATTTTCACTATGTCTCTACTGCTGTAATACAGTTTTTTAGCCCTTTGCCAAACATTTTCCTGCAACATCTTGAGAAGTGTTTGAGGTACTAGAGCAGTTTCAGAGACAACAGCAGATGAGACAAAACCCTGGGGATAATCCAGCATAGCATTCCATAGGTTTAGATTGCAAAATTAGATAAATTTCTTGCTATTTCTATGGTAGTAATATTTCTCATTAAGAAGCCAGCCAGTCTATGAAGTCACTTAAAATATGTATTTGTTGTATGACATTCTGTTATTTAAAATTCCTGATTATCTAGGAAAGAGCTTCTGCTATTGGCTACAAAAATGTATAAATTGCTGCAGAGGCCTGTACAAGAAGGAAACAGTGGAGCGTTATACAAAATGTGCAAACAGAAAGAACACATGCTATTGTTTTAAGAGACAATAGAAATATTTCAGTAAAGAACTCTATCACTTTTATTTGTCAGATGCTTACTTTGGAATCTGGTACTGCACATACCTTCCTGTGAGTGGAAGCCAGACTTCTTTCTCCCCTTCAGGACACTGTTTTACATAGGAGTTTAATTACTGCCTGCATTCACTAGTTTTCTGCAGGGTAGATGCACTCTGCAGTTGGTTTAGGAATACTGAGCCTTTGGCAAAGAGCAAGCATAAAATTATCTTTGGAATCTTGCCCCTGGAAAGTATTTCTAGATACCTGAAGGAGACAACTGACAGCTCTATCAAAACTTGGGAATTTGCCATGATCTAAGTATTGGAATTACTGAGCCTGCCCCTAAAATGCATGGCCTTTCTGATGGGTAGATAAAAAATGGGAGCACAGAAATTAAGCCAGGCACTCATTTCTTTTGAAGGTATATTCTTCAATAAATGCCAATATATTAAATTTGTCAAGTTTGTTAGAGGACACCTTTCAGGAAGCTACTAAGATGTGCTTTACATGCACTGCTGGCTTTCCTCTCTTATTAAGTTGTTCACCATTGAGAGGAAATATTTCTGCATTCACTGCTGGCTAGAATTGCAGACAGAATGAATTCCTCAAATTTCACTCTAAACTCACACAAAAGCAGAGCCTATACCAACCTCAGCTCTGCACTGAGCAGTGCAGAGGTGACTTGGAAGGGCCACACTGAGAATGTCAACAGTTCAGTGACAATCCAGGGCCACCTGCACCAGGTTCACCACACAGGTGGAGTTCACAGCTGTAGAATCTTACCCACAGTCACACTGACAGGGCTCATTAGCACCACAGCACAGCCAGGGCTCAGCATCTGCACCCCGATGGCTTCACCTGGAGGCCACTGAGGCTGTCCCTGCAGCCCTTTCCCCACAGGGACCAGATCAATTCCTCAGAAGGTTTCTTCACTCAGCACATTCACAAGTTGTCTCCCCCATCCTGCCCTCTCTGCTCATCAGGCTGGTTTCTGCTTTTCTAACACCAGTCCCAGCATCCAGCAGATGCTGTGAATTAAACCTACAAGGATGACAGCAAGAAGTTTCTCACATCAGCTTGTGACCCCTGGTTCACATCTCCATTGTTATCAAAAGTTTGGTTTACTTAAATATAATATTTGGAAAATGTTTCTTAAGAGAAAATTCTGTTCATTATACAATCATTCAATTGCAAGTGGATCCAGAGTGCCAAAAAACATGATAAAGCACCACAGAACTCTTACAGCTGTTCACTGCCCAGGTCATCAGAACAAAAGCAGAATGGGAGTCACAGTCATTTGCCACACTGCCTTGCCCAGCAAAAATTTGTAGGATGAAGATCAAGTATTGAAAATGCTCAGTGTTTATCTATAAAGCAATGCCACTATAAATATTGGAATTTATTGCACTTACTACATTGTCAAAAGCATCTGTTCTATTGGCATTTAGAATTGGATAAAGGCTGAGACATGAAAAAAATTTACTTCCAGCAGCACTTAGATAAATGTCACTTCCCAGTGCCCATGTGCCCATGCTGTGTTGGCTGTCACATTCCTTTCCCACAGGAACAGCTCTATTTAATCCTTTAAATAAAAGTGCAAGATAGATAGATAGATACATATATAGGTGTGGGGGAGTGTACAGATACCCACAAACTACTTCAGCTTGGAAGATTTAATGTAACAACAAATGAAGGTTAGTATCAAAATAAAATACAGTTCCAGAGATATTTGTCCAATTTTTAATTCTGCTCCAATAACTATTGTAGGATATTAAGGAGGAAAAAAATTAGTCTTTTTTTAATGTGACAAAGTGTCCCAACTATCGGCTTTCAATAGGGACCTCAACAGGGATTTAGCAGTGAATTGCCCAATTCTGAGCTTATATTAACAAAGATTTTTTTGGAACTTGGAAGAATGTTATAAGTTGACAGAGAAAAGTTTAAGACACCCTAAGAAAATCTTCTATTTAATAAGTGACAGAAGGAAATTGCACAGTACCCTCTCATTACTTAAAAAGCAAGCAGTGACATGACCAATAAAAGATGACAAAACATGAATCTGAGTTATTGTTATTATCCTTATCATATAGCTGATTTCTAAAAATAAAAATGGCTAAGAAGTTAGACATTTACATGAATAATGAGAAAATCCTATGACATCTTCAAAAAAAACCCATCCTGATTCCTACATCAGGATGGGAACTTCAGTAAATCAAAGCTACTGATTTCACAGGCATTATTCTAGTTGTGCTGAGAGTTAACCTAGATTAAAAAAATAGTAATTACAATAACATATAATAGCAGTGATTCATCTACTCTTATACTCCCTGGCGAGCAATATTTCTTTAGTTTGGTATAGAATTTTCTAGTGGGTATATTTTGTATCCAAGTTTTTTTGGGGGGCTTGCAACCTTTTCAGAAATTCATGTGTACCAAAGTCAGAGTAGAAAATATTAGAATGCTACATGCTCTGGTATAGTATCATAATTACTGCTCAGATAGCCACTTAAAACACAGAGCCAGTGTGTGCCAGGTGGACAAGAAGGTCAATGGCAACTTTTTTTTTAACAATAAATCGATGTTTCTGCAGCAAGTGTCTCTATCCTCCTCACTGAAGGTAGAACATTTTCTAGTCTACACAAAAAGTGAAATAGATTGTGGGAGACTTCTCAGCAGGTACATAACAGTGTCTCTAACAATGTTCCTTTCTTCTCAGAGAGATGGAGGAAAGTAATAGAATATATAATTTTACAGATGTAATTATAAGCTTGAACAATTTAGAAAATAAGTTGTGAGGAGTAATTTCAGGAAACTGAGGCTTACAGAACATTTCTGCTAAATGTAACTGGGAACAAACCCATTGCTGAATATGTGCCCTTGGTGTTGTGATAATATCTAGAGTGAGGGAGGGAGTCAGTAGCATGTTTTCCTTCCAATTCTGCACTAACATCCTAATTCACTCCCCAGCAGGGCACACGTGCCCATAAGCTGTCTAGACACAGACATTATGCACTGACTGCACTGCACTGGATTGCCTTGCTCTGAGATTATTTCTTGTTTCAAGCATATTCTAATCAGCTTAAGACCAAAATCACTTTGCATGCTTCTTCACCAAAGACAATATCAGGGCTCTAAGCACATCTCATTCCACTGCTTGCTTTCTACAAAGTCTTCTTCAGAGCTGTCATTAACATATCAAAGCCACTTGAAGCCCATTAGCTATGTAAATTATGGTTCAAAAATATACTAATAACACAGCTACATCCAGCTTTAATAATGTTTTGGGACAAAAAGTTATCTCCTACTTTGGTTCTTCATCTCTCTTCATTAAATAGTTTTACTGGTGAGGAATTACTGAAGTTTCTCTAAAGGAATAAATTGTCTGCACCAAATAAAATGCTTTTCATCCTGTTATCTTTTGCAGATACATTTTTTCTTTCCTTAAACCTGTTATCATAGTAACCACACCTCTAATGTTTTTTCTTAAGATCACTACACCCTTACTTTTAATATTTAATCTGAAAAGGGAATTTACACATACAGTATGCCATAAAGTACTGATTTTTTTTGTTTGTTTCTCTACATGACAGCCTATAAATTATTATTTTTTGTTTTATTTACTACACCCCACAGTTACCGAAAAAGCCATCTTTGGTAACATCACTGATGCCAACAGCATTTCGGGAAATAAGAAATTTGAGCTTTCTACTTTATTAAATGTCCACTAATGCCACATATCTCTTCTCTAAACTTTAGCTGCATTTATAGAAAGTGACAATTAAACAAATGCCTAAGTGTTTCAGTAAATCAGAATCCCTGGGTTACAGATGCTCCCTCATTTTTCCTCCACTTTGTTTCCCAAGCCTGCAAGGTCACTGTGCCTAACCCACTCACCAAGGAGACAATGGGAGCATTCATTTGCAGTGTGAGCACAGGTTTGCACAAAGATGTCCTAAAAGGCAAAAGCAAGACACTTATTAAGCTAATTTTGGTGTTACTTCTAAGCTCCAGATGTCAGTGCCCTTACAAAATTGCAAGTTGAGTTTAAATAATGTTCAGCACTACCTTAGAAGCTAACTGGAATTAGATTCAGTCCTCAGTGGAAAGATTTAATAGCATATCAAATGCTGCTTTTGTTGTTTGCTTTGCATTTTGCATCCAAAATGCAGAGAGTCAAACCTTCAGGCAAAGCTTTTTCATGAAATTATATATACATTGAAAAGAATAAATGCAATAGAGGGATTTAGGCAGCAATGCTGCTTTTTTTTCTTTTTTGTGGGCAACATGCCAAATTTAATCAGTTTGGTTCCTATGCCTGCCTGATTTGATAAGAAATAATAGCTACAGAAGGTAGCTGATAGCAAGTGGCACAGATTATAGTATCCAAGCTATCTTTTCTTTAAAAACCAACCAAATAAAACCTTATCAGAAATATTATCTGTCATGAAATACTTTTATATTAAAAAAATCAAAACTATGATCAATCAACAGCTAGCAAATATACACAATTTGAATCACTAACATTTAATTCACCATTTGTTGTGAGAAATAAGAATATTTGCAATGCAGAATGGGATATCCTCAGGAAAAGAGAAAAACCAGGATTTTTCTCACTAAAGACTTATAGTGACACAAACTAGAAGCTCAGTAAATTTTGAAAAATCAATTATTGATGTGAGCGTAATTCAGAATATTCTAAGTGGTTTAACTAATTATCATTTTACTCCACTAGAGTAGCTTCCAGGAACTATGCCATGACAACAAAAGTTTTGAATTAGTTTTGCATCAAGAGTGTATCTCTGATTTCAGCAGAGAAATATAATTACACATAGACCCTTTAACCCTTTAAGCTCCCTTCCTCTAGGAAGTCACATTCCTAACATCATGTATAAGCATTGGAAGCAATTTATCTCAAAACTAACCACATAACTCCCTTTTCCTCCTCCCCACCTCTATATTTATAGTCAGAAAAATGGACAATGATGATGAAAACAAAGTGGATTCAGACACATGATCTAACTCTTGTTTGGACCAAGACCCCCAGGCCATCACTGGGAAAAGGTGCATCACACTGAGGTCAGACAGCACTGGGACAAAACCACATCTCTGCCCTCAAAACACAAACAAATTAAGTGTTCCAGAATTCCATGCTCTTGCATCAATTGCTTCTGTTTCAGAACACATCTCCTTTAAATGTTCTGTTTGATATCAAAGGGCTGGAACAAACAAATCACAGTTAATATTTTCACTGATTGGGAAGGTGCTGATTCTGTCCAAAGTTATATCCATAAATACAAAGAGAAATCTGAAATGCCTGAATTTCTTACGTTAGTTATGATTGAAAAAGGAGAAAATAAACTCAGAACTGGGTCCAGTGAGCCAATAAAACCTGAACTTTTAGGTAAAGGAATTTTTGATATGATCAAGAGTTCTAACTGAAGCATCTTTAGATGTGGTCTTCTTCAACTGAAATCGAGAAAAACACTGTCAGGAAGAGAATTTCAGATCTGGTTCAAATACACATTGTAGAATTCAAATAATTTGCAAATTTCTGCTTAGAAGCTACCTTTTACTTGATCCAAGGAGAAAAACAACACTTGTAGAAAGACGTAGAAGTTTTTCTGTTCTCTAATAATATACGATATGTCTTTGAAATCTTTAGTTCAAAATGGCTCTTTCTTTGCCTTCTCCCTTCCCTACCAAGCACAAGCTGTACAGAGATGTGAGGACTTTCCTCAGCCCCTGCCAGGGAGAAAATTCTGTCCCTGCATTGTGGTGCTCTCTGCACCTCGGGACCATGATTCCAAAGAGGTCCAGCCTTGGGGAGATAAGGCCCAGAATGTTCCACAACATTACATTTTTGATGTAGGAAGTTCAAATATCTCATATACCACTTGCACCACTGGTTTATGTTGGCAGATGACAACAAATGGCCATGCAATAAAACTTACTGGAAATTCACATTTAGCACTCAGAACTCCTCAGGAAAGTCACTGATTAACAGCCTTGTAGTGATGCAGAAAGTCTTCTGCTGGTCCAGCACAGTGCAAATGACCAAGCTGGTCTTTATTTAGTTCACGCTGGAGCCTGGCTGCCAAAAATGATAAACAGTCGCAGCCAGATGATGATTTACTGCTCCTGTGCAGCTGGGAGCCTCAGTTACAGAAATGTAGCATGCAAAAAATGTAAAATTAGAAAGGTGTCATTGCTCCAGTCCTAGCAAAAGAACTATTGCTGTTATTTCAGAAGACTGCTGCCTTTAAGGTAATTAAACACTGACAACTTTGTTCACTCCCTATTTAAGATGACTGAAGTTAGATTATATTACAGCCTCCTCTATCTCTAACTCCCTGTGCAGTATAACTCCCATTCAAAAATAAATCTTGAAAACATAATTGATTATCCAGGACAATTCTAGCTTTCATTTTCAGTTAGGAGCTGAGGTGGCAGACTGGGCAATGCTGATGAATGCTAAACAGCCTGTGACTGATTTTACATGGATACTGTGCCAACCCTGTAACACAATGAAGTATATTGAAAGTAGAAAATACAAAATCTATTTTAAATTAAATGGAGACGAGCACTGTATACTGAGAGAAAAGAATTAACCAATTAATTTCTAACTCCACTAAAAGCTAATTTCCTTTATATTTTTTATCTTTTTGACAACAGCATTACTCTAAGAAAAAAAATCCAAACCTATTTAATCAGGTTTCAGACATACTTTCCCAGTAGGTAATTCTCTTATGTCCTGGTAAGCTTTCTTAAAATCTCATTATCAACTGTGAAATATTTCCCCAATGTCTTGTGAGTGGCACTTACATAGAAATATCAAATACTTAATTCTTTCAAAGATAAGTCCTCACTACTGTAAATTTAGGCTTAAAATACATTTAGGAGTCTATGTGGGAAAGCTTGGAGTTATGAGTTGCCTAGATTACCTGACCAGAAACAAGCTACTTGTAACTTTAGGATATCAGTGAAATGAATTCTACTAACCCTGAAATGCTGAAATACCTGGTGAGCTAGATGAAGCTAACACACTGGTAACGATTTAATTTTTCCATTTAAAGCCAAATTTCCTTATTTAGATTCTTTTCTTCCCACAACTGGAAGAATAGGATGAAACTTCTTACAAAAATAAAAATTCCAAGCAACTTTATTTCAGTGAGTGTCCAAATGACCTTGTCAATATATCTTATTTTGACAAGTTGAAAATCTATCCTTTAATTTTTTCCTCTAGTTACACAAAGGAATAGCTAAGCCAACAACAAAAACTACACATCTGTTTCAGCAGTGCTTCATGAAAAAGAATCAAAAAAGCCAGGATCCCCCAAAGTATTTCAGTTTCTTCCAGTTAGCATTCTCCAATGAAAAACATTTCTCTGGTTTGAAAAGCTCTTCAAGGATAGTCAGAAATAACAAGAGCCAGTGAGCTCGTGGAGATGGAAGATCCATATGGAAATATATTCTCTGATAGACAGAAGCAAAGAGCTCCTTATATTCTTGGTGCTACAAGACTGAAAAGTAATCTGAGACAAATTTCATAATGGGGAAAAAGCCAAAACAGTAGAAGGATGCTGGTTACTGCAAAGGGTGGAAAAGTGAAGGTAATCATAAAAATACAAGTAAACAGTGCATTTGTTTTAATTATATAATTTCAGACACTCTCAGTATCAGAATGTAGGGCAGTACAAAATTGAATATTACTATTACTAAGAAAAATGAGTCCATGACAATGAACAGAACATTTCTTTTCCTGAAATCCTCTGTGTTCAGACAAAGCTTCATGAACCTAGACTGAGCCAACAAAGTACCTAAAACTACCAGAATGTGAGATGTGAGCTGACCAGAGGCTTGCCTCCATTGACTGCCAAAAACAAAGGGAGATTGATGACCTCTAAATATAGAATAGGACTCAAGAACTACCTCAAAACTGCAGATTAAGCACATTCTATGTGCCATAGTTTTTTCTTTGGATTTGGCTTAAATGCACAGAAATTTAGAAAAAGGTAGTTTATTCACAGTATGGTCAGAATAATTAGCATTTTCTCCATTACTACATTATTTTTCCTGCCATTGGTGATGGCTCTATGGCAAAAACTCCCCCATCAAAAGGGAAAAAATATATATTTATAGATGATGGATGTATATAACAGGTTGAGACACCAGAAATCTCTTTTCCTTCTCTAGAGCTTTGTACAGTCTATTGCATGAATTGCCTGTTTTCTAAAGGGAGCAAGAGAAAATGAAGCAAGAATAAGGCCATTGCATGTCTAAAGCAACTGATCAAACTAAATTGAAAATATTGTGTGCTTGTATGCCCTCTGTGTATGAAATTAGAAAAATGCCATCCTTCCCCATCCCTATTCACATCAAAATGATTCTCTATTGAGCTAAGTCTAATAGATTTTACTCTGAGACATGAAGTACTTCCTTAAAGACAGTGGAAATAAAGCTCTTATTCTATGACAGGGAAGGTTAAATTGAAGCATTCTTTTTTTTTATTTGACATTTACAAATAGCAGAAGTCATGCAGTAATGAAATAATAATGAAATTATAAATAGGTTACTCTTCATTTAAATTGCAAAGATGTGCTTTTCTGCCTGCCTCAGAGGTCACACATGTTGGTGTGTAATGACCTACTGAAAACAACTCCTCAGCCACAGCTGAAATGGGAAGTTCAGGGGGCAATTTATTGTCCAATGAAAGCTTCACCCTGCAGTCTATGTAATTTTACAGTAACATGTATAACTTCAGTTTTACAATGTCTTTTATGCTGCTATCTCAACCTGCTTGACTAGTGCTGATTAATTCATCTTCCTGACCCCTAAGGGATTAAACAGTTTGTCAAAATTAAAAGACAATAATGGCACAATGAGCAATAAACTAAAAATATTGATTGAAAGTTCAAACCTAACTCTTCAACTAAGGGGGAGAAACTTCATGCATAAAAGAGAAGAAAAAACATTTCATTAAATGTATTTAATATTTAGCTCCTATTGTTGTTTATTTCTGTATTTGCCAAAAGACATCTCCCCATGGTTGTGCCTGCTGAATTGCCTTGTGAAATTTCACAAGTGGCAGAGAATTATCTACCCACAGTGGTTGTTCTTCTCAAGTATGTGAGACACATTCTCACACAACATCTAATATTCCATACACAGAACGTGGGATGTATTTTCTATTTTGGCTGAGTAAGAGCTGAGGAAAAAAATATAAAAAAGAGACTACTGTCTTGGATTACAGAGAAACTGTCCAATAATAAAGAAGCACCTCATGAGATTCTAGATATTTGCTTTTCACTTAACCAGTTCTGACAAAATAATAAGCAAAATTCCATACATTACAAGTCAAAATAATTGACCTGCAGGCAGATATTTATATTTATTTATAAATAGGCATTATTATAAATAGGCATTTATTGAAATACCTAACATTTCTGTAGATTCTCAAATTAAAGTCTTGTTTTGAAAGTCTATTTTTCCCTGCTTCTAATAATATCCTAATGAATAACATATTGAAAATAATGTTGGACCTTGCTATGAAAAATATGATTGCTGAAATATTGTGATTTGCATAATTTAAAAACTACAAAAAGCGTCTATAAAATTGAAGGCATGCTTTCACTTGAAATAGCTGTGAATTCTAAGAAGTATTAAATAAATACAGAATTTCCTTTATGTCAGAAAATTTGTATTTTATTGGGATAATGATGAGAGAAAATATATAATTTTTCTTACCGAAGAAAAACAGGAAAGATGACCATATGGTCAAAACTCTGGGGCAGCATGCTGCATATAGTGCCTGCAATTTTAAAATAATGACTTTGTCTTCTTTTGTGAGCTGTCTTGCAAACCAGCATCCATTTCTGTTATTGTCCATGCCATCAGACACTGATACTGAGTAATTTCCAAAATTATTCCTTTACCTCCCTGCCCTGTGTGGGATATGTGAATGCTGTTTTCAGTCTGCCATACAGCAGACAAAGAGAAGGAGAGCAGTGGAGTTCAGTGATTTCAGAGTGTACCCAGCCCCAGGCACAGCTCCTCTCCTCAATCCCAGTGCTCTCTGCTGCGCCTCCCTACAAGTGGAGCAGGAGTAACAAATCCTTCTCCCAGATGGAAAGTCTGTCTTATCTATTTAGACTATGAGCTCTGCAGAAGAACAGTTTTCTCTTGAACTAAGTCACTTAGTGCATTGCTGCTGGTTTTTTTTTACACTATTTTGTACTTGCCACTCATTCCTGTCTCTCGATACACAAACTCTATCAGCAAGTAGCACCCTTCTTGTGAGGAGGTTTGGCTGGCCAGTCCACCTGGTGGCACTCATGCATCTTCATAATCCTGAGTTAATTAACAACATCTTTTTTTAAACAAATAATTAGAAAAGTGCCTCCACTACAGCTCCATGTTTTGCTAACATTGCTGGAATCTTTAGTTTTACTAACTAACAAAATGGAAGACACCTCTTCCTTATTCTCTAGTAGCAGAAGGCATCCTCAGTGCTGAAACAAACATGTCTTTTCAATAAGATGGTGTCTATGAAACGGTTTTTTCCATCTATAACTCTCCTCCATAAATTCTTACTGTACTCTTGTTCCCTTAACCCTACATCGATATTGCTACTGCACTGAAAAATCAATCTCCTATTTTTATCCTGTTTGGTATGTATGCCCAATATTTTAATCTACCATGTTGCATTTACAAGATGTTTTAACTGTGTCACTTGAGTAGACCAATAGCTTCTGAATAAATTAAGAGGTTTGAATTTCCATGTACAACTTTTTCTCTCCAATAAACAAACAAGCACCATAGTGCTTTGCCTCTTGCATCAGATACATTATCACTGTAGAGTTGACCTTCAAAACTGCTTTGCAACAAGATGTACAGTGAGAGAATACAAATGGTCAGGAGGGTTTGATTTATTGGATAACTTTTATTGTCCTGTTTTAAATATATTCAGATGTGGTTCTCCTGTTACAACATTTCAGTTCTCCAAGTTTACTAAACCTACTCCCTGACTTTCTTTACAACATCCTCCCGCACACACATTGCCACAGCCTTCAGAAATTCCAAGATTTCTGAAGGTGACTCTGGCATAGTTTCTGTCATCATAGATGAAAGTTGACACTTTTTAGTCCTTTCATATTTCAGTGTCACATTTCCTCCCTACCCAGATATTCCTCCAGACTTTCTCATTACTTGTCCATGCAGTAAATGTCAGAACTGCAGACTGCAGCCCCGAGGACTGAATGACCCAAATACGTGGACACTCACTGAGGCAGCCAAGGTCAATGGCTAACACAAAATCGTTATTATCTATGTGCAAAACATGGCTATCAGCAGGAAAAATCTGCCACATGGACTGACCAAGGGCTGGGTCCTGCTCAGTGGCAAACAGAGCAGAGTTACAGTGGCTACAGCAACTGCCTGAGCTCTGCTCTCAAACTTCCTGAGGTACCTGAGAGCAGAAATGCATGAAATAAAGACAGACAGCTCTCCCTTCACTAAGGCCAAGGCAAACCTGTTATACATTGTGCTTCAGTGAAGAACTTGGGCTATTTCTAAAACTTCTTCAACAGTTTCCCTATTTTACATTGAATGGTTCATGTTACAGACTACACAGAGATTTTAGCTCAAACTCCTTCCAATTACACAACTTGTGCAGGTTAGAGAAGGGGTTGGAAGAAGGAACTCAGCAAATACTCTGGCAGAGCATGGCACTAGAGTAATTAGAGCATAACCATAGCTCAGATCAGCTCCTGCCCTGGCAAGCTCACTGTCAGCAGCATTGCTGGGCTCCCTTGCTCAAGAAGTAACTTTTCAGCCACTCATCATTTCTCACTGTCTAAGAAAAATATGCACATTACTCTGAACATACAGGAGCTTAGCTGGCTGACAAGGAGAAAGATAGTAAAAAGATTCCTTTTTTTTTTAATGGAACATTTCATGCTGCAGAGGGCTGCAGGTCCCTCCTTTCTTTCTTTCTTTCTTTCTTTCTTTCTTTCTTTCTTTCTTTCTTTCTTTCTTTCTTTCTTTCTTTCTTTCTTTCTTTCTTTCTTTCTTTCTTTCTTTCTTTCTTTCTTTCTTTCTTTCTTTCTTTCTTTTTCTCTCTCTCTCTTTCTCTCTTTCTCTCTTTCTCTCTTTCATTCTTCCTTTTTCCTTGAACAACAAAATGACAACCCTTCCAGCCTCACAAATCTGCAAATGCACACACATTATTGATTTAAATTATGAGCAGATAAAATTGATGTGTAAAAAATGAATGTATCGAGTCCATAGCAGAGATCTCACCAGGGAAACAAGTACATTGTTTAAGAGCTTACATTTAGAGCCTCTTCTTAATAAGAAGGGAAATAGAAGGAGGGGTGGAGCCATAATTAATGAAGATTAATAAATGATACATGCTTTTTCCTCTTGCAGCATCTCCTCCTGGCTAATACACATTCAGGCTGTAGAAATGCACTGTCATGCACTGCAGCATTTGCAAAGTACACCTTGCATGTGTAACCTCATGAAGAGTCATGATGGTATACATTATATTATTATTTGTATTATTATTATTATTATTATTATTATTATTATTATTATTATGTGCAAGTCTCCCCTTTCTTCAGCCATTTGGAATCTGTGAAATCTATTTTGGACTCATGTATAATATTAGCCCAGATTTGTGACTCCTTTCGACCACTTGCACCTTTGCTAAACTATCCAGTTCAGGGTCCTTAATCCTTTTCATGGAACATAAACAAACAAAGAAGACTTATTTAGTCCTGGCATGAGAAATAGCTTGTTTTCTTTAAATAAAAATCTAACACTGCTCATTGAAATGAAATATTTCAAGCTTTGACTATACTAAACAAGGGTATTGATTTTTCTAGTTTTTTCTATTGTGAGAGCTCTTGTAAGCGATAGAGACCATTACATCATTCTGGTTTAGCAGTCAGGACCTTTTGTGGAAGCTTTCCAAGCTGCTGGCTGTTTTTGTAAACTGTTTGCTTTTAAAAGCACTCAGACTTCTTTTATCTATTTACATCTCCAGTGGCAACTTTATTCAGTAGTGGAATACAGGTATTGCACATCTGGTATCCATAATCTGGATCTAATTATCCATCTGGTATCTGCCCTTTTTGTCACTGCATGGAACTCAATAAGAGGTTGAAAGTCTGCAGGCAAGACAGCAAGTAGAGTTGGGGTTACACACCTAATACCACACGAAAACAAGCCTCAGGAAGGACATTATATTGTGTATTCATTACACAAAGAATTGTTTTAACTGTGCAAAGACTTTGGAGTAGATAAAAAAAGAGATGCCCATTTATCTGCAACCTTAACTTTTACCTTTGTTAGTGCACATATTAATATAAAAAGTGCAGTATTTTAGGTAGAAAGGACTCATGTAAGGATATAATCTGTCCTAATTCAGACCAAAAATTTGTTTTTATCAGCTTCATTTGTCAAGTCTGTTAATAAGGCAAGCAAAAATTCGGAGTATGAAAAAAAGTAATCTGACTTATTCTGTAAACAGAAATATACTCATCATAATACAGTAATGAGGGAAAAATAAAAAAGGAGTTCAAAATTATTTTCAAAAAGCTGCTATAAGTGAATACAATTTGGAAAACTGTGATCACTGATATGGCTGCAGGGTACATTCTCTGCTGACTTCTTAGGTCTACTTCCCAGTCAAGATAGATGATAATTTTGGAAAAGAATAAGCAATAACACACAAGTTTCCATCCCTTTGACTTCCAATTAATCCTGCACAAGTTTCTGTTTGTTCATTTGTAAAGCAAATGCAGTTGTGTTCTACACCTCCCATCTATGATTTCAGTGCATGTGGAGGAAGATGAAAGGCTGTGACCAGTCCGTTCTACTCCACACACAATGAGGGGTATTGAGATGATACTCACAAAATGTCTCGTCTGAGGGCTGTGTTTTATCTAAGCATTTGAATGTGACATTGCAATTAGTGTGGGAAAACTGAATACTATTTACCCCAAAACTTTAAACCCTAGCACTTGGAGTAAACCTTTGTTAGGAGCCAGGAAGTATTCCATGCAGAATCAATCTTTTATCTAATCAAAATATTGTCTACAAAGCAAGAAGGATAATCTGAGACTAATTAAATTCCAAGTGAAAACAATTACTTTTTGATATATATTCCCCTTAGGATATTGTCACATTTTACCACGCTGTTACAATCATACACTAGAGAGATGCATCTGTAGTCCTAACCTGATCCACCTCAACCCCTGTCCAAAGGATAATTCAAGTACAATGCACACCCACACAGAACAGTGCTATCCAAACAACTTGGGCAGCTTGATCACCATCTGGCTCAATCTGGCTTTAACAGATTAATTCTAGGTCATCCAATTCCTTTACTGTTCTTTTTTGATACATTTCCAGTATCAGTACAGGTCCAGTGTCAAAAACTTCAAATTATGGAATTTGCAAGAATGAGCCTTTTACAGCAGAAAAAAACCCAACTTTATTCTCCCACAGAAAATACAGCATAAAAGTTTCTGAGATCTAACAACCTTCCAAATTGAAGTGATGTGACAGACACGTACCTCCTATTGTGCCTTCTGTCATGGCTGGCTGTACCCATGGGCAGAGGAAATCTGACAAACCTCAGGTCCAGAGAAGGGAAGAATTTTTTGAATGCAAGGCTCATCTGAAGGACAGAGGAGATCTAGATAAAAAGACGTCCCTGAAGGATTATTTCTAAAAATGGGATGGAAGAAACAGACCTCCAAAGAGAGTTTTCAATATTTGCAAGCTGCAAAGGGAACCAAACTATCCCAATGGCAAAAATGGGACAGAAACAGCCCTGCAGTGTGGCACTGTAGACTTACCAGGGACTTGCCATCCACTAGGGAGTTACCTCAGAGCTGTTTGTCAGAGATTTTTCACTTCCCTGACAAGCACGAAAGTCAACAGGATCAACACTGCAGCAAAAGTGACACCACCACTGTCAGTGTCTGGCTCTCTACTCCACTCCTCTCCTACAGATGACTCCAGCTGCTGCTCAAGACACACAGAAAGCACAAATGTCTGCCACTGAGCAGTGAGGGAGCACCCAGCCCAGAAAGTGCCCTGGGCAAGCAGTGAGGTAGCCAGGGGTTTTCAGAAATACCATTTCCAGAAACATCCTTCTTGAGTTCTCTGCAGTTCCCATCCCAGTAGAATTGCACTGAATCCTACAATTTTATTTTCCTGCTTCCCAGTAAGTGCTGGGTAGGGAAACAAGGCACTGCAGATGGAGGCTACTGTGCAACTCTACCTGTACAGAGGTGCAGATTCAGAGCACTCAGTGATTAAAACAGATCTAATTTTCATCACATACTTACAACTGCATTAGGTGTTCTCTCACTTTCATGGAGAAACCTTCAGATAACCTTTGAAAACAGATTTTACAAGAGCAAAGGTGCTCGTGTGCCTGTTCAGGTAAAGAGCGATGCAGCCTAGTGATCAAACAGCACAAAAAGCACAAATTGCTGTGATTTTGATATTGATAATTTTGTAACTAATCTGGAATAATACATGTAATCATTAACAATAATAGACTGAATTTAAATTGTGCTTAAAAAGTTACAACCTATCTTTTACCTAAGTAATAACCAGCTTGCCTACTTGACTTGTGTGGACTAAGACTGGCTGGTGCAAACCATGACACTTTGTTTGAATTTAAACTTTTGTATGCATAATGAACTGGCATGCATCACATCAAAGATGGTCAGCATTTCCATTGAAGTATTGTCCTCTAATTGTGCACTTCAAGTTTTAAAATCAATATTTTACAACAAAAATCTTTAATCTATTTAATTCTGTAAAACAAATAGAAATATAATCTCCTAGTATAAACTAACAAGAATTAATCCTATTTTTCCCACTGCAGTACTATAGTCAGGCAGTGTCTCCTAAAACTAAATTTACTTAGTTTTCTAAGTAACTTTCATAAATTTACTTAAATTTATTCTGAGGTACCTACTAGTATCAGATACAACATGACTGCATGAAAACAAAATTGGTTTGTTCTTTCTGGTACTTATTTGTATAAAGCATATTACTTCTCTTTGTCCTGCTGGTTTTCTATTCCAAAGGAAATTCTTTCTTACCATGAGATCAATGAACAACACATTCTGTTAGGAAAAATTGTGATATATAATATAAAGGTGCTTTGAACACCTTGAAGACACAAGTTTTCCAACAAGATGCATGGCAGATCTCTCACCAGGAATGTAAATTGCTTTGCAATACCCAACTTGCCACCACCAAATGGGGCTTTGACAGGCCCTACAAAGACTCTTATCTCCCTCCTGACAACAGATGGCAATATTTTCCTCTCTTTGGAAAACACTGGCAACAACACTGGAAATGGTTTAAGGCAGAACTCAAATTTCACAGACAACTTCTCTCTGGCTGTGCATACAGCAAATATCTATAAACAAGGCCTCATAGCTTAAACAGGAGACATCAGTCCAGGGAACAGAAGCTTTATCCATGGTGATGATAACTTGTTTGTCACCCACTCCTTACTGAAATCTTCCTGCCCATCTCTAATGGTTGTATATTACAGTGTGCTAATTGAGCAAACTCAGCACAACTATAAATTTTATAGTTGGGTATGTAACTTGGAAATCAATTGTACTGATCACACAAACATTTCATCTTAACTTTTCCTTTAATACTATTCATGGAAATGAAGCAGAAGTTCCCTAAGACTTGGAAGCAAGGGCAAAAAAACATGAACAGGACAGATACCTGCTTTAGGATTTGCATAAACAATACAATGAATAGGATACCAAAATGGCAAGTAATTTGGGAAATACAAACTAGGAGAAAGTTCCACTCTTCCTGAAGGAACAACAACAAAGTAGTCAATGAATAAACCTGGAGACACAGTCCTAGGTACTTCATAATCTCAGGGGAAATTCACAGTTAATACTGTGAATAATTACCCAGTGTCATAGCTAAAACAACACATTTAAGTCCAGGTTTTCTTCAAGGTCACCCATTTGATCATTCCCACCAAATCTTTCTATACTGGCCAAGAAAATTTTAAGGTTTAGGAAATGGAGTTCTGGTTTATAACATTATGCAAACCTCAGTACACAGCCTAATGGATTCACTGTCCTGAATAGTGCAATGAAATATTTAAATACAGTGAAAAATATTCTGTTTCACTGATTTTTCATTTGTACAATTAATATATAATGTTCCGTTATTTTTAAGAGTGGAATAAATGCAGGTAAATATAAATGTTATAGGGTGTTGAAATTTTGTCCCTAGGTTATTTTAATGTGTAATTTTGTAATCAGGGTAAAGGACCACTTGATATAATGTAACATGAAACAGATAAAACCTGGTTCAAAGCCTATTAGACTTAAAAAGTCTATCATCTTTAACTGGGGAAGAGGAAGAAAACACAGCCATTTTGAGAGGACAGAAATGTTACCAAATTAAATCAACCCCAGTTAACTGCACATAGTGGACCCCAGAGGGTTTTGATGCTTTACAGGTTAAAGCATTCTTGCATGGTTTATTATATGTAGAGAAAAACACTTAAGGGATAAAAAAGGATAAAAATCTTGTAGCACAAATTCTGGATTCCTCTACTATCTCCAGGGGTCCTCAATCCACCAAAAGCATTTTTCCATCTGAACTGTTAATTGCCCAAAATACAGAGGGGAGAAGAGAGAAGGGAGTTGAATCCTCAGGATGAATTGATTTTCATTCACTGGGCTGGGCTGGAAGCATGGGCTGCTTTCTGACATGGTGCTCAAGGTGCATGAATGCAACTTCTGTGCTTGGATTTCAAATTAGCAAATTGTAGGTTGCTGTTGACATTTCCTTTCATTTACCTGATCTTCATTTAGATGAGCTGGTATTTTTAAAAATTTTAAAAGATAATTATATATGTCAATATATCATAATTAAAGGGCTTCTCTGATATTTGTCTTATTAGTTTGCATTGTCTAAAACAATAATGGTAACTGTTGAAGTACAGGCATCCAAGACACAAATAATTCATTTGGCAGAACTTACTCATTTCAGAGTCTGTCTATTACTATTCTCTTTTAAATGGTAATTCTATCCAAAGCAATATCAGTTTCATCACTGGACTTCAAAGATTACTTTAAATTTGGCATCTTTTTTGTAGGCAGAATTCCAACATTAGAAGCAATGTGTCCAGGCTCTGCATCAGCAGTGGGCAATAGGCCTTGCTGAAAGGTCTGAACTGAGACAACAATTCAGATATTTTAAAACCTTATTATCTTTCTAAAAAGGAAAATAATTTATCACTTTCTTAAGAGTTAACAATAGCAGTTGCAGAGAAAAGGTTTCAGGGTTTTTTAATTACCTTTGGTCTAAATAGCGAATTTTCAGATATTATTAATCTTTTTGATTAAAGCAAGTCTGCTGCTGAATAAAACTATAAACATGTCCATTGATTGCAAGATGAGTTGGTGCTAGATGGTTATACAGTTAGTCCATACAATCACAAATTCTTTGTAAAGTGCATTGGTTTTGCACATGTTTACATTTCCTTCAGCAGTCTTTATGGAAAGTTTAGAGGCTTATGACTGCACAGGTTTAACTCAGTCATCCTCCAAGGCACTTTGCAAGAAACCCACATTTGCATATCCCTGTTCACCAAGCTCTGCTCTTATTCTAAAGCTCAGCAGTGCAATTTATAAACTAGAAATAACAGCAGCAAAAGGAAACTTGAAGTCTGTTGATGTGTTCTTGTGGCATCCACACATTGTTTTGTGTTTTATTTCAACAAGTCTCATGAGACAAACAATCAGACTGAGGCAATATTTCAGCTCAATGTCTTCAAAAGCAAAGGACTTAAGAGCAGGTTTGCCTAAAACTGAGTACAGAGGCAGGAAGAAAAGAGAGAGAGAAAGAATCTAATAAAGAATTTTGCACTGTTATGAACTGTATCCTTGACAATTTCAAAGTATTCAACTTCATTCTGCACGTCCTAAATGACTCCAGAAGTTGCCTTGGATGTAGTTTTTAGAGACAAATTATTGGGTAACATTTCAGCTTTTAAGTGTTCTCACAGTCCAAAACCATCTGCCTGCTTTCCCCTGCTGTTGGAAAGGTTTCTGTACAATCAGATGGAGTGGAACAATCTCCATTAAACTATCCATTAAATGCTATTAAGGAACTTTTTGATGTGAATGAGAACCCACTACCAATAAAGCATTTTGGCTGTTGATGATGGAAATTATTCTTTAGAGAGAATTCTTTAGATTCTCTGTAAGCTGCGAGAAAATATTTAGATGTCTTTCCTTATTTGAAAGCAGATGGAAGAATCAAATTAGCTCAGGTTACCAAGTTAATGTTGGCAGACTTCTATATTAGGCTGCAAACAAGATAAATCTAGATTTGAATAAGACAAGGAGGTAAATGTCAGACTTTTATGTACATGTCAAAGATTTACTAGCTGCTGCTAGACAAATTTTCAATTCCATTACTCTTCTTTCAAATTCCACCAAATATACATGTTTTACTGGTATCTGAAATATGTGTTTTTATTAAAACAGGTCTGCTGTTGAATAAAACTATAAACATGTCCATTGATTGTAAGATGAGTTAGGGCAAGACAGGAATTGCTGCTTATCCTTTTTTTATGCTCATGTTATTGAGGATACTATTCGACAGGTTTAATTGACTCTGTAGACAGGGCAAGATCATAACTTGAAGATATAAAAGTTTATGGTATTTTATCAAAGCACAAAGAAAACCTAATAATGTCTAAATGAGATTTAGTAACGCAGCCCACTATTTCCCAAAAAGTATTTTTTCTCTGAACACTTAGCACACAGTCTTAAAGGATCAACTCCTACAGTGATGCTGCTTCACAAAACATGTTTTCCATGTAGAAACAGAAGCATCAAACCTTAAATAACAACTTATTTAAATATTCTTTTATGTATCCCAGAACCTGAAAGTCACAGAACACAATACAAACTATTGTTACAGAATCTCAAACACACACACTACTACCAGGAGCAAATTATTCTGCAAAACTGGTTTTTTTGCCAGAATATTTTCTGAAGAGCTCCTGTTTAGGTATCTTGACAGTCAAGATGAAAAACCAGTTTCTTGCATCAAGTGCCATTTCTCATGATACATAACTCCCTTCAATATATGGGGATAAAGGAAAAGACTGTGCAGCTTTTAGGGTCTCAAAGCACTGAAACCATGAGAGAAAGAGTTTGGCAGGGTTTTTTTTTTTTTTTTTTAAGTAGCCAAGGCAGCTTGACTACCCTCACTGTAGGGAGGGAAGATCAATACTGAAAAGAGATCCTTCTGCCTTCAGGGTCAGTAAGAATGCAAGAGATAGTCACTTCATTTTAAAATTGCTTCTACAGTAATTCCCAACTTCTCAATAATTTTACCACTAAATTTATGATCCGTATGACAGTATTTTAAATTAATTTTAGAACAACCCATGGATGATATATGGGTGATGGGGTAGCCCTACCTTGTCTCAGATGATTAATTGGTGTACCTATTTTGCTACAAGAAGCAATGTTATTACTCTGAAATAATAAACAAGGCAAATCCTAAATTCATTCTGTATTGAAAACCAAGCACATGATCATCACAGATAGATACTCTCCCAAACTGTAAAACTAAGTAGATCACTTACAATTTTATGGTTTGTTTTATACATTTCCTTATTTTAATCTCTCTTTTAAAATTAGCAGACAAGTAGATGGCAAGCTGAACATCTGATTTAAAATTCATTGCCACACAAAAGGTGTCAGCACTGTACAAAAAATCCCCAATGTTATCTCTTATGTGCCTAGCCACTGTGAAAAATGCAGAAAGTATTTCTCAACAAAATTACAATTAGGGTTTGCCTGAGGAACATCCAATATGTCATAATCATAACATGATTTCTAACACAAGAATAAACAAACACTGATTTGAAATTTTCTGTGTGCATTTGAATTCATCAGCTGCTTATACAACTTTTAAAATTAGTATAAATACAATCCCATGTGTGGACAGATGTTGATTTAACTTGGAATCAGTAAACTGATCTGTTTAGCCAAAAATCCCAGAAATGCCAGTTTAATTAGTGTATCCTTCAGTGTTTTTGAAAAATCTGTTGTGAAAAGAATTTCAGTGTAGGGCTATACATAAAAATTTAGCTACATTCTACTCCCAAGCTTCCACATTTCATGTCCATAAAGTTGGTAACAAAAAGAACCCATTCCACCTATCACTTCTCATATAAGAATTTAAATAATACCTTACTAAGGGAAATATTTGACAGAAACTCGCATTGAAAAACATGACTAAAGCCAAACGCCTAGCACTAAGCAAGGCTGAATCCAAATTTTGCTACATCATTTCATACTTAGAAATACTACAGGGTAGCAGAATAAAATTTGCCAACTAATAAACATTATTCAGTATTTGAATAAATATGGAAACCACATTATCAGAACTTAAAGCAACAAAGGTAAAATAATATAATGGAATTACATCTGTTTCTTATATGCACCTAGGAGAGGAAATTATTTTGCCATGAGATAGATGATTCTCCTGATATTTTAATAAAGAAGGGACTATTCCCCCCATCCCCCATTTTTCACCATAAATATCACAACATAAATGTAACCTACAAGTCTTAATTTCAAAATATTTTTTCTGATTTCAAGGAATGAGAAAAAAAGCAATCCCATTATATTTCCTCTTCGCTGAGAAAGAATCTATACACCACAAAGTTCTCTGAGAAGCAGTCCAAGGGTTTAAATTTGATAGTTTTACTACAACTACTGTGTTTCACTGGATAAGACCACACCAGAAACCAATATATCTGACCACATGTTCCTTGAGAGCACATCCTGCCACAAATAGGTACAGCTACTGTAAAAGAAAAATAACCAACCAAAGACAACAGAGTTATTAAAGAAAACAAAACAGTTTAAAAGTTTACACTTATTTGAAGGTTAGACTGCATTTAAAATGAAGTTTCCTCTATTCCAAAAACTTCACACCTGAACAGTCAAGTGTAAAAGTTCCTGGTTTGAACTGCCAGTAACCAAAAGACCTGGCCAGTTAAAGGATTTTCACACAGACCTGAGAATTTCATCTGAGCACAAGCCTTTGGGAAAGGGCATATTTCACTCTGCTGGGGGTGTGTGTAAAAGAGCAGCATCTTCCTAACGAGCAGCTGAAATCTCTCTTCATGCTACAACACGACAACATGCTGCTTCTCACAGAACTGATTATAAAAATTCTGGAAAATTTATTGTTCTCTTTAAAGTCTCCATAGCTATGCCATCCTCCAGCACATGCTACCAACCAGAGTCATCAGCATGAGGCTGGAGAAGCCTGCTGGCTGGTTTGAGCTCTGTGGTAGCCCTGCTGTTTTCTTTTGGGTAGCTTTCAAGAGCTCCCATCTCCTTCAGGCAAGTGCTCAGCATTTGCAAATGAGCCCAGAGCAGAAGCCCTTTTGCTTGTGTCCAACCCAGGCAGCAGCTGAGTGAGTGCCACCAGGTGGGGAAAGCTGGACCAGGGACCAGTGAAACACAGTGAAACACAGGGGTACAAATATTTCATATGGATTCTGCACAGGAGCACTTCAGGTTGGCTTGTCATGAATTTTGGAACATATTCCAAAGTAAAGCTCTGCTCCCAATACAAAACATGCTAAGATTCACGTTCTGCTCCTTTATCCTGATGCACTGTAGCACACTCAGTGGCAAGGCAGGGCAAAGGACATTCTGTGTCTGTGTCTGCTTTCTCCTCATCCTTTTCAATCAGGCCACTGTGCCTCTCAAGAGGCAGATAAATAAACAAGCAAGCTGATGCCCTCAGAAGCTATTAACAAATATATTTCTCCAGTGTTTTGATGTATTTTTCACTCTAAGCATAGAGTTGTTTCAACAAAACCCCAAATCATCTGAATCTTTTTGTTCCCAAAAGTAGAGGTCAAAATCATGAGTAAGCAGAAGTGATAACAGAGGCTGACATTTTAGCATTTGGCTGTGGCAAAATCTGTATAAATGGGAACTGCAGGAGACTCAAGTGTCTGTGGTGGCTCAGACAGCATCAGGAGCCAGAGCTCTTGAAGGCACATCCTTTGAGAAGAAAGGTCTGAGTCCCCAGCAAACAGGAGAAAGGCTGCAGACTGAGTTGGTGGAGATACAGCTCCAGGTCTTCATGTTCTGGGCCTCTATTAAGAGTCTCATCATACTGGGGATGTCACTGAATTTAATTTAAAGGGGTGTCACAAGTCCAGCCTATCTTTTATGTTTTAAGAGCTCAAGCAATAGTGTCAAAGCCCCAGAGAAGCCAAATTAGACATAAAATCCTCTTAGGTCAATGAAATCACCCAAAAGTAAATCCTGCACTTAGACTAGATTTTAATGGATATGTTAATTCTTTCAATCTGCAGCTCAGCCAACTTACATTAAACATCATTTTCACAAGTAACAGTTTTTTCCCCATTAAAGAAATTATATACACCCCATTTAAAATGAGACTGATATGACAGGCCTTTATAGAATTAATTAATGTCACATCTTGAGGGAAAGGTGAATGAGGAGGAATTTTAAACCAGGAATAAAAAATATAAATGAGTTTATTTCACATAATCTGTATTTGCGATGTTGTTCTATAGATCATAAAACACATACATGCAAATAAAAATTCCTAATAAGCTCACAAAAAAAGCAAGTTTCATAGTCACAAATTGGAGATATTCCAAGAGGTCTTGCAGTTCTCCTATATAGTAGAATATTATTCTTACCTGAATTATTAATACTCATACATACTTGTTCAGCTCATGGGCTGCACAAAGCCTTTCTTTTAAACTTGAGATCTTTGTTAGTACATGCATGTTCTGAGAGCTTTTCCCTGACAAGGCACTGCCAGGGACTGACTCCTCATATGGCCAAATTTTTGAGTTCAGAGCATTGAATTATGTTCTTTGCACCTGACTTGGAACTGTCTCTATTACAGCAGTCTCTGCGAGAGTGAAAGCTCTCAGAAAGAGAGAAAAATTAACTTCAGATAACTGAAATAAAGGCAGACAGAGCTTCCCCATGCATTTCTTTCTAACATATCGTACAAAGTACTAACTTCTAAAAACATAGCAGAAATGAGAGCTAAGAAACAGCAGAAAATAGGCACATTTGTCTTCACAGACATAATAACTGTACTATGATTAATCCAAACTGCTTATAGTTCTTTTTTAGCTATTTTCTTCACACAACAATATTGTGAAGCTCTACCTAATCATACCTAAACAATGTGTTACCATTTGTTTGGGGCTGTTGGAGTGAATTATGCTTGTTTTTCCAAAGACTCTGGAGATCTTCCATATCCAACTCATCTCTAATATCCTACTTTTGTAGGTCTGTGGAGGCATCACCAGAGGGAAATAATAATGGAAATCAGAAATGAAGCAGACTGCTAAAAACAAAATTAAAGACCTCCGAGAAATTACAGACTTCAAATTTGATTTTTTTAAACTGACAGCCTGCTGAAACTCAGAGAAAGATAAACACATTATGTTCAACTTCTGGGTATCTGCCTTACAGTGACAAGAAAATATCCTTATTTCAAGAAAATGCACTTTAGGAAAAGGGGATAAGAAACTGAATGTAAGGATGGCTGGAAATAAAACAATTTCAAAGGCTTTGACATCAAACAGTTTATTATCATCTGCTTTATAATTGTGTCTGCTAGATTTCTAATCTATCAGAAATAGTGAGTTTCTGAGCTTCTCATGGGAACAGTCAGGTCTTAATGAGAAATGCAGATGTGAAAGTTAAGCTCTTGCTTATACAGAAAGAGTGAAGGAGTGGGGGAAGGAGATAGTGATCTTGCAAGGCGATTGAAAAGAATTCTACTACAAAGGGTGTGCTTTGAAAGTGCCAAAATCCCCACAAACTTCTGCTGTGAATCAGTTCATTAAAAAATTTTTTTAAAAAAATAGGAGGTCTGGTTTAAACAGCTTTCAGTCCAGTTTTAAGAAAAACTGAACAAAAAAAGCAAAGACAAAAAGTAGTTAGTGACAAGAAGCAGCCTTGGCACACTTCTGTGCTTAACACTGTCAAATCTATTTTAATCAGGACAGTAAAAACATGTAGCTTTACAGTAGTATCTGAAAGGAATTAATGAGCTATTTTGCATATTAATATTCCAAGAATATGAGGAGGCAAGGCAAGAGGAAGAATGTGTGTTTGCGAGTTTTAACAAGGAATGAAAGCCAATAACCTGGGCTAACAAAACAAGAGTTGATATTCCAAAAGCAGCTGAGAAGGCACACGGTGACACTGTGGAAAATCAGGTGGCTTGGGAGGAAATGTTGCCACAGGGAGGAAACAGGGACTGGCTGGAACAAAACAGGAGGAAAATCTTTGTAGAGGAAAGTGGCACTGAAAGCAAATACAAAGAACTAAGTATTTGTCACCCCCATGGACAGATGCAGGAGATGGTTTGGGCAATGGAGATGGAACAGGAACAGGGCTTGGATGCTGCAAGTCAGAGGAGATGAAGGGTGATGTGCATGATGTGGCCTAAAAAACCAACAGGAGGCAGGGGCTTCTTAACAACCAAAAGGGAAATCATGTGAAGGACAATCAGATGGTGAGGAAGAAGAGCCATGGGTGGCTGTGCTGAATGAACACCGACTGCCCATGGGCAGATGGACACAAATGTACAACAGTGGGACTGCCAAAGCTCAGGTAAGGACAGCAGGTGACCTTGTGCTCTGAGACAGCTCTGCCAGAGGTGACATGTCAGAGGAGAAAAGCAGTCAGAAAAGCACCTTAGTCTGCATGAATGAAGCTTTGTAACTAGTTCTTCTCTTTAGAGGTTTTGGTGAAACCAAGAGGCAGGAACTGACTTCACTATCTCCAGCCAAATGGTAATGGGAATGTTGGAGAAGTTCAGCAATAAAAAATGAATTTGGGATACTTGCATGGGCCATGAGGTTTTACTGAGCAGCATCCTCATTGCACCGGTGGTGACAAAAAAACCAAAACAAACCCAAAACCAAACCCAAATAAAACAGAGAGCTTCGGAAGAATGACAAGGGAGGGAAAGTCAGGGACACAGGAGAGATCTGGAGATGAATTAAGTGAAGGTCACTGGGGTATTGGTGAGGATAAGATCAGACACTGTGCAGGCAAGAAACTTCTGCATCCAGTGCCAAGAGATAAAAGGCAGAGTTGTGAGGGGGGAAGGGAAGGCAAGCCAAGGGCTGGGGCAAAGTCAGATCATTTATAGTTAGTTTTCTCAGAAAGAGCACATGAAAAGGGAGAAATGGAAAATGGATGTGATTAGAATTGAAAGGCTGTGAGAAGGAATTGCCTAATCTGCTTGAAAGAAAAGTGAGCTGTAAGACAAAGACAGAGGACTGCATTGTTTTCTACAATAAAGGCTGGTGGGTTCGATCTGGTAAATCAGCCTTTGTTTCGATTCTCTGGTGGTAGTGTTTAATCTCAAGTAATTATCATTGCTTTGCAGTGTTCTCTGCATCTCCTCTAACTAAAACAATATAACTGAATGGTAGGACGTTTTAAGGGATTCATCAGTTCAAAAATTCATAATTTAGACTGGAGATTTTAGTTTCTGATTTTAAGACAAAAAAACCCACTTTTGCTTTTCCCTAACTGTATTTTATTTAACCTTTCACAAGCTATTTAATCTATATTAAACAAGATTTTTTAACTTTACTGTACATCATACCAAGATGTCACATCATTACAGAGTTAATGCAGAAGCAATATCTTCTACTGTTCCTGACCAGTTCAATAATAACTCACTGATTTTTTTTTTAATGATAAGAGATTTTTTTAAAAGATAAAAATGAAGCAAGGAAGAGATTAAAATAAGGTGCAATGCTCAACACATGCTGCCAAGACATTTTCAAGTAATTAACAATAAGAACTAAAGTACACTAAAACTGTTACTCTAAGAAAGATTCATTCACTCTAGCAAATATCCCATGCTTCCATCCTGCATTTCTTATGTATAGTTGTTTCCGGGTCTTAAGTTAATGTACTTGAATTGATTTATTTCTGGCTATTTTTCTACCTGCACAGACAGAATTGCACAGAAAAAAAGTATCATCTATGTCAGAAGGCCCTTAACCTCTAAAAATAAAGCCACATCAAAGTCTTTTGGAAAACTTATTGCCCTATATGTCTGGTGCCCTCTCCTCGCACACTGACACAGCACAATGGCACAGAGAGACAAGGGACACTCACAGCATTCTGCCAAAGAAGGAAACACAAAATAGAAAGTAGTTTAAATAAGAACTCCTGTTGGGAGAATATGCCCACAGGTATGGAGCTCTTTCAATTATTTCTAGCTATTCCATTGCTGAGCATACACCAAACTGTTTATTTGGTTTCTCCTAAAGAAAATACTAGCACATTGACCAACTGACTGAACAAGATTATTTTAGGAGTCTGCTTATCCTGCTAGAAGAGAATTGTGTTACAATGCATACAATATTTTGATTTCATGCACATTACCTCAAGTTTGTATAACAAGCAGTTCTTCAACCATTTCTTTTTTATGTTAACTTACTGCATCCATTTATATATATGGATTCTTTGGAATTTTTGACTCTTCACTAAGATTAATTTTCTAATTTGAGCAAAAAGTAAGTCTTTTGCCTTATAGTAGAATTTGTTGTTTAACTGTGGATGAATTTACATTTTCCTCCATAATATAAAGCTCACATAGCAAATTTAATTATTTTGCTGTTTATTTAACTGCCTTTTAAACTCTATTTGTCAAAATTACTCTGCTGTAATTACTTACCTTCCTCTTCACTAAAGGCAAAAATAATGTTTAAATACTAGTTTATATCAGAAGTCTAAACTCCAATATATCATAATGGAAAACACAGGCGTAACTTGAAAACATATCTGCAATTCTTTATCCTTTAGCATCAATTACAGAAAATGATGGAACAAAAATCCCATCAGTGTGTGTTTCCTATGAAACCTAGGAGTATAATCTAAGCAAGTGCAGAATGTAGAAAAATGCTTTTAGCTTGATTTCTTGTCTGTGGTTTGGTAACTACATTTCTTTCACCCTTCTAAAGTGCAGATTAAGAACTCACACTAAATATAATGTTCATTAAACATTTTCTTTAATTTTTTCCATCACAATTATGAAAATTTAAATTACATGAGTAAATTTATTTATGTTTGGTTTTTATATAGGTAGGACTTAAAAATCACAGGTTAACACAGGCTGGAGGGAACCTTGGGAGGTCTCCAATATTATCAGTACTGTGGGATCTCAAGTGCCTACGAGGCGAGGAAGAGAAATTCCATCAAAAATACAGAATATAGGATTTGTCCACTTAAAACCTCTTAAAATATAATCAAGTTGCTGCAATTAGGGCTAAGAACAATATGACTAGCTTTAAAGATCACCTTTCATTATGATAGGACAAAAAGTGAGTCGAACATATCAGCAGTGATGCTGTAAACAAAACACCTCAAGACAGAACTGGATGGAATATTTCCATTATCTCTATAAAAAGTCATTTCTGTTTTCACATAGGGAGAAAAGTAGCCTGGAGTGGGGCAAATCTAGGAGTTTTACTTCATAAACCATTTCAAATTTGCTGCACTGATTCAGCTAAAGTCAATGCATGCTGTTAGCACAAACAAAATGCTTTTTGGTCTTTTTTCTGTAGTAAAAGTTAAGCACACTGGATAACAAATCCTATTTCCACTGTTTGTCATTCTTTGCAGCGATATTAAACCTTGCAAATCAACTCCACTACATGCACGTTACGAACACTCATGATTCACATCCTATTTTTAGCTACAAAATATAAGAATATAAATTGGAAATATCAAAAGCATCCAGTGGTGCTTTAGCTCCACTGCCTTAAAAGTCATTCTGCTAATTCCCACTGGACAGAACCAAGCTAGTTAAATTCTAAGCATTTGCAGAAATCCACTCGAGTGTTATGGGGGGCATGGTTACTCACTAGATCAAAAGTGGTATTGAAAACAAGCCTTAGGAAGAGGGGGTCAGCTTACCCTTTCATGAAAAATAATGGAAAATACACACTGGTCCCTACTGCAGTGGAGAGATACCAGCTTTGAGTGGATATTTGTACATTCTGGGAAAATAGACTTTCCCTGACTAAATTTAGTAGCTCTTTCTGATGAGCTACTCATTGGAAATGAAAACACAATCACTGTAGGCAGTCTCACAATTTCACTTTGTCTCAAAGATCTTTATATAATTCCTATTAAAGACAAAACAACAATATTCCTGATTTATAGTCTCTGATGTCTGTTTGATCAGTGGGGGTTTTGTCCCTCTCTGAGACCAAACTAACACAACCTAGCTATATACATATATAAGGGGCATGATGGGCAATTGCCAGAAAATGCATTATCAGGAATAGCTTTTCAAATTAGTGCCACTGGTGGTTTTATCTAGTATTGGAACTCCTTCTGCAATGTACCTGTACAGGAGAAAAGGAAAGCTCTGCTTTGTACCAGTCATCTTGGATTCTGTCTCTTCCAGTTTCAAACTTGTAGAATTAATATTTCAGACAGAGATTTTCTCCAATGAGATTCACTTGATTTCCATTACTTAAGTATCTTTCAGGTATGTGTAATGATCAGAAAAAGTACAAGATCAAAATTTAAATTTTGCAGTACTTAAAAGTTCTGGAGGAAATAAATTTATTTAATGTTACTCTGAGGGCTAAGGGAAATCAGAATCCACATTTGAACAGCACAGTCTACACCATCCTGAATGCTCCTAAATTTGGTCTACAGGTCCCAATTCTCTGCTGACAGCAAGAAGGTTCACTACCGGGTTTTCCCTCTGCAGGCAGACTGCCCTGGCCAGCAGTGCAGGGTGCTCACTGTGCAGCCCACTGAGGGATTAAACTGCAAATCAATCATGAAACCTGTAGAGAATCTGCTGCAAATTTCCAGGGTGAGAGAGTTACCCTAGTGCACAAAGCTGTCCCTGCTCTCTGTTTGCTGCTGTGCCCATGTGTCACCTCCATCCCCTCACACCTCAGGCACCTCCTGCTCCCTCCAGTCACAGCTGACATCTCGGCAGAGAATCTTCCACCAGTCAGTGAATGGCTGAGCTCTCTGAGATGGCTTCAAGCCTTAACAAGGTGATGACATCCTGCATCTTTATTTTTATTGCATCAGCTGACTGCAAGGATCATATCTCAAGCATTTAAACTGTCCTAGAAGGTCAGAGACATACAAATGTCAAAAATAAAATGTGTTAAAGTGGAGCCAGCAATGTGTCAGTTGTAACTAGATGGACTCTCCGGGATTAACTGAATTGTTTTTTTAGTTATATCAATGTAAATTGTTAAGAAACCATTTCTAATTCACTCCTTTTTATTTTTAAATATTTCTGTTGGACAAAGAGATTTCACTTTCATCAGATTTTAAATAAATGAAATATTCTTGTTTTATGAATTACTTGAAAAGTACTGCAGATTTTTACTGAATCTCACTTGAATATCACCATAGAAGTCGAAAATTTTCATATCTTCTCTTCAAAACCTCACAATAACCATTAAATTTTAATTGCTTGTCTGTATATACAGAACTTAAAAGAAATGTTTCATTGCTGCACAAAAGAACTGATGAGTATCATCTTGAATACAAAGAAAATGAACATTTTGTAAGTTGAAGGAGGTAAAAGCAAAGAGTACTACAAATGAAGTAATTTAGAATTTATTTTATGCATTTTCTGCAGCACCATAAAAAAGATCTTTTTCCTGCTTCCTTGTAGACATTTTTTTTATTCTCTACCTTCATCTTTTTGCAAAGATTATTTTCAGCTGTGATGCTTTGAATATGAAAATACTAACAAAAAGCAATTCCACCCAAACAAACCCTATGCAATGGTACTGACAACTCCTCAACCTTTAAAAAAGGCAAGAAATAGCATTTTCTTTTCAAGAAAGAAAAGCATTCAGAAAAAGAAAAGAATACAGAAATACTATTTTCCTTTTTTCTATTGCTCTTCTTTCTGTAATAAAAATGTTTCATAGTTTTGACCTTCTAGACTCACATCTTTTTTCTTTTTCCCTTTTTTTTTGAAAACTCCAATATGGCTGCAATTACAGCATTGTCAAATTTCTTTATTTGACATATCTATTTCATTTTTCATTAGAAAGTAAACTGAAATCATAGTCAAACCTCTTTATTTTGATGGAAAAGGGCTAGGGTTTTGAATTAATTTGGAAAGTTTCTTGCATCTGGGCTTTTCAGTTTCTTTAATACCAACTAAGCATTCTCAGCAGTACAAAACCAAAACATTTCCTGGATTACTGTGAAAAACCAAGGGTTTCTAGCTGGTTCTGGCACTCCAAATATCCTCAGGACCCATGGTTAGATCCAGATGTGCAGTGAAATGAAACTTCCCTTCATTAATCCTCTCATTTTTTGCATCTCATCAGTTACAGGCTATGCAAATAACTAACAAATATAATAGGACACCTAATCAGTATTAAAATAAATTAAGGGCTAAGCAGATGATGTACCTTGAAAGGTACATGAATGAGAAATACAGTGATCATCAGTAGATTTCTTGTCCCATTTAATCATGTATAACTACTCGGGGAAAAAACTTTGAAGTGTCTATTCTGCCAGTGGAAGGAAAAGATATTTTGTTTCATCGTTTATTTATACTTTTAGATAGGGAGCTAGAATTATTTTTCACTAAGCATTGGCAGAGGAAACAAACTTGATAACATAACTGTTCTTGCCATCTGTACATACTTCACACATTGTCACATAGAGTCACTTGGATAGGAAAACAAACACAAAATTGCCGAGTTCTGTGTGTTATGTAAAATGCTCTGCTTGTCAGTACAATTTGGGAGTGCCCTCACCTACACTGAAGGAAAGATGTTAATCTAAATTTGACAGAAGTGTCTGCAAGAGGTAGGAAGGATTATCTGTGAAGTTTAATAGTAGCAGCAGTTTAGGACATATTTAGACCTTCTCACTTGCACGAGGCAAACTTTCGGAGTGGAACAAGCCATCTGCTGCTGCACAGAACGGCCTTCAAAAAGTAATCTCCCTGTCAGGCAGTGCTTGACTCATTCTCAGAGCCCTTTTTGATGGAAAACCATCAGTTTTACCACCTGAGGGTACTGTCTTCTGTGGCTGTCAGAGAATTAGGTTCACTGTTTTCTCCCAGGTCCCTCTGCAAGCACATTGGCAGCAGCATCTTTGGGTATTCTGCTACCTTTTGCTGTCTTTGCCTGAAATTTGCACCTTTCCTTTCCACTCCCAGCAGTCTCATCTCTTACCTTGATTCTGATCCTGCAAAGAGACCAAAATCACAAACTCAGGTCCACACTTGAATCTTGATGGTTATATCTGTTTTACCTTGATTCTGGGTGTGTTCTGTGGCCAAATCTTTTCTATAATAATGAAAGCTCTCCAGCACGAGATGTATTTTTTCCCTATTTCTCTCCACACTCATGAGCAGGTGCTGACACCACACTAGGCTCTCCTTGGACCAAAAATTCAGGGTGGGCAGCCCTGGTCATTTCCTGCAGAGTTTCCCATCTGAACAAATGGGCTACAGCCCCCATTGGTGGGGGCTATATTGTGATACAGAATTCTTACAGGAAAAAACCCCAACAAAACAGGAAAAACACCACTCCAACCACCCCCCCCCCCAAAAAAGAAAAAACAAACCACCAGCAACAACATCATAACAGCTAAAGTTTTAAAGAAACCTTTAACAGAAGATTCTGTTTTTTGAGAAAAAATAAACATCTTATCCCACACAAAGGATATGTCTTATCACTCCCTGCTGTGGTTGTAAAACTGTCAATCACATCAGATTAAGCCTTATAACATAATAGCTACATAATATCATTGTTTGATAACAGGCTGAGAATCCTCTGGACTAGTAGTAAAATGCAAAAAAAAGGCAAACCAAAACCACCCCCCAAACCCAATCCTTCACACTGACATAAAATAGATAAATAGGCATTAGAGAAGAGATCATGCAACTGAGATTATTCTTACTCAACAGCACAGTTTTTGTCATTTCTTTATGTCTTGAGGTTAAGCAAGCGAGCATAATGGATATTGTATACAACACTTAAAATGAACTGCCTGTGTATGTTGTATTCTGGGGAAAAACCAGAAAATATGAGGAATATATCTGAATACTAAGGTGGAGTCACTTCCACCCCAAAACTCTTTCACTCCAGAAAGATCTGGCTTCTGTAATAAAATTCAGCCATAGCCTCACCAGGTGAAATGTTAGTGGTGGAAATGTTGCATACACACACAAAGGAAAGACAGGGAAATAGACACTTCTAGAACAAAATACTTGTGTTTTGAGGCTCATACTAAATATTGCAAATCTGTACATTTTTCAGGTTGAAAGTATGGAATTCACAGATAACATTCCATCATATTAATCAGCTACAACATCAAGTGAAGTATAAGCAGGAAAGGTAAGACATCTACATACAGAGTTGATACCTTCCTTATTTTTGATTTTGTACACTGAAAGAGGCTCACATACTAAAAAATACATATCAGCCCTCTCTGTATTGAAATAAAAACCTTGAAAGTATTACAAAGTGTATTATATGCAGGCTGAGGCCCCAAAACTGGAAATAATTTGCTTCTGGGCACTCAACTCACCTCAATGTCAGCAGCAGAAAGAAGAAAACATCTCTGTGTTCTTAAACTTTCTCGTCAATCCAAGACTACACAGGGATCAGCACCCTGCATTCACAGTAGGTAACAGAAACTAAATACTTCCCAGTTAATTGGGAGATGGTTTGCAATGCAGTAAATTACTGCTGGAATATTATCTTATTACTTGCATCTACCACATGAGCTGAGGGCATGATGTAATCAGGAGGCAAAGACTTCTCAGGAGAAAAAAAAATTAGCTCTGTACTTCAGTCTCTAGCCTGTCTCTCATTTCTGAGATAACTCATGTTTTGATGCACTTAGTTGGCTGATCTAATGCAAAACATCTTGAGGAACACAGACCATATGGCTTGGGAGGTTGAACATGTGTAAGGAAGGAGAAATGAATTCTTCAAAAGTTCAGCTGCAATGAAACTGTCACAAATGATGCACCTCTTATCTATTAAACATGTCACTATTAATGTCAAAACAACTCAAAGATACGCTCAAACACAGTGAAAATGCTACATCCCTTGAACAATAATTCATGCTTTGATGAATTTAATACATTCATCATAGAGAAGTGTGTTTTATACATAAATGCATTTTGCTTTGAAAATTAACACCACTTTTTAATATGAGATATGGATATGACCTTCATATGTCATAATACTTTTTACTGAATTCCAGTTGCCTTTGCTTCTAAATGTCCTTCCCCATGAGAAAAGAAGTATTTGTACTTCAGACTGAACAGTAGTTGCACTGTTTCACAACTGTAATTTAAACCTCTTCCTAAAAAACCCAGTTTTACCAAAATACTCCTAGATCCTAAATGTGCAGCTTAAATTCCAAAGAAAGGGTATAAGAGATCCTTAGCAAGGCCAGGAATGGTTACAAGGAATATCTCCAGTTATAGCTACAAATATGTCTTGGGATGACAGAAAAGCCTGATTATGAGCACTAATTCCATTAACACTCCTTGCCCATGGTGCCTCTGATCCACTGAAGCAGAAACCCATTTTTCCTGGTTTGGCAACTGCTATGAGGAGTATGGTGTTAAGATGATGTTGGACCCACTGTCAAAGCAGGGCTAACACAGTTCTGCCTTCTGTTGTATTGCTTGTGATGCCAGAGGAGATGCGAAAAGCCTTTCAGAGTCTCTCTGAAGCTCTGCTGCAGTGGAGGAATGAGAGCACTGGTGGTGCTGTAGAGTTTGTGACTGGGGAATTCATATGTAAAACTCTGAAACAGCAAAATCTTAACCTTTGTGATAAAGGCTAAAGGAAAACTATGAGCCCACAAGATTGCAATAAAAGTTATGTATTTAATTCTTTTGTGTAAAAAAAAAAAAAAGACCATGTGTGTTTCTGAAAGTACTAATTATTTTGCAAGGTTGAATCACAGCTGAGATGTATCACTGTCATTAACCTCATTGTTAATAGCCTTTTCAATAAATTATCACTGGGTGTTCCTTACAGCCCTTTTAACTTAACATAAAAGAAAATGATCTATCAAATTTAAAAGCTTACGAATCTGAATCTTAACAGAGAAATGAGGGAAGCAGCCTTGGGGGGCTACATCTAGCTGTGGAGTAAAATGTAATAGAATCAAAGAGAGCTGCATTGCAAGACAGAGGGAAGCACAGCCTGGGATCTCCACCTGGATATGGCCATTGCCAGCATCCTGACTTGCACCCTGGCCTGCACAGGAGGAGCAGGGTGTGGGCCACAGAATTTGAGTTTTTAATAGCAATACTTTTTTTTAAACTGTTAGAGTTTTTAATAGCAATTGCACAAATGCCAGACTCCTGGCAAATACATGACCTCACAATTTCACTCTTCTGCAGTCTCACTCCTCATCAGCCTGGCTCTGCTGCCAGCAGCCCCTCTTGCCCCCAGACCAAGAGCTCCCCTGCTGCCTCCCCCAAGGGCTTCAGTCACCAGCAACACTGAAAAGCCCTACAAACAAGGCTTTGACATCTCCATGAGGAGAATTGCTGCTCACAGACCACCCTTCTCCTAACCCCACAGGACTCAGCCTTTCCAGAGCCTTCAGGCTTTGCTAGCCTGGTGAACACAGACAGCTTTCAGCTTCTCATAACCCATTCCCAAATTCTCAATAATGCCCAAGATCATAGAGTGCCTCAACTTTAGAAGATGCTACTCAAAGCTGATGATGGCAGGCAAGGGGGGAATGTGGGGAACAGCTGCAGTAACGGCAGAACTAACTTTATTTGCTCAGAGATTTTGCTGAAATCTTACCCACATCATTGTTTTTTCTGGTAAATGCAGCCCTGCCAGACACCTTGGTGCTATAATTATCATTTGAAAAAAAGTCCCCCATCCATTTAATAAGTCCACTTAGTCACATGGAAGGAAAAAAAAAGAATTACCTTACTTGGGGATGGGGGAGGAAATCAATATTTTAAGAGAGGATCAAAAAGAATTCATGTTTTAATTAGTCTCCTTAGTTCTGTCTAATGATAAACTAGTTTTAGGATGATTGGATGATTCTGCTTTCTTACTGCCTGCATACTAAGATATTTTTTCTAATGTATGCACTTTTATTTTCAATTTATTTTGGGGCTTTACATCTGTACAGTTTGATAAGCTGTATCTTTTCTAAATTTGCCATTGCCTTCATCCAAAAAGAGTTAAAAGACAAAAGCCAATAATTATTTTATGTGCGCAGACCTGCTGAATTCTGACATTTTGCAGAGGATAAGTAAATAACAAAAAAAAGAAAAAACAAAACCTAAACCAAAAGCCCCCTACTTTTAAGGTAGACACTAAATCCTTCCTTAATCTAAAATTGTTTCCCAAATCTGAAACTCCTGCAAACAGTGCAGTAAAATGTGCATTGTTGAGCAGCATCCTGCTCATCGAAATAAGTGGAGATTTTGTTTTCTCATAGTCAGTATGAAATGTTCCCCATGCCAGAGTCACAGAGATGGGATTTGTTCTCTGACCCCTGAGGATTTCCAAGTGAAGCAGCCCTGGGTCTGCCATGCAATTTCCACCAGGGAAGTGCACCAAGGAAATGCACTCCTTTGCAAGAGAGAGAAATGCAAGTTTCCTGCTATAATTAGACAAGCCAAGGAAGTTTTAATGAAACTGTACTCATTAGTGATCCAGCCAACCAAAGCAATTAAACCCTCTCACTATTCTGGTAGCTATAAGACTGATTATGGTGTTCTCTTCTCTTCCTTTTTTAAATATAATTTTGCCTTTAACAATTAGAGCAGCTGCAGTAACGCAAACTAAAAGCAACAGAGTTTTGTTGTTAGCCAATCAATTCTACTTTGTATTATATACAGATCTTAATTATGCAAGATATTTTAATTCTTCACAAGGACACAACACTAAAAAAGAAAAGATAAAAGAAATAAATTATTTCTGGAACATAAAACAGACAGACTCTAGGTGGCAAAAAGAGATAACAATAAAAATGAGGAACATATTGAAATTGGCTTTAAGAAAGATAATTTTTGAACCTGTAATTAGTGAAAACACGAAAAGAGTGTCTAACAATGATTTAATTTCTTTTTGGCAGTAGACTAAACAAAGTCTGCTTATTTTCATTTGTGAGGAATAAAGTTGTAGCAGTGCATGCTAAGCAGAAAAGAACCCTAAACCAACAGTAACTTTATTAAGGTAAAATCATTACTATTATTTGCCATTTGGCAGTCCACAAAACCCTGAAATTATGTTCAGTCTGTTTCTGCCCTAATGGATTCTAACAGCCTTCATCAAGGATTTATAATCTGAGGAGGGCAGGAGAAAGGGAGGATATTCATTGTCCTCACATTACAAAATAACAGCCAACAATCAAAGATATTCAAGCGAAAATTCTCCAAGCTAGGTAGGCACTTAATTCCCCTTGAATAAATTAAACTTGTTAGCTTAAGACTACATATGTTACATCTCTGGCATGACTTGTCAAGGCTAAAGAGGAAAGGAATTAAGATCTTCTTGCAACTTGTCTCCCTTTTCATCTAACATTCTAGAGCTAGAAGAATTCAGAGATGGAAATACTCAGACTTTTTGCACACAATGTTTTTAAAACATAATACTTTTACAAAAGAATCTTCTATAAATGTCTGTTGATATTATTTCATTGGACACTTTGCTATAGTCAGCCATTTTGGGAAGAAAAATAGTAAAAAAACCCAACCAGATACTGAAATTTATAGAAAATACTAATTGCAAGACATATGAAGCTTGCATTCTTGAGAAATACAAGGAAGAGGCATCCTACTTTACAGAATATGTGGCAATAGAGTTTTCCAAGTAGAAATGCGTATTTGTTATCATGAGATTTTCACACATCTCAGTTTGCACAATGCCTTACTATTTAATACACTCATGGTAAGATAGAAAAGTATTTTAGATGTGGATGAAAAGGAGAACGAAGAGTATATTTGAATTAAACAAACCATTGAAAATACCCACAGACAGGTATTTAAGTGGGCTAATTATAAATCTCCTATGAAGATGTAGTGTTGTTTGTTCCCTCCTTGAGGCTGGATGCCTCATTACATATCTTGTCATCAAACTGAAGATGTTCACAGCAATTAAACAAGGAAGGCACCAGCTTTGGGCAGAGAACAAAAGCTCAGCAGCAGAGTCTTGCATTCACATGATGAAGCAACCTGGAACACTCAGAGGCTTGTGCTAAACACAGATTATTATCTATGAGAGAAACAGTATTCTTTTGAGATGTTTTTTCTCTCTACTAGGAGTCATAAAGATGGGGTGAGGACTCACCAGACTGTTGGTCCTTTATCCCATTCACACAGGGGCTGAAATAAAGATAAAAAGTTGGAGACAAAATTTAGCAATAATATTTAATAATATTTAAACAATATTGTGTTATTATTTATCCAGCTGGCAGGGGATCTCAGTTGAGACATTTTTTTAAAATAGGAATTTTTTTTCTACAGAAAAATGATCTTTTTTTAATAAAGGAAAAAAGAAAATGAGTAATTTTACTACACTTCTGTAATATTTAATATTTTCTTCTAAAATTTAGAATTCTAATGTATTATTCAATATGTTCCTTGCTAGAACTGCACAGAACAGGCAAGTTTCCTGAAACCAACAGAGAGGCTCCATTTCAAGCATTTTGCTGAACATGTTGGTTATAGCTTTGTGTAAATTAATCAACAGGACAGCTATTCTTTTTAGTTTTGGCCACATGTGTATTTTGATTGAAATTTTTTAGAGGTAACAATAGAAAGCACATCATGTGAGATATGAGGCCTGTTTTGAATGTTATATCAGAACTGAGGAGTTTGCTAATCCAGATACTAACAGGCAAATTTGTTCACACAAACAAATTTGTATTTTAAATTCCCTTTTTTTCCCAAAGGGTCGTCTCAATATTTCATATGTGAAGAATAAGAATACAGAGTGTTTAAAGCAGTAAGCAGGGTACTATAAAATGCCTGAATCTGAACTGAATGTGCAGGGATGATTCACACAATCAGCCCTGCTATTGTGCAGTAGATTAATTCCTCTGAAACTCCTGGTTCCTACCAGCCACTGCACATCCCTTATGAAAAATACATAAGCCTGACACCTCTAAATTTATACTTTATAATCTAAATAATGCTCAGACTAGGGCTCAAATAGTAATCCCCAAGAAAATACGCAGCTGTGCACTTGTCTGCAGAAGATAGGCCTGAAATACCTTGGGGTAATTAAGAACCAGTGGGTTACCAGGGAATACATATGACAGGAAAGAAAATCCAGATCTCAGACTGCACCCTTAATGAAGACTCAAAAAAATGGTAATGGCATCTGAACTGCCTTTTTTCCTCAGCTTAGAGAGGAGCTATTACTGAGAGAGAGTAGGCAGAAATACAATGGCTCTCTTTTTTGCTGTGAATAAATGAGACACCTGATTTTGCCCTATAAATCCATTTAAGAAGCTAAAAAAGAAAGCCAAAACCAGCCTAAAAAACAATGGCAACAACCATGCCGTAGATTCAAAGAAATAACAATGAAAGCTCTCAACTGGTCTCTGAGAAATCCAAAGGCAGAAGGGAGCAGTGCAGGGCTCAGCAGCCCAGGATCCACAGTGGGACTGGCAGTGCCCAGAGAAGACAGAATTCACAGCCCAGGGGAGAGGAGGGGCTGAAGACCATTTTGCACTCTGTGAGATCACGGCTGGTCTGGAAGCTATTGTTTTTTAGGAAGTTTTGAGGTGTTAGTCCCACCCAAAGGTGCCATGGCAGAGGGGTGTGCATGGCACACTGCTTTGTACCACTGCCCCACTCATTTCTTGCAGTTTCTTGTCCATCTGCCCCATCGAGCCTTGCCTGAATCTGCACCCGTGTGGTGTTACCTGCAGCCACCAACTGATGTACCACCAACTTCACACTGAGAAATTTTCCTGGATATCTCTGCCATATTGCCACAAGAGAAAATCCCAGAAAACATGCCAGCCTTGTCCCTGAATTACTTCTTTAAGTTGAATACTTCTCATGTTTAAGTGTAAAATCAGAGGGAGCAGCGCTCATTCATCTGTCGTGCAACATAATTGTAAACTTAGGATAAAGATATGCAACACACCATCTTTAATTGTATCTAATTAGCACAGGGAACTCTGAAAAGGCAGAGCAATGGCATGTGAAGTTTTCAGCAGTGGTTTTCTCTACACTGCTCCTTTTATTTTCTAAAAATAAGTGGGAAAGGAAATTATATCATGTTATCTGGACATTCTAGCTAAATCTTCCTTATTCTGCAGGGTCAGAGATCAACTCACCATTCTTTAAGAGGGGTAGAGAACTAAACGAAAGGAGAAGAAAGGGTAGATGGAAGCATATGCTTAAATTCTCCAAGTGTTCTGAGTGATAAAAATTGCATTAGAAAAATTTCTTCATGCAATATTAAGCTGCTATTGTACACTGAATTGTCATCTTCAGCAGACAGAATTATCTATTGGCTATGATTTTATTACAGAAATTACTTATTACTACTGTGTTAACTCAAACAGATCCAACAATGAACTGCAGTCTGTCATCTGATACTGTGTTTTTTCAAGCCTTTGGATTACAAACTTTGAAAAATAGCTTGATGCCATGTTATGATGTGCCTGCATTTGCAGTTGTCATACTGAAACCAGTTTGAGTTTAAATTATGGATTAATTTGTAATCTAAATGTAGTTTAATCTATACATTTATGGTAAATTACCAATAGCTTATAGTCATTAACATGATAACTAACTGATGTAAATTCACTTTAGTGTAGAACTATTCATACACAAATGATTTATTTTAGGTTCAAATCTAGATGGTTTAAAGAGATTTAGGTCAGTTAATAACTTGAGCCAGCATATTAGCAAAGTTTTACTGTACAATTACCAAGTGACTTAAAGTTATTTCTTTTCTTATTATAGCCTGAAAGTTTTTACCTATCATTTCTTTTCCTGTTGCCCTAAATTCTGATAATTTTAATTTCTCTTCAGTTTTAATTAAGCTACCCTAGGGCTTATAAACTCTGAAAGTTTTTACATTTCATTTTTTTAATAATTAAAACTGATTCAATTTGTTTCAAAGGTCTGATGTTTAAACAGGCAACGTTCTCATAAACCCTCAGCTCTGCTTGTAATAAGAAATATATTTGTGGAATGAACTGTTCATTGCACCACTCTTTCAATTGCTTCAGTCAAAGTCAATTAATGTGTGTTCACAGCTTGAAAAGTGCTGTAATGCAAGGCATACTCATATTAATATAAGTGTGTTAATCTTTCTGGAAGCTAAAGCAAAACTGTGGTCCTGATCTGGTGTCTTCACACTTGAGAAATGTGAAGTTAAAATAGGCAGCTTCTCTAACCATACATCATATCAACACATATTGCATAAGAGGGCTTGCAGATCTTATAAAACTGTTTTAGGAAAAAGTTTCAGATGGCAAATGGAAGCTTCCAGCCTTAAAAGAGGAAATAAGAAAACTGACTTGTTACCTCTTATTCTTAGAAAATAAACTTGAAAAAGTTTCACTCCACCCTTTCATACTACTGACTAAAATCTTTTTTTGCTGTTTTTTGCAGCAAAATGGTAGCTCTAGGAACTCCATGTTTCACCAGTTTCTCCTTTTTTCACACTGGCACACCCTAAACAGGCACCAAGCACCGAGAAAAGGGAAGTACAAAAGGAAAACAGGAAGTGTAAAAAAATTATAAACCACAGATTCCACTGTCCCTATATTAATAAGATATACATTATCACATTCTATTTAAGAAGTGGACACAATTCTCAAATAGCTTGACTTTTGAACAGAGTATAATTCTATCTATAACCATGAAATCTTTGCATTGCAGGTGCTGCAGCACAGAACTGTGGCCACATGTTTTCAGATCCAACAGGCAAATCGATATATTTGGGTTCACGATTAGCTGCCAATCTTAGCACTAGATCTACATACCTTTCCATTTTGTGTGTAGCCACTACAGAAGGATTGAGAAAATTGCTTTAAAAATAACTTGCAAGACAAGTTGACATTTCTTCAGTGTTTCAGAAATTCTTTATAAAACTATTAGCTGCTTCAGGAAATCTCACTGTTCTCAAATGTATTTTAATATGGACAAGAGCTTTCAAACAGGAGATGTAATCTTGACACACTCTCCTTACCTGCTTCCTCTGTTCATGTACACCTATAATTCCAAAATGTTGGCAGATCCAAATGCCAAGCAGACTACAAGAGATGGCAAACACTAAAATAGACAGAAATGACCTTGCCATCAGTGAGAGGCAGAAAGAAAGAGAGCCTGAAATAAGGTAGCAAGTGTTCAGTTTTGTGGCTGAAACAAAGAACTAATTATATCAGCTCAGTCCATCTTGAAGGAAATTATCTTTTTGTCTAAAGTCTGTCTTTTAAGGAAATTGAAATAAATATAACTTCAGTTGAAATGAAATATTTTGACTCAACCAGTACAATTAAAATGAGATTCAGGCAGCACAATTCTAGCCAAACAGAATCCAGGACAGGTTACCTGGTGTTCTAGGTCCCATTTCTTCAGCTGCTAAACCATTTTAATGTGCTAATTTCATACTCTTAGTTAAGGTCTGTGCAGTGTTTGTGACCAGCACCCACATCAATGGCCCCAGTATAGCTCTTGGTTTTAATTTGTATGCAACAGCATTTCTGAAACATTTTCCCAAAGGCTGTGTGAATAAAAAATAAACAGGATTCTTAGTATTCCCCTTTTTGACAAGTTGAGAAATACTTTAACAACTTGTCCATATGCACAATCTAAAAATTCATAGGAAAGTAAGGAAACAAATATTAGATGAGAAATATACAGAAAAAGAACCTGACTGATGTTCTGGAAGGAATTTAGAATTTCTTTCTCTCTCCCCATTGTTGTCTCACAGCACATGTGATTAATGAAATGAGGTCACTTTATGAAACAAAATACATTACAAAGTTAATGATCACAAGAACCAAGGGAAATGTTTTACTGACTCACACAGCAGAGCAGGCTCTCAGTCACCAGGTGATTAATCCTGCACCTGACTACCTCTCTGAAATACCAACCCCTTGCTTTGGAAAAGCTTTTACACCTCTTTCTGTCCTGCTTACCTGAGAAGAGAAAGAGAGGAACATGACAGCCTTAAATGCTGAAGATACAACTCTCCCCTGAGACTCACCCTGAGATGGTGGAGCACAGCAAGTGCACAGAGTCTGCCCCAGACTCTGCCTTGTCTGTGGCACCCAACCTCAGCATTTACTCTCCTGCTCTCCCCACAGCCCCAGGATCTGCCCTGGCATCTCACTGTGGACAGCCGAGATGTTTATTCAAAAAGACAAGGCGAGACACTTTCCTCCTCATCCCCTCACCACACCAGCAGCAGCCTTCTATAAAGAATAAAGCAAAAAGAGGAAAAGCATATATCTTAGTGACATGAGTGATTTATAGCCCCAAGGAGCGATAAAATGATCCATGACTAGAAGTCAGTGTTTTTATTAGAAATGATGATTCCCAGTCATGGTGCTTTTTCGTTATGTGCATAATTAATGTTAGCTTGTGAAAGCTGCCAATGACGCTCATCACCAGCGGATGTTCTTATAATATATGTGTGGATTTGAATGCATGATGAAGTTTCTCTGTCTTTTGGGATTCAAAACAGAAGTCTGTGAATAATGCAAGACTGAAAACCAAAAATAACAAAGAAACTGCTACTTGCCCAGTGAGCAGTAGAGAAGAGAGCATAGAATACAAACTAAAGTAACCAAAACAGGCCCAGATTTCCTGTAAAAAACAGAATTGAATGAAGATCTGTTTGGTCTTTACTTAGAAAACATCTGCAAATGAGAAATTCAAAACTATTTTACTGCCAGCTGTGGAAGCAGCATATTCTTTGTTTACTTAGCCATCAAAACAGAGGGAGGCAACACTGGAAGTCTCCACCACGATTTTTGTTTAAACCCTGACCTTGAGAGTGTTCCTCTACTGCTGGCACTTCCACATGCAAAGTAACCTTTTCCTGACTACTTCAGTTTCTCTTGAATTTTTATTGTTATTTCAAATACCACACAAAACCAAACAATATTGGTACTCCAGAAGGAGAAACACTGTCAATAGTTATGTTTCCAAATAGTATTTCTTTTCATTCTGCATAGGCTTTTGGATTTATCAAAATATTTACTTATGGGAATGGCTTTACTCAGTGCCTGGTGGATCACCAATTACACATTAAAGAACAAGGTCATAAAATATTGATAAAATCATTAACTACAGTTTTATCCATTTACCATGGCTAAAACCACATGCTGCTACAATCTTAATTTGATTCCCAAGGAAATAAATGATTTCAAGAAAAGTATTTAATTGAAGAACACTTCCAAAAAAAAAAAAAAAAAAGAAGAAGGAACAAGAAAAAGTGCCTTTCCCCAATTCCAATTTTATGTTCATGTATTTGCCTCACCATTACACTCTGGTGATCTGAACCAAATGTCCCAGACCCAGAGTTTTGTAGGCGTGCTGTATTCCTGAAATAACCTTGTGACTAGAGTTGCAGCTCCTCAGAACTATCAGTAATGAGGCTTTTTACCAGATTAGAAAGCACTCAGTGGAATTTTTCCCTTGATGTTCTCAAATGTTATCCCTCTATTCCTTGTATCAGACAAACAATAGGGAGAATGTTGACATGAGGCCAGATATGAAATATAAATTCAGTTCTTTAGACAAAGACTGTCACTTGTTTTCAGAAAGCTAAGCTGGTACCTTTTCTTTCTGGACAAAATGTTTTCTGACTCTTGTAGTGACCAGTCTAAATCTCCAACTTTTACTTAAGAAAAGAAGCAGTGGATTTGGAACAGAACTGGCCACAGGCTCTGTTGATACAGGTTTTGCCATCATAATGGGGCACCACTTTTCCAGCTTCCACAAGCAGACTTCCTCATGCCCAGCATTTAATTAAAGTACAAAAAGGAATTTTTATCCTGTAGCTCAAATATCAAGATAAAACCAATAGCATCAACTAATTTGGCAAAATGTGGAGTAAAATTCCAGAAAAGGCACAGCAAAAGTTTAAAGCAAAGTGTCTTTGCCCTGCCTTGGCAGTGTCAGCCCAGAAGGACCACAGAACCCCCAGCACAGACATCCATGGGGCTAAGAACATCCACACACCTCACATGAGCTGCCCCACACAGCCTGGTGAAAGCTTTCAGGAGCTGCCTATGCAAGCATCTTTTCTTCCTGTAGAATTTATACCTATTTTCCAACCTCATTTTAAATCTGATTGGAGACTATCAGCACAACTGAGAAGCAGCTACTTTGTTCCCCCTGTTGTACTCAAGTTGTTTTTCTCAGTTGTTTTTCAGAGTTCCCACCAAGTCGTTAATGAGCTGTCAATTATTTGTGCAAATTAAGAGGCAGGCACTGAAAATTATCCACCAGAAAATAAACATTTCCTCAAGTCTTGTGAAATTCAAGACTACTTTTAAGGATTCTCTTAAAACTGAAGAATCTTCATCTATATCAGAACAAAAGGTACTTTATATAAGGTAGCTGACCATTTGAAATGTGCCCACTGTAGTAAAAAAAAAAAAAAAAAGACAGCAAAAGAGTAAATACGGAGATATAATTCAGCAGCTACATTCATAGTAATATTTTGAAGGGGGAAAATGAAAGTGTCACTATTGCCCTGCAGAGAGCACTGTAACCTGATCAAGTTCACATCACTGCTAATGATAACATATTTGCTGACTTTGCTTTTCATAGCAATTATCAGTTTATGTTTCTGTTCTTGAAAGGAGCTTCCTGTTGCAGCCTCTTGTTCTTTACCATGCATCTACCATCTGTGATTTCCCAATTGGTACTCAGCCACACAAAAACTTCTTGATCTTTAGCACAACCCATAGAAAGAGATTGTTGCTGGCAAAGGTAGCAGGAATATGGCCAGGAAACCTCAGCACTTTCTCAAGCAGATGGAAGTGAAATTTGCCCCATCAGTGTTGGAAAAACCATTGAGTTCTCATCTCTCCCCCCCTGCCACTTTATCCCCTGCTACTCATTCCCACCCTGCAGTTCTGTGAACACTAATTGTGTGTGGCTACATTCTGAGAGCCTGGAAACCACTAATGTGAAAAATGAGAACAATAATAATATTCTAACCATCTTTTTTCATCTCAATCACCAGTTGCCCTTACAAGACAAAATTAGCAATTTTAATCACAGTGACACAGCTTTTAAATCATCCTCTCCAAGAAGAAATAATGATGTTTTTCTAAGTTTTAATTATGCAAAGGGTTACTCTTAAGAGGCTACAGCAGGATATTTCATATGCTTAAGTTTAATCACATGCATAAGTCATTACAGCACCAGAGACTGGTATTTTTGCTGGGATACCCAGCATTTTCCCATTAAGGGAGGACTGCTTCCCTTTGTCAGTCCTCCTGACTCTCCTGCTCTGAGAAACCTGGGTTCACACTGAGCAGATATAGATACCAAAAATTTGCATTGATCTCCAGTGAGACACCAGGGCTTTCCTAGCAGGAGGGGAAGTTTGGTGAGTTTCACCGAGTGCTTCCTCCACCAGAGGGTACAGACCTACGGTGAAACACAGATAGCAAGAAGAAAAAGCTTAGAAATCCTTAAGAATTATAAAACCCAAAACTGCTGGGTCCTCATTCTCCTTGAGGGACCAGTACTGATTGGGAAACATCAGGTTTTTCATGCAAATTCTGTAAAAATGCCTAAAAATTGTTGATTATATTTTGCTCGTCTTTTAACAAAGAAAATAAGCATAAAGCATAAAGGCAGTGAACAGAGTCCTGTACGTGAGCACAGAGAGCAGGGAAGATTACAAGTTAATTCAGGTTGCACAGAGAGCAGAAGGGCTTTCTGAGCTTCCCCACTGCAGTTAACAGGAGATGGCCCAGCATCCTTTTATCTGCTCATCTTTTCAGCCAGCTCCACGTGTGAGCTACAGGGTAATGTGCAAGTGACACTCAGCACCATCTGCTTGGACTGCAGCACAGCCCCTCACACCAGCTGCCAGTCTCCATTTCAGTCAGAAGGCAGCGAGTAGAAGTTGTTGCCATGAGCTGTTGGGGCTTCCATCAGCCCTGATATGATCCCTGACCTTATAGCTACAAGTCTCCTTGCTGTGTCCTTGCTGAGCAGAGGTGTCTGAGCGAGGAGGAGGAGCTGCAGACCATCCCTGCCCAGCCAGCTGCTGCAGGTTGGTGTTGAAGGAGAAGCTGCTTGTCAGTCTGAACAGCTGCTACCTCTTTCACCAGTCTTAAAACCAAAGAATTTCAGCCTCCAGCTCTAGCTCCTTTCCATTACCTTTCACAGACAAGTCCACTTAAGGAGGAGACAAAAAATGAATGTCTGTTCATCTCAGGAAGATTTATTTCTGTGGCATCTGCTGAAATCATCTGTTTAGGAACACAGGCCCTCCAAAGGAGTGATTAAAGCTCTCAGGTTGCTGAAGTTAGGCCGACTCTGAGAGCCTATGTTCTGCTACAAAAATTCGAGTAAAAAACCCCACAACCACCCCACAAAACCCCATCAAACTAAGCAATGCAGGGAGCAGTGGATCTTCTACACAGAAGCACAATGCTTTTAATTTCCATTAGCAGTGCAGCTTAGACATGCAAACACAACATGGTCACAGGACCAGTGATGGACCCACGGTGAGTGAGGGAGGCAATGGATCAGCCTGGGTTTGTTATTGCTGTTCAATCAATACAGCAGTCATTCCTGAGATATCTGTATCACAGTCAGACCCAGAGGTCTCAGGTGACATAACTGGAGGCAAAGTAACTTGCCTGTGGCAAACAGATGACAAACAGCATTAAAATCCAGGTCTCCTGAGTCTCAGACCAGATCCTTGTAATTTTTTTTTCCTGATACCATCTGTGATGCTTAAGAAGCAGCTTTCAGTGGGAGAAACACTGCAACAAACAAAGGTAAAATATTATAAACTGATTTTGGAGATTTTATCTTTTTCCTAGGTCTGGTAAATTTTCCTGAAACTTGGATGTCTAGGGGGAAAATGACACTTTCCCTTTGTGTTATAGAAATATCATCTGGCAATGGAACATTTACTTAAAAGAAACCACAGACACTAAAGAGCTTTACCTCAGAAGTCTGCACATTTAAACTACTTACCAAACTAAATTTCCTATTTTAGAAGAAGGAAGATTAAAAAAAAAGAGGTTCTATATTCCTAAAGTTTTAAAATAATAGGCTGCACAAACCCCATATTTGAAATTGCCTGTAAAGAGAATTCCATGCATAAGACGGAAGCATGAAAAATAAACCTACATACCTTTTTTTGCAATCTGAAAATCAGCAGTGATGGAAAAATTGCTGCATTTTTTGCTGCATATTAAATGAGTTTTCTACTTATATTGTCCATGATAAGGGGCATAGATGCTCACTTAAGCAGACTTAAGACACACAATTATTATCAAAAAGATTTGTATCTTTTTTCTTTGAAAAAAGACTAAAATCAAATAACCCACCACTCATGTTTTCCTTCATTCAGTAAAACATCTGTCACAAACCTGTGCCACACAGACCACAGAGCAAACAGATTACAGGAACTGAGGTGTCAGGATTGTGTGCAGCATCCTCCAAGGCACTGACTCACTTTTATGCTCCATTCCTAATATCAATATCAATAGTAATTTATATATTCAGCTTTAGCACCTTGTTTCTCAAAGCAAAGAAGATGGTGGTTTCTCAGGGTCTTTTAACACTGAAAAATACCTTCTGATCCCAAGATAGAAAAGGTCTGAGGACTGATGTGTTCTGTTGTATAGACTTTTCACATTCATAACGTTTACAGGGATGGACAGATTTTAAAGCAGTACAAAAATGTGGCTATTAAAGGCAAAACATTTAAAACAAAGGCAAACAAACATTCTCCTTCTATGCCATCTTGCAATTAGGAGTAAAGTCTTGGCCTTGCTGAATCCAGGATTTCCTCCAAAGCATTAATAAATACATCTGCAAATTTTCTACTAGCAAGGACCAAAATAAGGAAATCAAGAGTAAAGATATACAAGCATAACTCATAGCAGTTGGCATCTTCCCATCAACTGACTGCATGCCAGTGCAAGAAATTCCACTGTCAGTTATCATTGTGCAAGAGAAGGCAAAATTCTGCCAAGTATTCTTCTGAGAATATAGCAGTGTCTAACCAGGAATGGAGCCTGAAATGCTATTTCCTCAAAAACGCCTCATTATGGAAAGGTTTCATTTCTACAACAGGAGTGCTGCAGTTCAGTAAAGTACTTTTAGGTGAATTACACTGCACACACAGAACTGAGCCTGATGACTTCCCATGGAAAAAGAATTCAGAGTGAATTTCAGTAGGAAATTGATTAAAATCCCTGTGTGCCTTTAATGCCATTTAAGAAAAACACACATAGGCTATTCAATGACCTCTAAAGAGAAGTGCATGCCTACAACTCTAGCAAATGCAAATCAAATGAAAAGGACAAATGTCATGGAGATATATTTTGTAAATGTTAAGTATTATGAGCCTTCTTTTGTACCACAAATAAACTTTATTATGCTACTACACTGCAATCAACTACAACTGCTTTTATGCTGTGAGTAATGGGCAGAATTAAAGAAAGCAGCTGGCATAGTAGATTTGACCTCTGAAAAGCTCTGCATTTTTCCTCCAACCATTTATATTATTTCATTTCTGTAGCCTTTGGAAAGAAGTAAACTCGGGACTCAGCCAGCAGTACAGTTCTCTGTGGCATGATTCAGCATCCCTCTGCCTTTGCTTAAGAAGCCTCTGTGCCCTGCAGCTCCTCCTGTGCACCAAGATTCAGTCTGGCCATGCTCACAGGGGCATCTCAGCTCCGTGTGCTCCACCTTCACACACCCCCATGGCAATACAGCCTCAGAAACCACACATGGGACATGAGATCCCAGAATTGAGCTAAGAAAAAATAGAAAATCAGTACCTAGTCAAAAATTCCTGCCTGAAATGAAGCAAGATATCCCTGTTGCATTGCATTCAACACAATCTCATTTGATTAATACTAAAGATTTAATATATATTTGTATAAAAATTATTCCTGCCTGTTATATTTGTTTGACTTTATGTAAAATAATTATGTTAAAATCTATATCCCATGGTCCTTCTGATAAAGTTTGAAGAGCTGTGTGAGGATCCAAAAGGACAGGTATTACTGTCATGAGCAATATAGTATTTTAATTTTAAATTGCATTGTGCCCATCAGAGGTAAGAAAAAGCCTCTGACTTCCAGCTCTGCCAGTGCTGAGGGATGTTCAGTTATACTGGTGCCAGCAACCCCTGTATTGCCCACAAAGACACAGAGCACGATCAGCACAGGCAGCCCAAGGCTCTTGGTCACTATGGGCTAAAGCTCAGGGCCAGGATTGCCCTGCCCAGCTGAGGGGATGAAGGAGGTCACCCCATCCTGGGATAATCAGCCAGAAAGCAGCCCCAGAGCTTTGGGTTCTGGGGTGCCCAGCAAAGAACAGGAGAGGCAGTGGCTGTTTGGAGAAAACTGCACAGAGGAAACCTTGTGCTACCCTCAGGGAGCTCTTCAGCAGCAGCACACAAGTCAGAGCTGCATCCCCAGGTCACATCTCACTTGTTGGTGCCCCAAGAAGCCATGCCAGGCAGCTGCCTCCTTTGTTAGCCCTGATTGCAGAAACCCCATAAGCCTTTTGAATCACAAGAGGATCCCTTATTCTTCACTGCAAAACTTGCTGGCTCTTTTGCTTGTCATAAAAGCAGCTGCCCAAACTGAGAACTTACTTTATTTGCCAATCAGCAGGCAAACCTCATGCTCAAAGGTAGTGTGAACACCAGAGCAGCATTTAAAAATATGGGGAAACAGTATTCTTATTATTGCCTATATCATTTATGACAGGAAGATCTTTAATATATGGGTGAATTTCCATTTGGAGAAATCAATAGTCTTAAATAATAACTAAGATTTCAGGTCTTTCAATCACAATGCAAAATAACCTACTATTAACTTTACAAATGAGAACCAAGTTAAAAGGCTTCTAGCAAATTACCAGTGAATCACCAGAATTTGCTTCAGGCAGAGATATTATTCCTAAATTGTTGCCACTGATCTATACCTTTAGTGTTTTTTATTGCTAATTTGCACTGGTTTCTCATACTCTTCTCCTACTGGATCATTACAGCAGCCAGATAATTTGTACTGCTGCCAATAACTGTCTCAAGGTAAGGCTGTTTAGGTAGAACAAGAATAATGCACAGCAAGAGCGAGCCTTCGAAAAGAATTCAGAATTAAAGCATCATTATGGAAAAAAATAGGAGTCACTTAACAGAATGGAAAGCTACATTTTAAAGTATCTTGCTTTCAAAATCAAGGCCATCACAGCTAAAGTACTACCTTAATAATATACTGTTAAGGGCTTCCTTTTTTAGTTTTTAAAATTCTGTTCACTTTCTTGTATGCCACAAAAACTGCAAAGTGACACAGGCATCCAGAAGAATTAAATTATAATACCATGGAAAATAACACAAAGAATTACATATATTCTGAGGTTTCTAGAAATTATCTGAATTTTTATCATATATAAACCACCCTGAACCTTAAATCTTTTTAAAGCTGGTCAGTTATATAAAGGATAATGATAACAATAATTTACGGATCAATAAAAAATTATTTAAACAAAACCTAATAAAACCTTAAGATGCATTCGTCATAAGTAGTACTCAATTCATCTTTGGTACAATGTATTCTTTCTTTCATATCTTTCTTCAACTACACTATGGATTTTTCCTTCCAACAAACCCTCTCAGTCCATTCTTGGCGGGCAGCTGAGCAGCACTGCAGTGTGCTGATGTTAACACAGCCCATGCAGCTGAAGCAAAGGGCACTGAAGAGGATCCTCCAGGGAGCAAAGCTCAGGCTCAAAATCCCCTCACAAGCAGCCTGTCTTTAGCACCTCCAAGCATGCACTCCTGTGGTGTCACACACATCCCATAAATGCAGCCCAAAGCATTTCTCTGCTGAGCATCCACTGTGTATATACAGGTACTGGAAGCCTCTTGTCTCATCCTTGGGGTTCACTTTCTCACCTTCCAGCTGGATTCAGCAAGATTTGTACACAGGCAGTATGATCTTTACAAAAGGCAGACAGTCCCTGTTCTTATGATTGTTGTTATAAACTGTGGGCAATTGCTTTGTCTTCCCCTTCAGTATTTTCTAATTTTTTAAGTTCAAAAGTCTGACAACATTCTTCACAGACATACACAGGTATTTTGAACTTTTCTTGGGATCAGTGAGCTGCAATAGCATCTACATTAAGCATAAACTTACAGGATTAACTATGCATTCAATACACAGTATGACTGTCACCTCATTTTCTAATTGTTTTTGGGCAGCAGGGAACACAGGGCACTGAATGTGGGTCACAGTCAGGCTGTATGAATCTGGCCATTTCTATGCATATTTACAAACCAGCACACTGACATGCAGCTGTCAACGATTGCAAACTCCTTCCTGAAAGATGACACCTCTACCGTGTATTTATGAGCTCACTGGCTGCTGTTTCAGGCAGGTTGGAATACATTCCCTTCTCAGGTGCCTGTCACATTTCTTTGGAGCTCGGTGACAGTGCTAGCTTGTCCTGGGGTGCTGTGATCAGGGAGGAGATCAAACCCAAGGAACAGGGCTGGCCAACAGTCCAGCTTCTGGGCTGCTGTCCTTCAGGGTGCAGAAGGAACTGGCTGCTGACACAGAGCTAAAATGGGTGGAAAACATGTCTCTGTCAGGGATAGCTGACTGGTGACTTGGGAGCAACAATTCTTACCTCCTTTCTTTGAAGGAGGGCTGAAAACACCAGGAATGTCAGGCTCCAATTTTCTCTGCCCAGTCAGATGCCACAAAAGAAGCTGAACCTCACAAAGCAGAATATAACAAGGCAGTGAGGTGCATTTTGCAGGATCCTGCTCAATTTAGCTCCATTACTTCAATAACATTTCTACTGACAATACCTTTATTTTATATTGCTTATCCCCTTAACCTAGGGGGTATATTGTGTTGCTGAACACTAATTGCCCTTCATGTGTAGAATTTTCATGAATACTGAGTTTTCTCAGTACTCCTGGCTGTGATTTCTTTCTCCAGTTCTGTTTCTAGGGGAACACTCTCCTTCCCACTGAACTGCAGAGCTCTGCTGAATATTTCCCTCTGTGTCCCTGTGCAGAACCAGCATGAAAAGCTATTCCACATGACAAAGTGGTACACAACAACCAGTCGAGGTCCCCAGCCCCATCAGACAGAGCAGAGGGCTTGCTTTGTTATTTTAAACATGAAGGAAAACAAGAGTGGAAAAGCATTTGAATCACAGCTTTGGCCCTTATCAGCTATTGTTTGCTCCTGGAAATAACACCTTTCATTTGAGAGGGACCTCCTCTGAGCCCAGTACTGTCACCTAGATGGACACACAATTTACCCTTTTAACGATGCAGCATCTCTTGAAGAGATATGATAAGAATTTGACTTAAAAACTTACTGCCATTACAAGTATTGCTACAAGCTTCCCACGAGTTAAATCAAGATGTAACAGGTAAAGAAAAAAAATAATTAAAAACTGGCCGACACACAACAAAAATAAATGAAGGTTACTTGGAAAGAAAAAGGGATGGGGTTGGGTTTGCGACTGTCTTTGAAGATATGATCAGCGTATTCATAGGTATTTTCCAAAGGGCCAGCTTTTGTCTTCATTCCCATCTATTTGGTTTGATATATTGTGCTATCATGAAGCATTCTTCTGAACTTATATCAAATAAGCCCATCCACTGCTTAGTTTTCCTGTGCTGCAGGTGTCAGCTTACAAGGGCCAAACTCAGATGAATGATTGGATAAATGCATAGGCACTGCAAAGCTTTCCACTTTGTGTGCAAAGAAAAAGAAACAAAACTTTTTTCTTACTTAACTTTACTCATTTTTAAATTCCTTTTTAATTTTAATTATGCAGAAATTAGTCTTATTTTCAACTCAACTTATATTCTTCATAAAGGTAGAAGAAGCCCTAGCTTAAGCATATAGACACTTTTTTCACTTTTTAAGAATAATTAACCAACTTAAAAGACATTATTTTTGAAAACACTAGAATATGAATATAAATCTTCAATATTATCAAAGCTGATTCAACCCTAAAGTAGATATATTTTTAAATTATTATACAAAAATTTAAAACCATGGGTATGAATGTATGTATGAGTGTAAAGCGGAAAATAATCACTTGGATTTTTATCTATCTTGACCCAATTTGCCGACAAATCCATATGAAGAAGATGTATTTCCATTTACCTATTCCTTAAAATCCAAGAATAGTTTACCACTAAGAAATACTATTTAGCTTGCATTTAACTACAGAAAATTGTGTTGCACCCATTTTTATGTCCTGAACGATCAGGCTATAAAAGTAAAGAGATAGAAGGATCAATACTCCACTCAAGTGATATATAAATCTGAGTATCACCAAATACTGCAAGTCTATATGTATAAATTACTTACCTCAATAGCAACACATAAATTACAAGGTGTAAACAACACTAATGGGAGGTTCAGAAGAATTTTGTGAGGAAAAATTTAAAAAGCAGATCAGGATACAAAAATAACAACTAATCAATTCAGACTAATCAATTCAGCTTATTGCTTTAGTAACAAATCTTCTCTTGGAGATGAAGTTTTATTATGTTCTATTTAGTAATAAAAGCATAAAAAAATAAAACTTCAGCTCCAATAGTAAATGATGAAGACTACTCAAGTTTTACTATGTTCTGTTCTGTCATAAATAAACTTTCTCAATTACTTGTATTTTCTTTTTTCCCCTTAACTACTGGATTTTAATTATTTCACGCTGTCTCAGGCAAAACTAATGGCAACAATATGGAGCTGAAGTTGTAGCCACTTTACCTGCACAAATACATGTAAATGTTGTCATCTGGGAGGCTTCTAGATCAGTACCTGAGTAACCCCTCAGATTCTAAACATCTAATTGGCTGGGGTTTACTGAATGTAAAAGAAATCACCTGCTGAAGTTGTTTTCATTTGAGCTGCAGGTGTGTCAAATGTATTACCTGCAGCCTTTAGATACCATCAATTAAATTGCAGAGGTAAAGAAAAAATTTAAAAATAAATATATCAGCTTGTAGTCTGCAACCAACTCACCATTTCCAGCCTAGGCATATTTTTCCCTTGAGGCTACTTGGGATATGGTTACTTGATGTTAAGGATTCAATGTATTGATGGAGTGACTATTTATAAAAGGTTCAACACAAAGGAAGATGTGTTGCTAAAGCAGTGGGAACTGGCTGCCATCATCTCAAGCATCTTCTGATGTGATTTATGAAGCCCTGCAGAGTCACAGCCTTGGCACAGCTTTTCTCTCTGGTCATACATGGTCTAGAAATTGCCCATCCACAGCCACAAGCAGAAAAGCTGCAAAGAAATGGTGTCAATCCTCCTCTTTCTGACACATTCTGTGCACATTTCTGGCACATTCTGTGCCTCTTTCTGACACATTCCCTCTGCCCTGATCATATGAACTCTTCATGCCCAGCAGCTGCTCTGTCCTTCTGTCCTGCCTCAATGCCTGACCCTATAGGGGACCCTCATTTCACACATCCCTGGGGGTCACAGGGCTTACCAAAGTCAGAGAAGAACAGGAGGGAGGGAGGAGAATGAGAGATGATGACTGTCCCTTTGTGACAAAGTACTGCAGATACAACTGGATTTTGAATTTAGGCTGTCCCAAAGGTATGTGGCCAAAAAAAAAAAAAAAAAAATGGTCTGAGACAGGCCTGAGTGTCTCCCTGAGGAGCTAACCTTGAAAGAAATCTCTGCATTGGTAATTAATTTATTCCAACAAGGTGATTGACTTACTGCCAACACACCACAAACCTGAGGTTAGTTGCAGCCAGAGGAGGAGAATCTGGCAGTGAAAGCTGCAGAAAGCTGAAATGTGCTAGCTGAACTGTAGCATCACCCCTGGCTCTGCAGCCACTCTGCAATAACTGCACCTGAAGAGCTGGCTGGGCAGCTGAGGCATAGGCACACCTGTGAAAACTATTGAAACCAAGTTAACAAAGGAGTTATGACTAGGGGAAAGTTAGGAAGTGAACAGAAGAAATAAGACTGGGATTTTTGTTGTTTGTTTGGGGTTCTTTTCCTGTTCAGCACCTAGGGAATGAAGCAAGGATAAAAAAAAAGAATAATATTTTGCCACTCTGGGAAAAAACCTAAAAGAGAAAACAGCTGAAACTCAATCCACTAATGCAGATTACTCAGAAAGTGCAACTCGTAACTTTGATCATCCCTTACTTCATTTACATCCCTGAGCCCAAGCCCACAAATACCCTGTGAACACTCACAGACTAACTTTCCAAGTGAAATCTCTCCACAGTGGCATTGATAGCCAATTCACTCAAGTTTATAAAGAATTTTGGCTTCTTTAACTGGAAAATGCTGTGTTCTGGGTCATTATCTCATCTCTGGCAATAGGATACAGACACTCAATAGCAAGTTTAGCTTTTATTGAAGTGTTACTGCATTCTGCCCTCAAGAACTGCTCTACAGTTAGTGCAAGTTAACCCCCGACAGACCAAATCTACAACATTTTAAAAGCAGTTTTAAAATTCCAACTTTCTTTTATTCTATTTCTTGCACTTGATTCCACTTTCCACATGAAATGCCTAACAGCAAGTTATGTGAAGCACCTCTTGTTATAACATACTTTTCAAACACTGCATTTCAGAAAAAAATGACATTAAAGTTTCCAACTAAGTGCACTTCATTTCATCCTACCAGGATGTAATCTGTACTATCTTTTAAATTCAAATGTAATTAGTTCATAGAAAATGTCAATATGACACAGATACTGTCTTTCCACTGTGGAGTGAAGAACAGTTTGGTGAAATGTCACTAGAGTGACTCAGATCATGTTCTTGGTAGGTGTTTTGCAGTACCATCATCAACACCTTTTTTCCTGTTCTTTTTTCAAAAAATAAGATGTATCACTTTGCTTTCTTCTATAATGCTAAAGAAGGGATGAAGAAAAAATATTTGATCCAGCTCTACTGGTTTCCCAGATTTGGATAAGGTTATAATTTTCTATAATTTTCTCAAAATTTAAGAATCGGGAATTTTAAAACAAAGAAAACTCAAAAAGCACTGATACTGTAATACTACTGGATGTTCCTTGCTTATAAATCAATTTCTAATGTATCCACGTGATTTAATAATCTTGCTTAATTACACTCACAGCAACATACAGACCTCCATGGTTAGCTATAATACTTCATAGATTCTCCTTACTTAAATCATCAACAACTTTTCTTTGTTTCTGCTTCAGAAACATAAAGTTACTTAAAAAATGTTGCAATTTATTTCTAAGATAGGCTTGCTACAATTTTTAATACTACGTGGTGCTGAATGCTCAAAGCATATGGATCCCTTCTATATAACATAGCATTAGAATTAAACATGGGGATGATTTTGCATTTTTCTTTTAATGTAGTATCCAAATACTTTCCCTGGACTTATGTTTTTAAAATGCATGCTCTAAGTGTGCCCAAGGAAGGGATAGTGCAGTAATGAACACATTCAGTAACAAGCACATACAGGCTTTTCAGCAAATTGGAATGAGAAATCCCAAACTGTGAATATAAATCACTCAACTTCACTACATGCATTGAATCTACATCTTTATTTTGATTCCTCTCCCACTTTCCTTGCACTGCACTTTAATAGAATTTTGCCAGAACATTTACATTTTAAAATGAAAATCCAGTTAAAATGGTTCCTCTCAACAGAGCTGTATTTTCAGCCACTGCAAACCTTGCTAGTGGGAATCAGATTAAGCTCTTCTTCGAAAAACATTTTTCTTAAAAATATTAAAATTTATTAATATTGTCATGCAATGAAAAAAACAAATTACAATTGATGTCTTCATTGGAAGATTAATTTCTTTTTCTTTTTTCTTTAAGAAGTGTGAAATCAATATTGGTCAGATACAAGCAGCCTGAGTTTTACATTTGATTTGTTTTTAACAAATGGGTACAACAGCCATTTTGTTTGTACCTATTAAAGCATCCTGTTTTGGCTTTAAAATATTGCCTCTCTACACTTTGTTTTTACACCACAAATTACAAACTCAAAATAGTATACACCATACTGGAAAAATGAAGAAAAGTTCAGAGATGCTCTTCCCAATGAGAGTGATATTCTATAGTGATGACTGTGTTGATTTTATGATTCCAACATAAAATTTGCATTAGGAAAGAAAAATAAAATTCTCAAAAGGCACATATTTAAAATTTTGCTTGTATCCAATCCACAAGAAATAGAGTTTTACTTGCCAAGGAATCCTAATCACATCAGAATAACTGTGAAATTAAATTTTTCATCTTTCCTGATGCAATAATGTGCAAACACCAAGATCTTTCCTTGAGTACTTACAAGTATTGCTAGGAACTTTGTTTACTTTCTCACCACTCATCAGTACATGCACATAAGTGCTTCATTATTACTGTGTGTAAAACAAGAGAAGATGATTTTGTATCAGTAATCTGTTCATTTTCTTGATTAAAAAGTAAAAGCTAAGTCTAGAAAAACAAAGAGAATTTCATTAAAAAATAGGGGCGGAAAAAACGAGACCCTGCCTTGGTATGTACCTGTAACATGACAGCAGTGCCTTAATGACAGCGCAGATAAAAATCACAAATCCTTTATTTGTAAAGGCTCTGTGACATATCCATTCTGATCTGACAGCAGACAGAACTGTGATAATGCATTTGTGCCTCACTAAAGCCTTGAAATCTCAGAAAAATGAGGCTTCCACTATGCACATGGAGAGCTGCTCTCCAAAACCACAGAAGGCCATGTCCTCATCCAAAATCTGACCTTCATAAAAAATCCAGCCAAGGAGCATATCAGATACAGCAACAATGACATGTTAGTGAAACAGGTTCGTCATTTCCACTGAGTCAATTTACTTAACAGCAACACTGAATTAATACTTACTGATGTTTCCAAATCAGGGAAGAATTCCAGATGAGGAAGGGAAATATTTGAATGGTTTTACTAAAAATGGGAGAGGAGAAGGAAGAGGGTGGCAGCACAGTGCAATTCACTCACAGGACACTTAGCACTGGTCTGAAGAATTAGTGGAAAAATCAAACCTACAGAAGAGTACTTCATGGAGGGAATGAAGCTCTTGTTACAGAGGAAGAGCTGGACACTGTAGATTACATCAGCCATGGGCTTTAAGCTCCACTTCATGTGGAAGCACTGTCCAAATACATGAAAATTGAAAATTACCATCCATCACTTAAAATAACATTTTTCTTCAAATGAGAGCCTTTGTTTTCAAAACATAGGGGGTGTTTGCCTTTATTATAAAACCTACTACAACTAACATGTAAAACCTTACAGCCACAAGTTCTACTCTTGTGCAATGTAAATAAGTGCAGCTATTCCAGAAGTTCCTAGACTGAAAAACAATCCTGCTGTAACTATCCTTGATATCTGCTAATTATTTATTTCCTGGTACAGCTTTTAAGTCACTACAGAATAGATCAGACCTCATAGCAACAAAGACGATGTCCCTTGGGACTGACTTTCCATTGAAAAGAGCTTTCATTTATTTATAGCTACACTTTATACTGCAAATGACACTGGGAACCCAGATAAGCTGTTTGGAGGAATTGCTCTCTCCTATTAAATTAGCTGCTACAGTCAACTGATTAAAATCTTATTGCAAAAATAAAAGGCTCAAACAAGTTTGCCTTGTAACAAGGAATTGAAATGCATTCTTTGCTAGGAGCTAGTGAGGAAATAATGACTGCAGCAAAGACTTCTTTTAGAGTTTCTGAATGCCTTTTATGCCAAAAGAAATAAAGAAATCTTTAGAATGAGTAAGAGAGCTTTCCAAGAAAGCTTTTTATGTTTTGAAAGATATATGAGCTACTCCTGAGATGTTTTGAGCAGGCAGTCAATGCAGGCCTGAAGAAGTGCAAAATGCCTTTGTCTGCTCAGTCCTAGGTTTGCTTTGTGGAGCTTAGGCTTCAGAAAAAAGTGGGTTCAAAAATTTAGAAAATACTGTACAGAAGTATAATTGTGATTGTTTTTTAAAGCACTACTCCTATCTGCAATAGCAGCTATTGCAAGGCAAGATTAGTTTGGGATCTTCAAAGAAAACCTCTCTGCATTGTCTTGAGAACTTCCAAATACCAAGAAAACAACCATTCTCTCAACTGCTGACCTAAAGCCTGAATCTTGAAGAAAAATGGGGTTAAAATAAAAAGTCTATTACAGACATTTTGTATGTTTCTTTAGTGACTTGTGCATTAATGGGAAGACACAGGGTTCATTAACATTGTCTCTATTTTTTACTCAGTATCCAGTGAAAGGGTTTTTAAATGTTTGCAGTAGTACTCACACTTTCTCTGGCATGAATTTTTCATCTTCCTTTCATTGGATAATCAGTAATTGACCATTCTTTACAGAGCTGGGACTGTCCTGCTCAGTAACTTCACACAGCTTCCGCATAAATTGCAAATCTAACAGAAGGCCATAAAAAAATGAAATTCATTTGCAAGAAATCTGGGCAAAATTTAAACGTGACATTCACCTTGGCTTTCCAAGAATAACCAGTGTCCTTTGAGACTCCAAGTCGAGATTTCAACACCAATTTTCTGAGCCAGGAGCTCACTGTTGTTCATCCAGGCTTCATGTTTTTAGGCCTCTCAAAAACATATCAGTCAAGTGGAAGAACCACCATCACAGACAATAATGTGGGTACCAAACTGGTACTTTGCTTTTTGTCACAGCCAAAGGTTTCCCCCAAACCACACTAATAAGCAGACTTGGATGATCACCTAATTAATGAGGAATGGATTTTGTGCTTCTCTCTGGTCTTTCAGGTGACAGGCAAGGATCTGGGGTGGTCACTTGCTCTCAGCTTCAACATTTGCCTGCAACATTTACAAAGCCATATGAATTCTGAAGTGGTTACTAAACTTGCATCCACAGAAAATGCAAGTGAGGGCTGAGAAGTGATTTGCAAAGGTTTTGTTTATTTACTAAGCTCTTAGGCTCTGTATGCACTGGTAAGGACAGAGGTTTGTTTTGTGCTTTAACTGTAAACACCTTCCCCATGTGCAACACATGAATGTCTCATCCAAAGGTTAGCATTAACAGGACTTTATTTACTAATTAGTTCAGCAGTTTATTACACTGAAATTTGAATGTACTAATCAAATGTTTATTTTGTAATCATGTTACATTAATGCTAATTAGTGATGTATTTATCGCTTTATGGATTACATTTAAGTTTAAATGCTCCAGTCGAAAGTTTGACATTAAATTGCACCTACCTACTCAAACAGTCTATAATCTACTGGCTAATTTTAAATGCCATTAGAGAAATTAAAATATTTTTTATACTGTAAGGATGATTTTTTTTTTAAACATCACCTAGATATTTTTGTTATTCTGTGGATAAGTATTTCCTTCCTAATTAAAAACATATAGTTATGAAGAAAATATTTTTTAAAAATCTTTTCTTTTGCTAGTATAACTTAGAGAAGCAATTTTAGAAAAAAAAAATTAGGCCAGACCATTAGGATGTACCAACTCACAAAAAACTTGCAAGGCAAATTAATAGATTTAGATGTAATTCACAAAAGATTATATCTGAGATCTCAGTATCAATGGTTCATCAGCTGCTTTTGTTATAAAGCAAGGAAGGCATAGACTGTACCTAAAGACAGCAACACAAAAGAGCCCCACATGGCATGGAAGCTCCCAGCCCAGTTCTTACTGAAAAACTCTGATTGAGGCCAGGTTTCTGCATGTCTCTAGCTCTCGGGGAGATTTAAGCAGTTTTAGGAAAACACAGGTGGAACAATAGAAGAAAACAACTGTAAAAGCAAACCTTCAGTGAAATAATCAGTGTATGACAACTTGACTGCACATAGAAAAAAATCTAATGTACTTCACAATTCTAACTTTTCAAATATTAACACACTTTGTTGCTGTCAGCTCCCACAGACTCCTATTCAGGCTGAAAAAACCTCATGAACAGTTTACAGGCAGGACAGAGACAAATGAAGCTCAAGATGCAAAGATTCATCATCTTCATGAGGCTGGTTATAAACGACACAGTTCAGACTCTCCTTTTCTCTGCCAGATATGAACATTCAGTTTCATTAACTTCCCAAAAGCAGAGGCACAGTACATCTCTCCAAAGATATGTGAGATGTTTGGAGGGAAAACAAACTCCAAAGTCTGGATGATTTATTTCGTGACCTATCGTCCTTCCCTTAGATACCAGCACTGAGTCATGAGGTTTGCCTTTTGTATCTTTAATAACTGGCAAAGCTTTAAATTCATATACCCAGTTTCAAGGGTGTTTTGTTTTGCTGTGTTAGAGATTGTCAGTTTCAGTTACAGAACTATCAGAAGCATATTCCAAATGCATTCTGATGTTAGTGCTCTGTTGAAACTTTTTATTTTTTAAAAAGCAGCAATAATACAAGGTTAATGTGAAATTCTCCTTCCCCTAATAACTTATTCAAGTATTTTATCAAAAACAAATAAACAACAAAAAACCCCTCATTGCTTTCATAAACTAAAATACAAACAAAAAACCAAACCAACTCTCATCTTGCTTTACATTTGCTAGTTTATCTTTTCACTTGGTTCTTCCAATGTCATTTAGTCTCACCTGAGCCTTTTAAAAGCTCTTCAAGTCTCTCTTGATGCTGCCAAAAAGCTTTGCATTTGTATAATGCCTAAAATGATCTATCCAAGGTGACTTATTTGCCAGCAGGAGTGTCTAGAGCAGAGATCAGATACTCAGAATCCCATTCCACTAGTTCTTGTCGACAAATAACTCCCAAAAGTCTGAGCTCAGTTTAAAGGAACTTGATGTCAACAGGCCTGAAGATTTGTGCAGATGTGGTCTGTTGTTATTAACTATTCCAAATACAGTTTTGAACTCAAATTTAAAACAAAATTCAAATCTAATTAACAAAAGAATAATTTGGATGGAGTAGGACCTATAGTGTGCAGTCCTTCTGATAAACTAATGTTCAAAAATGTAGAGCATTTATAGATTATGATGTTGTGACTAGATGTACAGGGTTTCTGCCAGTGCATTTACTGAAGGAAGTGAACGAACAGGAATAATATTTCCTGAAAGGGAAATTCTGAGAATTTGGAGATAGAACTGAGAAGGAAAAATGCCAAATTGTAAAATAAATAACAAAAAAAGAATTGCAATTATAAAAAAGAATGTCTTGGAGCCAGCCATGTAACAGAGGACTCTCAGCATCAGAGCAGTCATTCCAGGGACCAGAAGACAGTAAATATACCAATATTTATTACACTCAACATTTATGTTACCCTGGCAGTGAAAAAATTTGGAGTTGACTAGCCAGGATGTAGAAATATCAAGGTTTATAGCAATGTTCATTGTTGCACAGAAAGATGTTGCAGTGGAAGAGCAAGAAATTTGCACTTTTAAATCTACATTAGAACTTCTTATTGCTATGCACACATGCAGTTTGTTAAGAGAAGAGATATCTCAGCCAGCAGTTTCCTTGGAGAGGTGCAGGAGCAGGGAAGGTCACCCTGACCCAACACAGAGCCAGATGTCCCCACCCCACACAGCCCGGGGTGCCCATTGCTGTCCTTGCCTTGCCCTGTTTGAGACATGTCTCCAACCCTACAAAACACTTCCTGCACCCTTGCCATGGATCAGGCAGTAAGACAATCAGTGAGACTCTTTCCCTGAGCTCTCCGTGTTGGAATACCTCAACCCCCAGGGGCACTGTCAGGGACAGGAGCCAGGGGACACCAGGGCAGCAGCACCTGGAGGGAGCAGCAGGACACTGCAGACCAGGGGCTGCCAACGCCAAAAAGCAGAGGGGAAGTAATGAAGTCCTGTGCAACTCTGATTTTGTGAGCTACTCCTTCTTCCTGCTCTTCTGAAGACGGTGCCAGAGCTAATTAATGTCATCTGTGACAAGATGGCCCTTTTTAATGAACTTGCTTTTTTCCCCTGCAACTGAACTGTGCCCCTCATATTTTGAATGCAGTGCCACATACAGATACTATCGCATCTGCCAGAAATATTGCTGCAAGTTTTCTGTGTCATTGCAATGCTTATTTATTCCATCCAAAATTTATTTGAGCTACTGACTGAATAATGTAGGATTTTTCTTTGTCTGACAATTGATTAAAAAAGAATTTACCACCTCCTTTCTTTAGATCTTCTTTCTGTACATCACATTCTGATATTTTCTCATTTTAAACACAAGCAAAAGGCCTTTCTGTGCAGATGGGTACCTTCTTGCTTTTGCAAGTATTAATATGGATTTCAGTGTTTATAAGAAATTACTAAATCTTAAATCTTCTTTGGATAAAAGTTATTTTTCATTTACTTTCATAACATAGACATTTTTAGAACTTAATGAAAGTACTTTTTTATTGAAAAGTAGGTCAGATTTTCATTTCACTGAGAAAGGGGTAGCAATACACTTTTACCTGCTAATTTACTAAACTCTACACAAGTAATAATATATGAAGAGGTCAATTCCCACTAGTACTGTGTTTTAATTATATACAGTTATCCCCCAAATTAAATTTTGCCTGCCAGCTGATTATCATAATTTAAGTTCTTCAAGCCATCACAATTATTTTTAACACACTGTCTTTCAGATGTCTCACATTCCCTGTCAATTTTCTTACAAATGACTCCAAGGACAAGAAAAATCCCACTACTAAATAAAACACAAAGAAAAATACTTGCTTCATGATCCAGTAAACCATGAATAAAAAATGAGTTTTGCTCAGTGCTGAGGATACACTGTACTGAAGAAACCTCAAATCTTGCTTGAATATGGTCCAGTTGGTTTGTTTACTACCTGAAAGACATTATGGATGTCACTGATTCCCAAAAGTAAAGCTCTCTTTTTTGTATTCAATCCTCTTTAATTTCTTTCTGCATCATAAAGCTGCAGCAACACTGGTGGAGGTCAGTTTAATTTCAGACACTGCAATTTCCTACACAGATAATGGGAGGGAAAGTGCAGAGAGGAGTGTCCACTGCTCATTTCCTGTGTGCACAGGGCCAACCCCTCCCTGCTCCAATGAAAGGAGGAACTTGAACATGTGAAGTCAGTAGTTAAAGTCGGGTAGATCAGATGCTTTGTTACATGTGTATATTTATAATGAGATCCACAGGCAACATGGCAATGTAGCCAGTATGAGACTGAGGCAGGTAGCAAAGAAAATTAGATGTGATTTTTGAGAATATGACATGTTTGGAAGCCTTTGGAAGCCTTTGGAAGCCTTTACCCACTTTCTAAAATAAGGAGGCTATGCTCCAAGTTGTATCAATACTATGAAAATTAAACCAAATAAAACCTACAAGTTTTTATTATCAACTCATTAAGAACTATAATTTAAAGAAATCAATTCTCCAGTGCTCTGAGTTCAGTTCATAAGAGAACCTTTTGCACTAACTTTTAACGGATGGTTCCTGGCTGCACGGGGCGTTGGGCTGTTTGTATTTCAGTTACTTGGAACCAATATGTACAAGATTTGCTATTGTGGGCTGCCTCCATATCCCAGATGGCCTCCCCAAAATATTGGTGCACCTCCTGGTTCCACCTCCCCACAAGATGTTTGAGAAGGAGGTTTGTAGGCTATATCAAGCAATGTCCCCAGATAGTTACCCCGTGCTATTTGAAAGCTCAGAAGCTGCAGCCCACCCAGCCACAGAAATGCAGCCAGAGAGCACCAGGGGATAAATGGGGCTCTGCAGGCAAAGAGGTGATTTAGGAAGTCTGCTGAAAAACTTCAGCTGAAATTTATGTGCTTTTAGAGAACACAGTTTGAAGCTCACAAAAACTGCGGCTCCAAAAACCTCAGAGCAGAAGAAAGAAGATGTTGGCTCAGTGCAAACGTTTTGCTCAGCTGGAGCTCTGGCAAGGGCTTACTTTCTTTGCAGTCTGAACATATTAGAGAAAACAAACTGAGCCTGGGATAAAACTTAAGACTGGGATTTAGCTTCTGTATCAAGCACTTGATACTGCAGTCTGTGCACTACTACAGGCTCACTCATCTCCCTTCACATAAGTCCAGCATACAGTGTAAAAAAAAATGCATTCAAATGCCCCTCATTTCTGTTTTCAAAGGGAATACCAAGATTCTTAACAGCTATCAACTTTCAAAACCGAAAACAAAAAAACAACAACAAAAAGGAAAAAAAAATATTTTTTTTTCACAACCTGCCAAGCTCATATGTGAACTAGAGCATATCATTCCACAGCAGCTACAGCCTACTAGCCCAAGTCAGCTCAGTCACTGTCAGGCAGAGCGAATCTCAAAGATCTCTCCTGATTTGGGTTCATTTTTCAGCTGTCAAAACAGAGGCTATCACTATTGCTGTCAGAATTATCGTCTGAGTTTGAAGAAGAATTTTTCTACTTTTACTGTTCACATTGGTCTGGGTTCTTCCAGCACAAGAGCTTCAGAAAGGGCAAGTAGTCTCCTTGCCAGAACAGGCAAATCACACATAAAGAAAGATGGAAACAGTTGGAAACTTTGCAAAGTTTTCTTTTGAAATCTCATTCCACTTGTCACTTAGCAAACACAAGTTCTAAGTCCGCTTTTCCCAGATGACAATATTCCATGCTCACTGAAGCAGCACAATTTCTGCCACAATATTTAGGGTTGAGAGAAATGAGATTTCAAAAGCTTATTAATTGCTAAAAATATGTTTCCAAAGGGAAAATAATGCAACACAATGCATCAACGTCATTCCAAGTTTTCAGACAGCCTGAAATACTAGCTTTGACTTAGCTGAAATATAATCATACAAATGTCAATTAATTGTTTCCCGAGTGATCAAACTTCCAGCCTTTGCATCTGCTCTAAATCCCTGCTAATTCCCAGACCTAACATGGGACCAGAAACCTAAGCTGTCAGTTGGCCCAAAAAATGACAGGCTTTTCTTGAGAGAGTGCTTACTATTTTTCCTCTTTAAATTCTATTGCACATTGAATCATAAAACTAAATAAAGCTGTAAAATAATCAGCTGTAAGGTAAAAATAGGTACAACAGGGGTGTTGTTTTATTTGTGTAATATTTACATGCTTGAATTGTTCCTAATCTTCCAAGGTTATCTATTGCCAAGAGCTGTGTTACCTATAGGGAAGATCCCAGGAGAATTGGGAAAGCCAGGGTAATTTGTTGCAAGGATTTAGTCAGTGTAATTGTGTAGTTGCAAGAACCTGGTTTCCACCCTCAGTCTGTGTATGCTTCTTTTTGCTTCTAATTCAGGACTCCCTGCAGGAAGTTATTTTCTCCCTTGCTTTTTTCCCAAAACATTTCTCCTGAAACCTTCAAAAAAAAGGTGTGTCCTGGAGTTCAAAACTCATTCAGCAGCACTCACAATTTTACTCCAGAATAATTGTGTGAAATCATATTTCTCTTATTTATTCATCTGTGGCTATGACTTTTCCTCCAAAGCCTTGGCAATTGCTAAAAATTTTAGATCCAGTTTTTATTTAACAGAAGCGGAATATAATCTGCTCTGGTGTGACCCAAAGTAGGGCAACTTTAATCAGACTTATCATCTTTATTAAAGTGATTTAATAACCACTTTATTGATTTAATTCATATCAGGGAACATCTAAAGTTGGCAGAGTTAAACCTCTTCAAACATTACCTTTTTAATTCCAGGAAGAGCACTGACTCCTGGCTAGAAAAGCTCCACTTTGCATATAGATATGCAGGTTCTGAACCTTTACCCACCACAGTCTGCATTTTTCCATATGTAGTGAGCCCAGTCACAGCCATCCATAATTCTGGGGTAAAACTGATGGTAGCAGAAAGGCAGTTTTGTGCTGCAGAATGCACAGATGAAACCATTAAACACAGAAGCTGGCCGGGGTGTTAATTCTTCCTCCTCAGAAAGCTAATGCCAGACTCATCACCCTCAGACTACCCAGACACCACTTCAAGATTTATGCATTGGTGGCTCCAAATTCTACTGAAGATGAATAAGTTTGGCTTGTTTTTCAGTGCCTGAGCAAATTAAGTTCAATTGTCCCAATTTCAATGGAGCTGGTACAAATTAAAAAAAAAAAAAAGCAAATAAAAGAAAGTCAGATCTTATCACTTCATTCACTTTTACAGTATGTATGAAACTGCACTGATTTAAAATGGAAGAAGTATCCTAGCAGCAAATAGCTGAGTTTATATTAATTACTGAATTTTTTCCTCACTGAGGTGTGAAAGATGTCAGATGTCACTGCTCATCCTTCTTTCAAGTAGTGATTGGCAAGAATGATTATGGCTCAACCAAAACTTTTTTTACTGCCTGAAGGAATAATTTCAGTAATATTTCTTTATCTTTTCTTTCATATCCAAACACCAGTTTTTTATGACTATTAAATCTGTAACATACCAGTATCTTTTCATTTGTATAAGTGACTATAAACCTAATTTAAACACCATCTTACAGGTAGGTACTCTGGTCCAGGCACTGTCATTTTGGGAAGAACACACAGGGACAAAACTTTATCTGACAAGAATAACAGTTACAAACTCAGAAAATGCAATTCTAGGAATCATTACACCAACCTGACATGGTGACTTGCATACAGAACATTTCTCTGGAGGTAAATAGAACAATGAACTTAACAATCAAACAAATCAAACCACAAAGAAAACCTTACTCTTAGTCACAGCTGGATCAGGATTAATAAAACTCATGTGGATTCTGTGGATTTGGGAAGAGCTTATTTTTATGAAAAAATTGATCGAGATAAAATTTATGCTCTGCTGTACCTCAGTAAATCTGCAGACTTTAAGCCACTTCAGTGGAACTGCTGTAGAATATAAGCAGAATAATTAATATGGTACTTAAACTGGGGAGTTTGCTTCAATATAGATCAATTTCCAGTCTTGTACATATAGCATTTCTCACACTGTCATTCACAGAGTTTGAAACCAAAATGAAGGATGACATCAGCTAACAGACCACCTCCTACTATAGTAGATATCTTACATTAGTATTGTAGATGTCTTACATCAGCATCAATGATTTTTTCCCGAGGAAGATTATTCTTATCTCCCTTTAATTCTAACAACATAAATGTTTCATTCAGTTTTAGTATGTGTTCATTGGCTTGTCTGCATTGCATTCAAGTATTTTTCAAATAAATCTGTTACGTATTATGACAACAGCTAATTGACCTGGTAAAGTCATCTACGTTCACTCCATTTACTGTTTATCCTTAAATTCCTGACCAAAACACAGTTGAAAATTAAAAGCAAAAAATGTCTTCACCAAATTATGATTTATAAGATGCTCAATGCAGTTTTAATGCTAAGTTTTTCTATGAGAAGCAGTAAACTGTAATAGGCAGCAAAACAGAACTATGGTACGTGAAACAGAAATAAAAATGCAAGTGATTGAATGCATATTCACAGAAGTTTAAGCTGGGTAATATTCAGCAGCTGAAAAAAAAAAAACCCAGTTTTAGGCCTATCCTTGCTATCCTGTCAGTTGATGCACACCTATTTGAAACAAGGCAAGAAAGCAGAAAACCATATTTATTCTGCAGGTCTCCGAAAGCATTTCTCAGGTCAGTGTCTGATTTGATGTGGTGCTTGTAGAAACATGCAGCAAATGGAGCCCTGCAGTTTGGAAACCTCATAAAAATGAGGAAAATTTCTCGTCAATATTGCCTTGAATTCAAGGCAGCAAATACAGATTTCCCATGGTTTTTGGGGCCTCAGGAGATGCATATGTGGTGATGGCCCAGTTAAGGCCATCCTTTCTTTCCTCTCCTCCCCAAGCACCACCAATAAAGCAGCAGGAAGCACTGGCCCAGGGCTGCCTTCCACTGTGCTGCTCAAACAAGGTACAAATTGGGTATAATTCACACCAAACTGACACAAGCAGCCAGACAAGGTTGACAAGAGGCTTTTGCATTTCATTCTCTGAGATAAAGCATGATAACAACTGAACAGGCTCTATGTACTCATACACATGGATTTTGGGTTGGGTTTTTCCACCATGAAGATAGGCATCTGATTTGCCAGGTTCTCTCTAAAGTCAGTAGTCAAACACAAATGCAACAATATTTGAAATTAAATACAGGACTCATGGACAGGGTTTGTACTATGCTATGACATGTGTTGTAAGGCTGGTAACAAGTCATAGAACACATGAAAATTAATTACATCACATCCAACAGAAATCAAACATCTCAGATTTAACCATGCAGGGAAGATTAGCTACAAGAGAGAAAATCCATTTTTTGCTATTGCTCCTCAGCCGGAACTTGTTTACAGAGGAAATTTATTTCAGCACATACGTGAATTTTACATGCACATCAGCCAACCCAAACAGTCCTTGATATTAAGCTGAGCAGAAGACAAGACTTATTCTTTGTGAAAACTTTTAAAGATTTCCTTCAACCTCAGAGACTCCCAGCTGGAACGATGTGTAGAAAATGACAGAAGTTACAAAAGGTAGAACAAGGCCCAGATGAGCATCCTGGATCTAAGTTATGTGAGAAGGGACTTCATCTTAAGTCCCCTGCAATGGAAGAGGGTCACTGTAATGATTAAAGTATTTGCTATGCAGATGTGCCTTGCTCTCTTGAGGAGCTTTACTAATCTTTTTAATTTCCCATGAGCTGTGCCCATTTAGAACAACCAAACAAAAAGCCCTACTAACAGATGAAGTCTTTGTAAAGACAACTCTTACCATCCTAATTTCTCTCTCTGCATGCCAGAGGCATCAATCATCCTTTTAATATGCTCAGGTCTCTGCAGAGATGAGAGCGTGTTTACTACATGACACTGCACTGAGCTCTTGGCACATGGATTGCTTTCCTGGCTCTCAGTTCAGAAGCCTGACGAGCAAGAGCCAGCAACAAACCAAACTGAGCTTTCAGGGCACATCAGATGTTCCAAAGATACTTGGACATTTGATCACACACTTCCACCCATTTATGGTCCTCATGGATTGCTTTAGGTTGGGACAGACAATGAGGGACAATGTTCCTTTTGTCACTGAGCAAGAGACTACCTACAGCCTGGAAGCCAGGCAATATCTCTGTATCTTCTCCCTCTCCCCCCACTCTCTCTGACAGACCATGTCAGACTTGCATGTCTGACTACAAGATCCTAATTCCCCAGGAAAAATATTTTCTACTGTAACCAACCTACAGCAGATAGCACAGTATTTCCTAAGTATTTCCTTCTCTTTTCTTTACTTCACTCTTCCCTGTCACTCAAAACCTCACAAAATCTACTCAAAACAGAACAGTATAAGAGAAAAATAATTTAAAAAAAGCAAAAGCCCACCAAAGTAAAGCTCTCATCAAACCTGTTGCGTATATTAATTGGGGAACCTGAAATGTTCTGTTTAAAAGCTGGACATCTGCACAAAGCTTCCTAAAATGACAGATAGGATGAGTCTGTTTCCCATTTCTAAACGTGGCTGAGCAAACTGGTGGGTACTGATGCTTTTCAAACTCTGAGGCATTTCAAACATGAGAAGTGACCCAAGCAACATGATTAGGAACAAGCATTAAGCATAATTCCCTGGATAAAACTTGTCCTGTTGTATATAAAAATGGGAAAATTTTCAAATCTATTTTAAAGCAAAACTCCAATACTCAAACTAGTACTTTTATGGCCCAATGAAAAACAAATATATAATTTAAATTTATATAATTTTTTTTTCTTCTCACACATATTTTAAGTAATTTCTGTGACCTAATATTTAAAGTAAGATTTTGCCTAGTGGAGGAAGTGGCCATGCAGTTAAAATTTATCTCTTTACTCCATCATTTTGATTTTTTTTTTTTTTTTTTAAGCACTTAAAGCACTTGAAATAATGCCCATCTTGAGCTTTTGTTTTCTGGTTATGGATGTGGTTGGGTATCTCTTTATGTTCCTGCTTTTAAGACATTTTAAAGAGTAATCACAGGCAGCAGAGTGTGCCTGATCTAGTGTCGCTAATGGAACTGAAATTACTCCTTTTTTTGCAATTTAGAGTTAGTTGCTCCTTTTTTTCTTTTTTTTTTAATCTAATACTTTGTGTGGCTGACAACTGTAAACAAAAAACCATATGCAAAATGAGAACAGACTTGAGCATGAACAAGTATCAAATTAAGCATGAACAAGTATCAAATTATCTATGCTTAACTATTACTCTAGCAGATCCTAGCTCCCCCAAACTTTTAAATAGTATACAGAAAAGTATGAGAAAAGAACAAGAAATAAAATATTCATGTCTGTCATGTGTCTATGCATGACAGTTTTTTAGGATGCTTCCACCTTTTCCAAGGAAATGCAGTTTTCTCACTCCAGTATCATGGGGAGCTCACATTATACTTCAAGGTAAATCAGGTGAAGTTTCATATTGCAGCAGAGCTTGGAAAACCCGTTACATTATCACTACCCATTAGCCTTGAACTGAAATCATTTTTAGCCAGAACTGTGAGTCAAAAATAGCCTCATACTGCCAATATTAAAGTCCACTGCCACAAGCCAGAGAAATGTTCTAAAAGGCATCAAGTTCTCTCGGTACAGTAGTTGCTTTCCTACTGCTTCTAGAAGCATCCTCATGAATTTCTTGTTTAGGTACACAGGAGTGGAAAAGTTACAGGGCAGGGGAACAGAGCACTGGTTACCCCATAAGGACAGCAGGAAAGGTCAGGAGGCTGCTTGTCCATGGCTAGTGCAGCCCAGGACAAAAGAGGGAACACGAGAGGAGAAGGAGAGAACTGGTTTTTCTGCATGGACAAATAGGGATTCTCTTCCTCAAAGCAAGGAAATACAAGCTACTGGGAATTTTCAGGGGGTATAGATCAGCAAATTTAATCCCTTCATGAAAAAGGTTTGCGTTGCCCCTCTGGGCTCAGTGAAGAGGATTTCTGATCCACACCTTAGCTAACCACAGCTGTTAGCCCCTGGCAGTACAACATCACAAGAGAAAGCAGACTTACAAGCAGGACTCTCTGAAGTTATTAAAGGTGTAGGGTTAATACTGACAATACACTTGGGGGCTAAGACAAGCAATCAGCATCATGTTTAACTCCAGTGGGTGAATCCAAGTTACAAACTGAAATTATGGGGGGAGAGGAAAAAATTCTGTATTTAGTGTAATCCTGAAGGGAGTCCAGAAAGCAGTGTTTCAGCCTGAAGGGTTTTGCTCTTATCATCTCCTTTCACTCATGCTTACGTGTGCCTTTGAAAAGCACTTAAATACACAAGAATGTATTATGTTGTCTGTGTTTGCAGAAATGCTCTAACTATAAACATCTAAAATTTTAGTAATTTAGGTCTGAACATAGGGAATGAGGACAATACTTTACGTGGAGCACAGCTGTAATTTGCATTCTTCAAAGTGTTTGATATCAGGGGTAGTGTTGTTATAAAAAAAGGCAAAGACAAAAAGGTGCAGCCAAAGAGGAAAGAAAATATTTTGCTGTTATTGCAATTGCATCTCTTTTTGTTTTAGCTGTATATTGACAAGTATGGCCCTTAGCACAGCTGAAGAGAAGAAATGCTGCAGAACTGAACTCCACAAATGTAACTAGGACTTTATGTATAACAAACTGCTCTGTTCACTTTCAACATGATTTAAAATACATTTCCAAGGACTGGCTGCAATCACAGCAAAGGCTATCACACAACAAACATTTCTGCACAATCAAAAATCTTTCTTATTTCTTTGTTGAGATTACAAATTAGGTTTTGTATACTACCCGTCAAACAATGAATTTAAGATCTTCCCACACTTTGATAGTTGGGTACTCTGAAATACTAGTTTAAGATGACAAAAAAAAATCTTACCTTGTATTTGTTTCTGCTAACTTGATGAATGAAAGAAATTAAAACTATTACAGTATTTATGAATCCCTGTGTTACTACCCCAAACTTCAATGCCATGAAGAATTAGAAATACTGCATTATTATATCCTTTCCAGGCATGTCAAGATAACAGCCATTGGCTTGTCCTCCACCACTCACCAATATTTGGGCAATTTCCCTCTCTGAATCTCTGGAAAGTTGCACAAAATGCAAGACCTCACTCAACATATCCACACACACATTTCCCACTCCACGACTGGGATTTGCCACCACTGCCTCAACAACAGGTCAGACAAGGAAGGGTCTGAAATCTCCCCTGATCCCTACAGTTACAGGAACTTTGCTTTCAGAGCTATATCTGAGTGATCAAAATCAGCCTGAGAGGAAATGGAATTCATCCTACAGCTACACTCAGAGCTTTTTCTTCACAATATCTATGTTGTTCAGAAGCATGAAGAAATAGATACATATATATGCAAAATTATACCAAATAAAAAACCTATGAATTTAATTTTGGTTGGGTTTTTTTTTGGCAAAATTTAACAGAACATATTATTCTAAAAAAGCTCATGCAAGAAGAAGGCACAAACACAAAGGTTATATAAAATTCTCAAGATTAGTATTCAATGATAATTTACACAATATTTTCAGCACCATATTTCCTGTTAGCCAGTTTTTTTAAAAAATAACAATTCTATTACTGATACACATATAGTAAAATATTTTCCTGATTAATTATACATTACTATCTGTATACTGGTCACGCAGCTTAATTGGAAAATATTTAAAACCTTTCCATGAGAATGCAGCACATTTTGAGTGTTCTCATTAATATTCCAAGCAATTTTCTGCTTGTTGATCAACTTTCCGGTTTAATGAATACCAGAAAACGTGGATGATTACATGGATCTTGACAGGTACATGTCTCCTGTTAAGACAGCATTTCCCACAAAGAATTAAATGATCTACAATACTGTGCAATTCATTATAGCACCAAAATTTTCAGTAAAGCAGTGAAAGAAAAACATTTTTTGATGGAAGAGATCTTATATGTATCTATTCCTCCCTTCCATACAAGGGGAAATAAGAAATTAAAAGAAAGGATAACTGCAGGCCCAAACTTCCTCTCATCACAGTTGAAAATAATAATTGGACGTTTTGGGTCTTATGTTTAGTGCCAAGAGACAGAATTTTCCCTAGTGGTATGGACATGCTTCTTACTTTACAGGCTAAGACAGAGATGCCAAAGAGGTGCCCAGACCTTTCACTGCCTTGCAGAAATCTCTGGGTTTGTCTTGCTTAGTAATCCCTCAGACACAGTTCTGAGACCCTTGACAAATCAATCCAAGCATGCAAAGAAGACATATGATGACCAGATGGCCCAAACTCTCATCCTTCAACACCCATATGTTTCGAGCATATTTTCAGATTGCTGCTAAAGAGTGGGCTTTAGAGTTGTAAAGATCCTCACTGACAGGAAGAATCTTTACAGATGTTGGAAAAAAACACTTTCACCACAGAAGGATCTCAGCTAAGCACACATTGCATGAAGAATTAAGCTGATTTGATGCATGTCCCTGAGACAGCAAAAAATTCTCTCTGATGTCCTACTAGTACTACTAATTTTTTTTTTTAATTGCTTTTGGGAAAGCAAGTCTAGAGTTTAAACAGTATTCTTATGATTGGATTCTTCTGGTTGACAACACTGCACACAATTGATAATATTGAAAAATACTGATAAAACAAATCCTATCAATTTTGGTGATGTCTTTATCTCTAGATTAAAAGCCGAGAAGAAAACTTCAAACTACAAACAATGCTTCCAATTTTCTAAAAATCATTAAAAACTTCTGAGGCATAGAAAAAAAGCATATTTCATTGAGTGTTGAACATTATAAAGGGTTACTAGAATGTACAGATTTCAGTAAGAATAATTTAAAATATTGCATGCATTTCATAGTGATGCCTAAAATGCTGGTAAAAAATTGAGACACAGACACGCAATATAGGAGAAAGGGCATTACCTTGGTTTAATAGGATCCCAGGTGCACTATGACGAAATGAGAGCGACGATATCATGTGTATACAATTTATGGACTTCATAGATTAGCATACCTATTTAAAATCCCTAATAAGAAGCTTAACAAATGAAGTAATTGCCCCCTTATTCAAATTACCTCCTCCCAAAAAGGTTACAACTTAGTTTACAAAAACATGTCCCAGTGATGGGGCTCTTTCAAGGTTGGTGCCTCATGCTCTTGAGATTGTGGAGATTGTTTCATCTTCTCCAAAGAATTTTGAGCAAGGCTAGAGTGCAAGGGTTATAAACATGTAGGGTTAAGATACAGGGAGTAAAAAGTACAGGAATGGGAAAGGGTAAAAAGGATATAAAAAGAGTATAAAAGTATAATGAAAAAGGACAAAACCCCATCAGGCATCAATAGAATCAAAAGTTCATCTTAACAAAAGTTTAAAAACAGTATATATTTTCATATTTCAGACAAGCCTTCCTGAACTCACAGATCACAAGACTGGTAAAAGATGATACCTGGGGCAGTGGTATTCAGAAGTCTGCAAGACTCATAGGCCAGCTGAGATAGCTGGGAAAAAAATTACCTTCTATATTTTTTCCTGTACTCTAAGTGATAATGTCATATTTCTTGGATTAGCAGTGTTTATTCCTTATCATCTCATTAAGAAATCTCTCATAGACTACAGAATCATAAAATGGTCACAGATCACTAGCTCCAATGCCTCTGCCATGGGGAGGGACACTTTCCACTAGATCAGGCTGCTCAAATCCCCATCCAGCCTGGCCTGGCCAGGAGGAACATTTGGCATTTGTTGCATAACAGATTCCCCAGAGTCCCTTTAAATAACAATATACAAACACATGCAGACTGAAATCCTGATTTCATTCACACCAAGAGAAGCTTTTGTTATTAAAGCTGTAAGTACAAGGCAATATACATTAAGCTATTTCCAATAGCTTAATGGATTCCAATGGATTTTATCCATTTTGTAGTGAACTAAGGAAATGAATGAATTAGTTCACTGAACCTCTATGGATGTGCCTAGCTGTGTTTGTAGTTGATGAAGAGAACCAGGCAATTTTAGAACATTATGTAGCTGATCACATGGAAACATCTCCTTGAGGGTGATGCTAATTAAATCCTAGTTTCCACTGAGTTTATAGACTAGATCTCCAGCAAGTCCAAAGGGAGCATAACATGACTAAGTCAGCAACTCATCACATCTTGTTTATTTATAAAATCATGTGGCTTAAACTGAAACATTTCCATTCTAGCAAGCTGAACATCCAAAAATAGAAACACATGCCCAAGGGTCTGGAAGAGTAAAAGTCTTTGAAAAATCCTATCTTTAAAAGCAGTGCATTTATAAACATGTAAATATTTCTCATATAGGTCAATAGTTTGAAATAAAATGTGATATGGCAACAGTGCTACAGTTTGCCCTGTGTACTCATGCTGGGCTTATCATGAATAAAAAAACACCCAAAAACCCCAAAAAAATCCTCTATTTCAGCCTGTAACAGTCAGAAAAATATTGTGACACTGAAGAAGAAAGAGACCCAGGAAATACTTGGTCAGTGCAGCTTCTGCCCCGAGTGACATGAGAAGGGCTCACTTGGGGCACAGACCCTAAGCCATAGCAAGCTCCTCTTCCTTTTTCAAGGTAGAATACGCTTGGACATGTGTGAAATCTCTGGAAGACTTTTCCCTTCTCACTGCCCTTCCTCTGCTCGTGCACCTCAATCACTAACCCCAAAGTTTTCTCACTGGCAAGTTACAAAATTCAATCATTCCAGAAAGTTATCTTTACAAGGCTTGGGGAACCATGAATGAGGTCAACATGGGCTGCACCCACTGTCACTGATACGAAATCATGATGTTTTTAAAATTCTCAGCATTCAACTTTATACAAACCAAAATGTTGGTATGTATCAATAAACAGACTCAATCTGGATCTCTCCATTAATATGCAATTATTTCTGTTTGCAGTCTGCAGTGTATTTCCATAACACTCAAATAACACAGCAGATGTTAATGTCCATAAATCCTCTCCTGTGACTATTCCACTGCTTAATGCTCCAGTTTTCTATATCTAAAAATAATACATTTTGAAAGCTATGTTTATGGTTACAACGAATATCTTTATTCCTTTCTGTGATAACCAAAATATAAAGATGTATTCTTACATGCCTAATGAGCTCTTTTAGTCATTTTTAAACAAATGTAAAGCTATTACATAATGTTATTCAAATTCACATAATGAAAATTATTTAAAATGTTAAAATTAATATTAGTATGGTATCAGTTGCAAAGACAAAGGAATAAAGTATATTTATTATTCACTAGACAAAGAATAGACTAATTGTTCTTAAGTAAGAATTTTCAGAAGTGACATCATTTAAAATTTTATACTTTGATTTATGTATTCTGAAGTCAAGGAATGTTAAGTGATTTTTCAGAAAGAAAAATAATTAAAGAGCATCAAAGCTATTAATCCCAATGTCAAAGAACTCCAGGTCACCTCTGGTTCTCACACGTAAGTAGGAATTCTAGGGATTTAACTATTTTACTGCTCTAATAGCATCTAACATAATAATTTATATTAAAAAAAAATGCAAATGCTATAATGTCCAAAATCAGCATCAAATTCAGTCCTCACCTGTAATAGTACCTGCTTCTTATATGGGAGTTTATAAATCCCTACAGAATGTCTATAATCCCCGACAGAGCAACAGGATTTTGCATGGGGGTCTGAACACTCTGGTAATTTTACTGAAAATATCTCGAATGCTGTAATCTGCAGCTGAATTTTCCATCTTCCCTACACCTTCACCACATTGGCAACTCACAGTATCACAGTCTCACAGAACGGGTCAGGGTGGAAGGGACCACAGGGGACCATCAGGTCCAGTGGGGGAAGCTGGACACTCTCTGGGCAATCTCTTCCAGTGCATGATCTCGTGCACACTAAAGAAATTCTTCCTCATGTCAGGTGGAACTTGCTGGGCATCAGTTTCTGCCTGTTGCCTCTTGTGCTATTGCTCGGCACCACCGAGCAGAGCTTGGTCCTTCCTCTGCCCCTCCCTCAGAGACTCTGTGTACATCACTGAGGTCCCCTCGGAGTCACCTCTTCTTGAGGCTGAGCAGGCCCAGCTCCCTCAGCCTTGCCTCAGAAGAGATGCTCCAGTCCCTTCACCATCTTTGCAGCCTCTGCTGGACCTGCCGCAGGAGCTCCATGGCTTTCTTGTCCTGAGCAATCCAGAACTGGACACAGCACTCCAGATGTGCCTCACCTGGATCAATTCACAGTGTAACCTACTTACCCCCCTAAAGGGGTAGGCAGTTGGTATAATGTGGAGTATTTTTTTCATGCCCCAAGTGCATTACTTTATGATTTATACTGTGGGATTTAATCTCCTTTTGAGGATGGAAGAGGAATCATAAAAAGAAAAAATAAATTCCACCTTCAATGTCATTCTGCACTGTCTGCCCAGCAATTCAATTTGTCCTGTCTGTTGACAATGCCACCCAACTTTGAAGCTTTAGTAATTTTCAACAGAATACTACACTTTTTGTGCCAAAACCATTACTAAAAACATTAAACAAAATTGGTTCCAAGACTGATGTTCAGGAACTCTATTAAATAATCTTTCAATACATTCTGCTTCCTCGTTTTAACATGATTTATTCTGAGTCAGGTTTATCACTCCATTTAATGCTTATTTTCTGGAAAGCGTACAGAAATATAAAATAATTCAATTCAACACCCTGGCTCGAAAAGCACTTGCTTGTGTGTGTAGCCTACAGTTGATGTATTAAATGACAATAAAATGGATAAAACAACCTTACTGCGCTAAAAGTTACTGCCAATATACGACATTGTTAAATTAAAAATTAATTGCCTGAAGAAACACACAGAAATGCATACATGCGTACTTCAAATTTTTATTTAGGGTTGCTTAATAATTTATGGCTTGAGTAAGAACATGCCTCCTTCAGCATAAAAATGCTAATTGCATTAAAGAAGAAACAGTCCCTGGAGCACAGAAGCGAGCATTACAACTTGTTAGTCAAAAATTAATACTCAGCACTGTAAGTCATTTTTATTAACTTACTCTACAGTTGCAATGGCTGCACAATTACAAACAACAATGAACTATTCCCTAAGACTTAGGATAAATGATCAAATTAATTTTTAGTTTAGTAAAATATTTTTTTACTTCAGTCTCACTACCAATGGCTGAAGTCTGGAATGAAAAAAATCACATTTTTCCATATTTTTTGCAGTGTGTTTACAATTTCTGCTTTACATGCTACCCACTGTTGTTCTTTCAGTACTGATATCATTGAGCTGTGACCATCACAGTACAAAACTGATGAAACTTGTTTTGGTTTTTCCTCTCTATAGCTGAAAAAAATGTCAACTTCAGCAAAATATTTCCTTAATTTTGAGTGCATTGGAACCCCTTTTTTTTTAACTCAGATGCTTTTAAGTGACATTTTTCATTAGATATTTTGGGGAACTTTTTAAATTTAAGTTCCTCTTTTTTAAATAAAACAACCTGGCAAAAGTTTGCAGAAAAATTATGTAAGTCACACTGCATTTCTGGCAAAAACTTTCGCCTCTGTCTCTCTGTAACAGTTAACTGATGTCCCACATGTAAAAAATAAAATTAGGAACAAAACCACGAATTGCCATCTTACAGCAGAAAAGTCTTATCTTCCTGGATGCCCAAAAGATGCACATTCACGTCTTGCTTTACCTCTTGATTTTTGCCACCACAGCAGAACTGGAGTGTGTACCCAAATGCAGAGTGCATGAAGTGCACAGATCTTGTGCCACATCAGACACAAAGTTTGGTATTCTGACCCTCTGGCAGGACTGTGGGAAAGCCTCCTATCAGAACTGCACTGCAGCCAAACCATCTCAAGGCAAAAGGGCTTTTCTACCACAAAAATAGAGAATCATCTTGTGGGGGTTGCCCCTGGGGCAGCACAAACCATGCAGCTGGGAGAAAAATAGGTAAAAGAGGGAAAAATACCTCAAGAGGAATTACACATAAGATACAGCTGTCTCAGCACACCCTTCAGAGAACAAAATTTCTGGGTGCTGCAGGTGTTTCCTGGGAAAATATTACTGAAGGTGTTTCCTTTTTTATTCTCCTGCCTACATATTTGGTGCTGCAGAGGATGAGGTGTGATGAGGACAGCAGTCCAATGTGGAACACACCTTTTTATGGTAAGGAGGTTACAAACAACAGCTCAGCAAAGAAAGGTCTAGAAAACAAAGGTCTGGCTTTGGAGATATGTATTGGCATGTGGTGGGTTCCTATCACTGAGCTCTGTGCAGTTCTCCCCCAGAGCAATGACACAGCTCTGCACAGAGCTCCCAGCGCTGTGAATCCCCCAGGTGAGAGCTGCCCAGCACATCCCTGTGGGGTTTTGCCTGGGATCCTTGCACTGCAGCTCGCTGTGCCATTGGGGCAGACTGCAGTGCTGTGAAACACCTCCATCACCCAGGAGATTACCAGATGCTACACACAACTAAGTAGACAGGCAGCTTCTCCAGAGCAACATTTTTCAGTTTCTAAACAGAAAAAACATGGCTTGGAAAGGAATGCATCTGATTATTGTCAAGAAAAGTTGTTCTTTACAGGCAGAATTTAATTTTTAAAATAGGTAAAGTTTTGTTGGAATGTTTCACAAAATGTCAGTTACAAAGTTTAATTTCGCCAAAGGCTATGAACACTGTAAAACATTGTTTTGATTACTTGGTCAGCATAGAGATTTTATTTCCCATCAGAACACATTGCTGTATAGAATGTTGACCAAATGAACTCTCTCCTTGTTTGTGTCTCACCTAATTAAGCATTATAATTATAAACAGCTTCAGGCTGTCATAATTAGACTCCTGTTGATTTTACTACTGTTGTACCACACAGCTCTCTGGTCAGTGTCCAGTCACACAGAGGCTGCACACAGTCTGTCCTTTAAAACTCCTGGCAACTGGGTAGCAGGGGAAGAAATCAAAACCAGTGTCCAACTGTGCACATTTAAAACTAATTTCTGATCTGTCTTATCTTTAAAGGAGGCCTAAACTTAGTACTAATTTTCTTTTCCTTGAGAGCAGACCTTATAGACAACCAAAACATTTCTTTTCAAATGTTTGTGTTGTTTCAATTGAAAGTAGCTCTAAGCAATTGCTTCCTGATCAAATGTCATCTTTGTTATGAAGTTAGTGAAATATTTATCAAGATTAATTTAAAATCTTTTGCTTGCATGTCCTCTCTAATTACATTTGCATATTCATTGCTCTAATTAGCCCAGTGGCTTTAATATGAATCAGAAATTGAAACTGTGCATGTTCTCATGTTTAGCTTCCAAAAAGTGTCATGATGGTTCTGAAATGGCACAGCAGGTTTGGTTTACACAGCCCATTTCAAGGAGGGATGTTCTTTCTCTGCAGTGACATGGTGGCAATGCAGAGAGAAGTCAATGAAAATGGTTCATGACCCACCAAATGGGAAATAGCCAGCAAGGACAGCTCACACCATGTGGCTACAACTGAGGTTTGTTGTAAAGCAGTTGACACTGCATTGTTCTGAGCACACTGCATTTTCCTTTGACTTTGTATCACTTGAAACCTATTGCCATTGACTGTCTTGGGTTCTGCCATGCATCTGGGATTTATCCATGCAATCACTCCCTCTGCTTTCTCTTGTTGTATCACTGTGCATCAATGACAATTTTTCAGTGCTTCCATGTCTTTGCTCACTTTTTGCCAGTGAGCAAGTTGGGGAAAAACACAAAATAAAAACCCCAAAACTAGAACCAACAAACACTGGAGCTTAAGACTTGAGGCAGTTAGAAATTATTCCCACTGCAGTAATTCCCAAACACATACTAGCAAACAAGTCAGGACTGCACCAACACATTTGGTTTTTCCCTTCAGGCACCACAGTCACGTTGTAAAGGTGGTAAACATGCTTGATTTTCTTGAAGACTACTCCAGTACGATTCCACATGTATTGGGAGGATTCCCAGCAGAGAAGATGAAGCACAGTACTGTAGAGGGGTGGTAAAAAGCAAGAAAATAACAACCTCTAACACAATCGAATGCTACAGAAATACTTTGAGGGTGTCTCAGCACAGATTGTTCTGAACACAGCGAGTTCTGAATTTTTTACAGAAAGAAGTCCTTTGGGAGAAGAGTCAGTAAGCAGAGTTAGTTCAAACTCTAGACTCAAACAAAACCACCAAACCTACAAACGGTGCTGGTTTTTTGCCCTCCATCTCTCCTGATATCTCTTTATTCTTTCGCTGTCTGGGATTCCCAACATGATGTTCAACAGGGAGTATTTCTGTTCTAAATTTTAGATTCATTCAAGACACATGGGACATGTGGGAAAGTCAGTGTAAATTCCTGTTGCCCTAAAGGTATAGGGCAACATCATTTAAGAGACAGCTCTCAGACACTTAAATATAGAAATTATTTTGCTTGTGTATTTGGTATATAGTGTACTTAAAACTGTACTAACATCCTGACTAAATATTGCTTTTCTTTTTTCCTCCTGAAAGCAAAAAATTCCCCCAAAAATGAACAAATTCACTCCCCCCCCCCCCCAAATAATCCCTTGAAAGGCAATAGCATTTCAGAGGAGAACTAAGCTTTGGGAAAGCACAAAAGCACACACCTGTTGATCCACAGAGGGCATCATCTGCCAGTCCCACTTTTAGATTTGAAAGCCAAATTCTTTGCCTCATTTCTTGACATCTAACCTGGCCAAAATGGTGGCTTGCAAGGACCCCCTGTGAGCAAGGTGAAAACAGCACATGTCAGGAGAAACAGCAGTCTTGCCATGTGTTGGGAAAGTGAGGTACCTATAACATTTAACTGATCAAAAATATTAATAAAAATATATATGTTCACAGAGCATGTAAAAAATACATTATGGCAGGACACAAGAATGACAGCATTATTCCTAAGTGCCTCCTTACCATTTATATAACCATGGCACCGAGACTTCTACACATGCTAAATATTTTACAGAAAAAAAGATTTTTCAGAAGTTTATTTTTTACTGTGGAGTTTTGAATTTTATTGGTCCTATTTTTCATATATTTTTGCCTGCAAAATAAGTTCCTGTTGGAGTACGATTCTTGTGGCATACATATTGCAGAAGAAAAAAAAAAAGCAAAAAATTCATATGTAATAAAACTTTAGAACCTTTTAAAAGTTATCTAATCTAACTCTACCTTCCATAACCACGTTATTGCAGTTTTTATGTCTGCTCTCGGGTAACCAGCCTGGAGTAGCAACCATTGGGATTTTTTAAACTACTTTCTACAAATCATATTGGCCACTTCTTCACCACTGACATAAATTCAGTGTTTTGTTCTCCTTTTAACCAGTACTTGTTGGGGAAAAGAGCAACTTAACTTTATCATGTTCCTGCCATATCTACATTTCTTTGGGGTGGAAGTAAAATATGCCTGGAAATTTGCACCCAGACAACTCCTAAAAGCTCATTCTGACACCATCATCAGTGCTTGACTGGTCACCTGGCCCGAGTTCATACCCAAGTAATAAAGGCATTGAGAGAAAGGAGAGAAGAAACCGTGTCCTCAAACTTTGTTTCACTTTAAAAGGAACAATCAGAGCACAGGAGAGGTTTGAGGATTCTGCATCACAAGGCTCCATGTAGCACAGGTACTCCTAGTCCCTAAACAACTGAGTAGATCCAAAGAGTTGTAACTCACGTGCCAGAACCACTTTCAGAAAGAATGAGCCTATGCTGAATCCAATAACATGAGCAAGAGCTAATGCAGATCTCCAGTTTTGTGGTGTGCTTACAAGATTCCCACCTCTGACACTCACAGTTGGGAAGAAGGAGGCATGAGAATCTGACAGAAATGAGCATTGTCTAAAGCCAGCATTCAAGGCTGAAACTGTGCTACTGCACCAAAAATAGATTAAAGATATAAACTAGAGTCTGCAGGCTGAGCATCAAAGAATTACCAACACAAATTAATTACAAATACTGCAGTGACAACAGCATGAGAGAAATTACTTTTCTTATTTAGGGGAACCTCATGTACTTCTGATCACGATAGAGAACTGAATCCTTTGCAACCATATGACCCAGAATTAAAAGTATGTCCATAAATACATGCATACATACAAATAAAAACATATGCTCATGTGAGCCGCAGCTTGTCTTAAAAGAAATTCATAGCATCTCAACTCTCATGAGTTCAGATAATTTATGCAATAATTCCATGCAGTGGAATTCCCAGAGCACAGCTCCCAATATGTACATGGAGCAATCCTTCTTCAAGTGCTCTAAGATCCTTTGTGACTCTCCTCATTAAAAATGGCCATATTTGGCTGGTTTCCCTTTATGGCAGCTCTCTGAAAGCACAGGAAGCTGCACTGTGAAGTTGATATCCTCGCCTTGAAAACCAACATGGACATAATGACTATTTGTGCCTGGAGTACATTATTGCTTATGTTAATATTTTATGTTTACTGACTCTATTTGCAAATCTCACCACGGAGTGTGTTCTCAGCAATGCTGCAGTTTGGTGGAATGAAAAAGAGCCATTCTATGGGGAGTATTCTCTGTTTGTTTTACAGCAAGGGATGGGAGGAATTGGATGCTGTACTTACTGCTTAACACTCCAGATGCTTCAGCTGCGAGTGGAGAGGAATAAGACCTCACTGTCACACAGCAGGGAATCCCAGCAGCATCAGAGCTCCCCAGCAGCTGGCACTTGCAGAGCAAATGGATCAGATCGCAGTGTAATTGAACACCAAGGCAGTAAAAAGACAAAATGGTTTAGATGAGACTATTAATTTCAGGATCACAAATCTTGCTTGTAAATATTGAATTGAAAGCGCAGTAAAGTGGAATTTCCAAACTTTGATTAAGGAAAGTAGTTGTGAAAATTCACTTAAAAGGAATAAGTCAAGAGTGTTTTGATGCAAAAATATCATGTGGTACCTGAACTACAGACCAGAGAGCTGGGCTGGAAGCATCTTTGTATGCCTGCAAGGTGGAGTTTTAAAAACACACTGCAAAAGATGTCTCTTCACAGAGCCCATGGTCAAACTGTGGAACAACTTACTCTGGACAGAGAGAGATGGTAAAGGAGAAGACTGACAAGTGCATGAGTAAAAAAAAATTGCAAAGCAATACTAAACTTAGAGGTCACCTTTAGCTCAGGAAATCTCTCGGCAATAAATTGTTTACTGAATGAGTATTACAGTAAAGTATTGCTACAGATGTGTTCTGTTCCTGTGCCTTCCCCTAGATACACACTTTGAGCCACATTGTACTTAGATCTGAGCCTATAAAGATTTTATGTTCTCATGAAAAATAACACAATCAGATTATAGATTTTATAGGTGAAAAATTTCAGTCAGCAAACAGTAAATTCTAACTGAAAATATTTTCTAGAGGCAAGAGTATTCCAAGGGGATATGTGACAACAGAAGCAGAAAATCTCTTTCTAAAATTGATGTAAAAATTGAAATCATAATAAAAGCTGTCTCAGAGATTATTTACATCTCATCTTGGGATCAGTAGAGTCATAGTGCTCTTGAAAAATGCACCTATACTATATGTTGGTCTCCCAGTAGAAATTAGAAATAATTCAAGGCACCAAAACAAAGTTTGAGTGAAATCCAGTTGAATAACATTTTCACATTTGACTGCAACTGCCAATTATGGGATTTATTAGTGCTATCTTCTAGGCATTATTTGGGGACATAACTGTATGTGGAGTATATACATTCACAACACATATAAGCAAGTAACAAGGTACACTGCTTTCTTCAGGTTTTTCATTTGGTTGTTTTTTGCTATTCAACTAAACCAAACTGAGACGTTAGAACTTGGAGCTCTGGTGATGGTTTTATCAATATATACAACAAAATATATGTATCAAAGTAGTAAACTTACACCATTTATTTAGTGAATGTTTCTAGACTTTTTCATCCCCTGCTTCTCAGTAGTTACATTGATGAGGC